>NC_090646.1:171634909-172234909 GCF_040937935.1 Hyperolius riggenbachi
AATAGTCTGAGAGGAAGAAGTTTAATCCAGAGAAATAGGTTTACTTTCTTGCATAGAATCACTGAATTATGAGATTCTCTCAATGATTTCAGAGAATAACCTCTAAATGACTAGGGTAGTTCAGGCAAATGTTATCATCAAGTTTGCTTTAAGCTTTAGCCACAATCATCATAGGATAGCATACAGAATGGTTAGAACAAACATGTGCTTGATCCCATTGCCAAGTGTTTTCACCACAGGTCAGTGCCACTATAATAATATTTAGCCTGTTGCATACTCCAGGACTTTTAGGATGTTGTCCTATGGCCATTCAGTAATGCTCGGGCTGGAATGGCATTATTCCAGGGAGTTCATGAAGCTCCTTCTACTAAAACATTCTAGATTCATCTAGATTAGTTAGGCTTCTTCGAGGTGTAGATCCCTTACTGCATCTGTTTCAAAATATTTATTGGAAATGTAAACATAACAAAATTAGTAAGGTTGCAGAACATCTTTGCAAAGACAATAACAATCATGTACAAATAATAAAGAGAATTAAAAAAAATCAAAATAAATAAATAGAAAAAATGATAGTTTTTATATTCTAATTGTGCATCCTGTCAAGTTAATTTAAATTAAGTTGCAGACCACAAGGGCTCGATCGGGTGCACCTTGGTAACAGGATTCAACTTTCCCATGACCGATGGATTCCCGGCGGGCCTTCCCCTGAGGTATATGTGAACCCCCTGGACTCATGGTTAATGTTGCAGGTGCACCTGCCCACTGATGCTACTCCTCCTCGGTGCTGTCATTGCATACTGCAGTGTCACTTGGTACAGACACCCCGGTGGCATTTAAAAAAGATGCTGGACACAGGAGGTGAAAAGTCATGCCAGCTTGCCAGCCAGTAAGTGGAGGAGGCAATGTTAGGATGATCTATCTTCAGTGTGTGGGCAGGCAATAGATCCCTCTCTGATCAGATTCAATCAGAGGAGGATTTGTTTGATGGTTGTTCTGGTGGCAGATCGAGAGGTGTATAGGCACCTTTAGATATACAGGTAAAATGCAGGACCTTTTACCGCTCAGCCACTATTATTGTGATGCATTCGGAAAGTGCAATGTGTATATCCTAAGAAAGGTGAACCTCAGTGACTGCTTTTAATATTCAGAAAATAAAAATAAAAGGAAAACAGAATTTAAAACTAACATGCAATAAAGAATAACAACCAATTGGACTTACCGGTACATTTCACCTAGCATACAAAAAAATCAGTAACTGTAAGTTACAATACTTTCTACATAATCGTTCATAAACTTCATTTTATAAGAATGAACTTTGTGTACTTCTACTTCCGACATACTAAAATTAAGAGGAGTAAGTAGCACCCTATTATGTTGAACATTTCTATTGTCTAAATGTACACATTGTTCCAGCTTTTATTGTGCTACAAAAATGAACTGGTATTAATAAATGCTGAATGATTTCTGCACAATTTATTATTTTAGAGCTGCATGTTTTATATGAAAACAGGTGTCAGGTAATGATGACCTGTTGGGGAATCTACTCTTTTTTTCTTTTTCTCTATTTTATACTTTTTATTCTAGTACATTGTAATTTTCTATGGATCCTTTTTTATTCTTTAGCAATATACTGTGTCTTCAAGCAGAGTAAAATACAGTGTGGAAGAGGGTATTGATGAAGAATCATAAACACAAGTTGAAGGAATAATAAAAGCATCCAAACAATATATTAATAGAAGGCAATTCATAAGAAGTAGGGTTACTCTTTGCATACAGAAAAGTTTCTGGTGAGTCTCACCATGTTTACCACCTACTTACAGACAAAGAGGGTTGAAGGGATCTTTCTAGTTTCTGAAAGCGCAAACCAATCTGAATAAAAGAAAGAGAATGAAAGATGTCTCTCTATAGATAATGCCAGATGTTTTGTGTCTCATAAGAGTCAAGGTTTGGTGCTTAATGCAGCTTTGTGCACTGACCTTGGATACACACAACAGCCCTACAATAAAGACTCACTTTTTGTGGTGCTCGAAATATACAGTTTTCTGTGACATTGTTTCAAAGATATGTTGATTCCATTCCTTAACTTTCGAGACTGGACATTTATTGGAAAACTTGTTAGGAGTCCATATGTCCCATTTGAGGACCTTGTCTTATCGATATAGCATAAATAATGTAACATGGTAGTATTAGCTTCAGATAATGCTTAAATTCAAAAGCATGGAGATGACATTACATGTTATGTGCCTTGTACTTTATTTACAGTACGTGTTAAGTTATGTAGATTGTACTTTATCAGATGTAATCTCGCGTTGATTTCCAGTGACTGATTATCTTCACAAATGCAATTTGTCCTCTTTTGGTATGTTATTAATACTGCTTAGAATTTTGCCTTTTGAAACAATTTCTGATGATTTTTCTTTTTTTAACTGTTGAATCTTACATTTTATATACTGACTTTTTGACATTTTCTTTAAAATAAAGACAGGTAAATGTGTTTGAAAAATATGTTTAAAAAATCACTGAAAAATCCTGGATTTCTTATAATAAAAATGTCAGGAAAATTCTATGTGAGAATTTGTGAACATCATATTGGCCACAAGCATGCATGGTGTGTCCAGTTTTTATTTTCTTTCTTAGTGAATTTGTGCAAGCCAAATATTCACAGCTTTAAACTGCTTGACATAATCACCCTTCCTGTCTATTAGAATGGTTTAACAGATTTGGACATGTCCACAATTCTACTGTTGGTGTATTCTAAGTCTTAGATAATAGTAGTAAAAATGTTTCTGTACCGTGTTAGCCAAACAATATATGTAGGTACAGGGGCGGACTGACAACTCATGGGGCCCCCGGGCAATAGGAGATTATGGGGCCCCCATACCAGTGTTTCCCACCTTTCACGTTATATTTTTACAGACTAAGATATAATAATTTACTGACAACAGTAAATATGTTGTATTGTGGTATTTTATACTGCGGCGTGCCAAAAATGGGTGTGGTCACGCAACAGAATGTGGGCGTGGTCATGGGTGGGGCAAAATATACATGACCTTAGCATTGGTGTAAAAGGTCTGCCGGAGAAGTTTGAACTCTGCCATAGTGTTTCCCCCCAAAATACATGTAATCTGACAGCATTTCACCAAAAATCCATGCAATTTGGCAGAGGTTCCTCCAAAATACAGATAATATGGCAGTCCCCCAAAATAGACATTATCTGGCAGCAGCGGTTCCCCCAAATACACAAAATTTGGCAGCGGCTCCCCAAAATATGCGTAACCTGGCAGCGGATCACCAAAAATACATGTAGCAGCAGTGGTTCCCCCAAAATACACAGAATCTGGAAGCAGCAGTTCCCCCATTATACACAATCTGCCAGCTGTTTCTCAATATACACTTAATCTGGCAGCAGCAGTTCCCCAAAAATAGTTAATCTGGCAGCAGTTCCCCCAAAATAGGTGCCCCCAGTATAAGTAACCAGGTCAAAAGGTATCCCCAGTGGAAGTAACCAGGTCTATAGGTTTTCCCAGTGCAGGTATCCAGGTCTATAGGTGTCCCCAGTATAATTAGCCTAGTCTACAGGTGTCCCCAGAACAGATAACCAGGTCTATAGATGTCCCCATTTAAGATAGCCAGGTCTATAGATGTCCCCAGTTAAGATACCCAGGTCTATAGGTGTCCCCAGTATAGGTAGCCAGGTCTACAGGTGTCTCCAGATTAGGTAGACAGGCCTATAGGTGTCCCCAGTACAGATAGCCAGGTCTATAGGTGTCCCCAGTACAGATAGCCAGGTCTATAGCTGTCCCCTGTATAGATAGGCAGGTCTTTAGGTGTCCCCAGTATATGTAGCCAGGTGTATAGGTGTTCCCAGTATAGTCAGGTCTATAGGTGTCCCTAGTATATACAGCCAGGTGTATAGGTGCCCCCAGTATATGTAGCCAGGTCTATAAGTGCCCCCAGTATATGTAGTCAGGTGTATAAGTGCCCCCAGTATATGCAGCCAGGTGTATAGGTCTCCCCAGTATATGCAGCAGGGGCGTAGCAATAGGGGTTGCAGAGGTTGTGACCGCATCGGGGCCCTTGGGCCAGAGGGGCCCACGAAGGGCCCTGCCTCAACTGCACTATTAGCTCTTTATTCTTGCTGTGCTCATAATAAGCACTTCTACAGATACTTTGAATAGTAGTAATTACTAACAAACTGTTCCACATCCCCTTCTTGCACCTGACACTGTAGTTGCCATTGGCAGGTTTTGGTGCGCCGTATCAATTGTTTTGTATAGAGTGCTTGGGGGGCCCATTGTAAAACTTGCAACGGCGCCCACAGCTCCTTAGCTACGCCACTGCAGCCAGGTGTATAGGTGTCCCCAGTATAGCCAGGTCTATAGGTGCCCCCAGTATATGTAGCTAGGTCTATAAGTGCCCCCAGTATATGTAGTCAGGTGTATAAGTGCCTCCAGTATATGCAGCCAGGTGTATAGGTCTCCCCAGTATATGCATCCAGGTGTATAGGTCTCCCCAGTATATGCAGCCAGGTGTATAGGTCTCCCCAGTATAGCCAGGTCTATAGGTGCCCTTAGTATATGTAGCTAGGTCTATAAGTGCCCCCAGTATATGCAGCCAGGCTTGTAGGTGTCTTCAGGAGGGGAGACAGCCAGTGGAGGAGGGCGATTTGCATAGCAGCGGAGAAGGGGGGAAGTTTCCCTCCCCTTGGGGCCCCCCTTCCTAGCTCTCCCCTCCAGAATCTGTAAAGTGTCGCACAGTGCGTAGCGGCTGACAGTGGGCGGAGACTTACCGCTGTACAGCCACCGGAGGGAGCGCTGATCTGTGTGCCACTAGTCTGGGCTTGAGAAGCCCAGACTAGTGGCACACAGATCAGCGCTCCCTCTGGTGGCTGTACAGCGGTAAGTCTCCGCCCGCTGTCAGCCGCTGCCCGCTGTGCGAGTCCGACACTTTACAGATTCTAGAGGGGAGAGCCAGGAAGAGGTGCCCCAAGGTGAGAGAAGGGGGGGGAAACGTCCCCCCTTCTCCACTGCTATGCAAATCGCCCTTCTTCACTGGCTGTTTCCCCTCCTGCTCAGGGTTCTCTGGCGGGCGGCGGGCCACCCCCCTGAACACGGGCCCTCGGTCCGTGCCCGAGTGCCCTAATGGTCAGTCCGCCCCTGTGTAGGTAGAAAAAAACAAAGTCTTGTAAAAGTAATACCTTTTAATGGCTAACTGATAAAGTTAAATAATGCAAGCTTTCTGGGATCTAGTCCCCTTCTTCAGGCATATTTCCAGATGTTAGCTGTAGTAGAACACTGATGCAGGGAAATAGCAAACATGAAGATGTCAGTTGTGCTGGTTGCTGTTTAGCAGTTAGATGTCAGGTGATCAGTAGAGATGTAGCGAACAGTTCGCCGGCGAACGGTTCCAGGCGAACTTTGGTGGTTCGCTTTCGCCTGCACCAGGCGAACTTTTGTGGAAGTTCGATTCGCCTTCCATAATGCTCTATTGAGCAAAACGTTGACCCTCTACATCGCAGTCAGCAGGCACATTGTTGCAAAACACACTGCTCGAGGCCCTCCCTCCCTCCTTCCTCCAAGCAAGGTCCTTATGCCATTTGACTCACTTGTCTGCCTACACTAATTAGTTAAGGGACAGCTGCTTCCCTCCACCCTTCTACCTATTCCCTCCTACCAGAGGGAGGAGGGTCTTATCTGCCAGGGAATTACATTATTTCAAAAACCAGCTTACATACCGTGGCTGGAAATTGAACCCAGGTCTCAGTGCATGGTAGGTAGCTAACATATCCATTATACCACCAACACTACTAGCCAAAACTAGTCCAAGCTCCAAACTCAATCCAAGAGAAAAATTAGACAAGACAAGACAAATAACATTTATATCACACTTTTGTCCTGGCAGACTCAAAGCACCAGAGCTGCAGCCACTAGGGCACACTCTATAGGCAGTAGCAGTGTTAGGAAAACTTGCCTAAGGTCTCCTACTGAATAGGTGCGGGCTTACTCAACAGACAGAGTCAAGATTCGAACCCTGGTCTCCTGTGTCAGAGCCCAGAGACCATTACACCATCCAGCCACTGCTTAAGGCTATGTAGCACCATGCAGCCACTGCTTAAGGATATGTAGCATGGCCTTGCCTTTCCTGTTCAACAGTTATCCAAAGAGAACCCCAGATAGCCAGGTAGATTCATCTCCCTCTCTCTCTCTCTCTCTAGTAGGGATGGTCACCGCTTTCCGCGGAATTGTATTTTTGCGCATAAATGGATTGAGCATAAATGGTACATGCTAGGCTGGCTTTAGCATGTAGTGTTGGTGGTGGCAAGGCCATGCCTGGCTACATATCCTTAGCAGTGGCTGGAAGGTGTAATGGTTAAGGGCTCTGCCTCTGACCAGGAGACCAGAGTTCGAATCTTGGCTCTGTCTGCTCAATAAGCCAGCACCTATTCAGTAGGAGACCTTAGGCAAGTCTTCCTAACACTGCTACTGCCTATAGAGTGCTCCCTAGGGGCTGCAGCTCTGGCGCTTTGAGTCTGCCAGGAGAAAAGCGTGATATAAATGTTATTTGTCTTGTCTTGTCTAATTTTTCTCTTGACAACTGTTGAACGCAAAAGACAAGGCCATGCCTGCCTACATGTCCTTAAGCAGTGGCTGGAGGGTAAATGGTTAAGGGCTCTGCCTCTGACACAGGAGACCAGGGTTCGAATCTTGGCTCTGTCTGCTCAGTAAGCCAGCACCTATTCAGTAGGAGACCTTAGGCAAGTCTTCCTAACACTACTACTGCCTATAGAGTGTGCCCTAGTGGCTGCAGCTCTGGCGCTTTGAGTCCGCCAGGAGAAAAGCATGATATAAATGTTATTTGTCTTGTCTAATTTTTCTTTTGGATTGAGCATAAATTGTACATGCTAGGTTAGCTTCAGCTAGAAGTGTTGGTGGGATAATGGATATGTTAGTTACCTACCATGCACTAAGACCTGGGTTCAATCCCCAGCCACGGTATGTAAGCTGGCTTTTGAAATACTGGAATTCCCTGGCAGATGAGACCCTCCTCCCTCCGGTAGGAGGGAGCTCGGAGCTCCAGGTATGAGAACTCTTGAAACATGTTTTCTATCATTTTATAAGCCAGTAGAAATTTTTGTAAATTTTGAAGTTCGCATCTCCATTGAAGTCTATGCAGTTCGCAAACTTTTTCGCCAAACGAACTTTCCGCGGAAGTTCGCGAACCAAAAATCGGAGGTTCGCGACATCTCTAGTGATCAGCAGGCTGGAGCCAGTGAGCTTATGCAAGCAAACATGAAATCTAGCAGGTTTCTGAAGATAGTGAAGCCAAGTCAATCATGTCCTTATGTAACATGATTGACTTGGCTTCACTATCTTCAGAAACCTGCTAGATTTCATGTTTGCTTGCATAAGCTCACTGGCTTCAGCCTGCTGATCACCTGACATCTAACTGCTAAACAGCAACCAGCACAACTGCCATCTTCATGTTTGCTATTTCCCTGCCTCAGTGTTTTACTACAGCTAACATCTGGAAATATGCCTGAAGAAGGAGACTAGATCCCACTAGGCTTGCATTATTTAACTTTATCAGTTAGCCATTAAAAAGTATTACTTTTACAAGACTGTTTTTAAGTCTTAGATAAGTAACAGCACTATAAAAAAGAGTAGTCTCCGGATAATATATTCCAAACAGTTCAGTTTAGAAGTAAGGGCTGGGTCAGATGGGCATCTTAACCAGCAGTGCAGCATCTTGCTCAAATGCTTCTCTTCTAGTGAGCAGTAAAGCATTTGGCAACCTTATGCGGTGCTTCCCTTCATTCCGCAAATAGGCTGCATTTTGATGCAATGGGGTGGAGTACCCGTTTGCCTAAATGATAGTAACTAGCGGAATCAAATGCTGCAACACTTGAGTGCCGCAGCTGTCATTTAATTCCAGTTCAGCTCACATGTGAATTGGCCATGAAAATGTTGAGAGATAAGCAATCCCTTTTGCTCTGTTCATTGCTATGATTAATAGCAAGTGTTATTTCAACTTGTTTCAATGAATATAAATACACAGTTCTTCTCTTAAAGGACATCTGAAGTGAAAATAAGCTGATAAGAAAAACAATTGTATCAATCTTCCTTCTCCTAAAAATGCCTTTTTTTAACTATCCCACAGTTTTAATTTGTATTTAAATCTAGTTTTAAAGTTTGTACTGTTTCATTGTCTCTGCTCAATAACACCTTCATTGAAGTATGCTAGAGCTCAAATCTATGAATTATTGACTCTTTTTATCTCTTTCCTGCTCCAGGAAGCCATTTACTGACAGAAAAGTATTTTATGGCTGTAATTACTTATCAGTGAGGGTTATGCTGTAGTCTGACTCGGTCAGTGCGATCCGGTCCCGACCCGGATATAAACTCACTTGCATATCTGATGTTTAACACTTTCAGGCAGAGAAAGGAAAAAAGGAACAGTTATTTGTGTTTGGCACTATACATACACATGTCCATCTCATCATGTCACATGTCAACTCGGTTGTCCTTTAATGAACTCTTAAAGTGAAGTGAGCAATAAAAAAGTTAGATACTCACCTATGTATAGAGACAATTCTGGATCCCATAACATCTTCCCAGTCCTCTCTTCATGCCTTTGTTCCACCCTTGTCCCCCACTGCAGAAAATAAATGCCTCTCATATTTACTGTAAGTTACAGTTACGTTTCAGTGATATTGGACCATTTAATTACACACACATAAAAAAATGTATAGCATTGGTCCATGTTTATAGCATTCTTTGTTTGTTTGTTTGTTTTTTTCCAGGGAAAATAAAAATTGGTTTCATCCCTAAGTTAATACAAGCTTCAGAAGTGCATTTGTCCCTTTCTTGTTTGCATAGTATAATAAGTAATGACCCAAGTTAAATTCACCCCGTGAAACTCTATCAAACTATAATGGAAGAAATAAGTATAAAAGACAAACTTCCCCAATTTTTTTTTTGTGTGTGCTGATAGCAATACATTTTCCTTTTCAAGATTACTTGTGCAATGCCAGCGTTTCCTGGAAATTTGCCATGTACAGGCACTCCAAGGAAATATGTATAATCTGAGAAAATACAAATGATTGTTTTGCCAGTTTTCTAACACAATTTCATACTCCAGATCTAATTGATTATCCTGTCATTTGAATTTTTGCGCTGAAACGGAACTCCATGGCAACGCAAACCTCCCATTTAAGATTACAGTGATAAAGAACATCAGTTTTCTACAAATGCTTGATAAGATCACAGCAGGGAAAACAGAACTATTTATGGTAATGGGTCATGCCTAAGTATGTCATGGCATGCCTAAAGCTTTTTCATTATGATAATCTTCAAATATAATATTTTGATTTACTTCTCATTATTTAGAGCAGGTAAATATTTTCATATCAAATGTGTTATAAATATATCCCATTACTCACGCCTTGCAGTGACATTATTCTCTAGCAATTGCATTTTTTAGTTACTTTAAAAGTAAATCCCTTATTAGAGAAAAATTGAGTCTATTCTTGTTATCTTCTGAGTAAAACATATTAGTTCCCCAGCTATTTTATCTGTCTGTGATTCTGTATAAGGGCTCATTTCCACTTATGCGGCGTGCGTCTCGCAGACGCACACCAGCACTGAGCGGATGGGCGGGATCGCAGGCGAATCCCATCAGCCATGCCAAGCACGGCTATAGGAATCGCAGCCTCCACTGCAAATTCTGCGGGGGGATCCGGCCGAATCGCTACCACAAGCGATTAGGCCGGCGGCGCCGTTATACCCTTTGGCAGAGTTTCCCCGTGCGATTTGCCTTGCACGGTGGAAACCGTGATAGTGGAAACGGGCCCTAAATCTGCTGCCTGGAACAACCGTACAGATCATGGGGTTGACGCATGTACCAGAGATAATATTGCTGTGTACAGACAGTGCACAGCAATATTACCTTTACTTCCACCAGCAGTACCGTGGGTTATGCTATTAGCTTGACTTGCAGTACTCAAGTAGTGCAACCTTTGCTACGATAACTTGCATTACTAACAAGCGTTATCATTACTAATGCGTGTTACAGTAGGAACCGTCACACTACTTGAGTACCACAAGCAGTAATGAGCGAAAATGTCAATATTCTTTTTGCACTCTGTTATAAACTGTTCTTATATCACCTTGCTTCGACACCAGTAACTTCTTACAGTTACGTCTCACAGACTGGGAGATCACTTGACTCTCCACACAGCAAGCAGGAGATAGACTTTCTCAGGCTTCTTCAATGTTTACGTTATTTATTCAGGAAACAGGAATACAGATAGATACATTCATCATATCCTAGCCATGCCAATCTTCATGTTGCGTTACAAGCTCGTGATTAGACTCCCTGCTGAAGTCAATCAGGTACCTTCTTCCTAACTACGTTACACTAAACTACCTATGTACAGCATACATTATATCAGATTACAGAAAGGAAGAACATGCTTAGAGGTCCCAGTCGGCCTTGCGAGCTAGTGCGGAAGGAAGAAGCAGAATGCACTCTCCATCGCTCACTCCGGGTTTAATACCGACTAGGAAAGAGTTAAATATGACATCATCTTCGCCACCCCCTAGATCAGATTATTGATGGACCCACTCGTGGTGTCATCATACCCACCTACTTGGTTAATAATCAATGAGGCATTTGACCTAAATGCAGGAATGTGGATGTTTAGTAAATATGGCCGATGTTTACTGTTCCTGTGGTGTACATGGAGGTCAGAGTAGGCCGATGGCCTTCTTTTAGGAACATGTTCTCAGTATCTGCGTGTATCCTCTGCTACACGCAGACCCTGAGATGCCTCTGCCTGCATCACAAAACCTCTATTGATTTTAAAGGCATACACTGCGGACAAGCCTTTTACATAAAACTCAGGCCAAGTAACTGAGGCCTACTTAAATTATAACACACTCCTTTTCGTAAAAATTAAATTTGACTTTCCAGCGAAAATGCCACTGAAAATCATTTTGTAACAAGTTAGGGATTTTGTGCTTTTTTTCGTGAATTTTTGCCCTAAAACTAAACCATTTCACACTTTTTGTGCATTTTCACGGTGAGAATACAGATTGTTTTGTGAACTTTTGCAATATTGCAAACATACAATGCATTTTTGTGAACATGCTCTCAGGATCGAAAAAAGCATTTTCGATGCGAAAATGACTTTAGCGAAATTTTGCAAGCACCACTGACCATGAGTCAGGCTAATAGCGTAACTCGCAGTACTGCTGGCGGAAGTAAGAGTAATATTGCTGTGTGCAGTCTGTGCATGGCAATATTACTGCAGTACGTGCGTGAAACCCCATGTGTGCTAATTTTTTAATGATTTTTACAACTTAGAAAAAAATGCATATCTGTCCTATATAACGTGTCATAAACAGAGGCTTAGCATTATACAGTAGCTGGCCAATTGCCATTTTCAGAAGGAGATCAACACAATGCTAGCAGCCTCTATATTTCTTAAACAATGGGCTTACTCTAACCTACCTTACTGTAAAACCAACATGGGGGAGGAGGATATACCTTAAACAAGATTCTGTCCTTGTTTTCCTATAACTTCCTCCAGTTTGTTATCCTTAATCCATTCCTTTCCTGATGCTTAACCCTACAAATCCTATCCCCTCCTCCTATTTGTACCTATAATCCAGTCTTAACCAAACCCTCACTTGAGTTGTTAACCTAACCCTATCTAATAAATCTAGCCAAACCGAACCTTCCCTTAGAGACTCTGAGATCCTTACACCACAATCCCCTAACACTTATCTCCCATTACCTTTCTATCAGTACAATTTATTTTGCTACTAACCGACCCTCGGCGTAGCATATGCCGCATAAGAGGGTAGAGGGCAGGAAGGGGGTATTGGGCAAAGCGGCGGGGAGGAGGGTTGGACCCCCCCCCTCAACTGGGTCCCACATGTGTGCTCTACCTCCAGCTTAAGTTCAGCAGAAACCCCCCCACCCTTCACCTGGGTCCCTCATGTGCACTCCCCCTCCAGCTTAAGCTCAGCAGGAACCCCCCCTCACCTGGGTCCCCCATGTGCACGCCCCCTCACCTGTGTCCCCCATGTGCTCTCCCCCTCCTGCTTAAGCACAGTAGCAGCCGTCACTATTAGTAAGAGGCAGCGGGCATGGATGACTCACCTCTTCCGTGTTCCATTGTGCGTTCCACTGTCGTCACTTCCTGCAATGCCGCACACTGTATTCGTGTAATTTGCTTTTTTAAAACAGAAGGAAATCTGCAATAATTCAGCTATAAATGAACATTTGTGGTTACCCACAATGCCCTGCTACTAAATATGCAAATTACCCCTTTTCCCCCTTGGTACGCCAAGCAAGCATCCAGAGCTGCTGGTGTATAGCAAGCCTATAGCTTTACATTTTACACAGTCATATCAAACCCACATGTAGACAGCCTGTTTCAGACTTTTGGTCCTCATCTGTACATGGCAAGGATTAATACAGCTGTATGAGATAGTGCTTGGACCAGTCCAACAGAGTAACCAAGCAGCTCAGGGTGACCCAAACCACTCGGAATGTATAAGGGGGATAAAAGGGACCAAAAAGATCTCCTACTAAAAAAAACACAGCTTGGTGTAATTTGCTTACCTAAAACAGAAGGAAATATGCAATAATTCAGCTATAAGTGAACATTTGTGGTTACCCTCAATGCACTGCTACTAAATATGCAAATAATTCCTTTTCACCCTTAGCAAGCCAAGCAAGCAGCCAGAGCCACTGGTGTATAGCAAGCCTATAGCTTTACATTTTACACAGCCATATCAAACCCACATGTGACAGCCTGTTTCAGACTTTTGGTCCTCATCTGTACATGGCAAGGATTGATACGGCTGTATGAGATAGGGCTTGGACCAGTACAACAGAGTAACCAAGCAGCTCAGGGTGACCCAAAACACTCGGAATGTATAGAGTGATAAAAAGGACCAAAAAGACCTCCTACTAAAAAAAGCAAGACTTGGTGTAATTTGCCTTTCTAAAACAGAAGGAAACATGCAATAATTCAGCTATAAGTGAACATTTGTGGTTACCCACAATGCACTGCTACTAAATATGCAAATAATTTCTTTTCACCCTTAGTAAGCAAAGCAAACATCCAACACCACAGGTGTATAGCAAGCCTATAGCTTTACATTTTACACAACCATATCAAACCCACATGTGACAGTCTGTTTCAGACTTTTGGTCCTCATCTGTACATGGCAAGGATTGATATGGCTGTATGAGATAGGGCTTGGACCAGTACAACAGAGTAACCAAGCAGCTCAGGGTGACCCAAACTACTAAGAATGTATAGGAGGATAAAAGAGACCAAAAAGCCCTCCTACTAAAAAAAAGCAAAGCTTGGTGTAATTTTCCTTCTTAAAACAGAAGAAAATCTGCAATAATTCAGCTATAAGTGAACATTTGTGGTTACCCACAATACACTGCTACTGAATATGCAAATTATCCCTCTTTGCCCTTGGTTTGATATGACACTAGTTCTTCTTCTTACTTGGACCAGCCCCTTCTTCTTGCTTGGACCGGCCCTGGGGGCAGGGCACTACTTCTTCTTCTTGCTTGAAGGTTGAGGCACTTACTCTTATATTATTTTACTATTGCAAAGGAAACTGGGGTGTTGTCTGCACATCCCAGACCTGTGGGCAGTAAAAAGGACTTGTATACAATATGGCATAGTAAGGAATGTTATAAGCTAATATAAGCTAATACCTTTCAGTTTTTGACCTTTCCTTTGAAAATTGAGTTACACTCAAAAAGTAAGTTAACCTCTGAACATAAGTTTACTCAGCCTTGCTGTGCCCTGGCATTTGCATAAGAAGATAAGGGTGCACAAACCCTGCTACCATATATACTCGAGTATAAACCGAGTTTTTGGGCCCAAAAAAGTAGCCCAAAAGCGGGGGTCTCGGTTTATACTTGAGTCATATACTCGAGTAACTAACTACAACCCCCCGCGAGCACTCCCACCCACCAAAGGAAGAGTGGAGCTGAATTGTAAGTCGCCGTCCCTTCCGAGCAGAGCAGCATGTATTGTGAGCAGCGTGTAATGTGTTGAGGTGAGGCTGCATTGCTTTCACCTGCTGACTGCTGCCCGGCCATCGGTCGGCATGTACTGTGCTTCTCTCGCCAGTTCGCTGCTTCTCCGCTGCCCTCTCATGCCAATTTCCCCCCGCTGTCAGAGGATCAGAGCTCCGTAAACTTTCTACACGGCAAGGAGTCCTCTGCTGTTCTCCCTTTTTGCATTGCTATGACTCCTGCAGTGCCACATAGGCGCCACAAGAGGGCGCCATAGCGATACGGTTAGAAAGGACTCCTTGCTGTGTAGCAAGTATCCGGAGGTCCGATCCACTGACAGCGGGGGAAATTGGCCTGAGAGGGCAGCAGAGAAGCGGAGAACTGGCGGGAGAAGCACAGTACATGCCGACCATGCCCGGGCAGTAGCCAGCAGGTGAGAGCATTGCAACCTCACCTCACCTCAACACACTACACCCTGCTCACAATACATGCTGCTCTGCTCGGACGGTGGCTTACAATCCAGTTCCACTCTTCCTGTGGGGGTGCTCGTGAGGACTTACAAATTATTATCACTAAATTTATATGTAACTAGCTTCAAAGCAGATATGACCTTTCCCTGGCACCTGGGTATTCCTGAGTTCTAGTGAGCCCCTTATTAATTTGTGTAGTGGTATACCATTTTTACTATGAACACAGAACACAATCTCAGCTCTAAAAGATAAGCAAAATCATGATTACCTTTAAAGAGAAAATATTTATTTGTTTATAGCTGATACAAATCCTGCAATACATCTGCAGTGTGTCTACTTCCTGCTTTCATGGAAGCAGACATATTGTTAATATCCTGTATTTACTAATTAGCTGCTCTGCCCTGGCAGTCAGCTGACAGATGATGGGGAGGCATTTCCCTGTTTTCCTTCTATCCACTTCAAGAGTTCAGGTCCACTCTAAAAGTCACCAGTGGTTGCTGCATTTCCTATCCCCGGCTTATACACAAGTCAATCATTTTCTATGGTTTTTAAGGTAAAAGTTGGGGGTTATATTAGATATAAAACTTCGGCTCTAAATCATGGATATCCACCACCAGAAACACCATAAAAACAGATGTGCTTACCAGATTGCTACAGACCTTAGTTACAGGGTCTGCAGCAAAGCATTACGAGGTCAGCGGCAGGTGTCTTCACAGCTGGCCTCCTCTCCAAGCAAACAAAGCGATTCAGATTCCTATGAGCAGTGTTTCCGTATTGAGCATGAAAAGAAACAATAACTCATCTAAGCGTATCTATTTGGTGTTTTTAATATTTAATTCTTATAAAAAACACCAAATAGATACGCTTAGATGAGTTATTGTTTCTTTTCATGCTCAATACGGAAACACTGCTCTTAAGAATCTGAATCGCTTTGTTTGCTTGGAGAGGAGGCCAGCTGTGAAGACACCTGCCGCTGACCTCATAATGCTTTGCTGCAGACCCTGTAACTAAGGTCTGTAGCAATCTGGTAAGCGCATCTGTTTTTATGGTGTTTCTGGTGGTGGATATCCATGATTTAGCGCCAAAGTTTTATATCTAATATTGACCAAGGACGCTATACTGAAGTGTTGGACTTTGGCAGCTTTTTCATATATCATTGTTTATGGTTGCGCTGATATTATTTGATTTTTTTAAAAGTTGGGGGTTGGCTTATACTCGGGTCGGCTTATACTCGAGTATATACGGTAATTGCTTTTGAAATCAAGGGCAGCACTGTAGTGGTGTAGTGGTTAGCACTTTGTGTCCCTGGTTCAAATCCAGGCAGGGCACTATCTGCAAGGAGTTTGTATGTTCTCCACGTGTCTGTGTGGGTTTCCTCTGGGCATTTGTTTCCTCCCACATCCCAAAAACATCCAGATAAGTTAATTGGCTTACCCCTAAAATTGGCCTCTGATACATACATAGATATATGATTATGGTAGGAATTAGATTGTGAGCCCCTCTGAGGGACAGGTAAGTGACAAGACAATATATTCACTACAGCTCTGTGGAAGATGTCAGCAGTATAAAAATACTAAATAATAAATGTTTTCCTCTGAGTCTGTCAACCCTTGTGTGGCATCAGAATGTCCACCTTTCTGTATGTGTATGTGTGTGTGTGTGTGTGCATGCGTGCGTGCGTGCGTGCGTGTGTGTGTGTGCGTGCGTGTGTGCGTGTGTGTGCGTGCGTGCGTGCGTGTGTGCGTGCGCGTGTGTGTGTGTGTGTGTTAGAGTGTGTGTGTGTGTGTGTGTGTGTGTGTGTGTGTGTTAGAGTGTGTGTATTATGCTAGGTACACACCATACAATTTTCTGTTAGATTCTTCTGTTAGATTTACCTACAACATGGAAAAAAGCTGTCTGGCAGGTAAATCTAAGAGAAAATCTAACAGAAAATTGTATGGTGTGTACCTAGCATTAAGGGTGGAGGAGGATGAGAGTGGAAGGGGCAGCTTCGATATCAGCTAATCAAAAAACGAATGCGCACTTAAAACAATCTTTGCCACCAAATACTTACATGGGGAGGTGACTTTGTGGCAGGTGGGTTTTGGAGCAAGGCTAAAAGAAAAGAACTGTGGCAAACATGCTTGACTCCATTTGTATAGGTCATGCTTTTTGGCGGTGGAGGATTTGTCAGTTTTATTATGTGATGCTTCATTTTATAATTTGTCGACAGCTCTTGGCAATTTGAACTCCATAATAGTCAAAACATAGGCAAACCTATATGCCTGTTTTCTATGGAATGCTATACCTGAGAAATTTGGAATGACATCTGCATCAGGGTAGTAAAGGTAGTTTAATGGAATGGGTGGATGTCCTGGACAGTATGGGCGGGGTCCTGATCTCTGCCTCAGATACATATGCTCATTTAAAGTTGGTATACCGTGCCTATCATACTCCTCAACAGTTGCATATATACTTTCCTGACAAACCAAGTACCTGCCCTAAATGAATGGTAGCCACTGGTGACTTTTTCCACATGTTGTGGAGGTGCCCGGTCCTTGTGGATTACTGGACTAAACTGGCCTGTATCATGACAGAGGTGATGGGTGAGGTGAGGATAGTAGGCGACCCAAAAACACTCCTACTTGGCCTTTGCATGGACTACACCCTGTTCCCCCACCGAATCATCCTGGTTAAAATCATGTGTTTCTATGGGAGGCTGGAGATCTTCCACAAGTGGGTCGTTGATACCCCCCCTTCCACCTCTTCCTTGTCAAAGAGACTGAATACAGTTATGATGTGGTACAAGCTCACCTACCTTAAAGTGAACCAGAGATGAAGCACCCTCATGTATTTCACCATATATATCAGTGGGAACATTAGAGAAAACACCTAACCTGCTCTCTGTTTCATCCTTCACTGCTCAATGTGCTTGTTATCAGCTCTGATAAAATCCCTGACTGAGCATTCAGTCTGACTTTGCTTAGAACTCCTTATATCTGAGTCTGTCTTCTCTGATGTCTTCACACCCAAGCCTGCCCCCATTCTGGCTCTGCTTTCCTGTTCTGTATATTTGCAGCATCACAGAGAGCTGTGATGAGATGGAAGAAGCTGCTAATGTAAGGGTTTATTGAAAAACTTTTTTTTTTATTCTATATTGGTTAGTCATAAGAGGTTTTTAGAAATGTTGATTTCATTTTGCACACAGCCAACCAAATAATATGCTTTTCTGACTGTGTTTTGCATGAAGTTTTAGTAAAAAAAAAACCAACAAACAGCACACCAAAGCGGCGAAAATACCAGTTGTAGTATTTATTTTGTATAATCTATTGGGGGGATATTTTGTGTCAAAGCATTCATCTCTGGTTTTCTTTAACCGCAAATGTCCTGCTAAATGTGATAAGATCTGGCAGGGGTGGATCAAATATGCTGATACACATGATGTATTGGACAGCTCCTAAGCATAAGGATTTCCTAGGTTTATTGGTAAAGGTGGCCACACACCATACAATTTTTTTTTAAATATCTGTTCAATTTAAGAATTGCAATCATTTTTTTATGACTGATTGTAACATTTCAAAAATATGACCAATGTACAACACATATGTTAAATTTTTCCCGAAGTATGATAAAAATGATTGGAAACTCTGACAAAATTGCTAGGGTGTGTATATTAATAAACTGACAATGTAACACACACCATACAATCTTTAGAATGATTGAAGAAAAATATCTGGCATTCCGGATCGATAAAAATCGAAGAAAACGGGAAATCCGATCGGATTTCTCAGTCGAATGAAAAAAAAACTTTCACATTTTTTCGGGAGATCCGATCGTTTTTATCGAATTGCCGTAAAATCGGATCATTTTATTGCATCGTGTGTGGCCACCTTAACACAGAGGTATTTGGTGACTGTTCTCTTAATGCATTTATAAGCTGCAATATGGTGGCCTCTCCTATCATTTGTCGGCTGCACTGAACCATGCGCAGGGAGGAGGAGAGGGGGAAGAGAGGGTTGCGGGTGGGATGTTCTTTTAATGTTGTATGTTATTATACAAAATGTATTAAGATTTAACCTTTTTTTAAAAATAGATTGTTTCATATATGAAGATGTGTGTGTATTTAAAGTCTAACCAACATGTCAGAAGCAAGAAGCTTAACACTAAGGTATTGGTCACTAGCCAGAGAGGATGCTTTCCCTGTAGCAAGATCTCATGGCAATAGCACACATATTGACAGTTATAAAAGTAGAAAGCATATTGCTCACACAAATTGTCAATATAGATGTCGGTGGTAAGCCAAGTACATAGACTTGACGCATGTAATCCCTCTAGATTAACCTTGTGACAGTTAAAATCCTTAAGATCAATGTAAATCATGAGGCTATTGCCAAAATAGATCCTGCAATCCCCCAGGCACTTATTCCCCTCATCCTTTATTGTCAGCTGCTTATAAAATAAATAATACTTTTCTTCAGCAGACTTCACTGCTTTCTAATTTGGGTAGGCTAAATATAGGTCGGTTGGTGTGCATTTACATATAACACTATATGCACACATTAACCCAGTTACAGTTGATGCCTTATTGTGCATCGATCTGTACAAATGACATTTGATAATTAGAAATTAGAGATGAAGGAATCTCAAATACCAATCTTGCTGGCAGTGCCTCTAATTGACAAAAGTGGTCTGGTTCATGGGTATGGATGAAGCCACACACCATTATTAAAGCTTTTTATTTTCTTTTATAAGTAAGAAAACTAGGTGTGGTTCCTTAACCACTTTACTCCCAGTGGTGCGGATTTCTCCGTCCCTTTTTCCACCCTGTTAACACCAAGGGACGGAGAAATCCGCACCTGACGCCGCTCATGCCGCTGTCCGCGCTCCCGCTTGCTCATCCGCGTGCTCCCGCACTTGTGCACGCCGCCGCCCGCTTGCCCAGAGATCAATGAACAGGAAAAACCGTTCCCGTTCGTTGATCCAAGTCCCAGCAATGATCAGCTGCTTCTATGAGAAGCAGCGCGATCATTGTGAAAAAAAAAGTTTCCCAGCCTCATAACACTTCCTGCAAGCGTCCTTCCGCTTGCAGGACGCATAAACAAAAAGTTACTGTGGCCATCTTGTGGCCAAATAGTAAAACTACACCCTAAAGCATTTTTCATATAGAAATACATTAGTTATTCACAACAACTTAACTCATTACCTCCCACACTCCCCAATTTTTTATTTTTTTTTGTAATTAAAAAAAAAAATTACAATAAAAAAAATACATAAATATTTGCCTTAGGGACTGAACTGAAGGACTGAACTTTTTAAATATTTATGTCAAGAGGGTATAACACTGTTACTTTATAAACTATGGGCTTGTAATTAGGGATGGACGCAAAACCGAAAAAAATGCACCTTTATTTCCAAATAAAATATTAGCGCCAAACATTGTGATAGGGACATAATTTAAATGGTTTTATAACCGGGACAAATGGACAAATACATTGCATGGGTTTTAATTACAGTAGCATGCATTATTTCAAAACTATAAAGGCCGAAAACTGAAAAATAATACATTTTTTCCCACATGTTTTCCTATTTTCCCATTAAAACACATTTAGAATAAAATAATTCTTGGCATAATGTCCCACCTAAAGAAAGCCTAATTGGTGGCAAAAAAACCAAGATATATTTCATTTCATTTTGATAAGTAATGATAAAGTTATAGACGAATGAATGGAAGGAGCGCTGAAAGGTGAAAATTGCTCTGGTGCTCAAGGGGTAAAACCCCTCAGTTGTGAAGTGGTTAATGCTAAAAGCAAACCTGAACATTTATTCACTTGAACCAATCTCTGCTATGTTAAGTATATCTAAATAAGCTTATTTAATAGTGCAAATCTGTATTGACCCCTTGGTGAGTTGGTGGTAAGTGTGGGGAGGGACTTTTTTTCATTTTAAAAAGGAATTTTTGAGGGAGGAGAGTCTTAAAGCAGGCCTGAATTTAGAATTTCCTCTCTACTCTAGAAGATACGCAACAGCATAATAACCTGTACAAGAAAATATTTCTTTGTTACGGCTGATACAAATCCTGCAATTAATCTGCAGTGTGTCTACTTCCTGCTGCTATATTGTTAATATCCTGTGTTTACCAAATACCTCTCTGCCATGGCAGTTAGCTGACACAGCTGAGGGAAAAAATCACAACTTGTGCTTAGTTACAGATGAGGGGGAGTTAGACAGGCTAAACCCTCTAAATACATACAGAATGCATTTCTATGTTTTTCTTCTGTCCTGTGCAAGAGTTAAGGTCCATTTAAAGGTGCGCACACATGCACCATTACTGTCATCTGCAGGGATTGGGACTCTATCCCCTGGGTGACAGTTCCAGGCGAAGTTTTGCTCAAACATGTCACTAGTCTACATTCTGTTGCTATGGAATGGATGGCAGTATTCTAATTTTTTAAGAGACTGAATGTGGCAAAATTAAACAGACACTTTAAAGAGAACCCGAGGTGGGATTTTATTATGCTAGTGGGGCACAGAGGCTTGTTGTGCACACTAACACCATCCTCTGTTGCCCCATGGTGTGCCTCAAAGACCCCCCCTGCGCGCTGCTATACCCCCGCAGTGCTGGCGACAATGTTTACCTAAGCGCTGTCTGTCAGCGCCGCTCCCCCGCCTCCTCCTTATCGGCGCTACCCGCCTGTGTCCCTTCCCTCCCGCTGATTGGAGGAAAGTGACGCGGCGGGTAGCGCCAATACGGAGGAGGCGGGGGAGCGGCGCTGACAGATGATAGATGAACATTGTGCTGGCGACACGCTGCGTGTCGTCAGCACTGCGAGGGTATAGCGGAGCACAGGGGGGTCTTTGAGGCACACCATGGGGCAACAGAGGCTGGTGTTACTGTGCACAACCAGCCTCTGTGCCCCACTAGCATAATATAATCCCACCTCGGGTTCTCTTTAAATATATAACTCTGAATGCAGCAAATCTATATGTTATATGAGATTCCTATTCTGAATTGAATTACAGAAATAAATTAACTTTTCCATAATATTCTAACTTCTTCCCACGATCTGTAAGGGGGGGAGGGGGGGGGGAGAGGTATGGATGAATAGTAGGATGAATGGTTGGGTGTATGGAATCTTTTGGATGTATTAGGTCCTAGAAATGTATGGGAGTATGTTTTGTATGGTCGGTGTTTTGTTTTATATAGATTATCAATATTATATGGACTATGATGCAAACTTGAGCCCAAAGCCACAGGAGCATTGCAGTGAAGTGCATCTAATCGGCTGGGCAACAAATTGAGCTGAAGTCCAAAAAAAAATAAAAAAAAAATAAAAAAAAAATGAATGCAGCGAATCTATATGTTATATGAGATTCCTATTCTGAATTGAATTACAGAAATAAATTAACTTTTCCATAATATTCTAACTTCTTGGGATGCACCTGAGCAGCTAAATACCTCATAACGTTTCATAGCTACCTCGCAGTTCCAGGAAATCTGCCATATATGTTTTTTTCTATCATTTGCGTAATCACATTTACATTAACAAACTGTCAGATTGGGGGTGTCAAAGCCAATCTCTTATTTACTGCAGGTGGGGAAAATTTAAAGCTTGAAAAGCAACACAACTTGTTCTTGCAGTTAGTCATGAAATTAGAACTACATAGATATCTGAAAATTGCAAAAAAAAAAGACAGCTTTTAGTAATATTACATTAAAATTTTTTTTATAACACTTACATTTGTATTACAGATTTGTAACAGGATTGGATTTGTGAAAAATGGGTTGCACGTAGTAGCTTAGTAAGTACATTCATTATATTTCCTCATTGATAAATATTCCATGATCAACTGGTACTACAACACAGTGAAAGAAATTGGAAACATCAGAAACTCTGCCACAAAGTGACAGGCCACGTAAAATTATGTAGCAGGGTCAGCGCATACCAAAACATACATTGTGAAGAAGTTGCCAACTCGCTGCAGAGTCAATAGCTAAAGACCTCAAAGCAGAAGATGCCTCGGCAGAGCAGATGCATCCAAGCCTGACATTTGCCTGACTGCATTGTGGCAAGTGTAAAGACAATTGCAGGGAGAATTATGGTGTTTGTTTTTTCAGGAGCTGGGCTTGCCCCTCAGTTCCAGGCAAAGGTATTTTGAATGCTTCAAGATACCAATGCATATTGGTCAATTTCATGCTTGATACCTTGTGGGAACAGTTTGACAATGACCCTTTCCTGTTCCAGATGACGATGCAAGGCAAGAAGGTAAGGGCCATATATACATGGATGCGTGGGTTTGTTGGGGAGGAAGCTTGGCTAACCGGCACAGAGCCCTGACCTCAACCCAATAGAACACCTTTGGGATAAATTTGAGTGGAAACTGAAAGCTAGGCTTCTCATCAAACTTTAGTGCCTGACCTTACAAATGCTCTTCTCGAACAAAGGCAAAAAATTCCCATTAACACACTCCTAAACCCTGTGGAAAGCCTTCCTAGAAGAGTTGATGCCGTTATAGGTGCAATGAGTGCGCCAACTCAATATGAAAGCCTGTGGATTAAGAGTGAGATGTAAGTAACGTCCATATGTGTGTAAATGCAGGCCTCCCAATAGGTTTAGCAATTTAGTGTATCACATGCACACAAGAAATAAATAGACTTACCACCATTTCCAAGACTGAATAGCTTACATTCTGAGGGAAGCAATAAAGCAAAATCATTGTATAGCAGTTCATGTAGAAGAATGATCTTACAATTACTTCTTTGCTGCAGATTGTTTTCTTTTATTGAAAGGTCTCCTTAAACACTTCAGTACCAGTGGTCTTTGGCCCCATAAGAACCGGAGACTGTTGGTATGAAAAACGGGGCCTACCACGGTCATGCCGCATGGATTCGCCAATGCCACTAAGTGTCCCGCTCTCCCGTCGCTGAAGCTTACTTGCTCTGTTGACGTTATGATGGCAGAGCTCTGTGAAACGTCAAGAGCCAATTTAATTGGCTCCTTACCCTGTGATCAATGTGAGCCTGTGAGATTGGCTCACAATGATCATGGGGTCAGAAGTCAATGAAATTGGCACCTGGCCAATTTACAGAGCTCTGCTGTCATACCGACAGCTGGGTGAGTGAACTGTAGTGGTGGGAGAGTGGCGGGATTGGTGGCAGCGGCAAGAGCATGCAGCAAGAAAGTTGAAATCTACACCCTGGCAGGGATAACAGCTCCCAAACAGGGTGTAGAGTTCAACTAGCGAGGTCCGGAAGTGAATTAAATGTAGTCAGGTCTCAAGCTACCTTCATTTAGCAAATGGGTCATGCAGCCTAGAAGAACAGCAAAAGTGTGAGCAAAGTAATAATTGGTAGCTATTTGGCGGTTTTTCAATATTGACGTTTCAATAAAAGATAATTTGCAGAAAAATGTTGAGTGCAAGATCTTTTATCCCCATGAACCGTGTAAAACCTTGCCGCATATGGCGGTGGAACGCCGAGACCCACGCTGAGGCTCAAGCCTCTGGGTCTCGGCGAAGTCAGTGTCAGTGGAACGCATGGTGCCCCTTCCCTATTGGCCAAGCGGCGGATGCGTCCTCAGTACGTGCACCACTGCTGTAAACAATAGCAGCATGCGTAACGGCCAGGGATGAGCAGAAACTACACCAGTGCGAATTTACGCATCGCATCTACGCATCGTAGTTCATAGACTTCCGCATTTACACGTAGCGAAGTACCGATGTGCGTAGTTTACGCCTGCTACGCGTAGTTAACATGTGTATTGCAAAGTATACTACGATGCGGTTCTCGCGTATATTTTTCCACGTACGGATTAAATTTACGCTTGCGCATGCCTAGAAATAATATTGTTAGTTGTATGCATACAAAAGTACGCATTGGAAAGGGGAATGTATGCATGGAATAGGTCACATTAAAGGGGAATTAATGCGGAAATTTTTCTCCCTAAGGGCATAAGGGTCTGCATACAATACGCTTTGCACTACGCGTAATTGCGTATTTTAATGAGTAGTCTACGAAATGCGTACGTAGCGAATATTTGATTTCTGAGCCGTAGTTTGGCGAAGCGTAATTGCGTAAAACTACGCGTAGTTCCTGTGTAGCGAAGTTGGCTGACTACGACCATCCCTGGTACCGGCATGTCAGCTGACTTGCTGACACGCCGCAGAGTGATTGGTTGTTTTGGATTCCGTTAATTTTGATTGGTTAGTCCTAGTATAAGAGAAAGGTGAGCGCCCTCAGTCTTCGCCTGTAATAGCCTATGCTGGGCTTGTAGCTGAGATTGCGCTCACACCAAATGCCTTGTCTTGCTGCAGATATTGTCTGTCTTTTGACCAAGCTTCTTGCAGATTGGATCACCTGTTGCCTGACTAAGTTTCTTCTGATCACCTGTTATCAACCAGGCTTGTACCTGACCTTGCATCTTACTGGATTTCTTGTTGCCAACCTTGGATTGTTAAAGGGGAGCTTCAGCCTAAACAAACATACTGTCATTAAGTTACATTAGTTATATTAATTAAAATAGATAGGTAATATAATCTCTTACCCACCCTGTTTTAAAAGAACAGGCAAATGTTTGTGATTTCATGGGGGCAGCCATCTTTTTGGTTGAAAGGAGGTGACAGGGAGCATGAGACACAGTTCCAACTGTACTGTGTCCTGATTACCCCTCCCAGTTGCGCACGCTAGGCTTCAAATCTCAAATTCAAAATAAAAAAAAAATAATTTTGTACCAAAACAGCAGAATGAGAACAAAAACATCAAAAAAACCCATCATGCTTTGTACAGCATTAGGGGAAAAATGCCCGGGCAGTTTTCTTCTGTGCAGCTAAAATGAGGCTTGGGTAATAAAACAACGTTCTGATGCTGTAAAACTACTAAAGAAACACCAAGCCTTTTCAATGCTGCTGAGTAGATTTTTAGTCTGGAGGTTCACTTTAAAGGACCTTGCATGAACGCTGCCTGCCCTGATCCTGGCCTGATTTGACTACACATCTGTATTGTGATTACACTGTCGTCTGGATTGCCTCAGCCCATAGGCCTCAGGTGACTATTCAAGTATACTGTGTATGCATTATCTTGCTGTGTTTGGTGAATGCTATTTGCTACATCTACCTGCAGGGTATTGTAGTTTGTTATTAGGCAGGAGTTTGCACTGGTGTTAGGGCTGGGTTATAGGTTAGTCATATGAGCATACAGTCTGACCTATAGCAAGCTGACAAACTGATTCTACTAATCTGTTGATGTTTTTTTTTTTTTTTTTTTGTGATCCATTTATTTAAGAATTGTATGGTTACCTTTCCAGAAGATTTTTCCGAATTGCTGCATTGTGTAAAAGGTCTCTGTCTATATACAGTACATCAAGCAAGAGGTTTACTATTGCATATGAAACTCTTTGTATTTGCTATAACATTTACTGTAACTATCACTATAAATCATACTTAGCAGAAAGATTTACAAAGCATTTGCCACATTTTGCTAAGATCATGTAAATTATGCTGAGCATATTTACATATTTAGACAAAATGTGAGGCAAACAAACCAAAAAAATCAGTAAACAGTCTGTAGTTTATCTAGAAATAGAATATTTTCTTAAGAGAGCAATGTAAGATGTAAACAACGTCTATACTTTGTTAATCAGGTAAATCACCACGAGATGCAACGTAAGATTGTTAAAATTGCCTTAAAACTTAAAGAGGTTTATTGCAAAGTCTTAAATCATGACTTCACTCTTGGGGCTTTGTTTTATAATAGTGGCTGCAATTACAAAAGTATAAATCATTATGTTGCTTTTGGAGTAAGCCATTCCAGAGTTCTTATCATGATGCAAATTTTACTCTCATAGAAACAGGACTCCAACTGCACAGCCTAAAGGTGGCCACACACCATACAATTTTTTAAATATCTGTTCAATTTAAGAATTGCAATCAATTTTTCTGACTGATTGTAACATTTCAAAAATATGACCAATGTACCACACACCTATGTTAAATTTTCCCCCCAATTATGATAAAAATGATTGGAAACTCTAGCAAAATTGCTAGGGTGTGTATATTAATAAATTGACAATCCAACACACACCATACAATCTTTAGACAGGTTGAAGAAAAATATCTGGCAGTCCGGATAGATTAAAATCGAAGAAAACGGGAAATCCGATCGGATTTTTCAGTCGAATGAAAAAAAAGCTTTCGATTTTTTCAGGAGATACGATCGTTTTCATCGAATTACTGTAAAATCCGATCATTTTATTGTATCGTGTGTGGCCACCTTAAGGCTCAACACACACCATACAATCTTGGTTGTTCAATCTTACCACTTTCATGTAGTATAAGAGCTTATCCAATAACCCATTCAAGGTATTTTCAATCTGTTGGCCCTTATACTACATAGATTTGGTAAATCTGTACAACCAAGATTGTATGGTGTGTGTTGAGCTTAAGGGATAGAGTCCTGATCCTAGCGGGCAACACTTTTGGTGCATATATACACATCTCACGACAATTTGATTATCTGTGATGGCCCAGTTAGGATTATTAGGCAATTGGCAGCCACCATTATAATGTGGACAAACAGGATCCAGTGGCAAATGTAGTAAAATCAGAGGTTTTTTTTTTTACATAAATGGCATGTAGGCCTCCAGAACTCAACATTCATGTTAAAACCTCCTGTTTATCTGATATTATCTCTGAGGCCAACCACTTAAATCCAAGATGGCGGCTGAAGGGTCTTACTGTCCAAATATGGAATTGTGTGGTGTCACAGATGTGGTCTGGGCTCAAAACTCTGGTCCCCCTTCCTCCTCCATAACCCCCCCTCCCCCCCCCCCCGCATCAACCACTACCAACCCCAATTTGCAGATCGGAATGTGGTTCCTTCACAAGTGCAAACTTTTGTTGCAGTCGTGTAGTCACCCAGGCTTTTTATCCCTTTTTTCACTTCCCAATCACTGGGATTTGCTCACAGTGACCAGGAGTTCAGAAATCATTGAAAACAGCTCCTGACCGATAGATAGATGGTTACTTCCTCCTGCAGCAGCAAATGGCTCGGAACCACAATAAGCTGTGGTGTGCTTAGAATCTACACTACATCAGAATTGTAGAGCCACAGATGCAGTGTAGATTCGACTTACAGTGGTCCCAAACCAGTTAATAAATGTACACCCAGTGTATATACTACTACAATAAGGGCCCTTTCACACCAGAGGGATTTTTCGGCGTTTTAACGCCACGGCCGAAGTTGGCGTTTTGCTAGGTAAAAGAAAGTCCATAGACTTTCATTTTACCTTTCACATCTAACTCAGCGTTTTGGAGCGTTGCGTTTCAACGCTCCCAGGAGCTTTTTCAGGGCTGTTTACAGCCGAAGTTGGCTGTTGGCGTTTCAATGATAGTCAATGGAAAATGCCAACTTCAGCGTTTTCAAAGCGTTTTCAAAGCGTTTTACAGCTGACTTGTTCACTTATTTTTATAGAAGAAAAAAAAAAGGACGTTTTCATATGAGCTGTAAAACTCTTTTAAAAGGCTTTGAAAACGCTTTGAAAACGCTATGTATTGGCGTTAAGCAAAAGGCTGACTTTCAGCCTTTTCTACCACAGCCTCTAGTGTGAAAGAGCCCTTAGAAGGTTCCTTCTTGCCTTGTTTTTTCCCCCTTCCCAGTAGATTTAAGGGTTTTGTTGGACCTGGATCAATGTCACAGGTGGTTGGGTAGAAGCATGATCATTGAAGTTCATTCTCTTTGAGGTAGCTGCTATAATACTTGTATGGATGTTTGATAAATGCTCTGTGACAAATAAAGAAGTTGTTATGTATACCCAAGAAAGTGACAATTTTGGGTTTTAGGCAGGATGTGTTGCAGATTGTGACTCACTTAACAAGGTCTGCTCTAAACGGTTCCTATCTTCGACATTGCTTGAGGTAACTGTGCTATTAAGTATTTATTCTCTGCAGAGCTGATTAGTGCTACTGTATTTTTATTCCATTTCTGTTTCCTAATGACATAGTTAAACTACTTATCATTATAGAATAATATAACTGGCTTACTGCAGCATGAAACTGTTTTGTCAAATGTTGTACACCTTAGTGTTATATAGGCTTAATAGGATGATAGGGTGCATTAACTTGTAAATTAGAACCTTAAAATCAAAAGTGGCAGCTAATTTTAGTGGTGCTCATGTTTATCAAAACTTATGGGGAAGCACGTGATCAGTTTGATCAGGTAGGGCTCTTATATGCTGTTAGAACCTCATGCCATAGCACCTGATCATGAATATAAGAGCATAGTCTTATACATGTGCTGATTAAACTGATCATGAACTACAAGAGTCCTGTAACAAACATGAGAAATATTAGCTTATTCTCAGTTGTGAAATTATGTAGTGGATGATGTGTTTATTACTTTAGCATGTGGCTTGAGTGTGTGATGTTTGAATACTGTACTGTGTGAAATGACCACACCACTGGTTCAAAGTCAAGATGCTAATGTCTAGCCCTTTAGTGGAACAGTTACTACAGTATAGCCTTCATTGCAAGTAGCAGATAGATTTCACCATTTCCGTGAAGCCCTGTCCAGCCATGATATTTATTATCTCATTTCCACATTCTGAAAGATCGTTATCAGCTCAGATATTAAAGTTAGCTGGGACGAACCATCTTAGACAAGGCAATGGTAATCTAGTCAGCAGTTTAGTACATTAAAAAGCATTTCAAACATGCATTACAGCTGCATCATAGAGCGTTTAATTTATCTATAACCTTTTTGTGACAAATATACTGCATTTGTGTCTTCCCAAAGAGAAGCATTTGTTGCTTTGTACCCTTGCATTTTTATGCTTTAGGCGAGTTATAGATGCTATAAAATATCTGACTGTGAATTACATCGCCTAAGGGAGCTTATGTCTCAAGGTTGTTAGGTGATCATAAAATTACTTTCTTTTAATTTTGCTACAAATAGGGTAATATCCTCCAATTTCATTTTCTGTAATGGGTACATAAAACAAGCCTGTCTTTTTTTCTCATCCTAAAGCCTAACCTACTTAGCTTCTGGAAATTGTTATATACCCAGGCTCTACATGGATATCTGGTCATTTGAAGACACATTTGAATAATTCAGCAATAATTTGAATACTGAGCTCATTGTACTGTAAAATTGGTCTGAATCCCAGCTGACTCAATTCTAACAGAACACATAAAAACCATTACTTTTCTTCGACTTTAATGTTTTCTTAGAGAAGACAATCCAAGGACCAAACAGGAATTTGGAATGGCTGCATATGCATTACTTAAAGCTTTTTTATCCATGATTCCCTCACCATGCCTTCCCAGAGCTTTGGCGCTTTGTGTGTGATTCTCTATCCCATTTACACTACAGGTTTTTCAGTACCATAGATACAGGTGCCATACAGGGATAACATGGTGTAACAGTCGATTGCAGTGCCAGGACTCCCAAGTTTTAATGTTAGCCAGGGCACCATCTGCATGGAGTTTCCATGTTTTCCATGTGTTTCTGTGAGTTCCTTCCAGGCACTCTTGTTTCCACCCACATCCCAAAAATGTACTGAGATGTTAATTGAGACAGATTCAAAAATATGCGCTGGGGGGCTAGTTAATTTATCAGCTGCATGTTAGATAAGGGATCTCTTAAACCTTTAATCCGTATAATTTCAAATAAGTAAATAACTCTACTTTGGAGGGCTCATAGACATCTTTAGTCGCCCCTGGACATGTGCGTTTACTGCATTTAACTAGTCATACAGGTAACTTATACTTCAGGACTCTTGTTTCTAGTAGATGTATACTGTGGATATAATGTTAAGTTGAGGTTTTTGTTCTGTTTCCTTTTTATGTGCAGTGCTGGAGAGCAACTTAATTGTGTTTAGAGATCTTCGAGAAGGACCGATCCCTGGGATCTCAGCTGGAGGTACCCTGTGCCCCATTTCCCAGGTTGAATGGTCCATTTTTACAGGCCAAGCTCCCCGGGCGCATCCTTATTTTTTCGTTTTGTGTTTGTTTGTTTGTTTTTTCTCTTTTATTTTTTATTTTTTAGGTTATGATAATTAGACTCTCTTTACAAATCACTTGCATAATTGATATGCTATTTGACTGGCATCGGATGATGTTAAAATTGATAATCTGTTCAATAAAGCCTTTAATATGAAAAAAAAAGTAAATGACTTTAAAACGCGCTCAATTATTCCTAAAACTTGTTCAAAATTTATTTCAAAAAGTTGCATAAATACCACAAGAATTCGTTTTACAATAACTCATTCAGCCACACACATCACACATACAACTGGCTTGAAGGGCTCTTCGATTTCCTTAATGTTATATGTATCCACAACGCAAATAGTAAAAAGGTAATCATAAAAAAACAGTATTAAAAAAATGTTGACAATAAAAATTCTTCCAGCAGGAGAAAACACCACGCTCCCTTCGCATCAACAGTTCCTTAACGTCAGTACTTATTCGCAATAATTAGCATCAAAGGTTCCTTAATGTCAGTACTCATTAGCAATGGTTTCTCAAAGTGCATATGCTCAATCCGTGCTTTAACTAATTAGACTTTTAAACTCACGGTTCCCATGCGTCTGTACTTCCACAGGATATTTCCATAGATAGCTTTAAGCTCTCTCCTCATCTCACGGGTAATTACCCTTCCAACTTTGGGGGTAGTGTGTCGGCAAACAACTCGAGCGTTACTTTTCCGTTGGCGCCTCCATGCGGACTGCGTCACCTCCGTTTGCCAGGTTCGGAGGTCCGCTTGCCGCACTTCCGCCCAGCGGGCCTTTACTCGCGATAGCTCTTCTCTGTGATGTCACCTCACATAGGTCTTTGGAACTTTGGTCACGGACAGCCACTGCACATACAGCTTGCCCAGTTCTCAACCTATGCAGCTTGTTGCCAGAAAGTTTTGAAATCTCAGGTTTCAAAACTTTCTGGCAACAAGCTGCATAGGTTGAGATGGTAATTGGTTTCCCCCAAAATTGGCTTCAGACTATGGCCAGGAAATGATACTATGATTATGGTAGGGATTAGATTATGCGCCCCTTTTAAGGAACCATAAGAAACATAAATATGTACTTTGTAAAGTGCTTTGAAAGATGTCTTCACTATATAAATACATACTAGCTGTCAATGGAGTGGCTGATCAGGAGTTTGTTTACTTTTGTAGGCTTACTCCTAGGGTTACAAAATGGCACCACATGGCACTACATGAGCAATGTATATAGGCTTTGATTATTTTGGTTTCACACAAAAAGCTACTTTTATACCACACCAAGGGGTCCCTGCACCCATATTCCTGTCATTACAATGTTTCTTTACCTTGGACCTAATCTGGTCAGGTCTCCATTATTTAATGTGAGGGAAGGGATGGGGAAGTGGCAGTTGTTTAAAGAGGCACCATGAAGCATTAAAGGGGCACTATGGCAAAAATTAGGTTTTACATTAGAAGCATCAGATACTAAGCAGTTTTTGCTTTTTTATATGCTTGAAAGGTTATACAGAGCACATGCAGAGATTCTGCCCATCCCCTATTCCTCTTCTAATTTGGGCTGCCCTATAACAGCTCTCTCCCTGTTGAAGCTGACGCTGGAATGTGAAAGATCTTAGATAAACAAATAAACAAGATAAATGACTTTACAATGACTTTACACTTCCGTTTTACACTCGCTGGGCTCCTTCTGTTTCCAGTGCTATGATCTTCCCCAGGCACAGCCTGCATGTCCCCGTACAGCTTTACCAGAGAGAGAGAAAGAGAGAGAGAAAGGGAGAGAGAGAGAAGAGAAATCAGCTGTCAAACTCAGCCTGACTCAGCAGAGGGGTGTGACACGTCACATAGCTGGAAGGCGCGACGGGCAGGATATCTGCATCTGCTCTGTATAACCTTTCAAGCAGACATTTAAAAAAAACTGCTCAGTATCTGATGCCCCTAGTGTTAGGTGCATGCTATCAGGGTTATGCCAGAAACCTAATTTTCACCATAGTGCCCCTTTAAGTGATAATGCACATAATCCAGCCGTACTGTGATTTTAGTTCTTCTTTACAGTTAGGCTGTACTATAACCTCCTCAGGACAACACATAATTAAATCTACACCATATTTCTAGATGCTTAATCCTGTGTGTCAGTGTAGATTTAACTATTCCAGCTGTTTCACTCCCACTACAGTTGTGCACATGCACTGCCACTAACTTAGATCTGTGTAAAAATCACAAGCCAGTTTCATTGGCTCCTGACCCTGTGATCACTATGAACCAATCCCAATGATCAGAGTCATCATTTTACAGCGTGATCACTTAAAGTGGACCCAAATTAAAAATACAAGATTTCAGAAATAAAATCTATTTTCTAAATTATAATAATAAATAGCAGCCTTTTTTCAGCTGCATGATGACAAATATAAAATATTTTACATTTATTGGAGGAACCCCTCCCTTCCTTTCAAATTGCCGGGACAAAATCCGGCAAACTGGTGGAGTAGATGGTGTCCGGCAATGAAGGAATTGCTAATGGCTGCCTCCAGTATAATCCTAGTAATGAAAAGAGAAGGGTGAAAAGCATGCACTGAAATTATCATAAGTTTGAAGGAGTGTTTATTTATCTTTGGATGTGTCGGAGTGGTGCAACTAAATATTTTTAATTAAAAAAATGTTTGGTTTGGGTCCGCTTTAAGTTATGAAAGCTGACCTTTATTTGCTGAGAAGTACTGATTGCTGGAACCGTAGAGTTTCACAGAGAAAATTAACTTCAGCCCTGATAATAGGGTAATATGAATATTCATAGCAGTTTTAAAACAATGCAATGAACAGCGGTTGCCCAGGAGACAGAAACACTACTGCTAAGCAATGCACGCACTACATTTTACCTTTAATTTTACAAAACCAGAATCCTAGGGTAAGACGAGGATTTATGATGCAAATCACATCAATATTTGAACTATAACATTCTTCAATGTTTACTCTAAACTTAAATACTTTTTAGAGGGATATCACAAATTTTCTCCATTGTTCTAAATATATATATATATTTTTAAATATGACAAAAATCTTTATAGCAATGCTTCAAATACTCCTACAAGTATAAATTAGCATTTCTACAATGCATAATGTCCCTTTGCATTATCAACTGCACTTTTGAAACTGTAATATCCTGTAATGGAATATATGAATACTTTTCTAAGCTACCCTGTGGTGCTTTTAAATTGTTTTTGAAGATTTTTTTTTCTGCTTAGACATGAACTGTGGGCTTAATGGCAGAGCACAACAGGTGGTGTCTTGGGGTAGCAGTACAAGTAGAATGACACACAAGGCATATGATGATTGAATTAAACCAGAGAATATTATATTTTAAAGAAGTCTGCACACAGAAACGTAGACCCATATGCAAATCACTTTCTCTCCTGAGTTAATTTTTTTTCCGAGGTGAATTATAAAAAATGACTGAGTTAAATTTTTCAATTTGGTCAAATTTAAAAAAAATGGCTTTCAAAATACCAGCAAAATACTCAAAATAATTTTGAGAGTACTTTTTCACCTACTTTTTTAAACGTTTTCAATTACAAAGTGCTGAAAAGTTATTTTAAACAGAAGATAAAAGTAATATCCTAGGAGAAAACCCAAGAGATTAAGTGAATTGCATATGGGCTGTAGAGTGAGATAGTGGCAATTAACAGATGTTTTGCTTGAGTTGGGCTTGGTTTAGTATGAGTGGGTTAATCTTAGAGAGGGAAAACAAAAACAAAAACAAAAAAACATGGGAAGCAGGAGACTTCTAAGTGTAGTTATTGAGTAGAAAGAAATTAGGATCCTACTCACATTGCATAGTTGGCTAGTTGCCTTATTTTAACTTGTAAGTTCACTTGTGGGGAAGTCCCATTAATACCTCTGGTCTCTGTATCTTCAGTGGTCGCTCGCCAAAGTGTAGGTTGCTGTGGAAGGAAGGGGCAGGGAGGAGTTGGGTGGACAACTGCAACTACAAGCAATACTTGTATAAATGTAAATAATGTGTTTTCGCTAATGTCCCCACTGATATATATGGTAAAATACAGGAGGTTGCTTCGTCTCTGGTTCCCTTTAACCTCACAAAAGATGAGAGTCAGGGGATATGTTAAAGGGTATTTATTGGCACTTGAAACAATGGGTTTCATGAATCAAGGCTCACTTCCTCAGGTTGTGTCAAAATGTGGTGTATCCATATTTAGGGCGAGGGCTGTTTGGCTGAACAGTTCCAAAAATCTGCACTTCATCAGCCCCACGTCAAAATACCACTGAAGTCAATGAAAATTAATGGTTTGTTGGTTTGAACTGGTCTATTGAAAGCATATGCAGCTGCCAAAATGCACTGAAATGGCAATGGAAGCCCACCAAACAGCAGAGGGACATGGCAAGACTTAAATAAGGGAGAAAATGTGTATGACAGTAAGGAAGAGTCACTTTATGCAGCTTGGAAGACAACATGGTAAAGATGCAAAACTTTTAATTTACTAATTTGTGGGGTATCTACCGTATATACTCGCAAGCAAGCCGACCCGCATGTAAGCCGACCCCCCCACTTTTACCCCAAAAAACAGGAAAAAATGATTGACCCTCATAGAAGCCGGGGGTAGGAAATGCTGGCCGCGTGATCCCCCCAGTATGTCCCAGTATAGCTAGTATAGTGCCCACTATAGGTAGGTAGTGCTCAGTATAGCTAGTAAAATGCCCCAGTATAGCTAGTATAGTGCTCAGTATAGCTAGTATAGTGCTCAGTATAGTGCTCAGTATAGCTAGTATAGTGCTCAGTATAGCTAGTATAGTGCTCAGTATAGCTAGTGACGTGCCCCAGTTTAGCTAGTATAGTGCTCAGTATAGCCAGTATAGTGCTCAGTATAGCTAGTATAGTGCCCCAGTTTAGCTAGTATAGTGCTCAGTATAGCTAGTATAGTGCCCCATTATAGCTAGTATAGTGCCCCATTATAGCTAGTATAGTGCCCCATTATAGCTAGTATAGTGCCCCAGTATAGCTTGTATAGTGCCCCAGTATAGCTTGTATAGTGCCCCATATAGCTAGCATAGTGTCCCATATAGCTAGCATAGTGCCCCAGTATGGGTGGGTAGGTGGGTGGGTAGGTGCTGTCCCTCCCCGCTCCCCCCGCGGCTGCCGCTGCTATTACCTTAGGCGGCGCCGCTTCCACTATCCCCGTCCTCCTCCGGTAACTATTTAATTCACAGCAGCGCGCCCCTCGCTGCTGTGATGACGCAGGAAACCATAGAGAGCGGTTCCCATAGTAACGGCCGCTCTCTATGGTTTCCTCCGTCATCACAGCAGCGAGGGGCGCGCTGCTGTGAATTAGTTCCCGGAGGAGGACGGGGATAGTGGAAGCGGCGCCGCCTAAGGTAATAGCAGCGGCGGCCGTGGGGGGAGCGGGGAGGAACAGCACCTACACACCCACCCACCCACCCATGACTCGCAAGCAAGCCGACCCCCCAACTTTTGGCCCACTTTTGGGGGGTCAAAAATTCGGCTTGCTTGCGAGTATATACGGTAAATCCAGCTGATATTAGGGAATCAATAGAGATCCATTTTAAAACTAGTATAACATCAGCAGCATTCTAAAAATATTTCTGCCTTCTGGAAAACATTTTAGACTTATACAAACTTTGACAAATAGATTAAAGAACAGTTTTTATCGTTCGGCCATTACTATGTTAAATGCTGCTAAGTGGTCATGTTGATAAGGGGTTTGTGCAATGCAATGTATGTCGGAATGGAATGTTGTAACATTGTTTTGTTTTTGCTGGAAAATTGTACTTTAGAATTTTGTTGTAAAATTTTGGTTATTACAATGACTATAAAGATTTTTCCCTCTTTAAAGTGGTATTGTCAGCCACAAAATCAAATTCCACTTAACCTTCCTGGCGGTAACCCCAAACGCCGTTCGGGGTAAGCCGCGCAGGAGGTTTTCTCAGGCCCTGCACTTTGCTAGCTGCGTGAGCACACTGATCGCCGCCGCCCTGTGCCTATTTGCCGCTATCCGCATCGCCGCAGAGCCCCCCCTCCTAGACCCCTGCGCTGCCTGGCCTATCAGCGCCAGGCAGTGCTGAGGGGTGGATCGGGACTCCCTTAGACGTCACGACGTCCATGACGTCGGTGACAGCATCCCGCCCCATCGCCATGGCGACGGGGGAAGCCTTCCAGGAAATCCCGTTCTTTGAACGGGATTTCCTGATCGACGATCGCCGGAGGCGACCGAAGAGGGTAGGGGGATGCCGCTGCACAGCGGCTATCATGTAGCGAGTTTTCTATTTATCATGCAGCAGAGTTTTCTATTTACAAGTCTTATAGAAGTTCTTATTTACACCATGTGACTGCTGCTTTGCTGCTTACCTACAGAGTAGTCTCCTTCCCACTTGGTTTGCACCATCTGCTTTATGTATCTCTATAAAACAGCAGCCCTTTTTGAACTGAGCTTGTCCCTGCACACAAGGCTATTAGCTTGTGCTGTTCTGTGTATTTACTGTTGAAAACATTAGAGGTTTGTAAATAATCTGGATGCTAAATGAGGATTCCTCCATCTTCAAACTCACAACTTAGGAAGATTCTCGACCATAGCTTTTGTCTTGCTTAAAAGGAAGACAAATTTTTATTCAGGTAATTAGGTAATTACCAAGGTAAGTATCGAACTTATTTTTCACATCAGGTACTTTTCAACTATGGAATAAGAGTGTTTTGCAATCAAAAGAGGATTTTCTGTCTGTACTCTTTCATGATTAACCAGTTCCAGATTCTTGGCAGGCATATGCCCTGAAAACTTCACTTGCAGATCCCCTGCATGCCCTTATCTCTGACCCGCCAGTAGTGATAGGTGAATGGTCACATGTGTTCCCAAAGCTGATCAAAGTGCCCTGAAGTGAATGATTACTGGGATCAACCCAATGCCTGTGATCATTAACAAAAAAAAACAACATCCCAGATACACATTTATTCCTGTGTACTGTTCAGTACATAGGCAAGTGTGGGGACATCTAGTGGCCAAAAACTAAAACTACAATTAAAATACATTAAAAAAACAAATCCCCTATTTGTGATTAACCATTTCCAACCCCCTCTCCCATAGTTACCAAAATAAAGCTCTTAAAAAAATAAATAAACCCAAGGTGACATTTTTGGGTTTGTTTGTTTTTTGTGTGTTGCAAATAAGGGATTGCAATTATTCATATAGAATAAAGAAACACAAAATGGGAAAAAAATGTGCAAATAAAATATTGTCACCATACATTGTATGAGGGACATAATTTAAATGTTGTTATAATTAGGATAAATGTCAAAATTAAATGTGTGTGTTTTATCCATAGTACCACTTTTTATTTGTTAGCTATAATGGCTGCAAAGTATACTAAGAAATAATGGGGTTTTTTTTTCAATTTTAATTCGTATCACTTTAAAATGCATAGTTTTATGCGTCATTGAGGCAAACCCAGCAAAGCAATCAGGATGCAAAAAGTTTTACTTCCTGCTTTGTTTTGTATTTAACCACATTTATTAACCACCTGCGGACCGAGCGAGTATAAATCTACAGCGGGCAGGGGGCGCTGCGGTCCTGACAGGACGTAAACTCTACGTTCCATTGACCGCGCGCCACAGCCTGTCCGCGTTGCTTGGTCCGCTCTGCCCCCGCTGCAATCAGCTGCCCTGCCACCTATATGACGGCAGAGCACTGTGAGCCGGGCAGGAGCCATTTTCATTGGCTCCTGGCCCTGTCATTCATGTAAGCCATTCCCATTGGCTTACATGAAGTGACATGGTCAGGAGCCAATGAAAGCGGCTCCTGACCGGCGCACAGCGCTCTGCCATCATAGCGACGGCAGAGAGAGCAGCCTGCGGCGGGGACAGAGCGGCGTGTACGGCGGGAGCGCCTGTAACTTGCGGCGATTCGTCGGGAAGCGGCGGTTTGCTGGACCAGAAAGGGGGCAGAGGGTGCTGGTCCAGAAAGGGTTAACAAAGTAGCATGTGCAGTGTGCAATGGGGAAAGAGGCTCCCAAAACAATAAAATTAATAAACCTCAAGGATGACACAATAATAACGTGTAACCAGGAAATTTTTATTTGCACTATGACAACGCATTTTGTGAGAACTTAGTACTAACTTCCTCAGGCCAAAATCAGTGCCTAGAAAGTCAGTATGAGGCCTCTTGCACACTACATGCATTTATACGTCCTATTTTGGATTCCAAATAAAATCTTAGCAGCATGCAGGTACTCAAGCCTACATAAGAAACAGCTTTTGCCATTTAAAACATAATACATGATACATTAAATGTACACAAAAAGTGCAGTGATGACATTTGTTACTGTATATAGATTTTTGTTCTAAACTGGAGAAGCCCTCGCACTCTGTTAATTCAATTAGTATTCTGATTTTGCAGCAAATGTAAGCTTACTGTATTTACTGGGTACACTTCATTTCAATTACATCAAAAACCTGCTTTCAGAATAGTTCAGATTTAATTTCTATGTTTTATTCCACTTAAGACTTATAAAATCCTTTTAGTCTGTATTTTGTGGTGGGAGGATTATGCATTTCAGCCCACATTACAATTTACCAATTAATGAGTTCATCTTTGTGGTGTGCTATTTCAGTTTATGGCTTTGTAGAACTTATTTGAAATGCTGTATGACACATCAAGTTAGATTGTCTGTAAGCATTCATTAAAGCACACCTGCAGTGAGGGGAATATGGAGGCTGACATTTATTTTCTTTTAAACAATGTGCCTGGCTGCCCTGCTGATCCTCGACCTCTCTAATACTTCTAACCATAGTCACCAAACAAGCATGTGCAGATCAGATGTTTCTGACTGGATTAGCTGCATGCTTGTTTCAGGTGTGTGATTCAGACACTTCTGCAGCCAAAGAGATCAGCAGGTCTACCGACAACCAGTGTTGCTTACAAGTAAATAAATGTGGCAGCCTCCATATGGCTTTTACTTCAGGTGTACTTTGAAGCAAACCTAAACTAAACTTTCCTTCACTGGATTTCTACATACTTAACCACTTATTTTTTGCATCTGAGCAACTTTCACCTCCCATTCATTTGCCAATAACTTTATCACTACTCATCACAATGAATTGATTTATATCTTACTTTTTCCGATACCAATTGGGCTTTCTTTGGGTGATACATTATGCTGAGAATTAATTTATTCTAAATCCGTTTTAACAGGAATATTAAGAAAGAAATGGAAAAAAATCATTATTTCTCAGCTTTTGGTCATTATAGTTAGAAATTAATACAGCTACCATAAATAAAACCCATGTATTTTATTTGCCCATTTGTTCCGCTTATTGCAACATTTAAATTATGTCCCTATCACAATGTATGGCGGTGATATTTTATTTGGAAATAAAAGTGCATTTTTTAAATGTGCGTCCATCCCTATTTACAAGCCCATAATTTAAAAAAACTATATTAATATACTCCTTTGACATGCATATTTAAAAAGTTCAGACCTTTAGGTACCTATTTTTTTTTTTACTATTATTATTATTATTATTGTAATTTTTTTTACATAAAAAAATGTATTTGGGTATTTTTTGATGTGGGAGGTAAACAGCAAATTTTAAATGTTAAAAAATGTATTTATTTAATAAAAAGTGGATGTGGGTGTAGTTTTACTATTTTTTTACAGTCAAAAAGTCCTGGGAGCAATCGATCTCGCTTCCAGGAAAAATAATGAAGACGAGGAACTTTTTGAACTCAGAAAAACTGCAGCATCTGTTGAAACGCTGTCGGCTTTTCTGTGGGGTGCTTTGATCAATGAAAGGGGTCTTTAATCCCTTCCATTGATAGCTGGGCTAACGGCCGGCGTCGGGAGTGCACTCGGGAGCGTGCCCGGCTCGTGGGAGTGCGTGCAGCCCAACTGTGGTGAAACCCCTCCCACAAGAAGCTCTGAGTACCATGGTACTTCTTGCAGTTTCCTGTCTGTGAACCTTGTTGCATTGTGGGAAATAGCTGTTTACAGCTGTTTCCAACTGCCAAAAAAGCATGCAGCAGCTACATCACCTGCCAGCAGTAAAAATGTCACCATGTGATAAATATCAGAATATAATTCAGGGATTTAAAAGATTTTACAATGGGCAAACACTGACTAAAACATTTATACATAATTATTGTAAAAATGAAGCACTTTTTTATTACACTATTTTCACTGGAGTTCCTCTTTAAATAACATTTTTTTTTTACCAGTATAGCTACTAAGGAACTATGCAGAATATATTGGCCCATATGCAATTAACTTTTTCTCTTGCGTTTTTCTCCTAGGTGATATTTTTTTACAACTTGTCAATAAAATGCATGTTAAACCACCATCAAGCGATAAAAAACTCAAAATAATTTTGATAGTACGTTTTCACCAATTTTTGGGTGTGGTGTAATGTTTTTTAAAAGAGGGCCATATGCAATTCCCTTTTTCTCCTCAGTTTTCTCCTGGGTGATATTATCACAATTTGTCATAAAATACTTTTTAAGCCACTAGCAAGCAAGAAAATGCTCAAAATAATTTTGATAGTACTTTTTCATCAACTTTCGACTACTTTTTCAGTTGTAAAATGCTGAAAATTTAGTTTAAATTGAAGATGAAAATTATCTCTGAGGAGATAACTCAGGTGAAAAAGTCAATTGCATGTGGGCCAAGAAGTTCAAAAATTAACTCCTATGGAAGAACTCAGGGGCCATATGCAATTCACTTTTTCTCCTGAGTTTTCTCCTAGGTGATATTTTTTAATTTGTCAATAAAATGCCTTTTAAGCCACCAGAAAGCAAGAAAATACTCAAAATAATTTTGATAGTATTTTTTCATTTACTTTTGGTAGTTTTTTAGTTCAAAAGTACTGGAAAGTTATTTTAAATAGAAGATGAAAAATGATCTCAGGTAAAAATGTGAATTGCATATGGCCCATTGGGTCCAATCTAATTGAATTTTTTCTGCTATGTTTTTTTCCTAGATCATTTTTCATGATTCTGTTTAAAATAACATTTGCACCCTGCAATTGAAAAAGTAGGTGAAAATGTACTGTCAAAAATATTGTCTTTTCTGGAGGCATAAAAAGCATACAACTTAAAAGGCATACAAAATGTAAGAATTACAAGGTCTTTTAAAAAATATTTTCCTTGAACTCACTATTCTCCTTAACATACCCTGCACATTTGTTGTTTCTAGCATGTGTGGGGGCTTTGGTATTATCCGCTTAAGTCGGTGGCCACAGACTTCAATATTAAATACAAATGTGAACTTTCAGAATTGATCATTTGCGTAAATGTGAACGTTTGTTTGCCATGAACTCTCCACCAATGAACACGTTTGTCTATCACTAATGGTGACTGCCATATTTTTTTAATTTACATATTTCATTTAAAGTTACTCTGTCACATTCTTCACTAAAATAAACAAAGGTTTACAGTATATACAGTAGATTACACTTTTGATATGCTATAGCATAACACTTTATCAGCAGGAGTGGTACTTCTTGCAGTTTCCTGTCTGTGAACCTTGTTGCATTGTGGGAAATAGCTGTTTACAGCTGTTTCAAACTGCCATAAAAGCCTGCAGCAGCTACATCACCTGCCAGCAGTAAAAATGTCACCATGTGATAAATATCAGAATATAATTCAGGGATTTAAAAGATTTTACAATGGGCAAACACTGACTAAAACATTTATACATAATTATTGTAAAAATGAAGCACTTTTTTTATTACATTATTTTCACTGGAGTTCCTCTTTAAATAACATTTTTTTTTACCAGTATAGCTACTAAGGAACTATGCAGAATATATTGGCCCATATGCAATTAACTTTTTCTCTTGCGTTTTTCTCCTAGTTGATATTTTCACAACTTGTCAATAAAATGCATGTTAAACCACCATCAAGCGATAAAAAAACTCAAAATAATTTTGATAGTACGTTTTCACCAATTTTTGGGTGTGGTGTAATGTTTTTTAAAAGAGGGCCATATGCAATTCCCTTTTTCTCCTCAGTTTTCTCCTAGGTGATATTATCACAATTTGTCATAAAATACTTTTTAAGCCACTAGCAAGCAAGAAAATGCTCAAAATAATTTTGATAGTACTTTTTCACCAACTTTCGACTACTTTTTCAGTTGTAAAATGCTGAAAATTTAGTTTAAATTGAAGATGAAAATTATCTCTGAGGAGATAACTCAGGTGAAAAAGTCAATTGCATGTGGGCCAAGAAGTTCAAAAATTAACTCCTATGGAAGAACTCAGGGGCCATATGCAATTCACTTTTTCTCCTGAGTTTTCTCCTAGGTGATATTTTTTAATTTGTCAATAAAATGCCTTTTAAGCCACCAGAAAGCAAGAAAATACTCAAAATAATTTTGATAGTATTTTTTCACCAAATTTTGGGTGCTTTTTCAATTGTGAAATGTAGAAAATTTGGTTTACAGAGAAGATGAAAATTATCTCCTTGGAGATACCGCAGGTGAAAAAAATAATTGCATATGGGCCAGGAGGAGAAAAAGTGAATTAAATAAGAGCCATTGGGCCATATGCAATTCACTTTTCTCCTGAGTTTTCTCCTAGGTGATATTTTTTAATTTGTCAATAAAATGCCTTTTAAGCCACCAGAAAGCAAGAACATACTCAAAATAATTTTGATAGTATTTTTTCATTTACTTTTGGTAGTTTTTTAGTTCAAAAGTACTGGAAAGTTATTTTAAATAGAAGATGAAAAATGATCTCAGGTAAAAATGTGAATTGCATATGGCCCATTGGGTCCAATCTAATTGATTTTTTTCTGCTATGTTTTTTTCCTAGATCATTTTTCATGATTCTGTTTAAAATAACATTTGCACCCTGCAATTGAAAAAGTAGGTGAAAAAGTACTGTCAAAAATATTGTCTTTTCTGGAGGCTTAAAAAGCAAATAACTTAAAAGGCATACAAAATGTAAGAATTACAAGGTCTTTTAACAAATATTTTCCTTGAACCCACTATTCTCCTTAACATACCCTGCACACTTGTTGTTTCTAGCATGTATGGGGGCTTTGGTATTATCCGCTTAAGTCGGTGGCCACAGACTTTAATATTAAATACAAATGTGAACTTTCAGAATTGATCATTTGCGTAAATGTGAACGTTTGTTTGCCATGAACTCTCCACCAACGAACACGTTTGTCTATCACTAATGGTGACTGCCATATTTTTTTAATTTACATATTTCATTTAAAGTTACTCTGTCACATTCTTCACTAAAATAAACAAAGGTTTAGAGTATATACAGTAGATTACACTTTTGATGTGCTATAGCATAACACTTTATCAGCAGGAGTGGTGAAATGCCTTCTAGAAAACAAAAAGCTCTCTAGCTGAAGCCATCTTATTTATTTTTAATCCTCCTCCTCCTCCTAACATTTGTACAGCACTTTTCTCCTGTTGGACTCAAATAACTCAAGATCTGCAGCCACTAAGGGTGCGCTCAAGAGGCGACCCTGCAGTGTTAGGGTGTCTTGCCTTGAACTCCTTACTGAATAGGTAGTGACCCTAGCCCGGATTCAAACCCTGGTCTCCCAAGTCAAAAGCAGAACCCTAAACCAGTACACTGCCCACCCTAGCCTGGATAAATGAGACTTTTCACAGAAATATTCTACAGATTTCTTTCTTATTTTAACAGTCTTGCATGTCTGATATATTTGTAGATAAATGAAAAAATTGTAGATAAGTTACAAGACTGATCAGGATCTGCCCCTTGGCCCCTTTTGGGTCTCATTAGCTGCTCACCTGATAAGTTACTACGCTTTAGGGTTCTTTACCACTGTATCTGTTGCATTCTTTTACATTAGCCTCTTGAGGACTGCAGGCCTAAACCCCCCTAGTGACCAGGCCATTTTGAGTAAAATTGGCCACTGCAGCTTTAAGGCCAAGCTGCAGGGCCGCACAACATAGCACACAAGTGATTCTCCCCACCAACAGAGCTGTCTGTCGGTGGGGTCTGATCGCTCCCCCCATGTTTTTTTTTTTCATCAATATTTTCGTTTGTGTTTCTTTTAAAAAAAAGTCTGTTTCTTTAAACACCATCCCTCCCTCCCTCCTTCCCCACAGCCAGCCAATTACGGCGATCGGCTGTCATAGACTTCTGCCTATGAGAGCCGATCGCTCTCTTGTCCCCCAGGGAGACAGCCGTGTCACACGGCTGTCCCCAGTGCAGCGCTGCTGCTGATTGCAGCACTGCACAGGCTAAATAGACGGCGATCACGCCGTCTAGCAGTCTCCCGAGCGGCGATAGCCGCTCGGAGACTGAAAGCGGGGCGGAACTCCGCCCCCCAAGCAGAAGATGCACGTGCAGCCTGCGCGCGATCTCCTGCAAAACAGAGCCCCAGGACTTTACGCCAATCGGCGTTAGGCGGTCCTGGGGCTGCCGCCATGGCCACGCCCATTGGCGTGACACGGGCGGCAAGAGGTTAGACAACATTATCACATTGCAACATGATGCAATTATATTTAACCTCCTGAGCGGTATGGACGAGCTCAGCTCGTCCATCACCGCCGGAGGCTGCCGCTCAGGCCCTGCTGGGCCGATTTTTATCAAATAAAGTGCAGCACACGCAGCCGGCACTTTGCCAGCCGCGTGTGCTGCCTGATCGCCGCCGCTCTGCGGCGATTCGCCGCGAGCAGCGGCGAAAGAGGGCCCCCCTAGCCGCCTGAGCCCTGCGCAGCCGGAACAAAAAGTTCCGGCCAGCGCTAAGGGCTGGATCGGAGGCGGCTGACGTCAGGACGTCGGCTGACGTCCATGATGTCACTCCGCTCGTCGCCATGGCGACGATCTAAGCAAAACAAGGAAGGCCGCTCATTGCGGCCTTCCTTGTTTATTATGGGCGCCGGAGGCGATCGGAAGAACGCCTCCGGAGCGCCCTCTAGTGGGCTTTCATGCAGCCAACTTTCAGTTGGCTGCATGAAATAGTTTTTTTTTAATTAAAAAAAAACCCTCCCGCAGCCTCCCTGGCGATCTCAATAGAACGCCGAGGAGGTTAATGTATGGTTTACTGTATGCATTCTATTCCACTCCTAATGCACAGTTGGACTTTCCTGCCTTAGTGGGCAGGTACAGTAGATCCAATCTGTAGAAAAGCTGTTTTTTTTATTTTTGCCTATTTTAATTCAATCTCTTTTGTTTAAATTGTGACAATGCTGAAAGAAACGTAAAATGCTGGTCGTGAAATGAACTGGACTAAGCAGTTCAGTACCATATTGCCAGTAAACTTTTGCTGCAGTGTTAATGCAACGAAATGAACAGAACTGGACATAATCATCTTTCAACTGTGAATTTACTCTGTGATTTCCAGCAGTCTTATGGCTCCAAGCATTGGAGAGTTTCCTAGATTTCCTAGTTGGCAATTGTTTCAGCATTTTGTTTGCATGAACTAATATTTTAATTACCGTTATTTCTTTTATGATGGCCTACTTAGATTTCAAACAATGAAAAACAACATTTCCATGTTTCATGTTCGGATTCATATAATTATCATCGGCACCTAGCTTCTCTGGTGGTTAAAGTGATTCTAAAAAATAAAATGAGATGGCCACTGGAACATACACACTGCCATAACTCTATTAAACTCCGATGCTGCCTGCTGAGGTCTAGACTCTTCATATGGTAATCCTGAAACCTCCGGGTGTTGGAATGAGTATTTTCATCCATCCTGCGATGCCAAACTTGTGTCTAGTGATTGGGTATTATGCACTATGCTGCAAGGGCAATACTACCCAGTTAAAAATGGATGGCATATATATTGAAGTTACACTATCAGTTCTTTGTCATTTACATTTATTAATAATAACCTTTCCATTTAACTAGAGAGCGTTTCGTTTGCTGTACAAATCATTTTTTGAATTCTCTCTTGTGGTAAAAATAATGGCTTCTGATATAAATAAGGAAAGGGCTGTTGCAAACTACTGTTCTACGAAATAATTAGATTGTCAAAAGCAGTTAAAAAATAAACACTTTTCAAATTCAAGTGGCACTTTTCTTTGGAAAATCAAAATGGGTTATTTATGCACTAAAAACAATTTTAACAGTTTTTATTCAAGTTTATTTGAAAATACATAATAAAATGCCTACCCTCTTTTACTCAAAAAGTGCTGATCTCATACAAAATAAACGTTCAAGAAAAAAGTGATAGCCGGCACTATTTAGCTGCTGGGTAATTAGCTCTTAGTTCTTGGGGTACTGCCAGGGGCGTAGGAATAGAGAGTGCAAAGGGGCCCTTGTGCCAGAGCGGCCCTCCCTCAAGTTTAGTATTAGCTCTGTATTGGTCCTGCGCTCATAATAATCACTTCTATAGATACTTTGAATAGTGTTAATCATTAACAAAGTGGTCCTCATTCCCTTCTTGCACCTCTGACACTGTAGTTGCCATTGCCAGGTTTTGGTGCGCCGTATCAATTGTTATGTATAGAGTGCTAGGGGGGCCCCAATATAAAACTTGCATGGGGGCTCACAGCTCCTTAGCTACATCACTGGGTAACACTTCTCACCTAATGAAGCTCCTCCTCCTGAGTTTTCTCCTAAGTGATATTTTCAAAACTTGTAAATAAAATGCATTATAAATCAGCGGCAAGTTAGAAAATACTCGAAATATTTTTTATAGCAGTTTTCAATTATTTGTTGGTACTTTTTTCAATTGGAAAATGCTGAAAAGTTATTTTAAGGTTTGAGGTCTAACTACCCTAGTATTGATATTCTTGAAAAAATGTTACTAGGTTTTAAGAACAGGTTTAAGAAAATAGTTAAAAAAACGGTGAAAATAACTCATTGACATTTTTTTTTTTTTTGCAGTAGTTTACAGAGTCTATCAGGCAATTCAATTCATGTAACTAATCGTCCCTTGGAGAAGCCTGCAATATTATATCTAACATTGTCTTAATATAGTTTTCCTTACATAGCCTAAGGACCCGTTAAGGGAATAATAATCTTAGTTACCTGCAAAATACTGAAAAATTACTGTATTCTGTAGATGCAGCTCAAGATTGTGGACTGATGAATTGGTGAACCATCATAGTGTTTAGTGAGTTCTAGTGGCTGCTACTGTTTATTCTTTCCCTTCTACTACAGGAAATCATGTGCTGCAGTCAATCAAAAGCTGCACCAAAGTTGGCACAGAGCACATTTTATCAGTGCCTTGATCAGTTTTGTTTTTGAATAGAAATGGGTCCAAGAGAACCTATTGCTAGCTGAAGTTGCCTGGAAGTAGAATGAAATTACCTCACGGACCACATAGAAATCTTAAACCCAGTATTTTAATTTAAATTCTTTTTTATTGAATTTTAATAACAGAAATAACAAACATAGTTGTACATTTGTATTCCATGCTTGATAAGATATGGTGAGTATACAGAGTGAGGCGAATATCTAATACAGAGATCAACTCTAACACATAAACAAATACAGTATAACCTGTTTTTTCAATTGTGTGGGTTGTTCTACATGGATTAATAGTAAAAGAGCCTTAAACAGCCTGAACCATAACATAGCCTACTCTTCAATATGAAAATAAAGCACATATGAAGAGTGAGGCAAACTAAACACAACCTATAAATGAGTTCTATATATGGGCAAAATGCAGGGGAGAATTGCGTAATTGCAAGGAGAGCCAGGGCAGTCAAAACTGGTCCTCTTTTAGCACGCCAGTGCTAATAGTATGTTAATAGAGAGTCTTAATCATCACATAACTGCAAGATAGTAGTACCCACTTTTCCCGAACCTTTAATTCACAGTAAATGACCCAGTGGACTGATTGGGGCCTTATAGGTGAGTATTCCACCAAGAATGTGGAACTTGGAAGTAGGATACGTTTTTATTTAATCTTAACCTTGTATTTGATTCCATTTTTAAATTACTACTCACTGTAGCCTGTAGTTGGGAAATAGGGATTTCTTCTATGGATTTCCAATGTGAGGTCACCAAAGATAGAGCACTTAATATTATATGGCAAGTCAAAGGCTGGAACTGGATTCCTATGCTATCCATTCCTATTAGGAGTAAGGCTAGAGCAGGTGAGAGTTTAAATTGGGGGGATATTACATTTTTTAATAGTTTTCCACTTTTCCCCAGAATGATTTAATTGTTTTACAATCCCATAGCATATGTAGTAACATGCCTAAATGTGTATTGCACCTCTAGCATAGTGGGGAAGTTGCGTGCTAGAAGGATGCCATTCTCCTTGGGGTGAGGTAGAATCTGGACAAGACTTTTTGGTGGGTTTCCCAGTGAGAGTTGCATTTAGAAAGTTTTGTTATATGTTTATAGGAGTTTCTGATATGCTCTGGGGAAATATCCACTTGTAAGTTGCTAGCCCATGCTTTAGCATAACGTGCTAAGGTCTTTTCAGTTTCAGGGAGCATTTCAGTGTACCAGTGGGAGATAAGACCTTTCAGTAAACTTTTATTCTCTAGTATGTTGTAGATTAAACCCAGGTTTTTTTTAGAAGTGATATGCCCCAGACACTCCACTGCAGGTAACATCAGTGTTGCCAACTCATCCCTTTAATTACTGACACATCTAAGTTATACAGGTCCTGGGGCTATTTGCACATAATCAGTGCCTTAACTGCATCTACCTAGCCACAAAACCTGTATAATTCATATGTCAGTAATGCAACACTATCAGTTGGCAACAATGGGTAACATTTCAGTCATTGTTAATATGTATAGTATTAAAATATACTTCTGCATTTTTATTAGCGCATATGTCTGTAAGGAGAACTGCAGAGGCATGATCAAGCAAATGAGGATTTCATAAGAATACAATCAGTTCACTGAGTTTAGAGATGAGTATAGAAGAAATTGTGATCAGCTAAATTCTGAAAATCACTCAGTCATTTCTTAACCTTGAACAGAAAATGATGTGGTAAATAAGAAGTCACATATGATGAGCTGTACAGAAATTATACAGTAACACTTGAAAATTCTGCAGAAAGCTGAGTCACTGTTACTAGTCAGCTCTAATGATTCTGTGGAAAATCACAGTAAAGAAAAAGGAACACACTCATATCTTTCTACAGTGAAGTTTATAATTTGATGCGACATAGATTCTGTAAGGCATTAGGTTTTTCTGCAGTCTGTAGATAACTAGCTTGGAGCCTAAAGCACACTTGAAGTGACATGATGCGATAAACATAGGCACCTATAGTACTAGTCTTACTAAGCGATTGTCGTAAGCCCTTTTCTGTTTTCCTGTACAGCAAGTAAAGTTAAAAACTAGTAAGTTTGTCTAACAACTTGCGAATTCAGTCTGTTTCCTGAAAAGTAAATAGAAACCAGAAGAGCATTATAAGAGTAAGAAAAGGTTTTAATATTATTATTTATATAGCACCGACATTTTCTTCAGAGATGTACAGAATATATTGTCTTGACACTTAGCTGTCCCTCAGAGTAGCCCACAATCTAATCCCTACCGTAATCATATGTCTATATTGTGTAGTGTATGTATCATAGTTAAGGGCCAAAATAAGGGGAAGCCAATTAACATATTTGTATTTGTGCTCGGAGGATACCCACACAGACAGTGCCCTGGCTGGGACCCTGCACTGCCATCCGAGAGTGCTAATCACTATGCCACTGTGCTGCCCCATGATTTTAGTCCTGGAAAATTCAAAGGGCCATTAGCAGTGTTAGGAAATCTTGACCAAGGTCTCCTTATTGAATAGGTTCAGGCTTACTGAACAGGAAGAACCAAGAATCACACCTTGGTCTCCTGTGTCAGAGGCAGAGCAAGTACAGTACAGAAAGTATAAAGCCAGTATACTACCCAGCCACTTATGATTAAATAGCACACTAACATTTCACAGCTGCTAACTCAGTCCTTTGCTGAGGAAATCTGGTAGTCAAGCAGTCAGAAAACCTCATGTTCGAGTTGTCATGTCATGTCATTGGGATTTAAAAAAAATATGTTAAGCTATATGCTAGATGTATTTATTTGTTTGACCATTTTTTAAGCAATATATCAGGCCCCTTTTTTTTAGAGAGAACTGAATTTCCCTTTGAGTCCCTCAGTGGGAATAGTCTCTAAATTTGATTTTGTGGCTGACTGATATTTAAGAGTTTAACCACTTCACCACTGAGGGGTTTTACCCCCTGACCACCAGAGCAATTTTCACCTTTCAGCGCTCCTTCCATTCATTCGTCTATAACTTTATCATTACTTATCGCAATGAAATGAACTATATCTTGTTTTTTCCGCCACCAATTAGGCTTTCTTTAGGTGGGACATTATGCCAAGAATTATTTTTTTCTAAATGTGTTTTAATGGGAAAATAGGAAAAATGTGGGGAAAAAAAAAATTATTTTTCAGTTTTCGGCCATTATAGTTTTTAAATAATGCATGCTACTGTAATTAAAACCCATGAAATTTATGTGCCCTTTTGTCCCGGTTATAAAACCGTTTAAATTATGTCCCTATCACAATGTTTGGCGCCAATATTTCATTTGGAAATAAAGGTGCATTTTTTTCAGTTTTGCGTCCATCCCTAATTACAAGCCCATAGTTTATAAAGTAACAGTGTTATACCCTCTTGACTTAAATATTTAAAAAGTTCAGTCCCTAAGGTAACTAATTATGTATTTTTTTTAATTGTAAATTTTTGAATTTTTTTTTAATTACAAAAAAAAAAAAAATGGGGAGTGTGGGAGGTAATGAGTTAATTTTTTGTGTAAAAGTCATTTATTTCTATGTGAAAAATGTGTAGGGTGTAGTTTACTATTTGGCCACAAGATGGCCACAGTAACTTTTTGCTTTATTGCGACCTCCAAGCCTCCTTCCGGAAGCTTGGAGGAAGAATAAGGAGGCTGGACACGTGAGTTTCTTCTCACAATGATCGCGCTGCCCATAGGAGAGCAGCAGGTCATTGTGGGGCTTAGATCAACGAACGGGAATGGATTTTCCCGTTCATTGATCTCCGGGCGAGCGGGCGGCGGCGGTTTTACTAGCGGCGGGCGGCGTGTTTACGAGCGGGAGCGCGGACAGCGTCGGGAACGCGGAAAGTACGTGTTTCTCCGTCCCTGGTTTTTAAAGGATGGAAAAAGGGGCGGAGAAATACGTACGCGCGGGGGTAAAGTGGTTAAAGTGGTCTGAAACGCTAACTTAATCATTCAATAAAAATTTGTTTTCCTACTTTTTATTACCCATACTATTATCATATTTGCTTTTGTGCACAAGTAATATTGTCACAAATTACATGTTCCCAAAGTACAGTTTATCTACTTTGAAAGATGCCATTGCATTTTATTCAAGCTGCTTTTTATTATATATTTACATTTTCTATTGAGCTCTTCTGAACGGTGTGCATGCTAGAAGCACAGTCAGCTCTTTCTGAGAGCAGCTAAGAATGTAACATTGGAATGTAAACAAAATATAATGTTATCTCCTCTGTGGATGCAGATCATAAGCTGAAGGGGTTTTCCATGGCAGGACAAAGTGCTGTGTTTAACTGTTTGAATAGCTTGTGCTAGCAGGTTTAAGGCTATGAGAAATTGTTTAAAGCAAAGAAGAAATGCTGAGTTTCAGACTACTTTAAAATTGGTCAAGGTGATGCTGGGATCCCAGATGTATTCTCTTCCCAACCCTTTAGCTTTGGGATAATTGTATTTTCCTGTTGGAAAGAGGGATAATATACCAGTTTGTATTGGTATGGGAGAGGAATACTAAATGGCTGATTACATATTCATTGTCAGTTTGTCACTGGATCCATCTTCAAGATCATTAACTGTTATTTTAATGAGAAATTATGAACTCATTATGTTGAATATTCTGAACATTTATCACCCAAAGGATAATGTTCTGGTTCCCTTTTAGTGAAAACACAAAGGTAGAATATTAATATTATCTTAACCCTTATAATGTAAAGTATCTCAATAGCCATAACCTCAAAAGTATCACTGAAAACATGATACTTAATTTGTTTTATAGCTTTATTACATTTGTTAACGAGTATTAGCAAAGCACCATGAACATATGATTGAATCAAAAATTATTTTTTAATTGCCAGTGTAGGTGAGTCATAACTTGTAAAGCGTTGCAGTGAGAAGGGAATTGTAATATTTATAATTAGTGTCCTTGATGGCTGCACTGTCAGAATTAATGTAAAAAAGATATCAACCAGGTTTAGTTAAAAAAAAATCAGTTAAACCATTTAAAATAATAGTAATAAATTATTGATTGAAGAAAGAAGATGGCAGGGTGATAGGAAATGTATGCAAGAAGTCAGTTGCTTTAATATAATAACAGCCTCATTCTGACTATGTTAGCTTGCTGGATGTTTACTTAGGACCTCTTGCATGAAAATCAGCCATATTGTTTTAGATCAGGTAGCCCTGATGCTGTGATCACTACAATAGAGGTTAACCTATTCACCAAAGAGAAAGTACAAATACACCATTGCCAGATTGGAGGAATGAGAGTGAACCATGTTAAAGTCTCCACCAATAATCACAATATAAACATCCACAAGTTTCAGGTTAAAGTAAACCAGAGCTGACAAAATAGCAAAAATCGATACTTACCCGGGGCTACCTCCAGCCCCATAAGCATGTCTGAGCCCCTCCGTCCTCCCACTGTCTGCGATTCAGCCGCCATTAGCCTTGGTAACAGACTAAGTCACGTCAGTCAGGGCTTCTGCGCATGCGCGGACCTCCCAACTGACGGGACTGAGCCTGTTACCGGGGCTGTTCGGGGCTTTTTGCTATTTTGTCAGCTCTGGTACACTTTAAGATACAGAAGCTTTCTGCCCATGCAACGGACATTGAAAATAACAGCCTGAAGGTTATTTATATTTATATTAGTACAATACAGGTAGCAGGACCTATACCACTAGGATGCCAAATAATTTACATAATTTTTTAATAAAAAAGAAACAAAGAAACAAACAAAAAAACATAATATCCACCTAGCTGAGACAATAATTACCAGACCTGTGCATAGGGGAAAATGATAAGAAACACACCTGATTAGGAACTTAAAACATTTGATATACCCTAATAGAAAAGTAATAAAATATAACTTTTATTGAAGTTGCATTAAAAAAGATCAATTTTGCTGACCATGTAGTATAAATGCGAACAAAGTGGACTGGAGGAAAGGGTTAGGGGTCAAAAGACCATCCTCCTAGTTCACACTAGTATTCATTAAACCCTACACCAAACTCAACATGTTTTATTTCCTCAATTGGAAACTTCGTCAGGAGTGAAAGAATTACCCTAGTGATAGAGTGACAAAGTGCTCAACATAATAAATACATTATACTATTCGCATATTTACAATAGGTTAGCAAACAAAGCAACAGAGTAATGGCCACTATCAGCAGCCTGCTAGCCATAGGGGAAAATGCACTACTGGGAAGTCACGAGGACAGGTTTGAGAAATACTGCTATATCAAAATATATATGAAAATATATATTATATATTTATGAAAATACGGAATGTTATTTTGTCCCAGATAGAGTGTTACTGGTGAAATTTAACGGTGTCAAGGCAGGCTTAATATGAGTTGCAGAATATCCTCAGATTGAAATATCTAGGACGATGCTTTTTTTTTATTACAAATGTGTTGATGGAAGAATCTTGATACTGGGAGCTTACATGGGATGCTGTGAAAGTCAGACATTTTTATTTTTGTTTCCACAGAGGACCTCCCTCTTATCAATGGGATAAAGAAACTCGCATGGCGGGTTTCTTATCACATCTTGTTAGAAACATGTACTTGACTTTTTTGCATGTTTTTCTATAACTTTATTTTAAAGGGCAACTAAAACAAGAGGGATATAGAGGCTGCCATATGTATTTTCTTTTAAGAAATACCAGTTGCCTGGCTGTCCTGCGGATCCTTTTGCCTCTAATGCTGGGAATACACAATGAGATTTTTCAGCAGATTTACTGTCCAATCGCTTTTCTGATTTTTTTTATATCGATTTCCATTCACTTCTATGAGAAATTGATCAGAAAAACAATCGAAAATCAGAAAGGACCTGTGGGAAATTATCTATAGAACCATCAATCTGCCAAAAAAATCTCATGGTATATTCCCAGCATAATACTTTTAGCCATAGACCCTGAACAAGCATATGCAGATCAAGTGTTTTTTTTACATCATTGTCAGATCTGACTAGATTAGCTGCATGCTTGTCTCTGGTGTTAAGACACTACTACAGCCAAATCAATCAGCAGGACAGCCAGACAACTGGTAATGTTTCAAAGGAAATACATATGGCAGCTTCCATATACTTCTGACTACAATTGTCCTTTAAGTGGTACTAGTTTAGATATTATCAGCAAAATACAAAAGCAAATTGGCATGCCTCCATTCAGTGTACACATACATCAGACTTACCGTACTTCAAAATATAAGACCTCTCTAAAAATGCAATTGCAGTAACAAATACCAGATCTGTCTGTCTGTGTGAGGCAGGTCGGGATAGGCCTGGGTTTGATGCTTTAAGGACAACAAAGGCGAGAGAAGATATGGAGGATGCCCTATTTATTTCCTTTTAAGCAATACTGACCATATTAGCTGCACGCTTGTTTCTGGTGTTATTGTTTCTGGTGTTTTTAAGACACTTCTGCAGCCACATAGATCAGCAGGACTGCCAGGCAACTGGTATTGTTTAAAAGGAAATACATTTGGCAGCCTCCATATTCTTCTCACTTTAGCTGTCCTTTAAAGGAACATTATAAAAAAATAAGTAAAAGCAAACACTGTGGATATATTGCGTAACCAGTCTTAAGGTGTGCACACATGTAGAAACATGCAGAGATCAGGACTTGATCTCTCAGTTGACAGTTCTGGATGGAGCACCATAAAGTCCCATTGCAGGGCTGTTCCTATAGAGGGGGAAGGAAAGATGGCACAGCATACAATGGAGTGAAGTTGTAAGAAGGTGAACAATGCACTCTGCCAAGACAATTCATCTCTGATGGCATTTCTGCCTTGGAATAATTAGGAACATCAGCACTGTGTGCTGTTGAATAGAGATTGTTGTGTAAAGATGAGCAAGCACAGTTTTGTGAGAAGTGAAACTGTACCCACATGTGTGCAAGTGGGGGCCAGTACAAAAAGAGTTAAAGTGAACCTTAAGTGAAAAAAAAATGAGTTCTACTCACCTGGGGCTTTCCTCAGCCCCCTGCAGCTGATCGGTGCCCTCGACGTGTCTCTCCGATCCTCCTGGTCCCGCCGGTGACCACTTCCGGTTTTGCCATCAGGACCCGACAGGCTGGAAACGCGAGTGATTCTTCGTGTTCCCAGCCACAATAGCGCCCTCTATGTTGCTCTAGCAGCTCTCTATGCTGCTATAGCAACATAGAGGGAGCTATTGTTGCTGGGAACGTGAAGAATCACTAACGTTCCTAGCCTGTCTGGTCCTGACGGCGAAACCGGAAGTAATCGCCGATGGGACCAGGAGGATCAGAGAGACACGTCGAGGGCACCGATCAGCTGCAGGGGGCTGAGGAAAGCCCCAGGTGAGTAGAACTCGTTTTTTTTCACTTAAGTGCCTCTTTAAGCCCCATCTACACGATACGATTCTTTGTGCGATTTGATTATGATTCTATTTACGATCCCAATTAAATCCAACATGTTTGATCAGAATTCGATTCAATTCGATTTGCCATTGTTTTGCAATGGCAAAACAAATTAAAATGAATCTAATCCTGATCGGACATGTCGGATTTAATCGGATCGTAAACAGAATCGTAATCAAATCGCACAAAGAATCATATCGTGTAGATTGGGCTTTAGGGCACAATAACGCTGGCAATTGCAGAACACGGAGAAATCACTGTACACTTTCGCAATTTATGAGCGATCGCGATTAGCATTTTTTTAGCACTGTATTGCCATCGCTATAGAATCATGGTAAAATCCTGAATGCACTGCGTTTTGCGATTGCCGCTAATCGCGAATCGCCCGTGATCAGCGGCAATCATGGCAGTGAGATCATTTCCATTAAGTTAATATTGTGCTAGAGCTTTAACCACTTCAGCCTACAGTGTGGAAAATCGTATGCATCCGAGCAACGTTCACCTCCCATTCATTCCACTTTATCGCTACTTATCACAATTAATTGATCTATATCTTGTTTTTTCCTCCACTAATTAGGCTTTTTTTGGGTAGTACATTTTGCTAAGAATTATTTTTTTCTAAATCCATTTTAACAGGAAAATTAAGAAAGAAATGGAAAAAAATCATTATTTCTCAGTTTTGGCCATTATAGTTTAAAATTAATACATGCTACCATAATTAAAACTCATGTATTTTATTTGCCCATTTGTTCTAATTATTACACTGTTTAAATTATGTCCCTATCACAATTTATGACGCCGATATTTTATTTAAAAATAAAGGTGCATTTTTTTCAATTTGCGTCCATCACTATTTACAAGCTTATAATTTTAAAAAATATAATAAGATACTCTCTTGACATGTATATTTAAAAAGTTCAGACCCTTAGGTAACTATTTAAGTTTTTTTTTTAAAATGTAATTTTTTTTTAATTTTTTAATAAAAAAATGTATTTGGGTAATTTTTGGTGTGGGAGGGAAACAGATCATTTTAAAGAGTAACTGTCAGGCTGCAAAAGCTAATTTAAACCTCTATTCTCCTTTGTTAAACAGGTTAGAAGGAAACCAAAAAGGCAATACTGAAGTTAAAAATCTATCTTACTTTGATGTTTGCTGAACAGCAAGGCCCTGTATTCCCAAGCTCCTAAGGAGGCTGGCAGGAAGCATAACAGATACTGCAAAGCATTCTGGGGCTGCTTCTTCTCCCCAGTGCACTCCCTTGGTCCTCCCCTTCATTTCCCTATGCCGCCCTCAGGCTGTTTTCACAGTGGGAAGTTAAAGGCTCATGTTACAGCCGCTTGTAACAGCAGCCTAAACTCACAGCACTGAAAAATAAATGTGCTGTTCACAGGGCACATGTTTGGTTAGAGTATACTGAGTGAGTCGCTATTGTTCCTAGCCACATGGCTAATTAATATTCACTGCACAGTAGTGTTGTCCGGATCATGAACCATTAGGATCTTTGATCCTGATCTTTTTTGTGAGTCGAATCATCAGGAAGCAAGGAAAGGGAGGATATGACATCACAATTGGCTTCATACAAGACAGACAAACATGGAACCTGCCATGAGCTGTCAGGAGCATCAATCTCTGCAAATACTATATAAAAATTCTGTGAAATCCAAACGTGGACTGTGAAATGCATATGTAATGTAAGTACAGCCAATATTTAGCTACTGATATATGTGTTTTTTTCTCTGAGACCCTATACCTAACAGCTCCTCCTTAAATGTAAAATAATGTAATGTAATATAAAAAATGTATGTGGGTGTAGTTCACAAAAAAGTCCTGGAGCGTACGATCACGCTACCAGGAACTTCAAGGAGGCTGTGAAACTTTTTTTTGCTGAAATACTATGCTCTCTGATTAGAGAGCGTCAGTTTTTCTGCGGGGGACTTAGATCGGTGAATGGGAATTATTTTGCTTCTCACAAAGCTGTGCTTGATGATCCCTACTCTTGGGAATATAGCAATTTATAGTATCAAAAAGAGAAGCTTACAGTTCCCACATTTCCTGTGGGACACAAATCACAGTCGGATGATCACATAACACCGAAGAAAGCTCTGTTAGGCCCAGTGCTCACCAAAAACCTCTAGCAGATCCGCAAAACGCTAGAGGTTTTTGAAGCAGATCAGATCAGAGCGATTCTAGGCATGTTTAAAGAGGTATTCTAAACAGGCCTAGCGTTTTTTGGAGCGTTTTTGTGTAGCAGATTTCATATATTGTTACAGTAAAACTGTTACTGAACAGCTACTGTAACAAAAATGCCTGGAAAACCGCTCTGATCTAGCATTTTTCAGAGCGGTTTTCCACTTTCCTATACTTTAACATTGAGGCAGAAACGCCTCAGAAATCTAAAAAATGCTGCAGCCCCCGAGTTTGCGTTTGTGGAAAAAACGAACCGCTCAGGTGTGCACCAGCCCATTGAAATACATTACCCAAGCAGTTTTCAAACCGCTAGCGTTTTAAAAAACGCTCCAGAACCTCTCTGGTGTGCACCAGCCCTTATGCGGAGACACAAAGTAAGGACATGGGGACAATGTGCAATGTGTTACTGCAGAAGACTAGATATAAAAGTTTTTTGATAGGTGTCCCTTAATAAAAGAACAGTTATTGCTTAAAGTATTTAGATGGTGTTTTCTAGTTTATAGAAACCGTTATTATTCTGTGCTGATTGTCCTCAAAGGCCATTGAAAGGTCATACGAAAGAGGACATTACAAGTCAACTATGTAAATAGGGCATCTGATGATAGAAAAATATGCTCTTCTCTTACCTTCCATAAATTAATTTTAACTTTTTCTTTTTATATATATCTTTATAACCCAGGGTCAGTTTTAAGTGCTATTTTCTACTGAATGCATTTTACGATCCGATCCTGTTATAATCGCAAAACGTCAAGTACTCGCTCTACTAATGGGAACCACACAGCAGGGATGTTTCTAATAGTGTGCTGCATTTGCAACGTGATTTTTTCCTGCATTTTTCATGAAATTGGCACCCTATACGAAGTAAGGAAGTGTCAGAAATTGCATAGCAATTGCACTGCTATGCAATTTTTCAGCAAATCAAAGTATTTTTCTGGCAGTTTTTTTGTTATCTTGTCCAAAATTGCAAACACATAGCAATCGCGGTAAAATCACAGTAGTGGAAAATAAAGGAAACACAATTGCAGCGACCATGACCACGACTATCATGATTGTGGTTGTGTTTCTTAGTGGAAAACAGCCCTTAGAATGTAATAGGACTAAGGTTTGTAAAAAAAGGAAAGAGCAAGAAAGAATGTAATAGGGAGGACACAGTGATTCAAATTCTTTCGGTATGAATGTTTGTTTCTATATTATAATTCTATGATTTTAAAGGGAAATTTAAGCAGGGAAAATCCAGTTTTACTTACCTGGGGCTTCTACCAGCCCCCTGCAGTCGACCTGTGCCTGCGCCAGTACTAAAGGAGCCTCAAGTTCTCTGCCGCAGCTTAGTTTCCTTTTCGCAGACTGGCCACGCACGTCATTGATCACGCTCATGTGTCCGGAAGCGTCCTGCACAGTAGAATTTTTTTTTCCTGTGCAGGATGCTCCCGACCACGGGAGTGCAATTGATAGGATAACGGGCTGAGCTTTTGGGGGTTTGGGGGGATTTGAGAGTAGGAAATACTCACCAATTGTCCAGCCACCTTCTTCAATGCATCCTCTGCTTCCCAGCGGCTTTACGGCATCCATGTCTGGCTCTCAGAATGTTACATGACCCGAATAGGGTCAGGCGACAAGCCAGTAGCCATACACTGAGGATGCCTGAAAGCCACTTGGAACTGCAGGATGCGGAGGGGATGGCAACAGGATGATCAGTATTTCCTGCTGCTCTGGGGTACTTTTAATGCCAGTTCAAGCAACTGGCAAGCACACGTATCCAGCATCAGGCAATCCTTGCTTGTGCCGGATAACGGCAGTCTTGCTGTAATTTACGAATTGCTCCTTTACAGAGGATTCTTAAAGGGGCACTATGGCAAAAAATGTAAAATATGTGCAAACAGACAAATAAGAAGTAAGTTTTTTCCAGAGTAAAACGAACCATAATTTACTTTTCTCCCGTGTTGCTATTACATACAGTAGGTAGTAGAAATCTGACTAAAGCAACAGGTTTTGGACTAGTCCATCTCTTCATAGGGGGATTTGCTCTCGCTTCCAGGATATAGGGAAGATGGGAAACTTTTTTTTTTCTTCAGAAAGATCGCGGCTTCTCAAAGAAGCTGTCGGTCTTTCTGTCGGGGACTTAGATCAATGAATGGGAACTATTTTCCCATTGATTGATCTCCGGGCTAACGGGGTGCGGCACGGGAGCACGCAGGCATGCGGGCATGCGCAGCAGCCCAACAGCAGCCGAATGGATGCGACGTCCATTCGGCTAAAATGGATAAACAGCAGCCGAATGGACGTGACGTCCATTCGGCTAATATGGATAAACCAACTTATGTTATATTTAAACATTTGTTACTCATTGGTGTTAAATGACCACTATATTTTCTGCTACCACTATTTTTTGTGTTGGGAAGAATCAAGCTAACATTACTTGACCCTTTCCCAGTTTGATAAGACAACAATCTGTAAGAGAGCACACCTGTCATTACATTTTGGTTGATAATAATACCATCCCTTAGTTGTCTTTGTGTTGCATCCCACAGAGCTGCCCAGTGCAGTACTGGATGATGAAACGCTGGATGCTGAAACGCTGTGTATCTCAGCTCTGGGTTTTCTCAGAAATTCACTGATGCAGCTGAGAAGAACAATCTGTACAATCTGTATGAGTATCTGTTCATGAGGATGTCAGGTTCCATTACGTTGATAATATATTCCAGTCTAGAGATCAGAAACAGAGCGAGATACTGCATTTGATTTGTGGAGTACTTTATTTAGAAATAAACCACTAGGTTTTTTCCTTTTAAAGGGGTTCTTTCACGAAAAAAGTAGGCAGTTAAAAAATGGGACAGATGACAGGTTTTGGGCCAGTCCATCTTTTTAAGGGGGATTCTCAGGGCTTTCTTTGTTTTCAACAGCAATTCCTGAACAACAGTTGCAAAATCTAACTGACATAATAGTGTGCAAGTGATTAGGGAGGCCGGCTGGTATCTTGCTATTTTGGCAGTTAAACTGCTGTTGAAAACAAAGAAAGCCCTGAGAATCCCCCTTAAAAAGACGGACTGGCCCAAAACCTGTCATCTTTTTTCGCGAAAGAACCCCTTTAAAGTAGAACACCAACCTAAACTTTTTTTTCTTTTTGACAGAGTGAGCAAGGCTTGAACATTTGTCAGGTTTTTATTGTTGTCTGTCCCCCTTGGGTACGTTTCCTTTCACTTTTCATTCTTGTTGACTCAAGTCAGAAGGAAGAAGGATCTTTTCAGTATGTATGTAACCTGATTTGAAATATCAGCATGTCATTAATACAGGATTGTGTCTTTTTCTATTATTATTATTATTTCTTTATATAGCGCTGACATCTTGTATAGTACTTTACAGAGTTTGAAGACATCATGTCTAAGGGCTATTTCACACAAAAAAAAAACCAAAGAGAATCATAATTAGTTCACCTGCACTTCCTGGCGATTGCATTTGCTATGCAAACACAATGGTGTAATGTGAATGCTCCCATAAGAAGACATTGCAATAGTGATTTGCCAGCAATCGCGGAGCAAACGTCCTCAATCTCCCCCAGTGGGAAACTACCCTAAGGACTCTGTTATACTGAAAATGGCAAATGCAATTGCAAACACAAAGCTATTTTGTTTGCGATTTTACAATGCAATTTTTCTGCTATTACATTTGTGATTTTTCTCCGGATACTTGAAGCTATGGAGGATGTTTGTGATCAGGCAAAATCAGATTGCAAGAGAATCACAGTATAAAGATAAAAGGATTCCTTCTGCTGATGACATTGTATTGAGCGATTTGCATGCGAAACAGATTGCAAAATGCAGCAAATTGCATGTAGTATAAAACAGCCCTAGTGTCCCTCAATGAAGATCACAATCTATTTGCTATAAAATTTGCAATGTTTTCAATAGTAAAACACATACATACGTTGTATCCAATAATATTAAGGATAATCAATAAAGTTAAGGATATTAAGGATACTGAATAGAGAGAGGAGAAAAAGGGAGAGTAAGCACCTTGTAGAGTGAACATATACAACTGTTTAAATATATCTCCCTGAGGTAAGTATAAACAAAACATGTCTTCTATTCCAAAAGATGAAAAGCACTGGCACTTCAACCAGGGCTTAATTAAACTACACAATACTGCACAACACCTCTGCAATAGGTTATAATGTATGATGATCTTTTAGTTCAAAACACAACAGCCAAAAAATGAAAGTCCTTAAAGCAAACCTGAAGTGAAATAAAAACAAAACAAAAACAGATGTGGAGAGGGAGGGCTCTGAGTCCTGTAAATTCTATACAGTAGAGCCTTCCTGTTCCTCTTCTGGTCCCCCCATTCCAGTGTGGTAACATTCTTCGACCGTTGGCTTTGTGCCACTATGGTAGGCTTTGAAAGTTTTCGGTAGCCTCAGTGCTCCCGAAGACGGATAGCTTTGCACTGTGCCTGCGTGAGCACCCTCTCTTGTGCAATTGTCTATGCGCAGTACTGAGCAGCCCATTTTCCACTTCCAAAGCCTCCTGTGGCAGGAGATAACCTTAAAAAAAACACTAATGGTATAAAAATGTTTAAAACACTTTATATAAAACATGCCAATACATTTACATGAGGAGACTTGGTCACAATGACCAGGGCATGTGCAGAATTTACACAAGCCCACCCAGCTTGATTGCACTTGTTTGTGGCCGGGAGCATGGCGAAAAGATGATGAGGGTGCTAGAGTGGTGGGTTCATTTAGGATCTGGGAAACCTCTGGACCATGCACAGGCTTCCAGCTACAGAGGTAAGTATCTCACTTTATCCACCCTCCCCACTTCATGTGTGCTTTAATCAAACAATTTTGACTCAGATGATGGCAACTATAAGTAAATTTTACACTAGGTGCGATGCGCATGTGGCAAAAGAGTCCACCGCAAAGCCTTGCACCACTCCATTACTTAGATTTTCATCCTTTCCACAGATTGTGCCAACAGGGAAATCAAAGTAACCCTGCCCCCCCCCCCCAAAAAAAAAGTCTTACCCCTCAGTCACAGGAACACTGCCGGACAGGAAGTGCATCTTCTGAATTTTCTCATAACCGCATATGCACTGCACCGCTACCGCGAACATGTACCGTTAACTTTTCTGGCCACTGCAACAAGTTGCAGTGGGGGGAGAGTACCACCAGTGATCCAGTAACTATGAAAGGGGCCTAAAGTATGTAGGAAGTTCAGTAGCAGAGTATTGTGTACCTACTAGAGTAGGGAATGTTGTAAGATCTGATTTCTAAGATACAAGACATCCAAAACGTTCCAGCACTGCGTTTATCAGAAAATTGCTTTATTGAATCTTACAAAACGTACATAAAAGCTGCATAGTGGCCGGTCCACCGTTTCAGACCTTCATAGTCCTTGTTCACACCACACGCTATGGTACACGGGTGGATCCGTTGCACGCTTGACCCCTAAATCATTGGAGTGCTGTCCTATATATTCCTTTTGGGCTATGATTGCTAAGATATACATATTTTTCTTTAAATTAAATTAACAAAGTGAAAAGTCGCTTTTTGCCGAGAAATGTAGTTTGTCTAAAGTCTGTCTCATCACTAATTGCAGTGAGAATATGAATATGAGAATGTGATCTGACAAGGGCAAGATGGCAAAGCTACCTACCATCTGGATTATTAAGATCTGACATGGATGTGACATTTATCTAGCTACGCCATGACTTTTTGTTTTTCTATATGAGATATTGCATTCTATAGCGAATGAAAGAACAATGATTATACAATGCCTCAATCTGTATCTATACCTGGGCTAAAATGTAGGTGTGAGCTCTGCTAAACAAAACTATAGTTAACAATACAACTTTATTAAAACATGTTTTCATTTACAAGCTGCGTTTTGCATAATAAATAATATTCCTGGCCATTAGCAGCAGATAGTGTAAAAAACTTCCATCATGCCACAATGAGTGGCAACATGGAATGTATTGGATATTAGTGGATTGTTGTATCCACTTTATTTACTGTATTTTATGGACCATAAGACACACTTTTCCCCCCAAAAAGTGGGGGAAAATGTTGGTGTGTCTTATGGCCTGCATGTGCTGCCACGGACCTGCCTCTCCTAAATCCCTGGCAGTCTAGTGGACCTGTGTATGCCGTGCAGCGGCTCTGATGGCTATACACGGGTCCTCCTGTGCCCCCTGTTGTGTCGTCCTGTTTTTCCCTGTTTGCCATGTAATGTCATTAGCGCAGTGACCCCAGCAAGCCTCCCTCCCTCTGATATGCACAGTGCTGCAGCCTGCACTCCCTCTGATATGCACAGTGCTGCAGCCTGCACTCCCTTCCTTCACTATGCACAGTACTGTAGCCTGCACTCCCTGCCTCCGATATCACAGTGCAGCAGCCTGCACTCCCTATCTCCTTCACTCCCTCCAATAAACCCAGTGCTGCAGCGATCAGCGTTACTCACTCATTGTCTTTCCGAGGGAGCGAAGGCTTTGCTCTGTATACCAGAGTGTTCTTCTGTACTCTGGCTTTAAGGGTCCCTAGTTTGATGACAGGAAGAACACTGTGTATAGCGAGCAGAGTTACCGCTCACCCACACAGAGAGTTAGTGAGTAATGCTGCAGGCTGCAGCACTAGGTATATAGGAGGGAGACAGGGAGTGCAGGCTGCAGCATTGTGCATATCAGAGGGAATGCAGGCTGCAGCACTGTACATATCAGAGGGAATGCAGGCTGCAGCACTGTTCATATCAGAGGGAGAAAGGCTTGCCAAGGTCATTGCGCTAATGGCACAACATAGCAAACAGGGGGATGAGGAGGACACAACAGGGGACAGAGGAGGACAAAACAAGAGACACAGGAGGACACAAAAGGGAACAGAGGAGGAGAAAACAGGGGCCACAGGACAAAGCAACACAGAACACAGGAGGACACAATAGGGGCAACAGGAGGACATACAGGGACACAAAAGGCACTAGGGGGACACAACAAATACAAAGTGAACACAGGAGGACACAATAGGTACAAGGGGGAATGGGTGGACACAAAAGGGGACATGGTGAAACACAGCAGGACAGAAGGTGGACATAAGTTACAAGAAAGACATGATAATTGAGGGGAGAAGATCCAGAATACGCCCCTGCAACATTGACGCACCAAGGTTATTTTTTATTTTTTTCCCCTGGTTTTCGGTCTCTAAACCTAGGTGCATCTTATGGTCCAAAAAATACTTTTCTTGGTTGTTTGAAGAAGGTTTTCTCTAAATGCTTTTAATGCAACATGGTCCTTTTCATTTAAGTGTAATGTACGCCTGCACTTTTTGAAATAAATATAACGGTATTACCTCTCTGACATCTAGCTGAATGCACTCTATAGCTCCATGAAACTCTAACCCTTTCTAGATTCAGAAGCAAAAAGTTTGAACACCGCGCCTGGTATATAACGGGATTAGGCGGCCAGTGCCAAATAAATAGTGGAGGCAAGGGAGAAAATAGTGGGGGAAAGTTGGCATTCATATCACCAGTGATAGATATTGGCGCATATTGTGGCAGGGGGTTGGTTGCTCGGTTAGGGTTAAACATCGGTAGAGGGATGGCTTATGTAGGAAGCAGTAGGGTATTGTACCATGTTAGCCATCAGTAAAAGCAAGAAGTTTTAAATCAGGATGATACCATTTATTGGCTAACTGAGAATGGATAAAAACAAGCAAGCTTTCGGCCTTGCAGCCTAAACCCCCATTTAGATGGTCTGTTTGTATTAAGGCATCTTAATGATGTGTATTTATGCTTGAAAAGAATATCTGTTTTCCCTTTTGATGTTGCATGTATATAAGCTGTCTGTACCACCAGCCTGCAAACTAACAGGATATAAGCCAGACGAAGGCTGCAAGGCCGAAAGCTTGCTTGTTTTTATTCATTTTCAGTTAGCCAATAAATGGTATCATCCTGATTTAAAACTTCTTGCTTTTTTATGTAGGAAGAAAGTTAGGTTAGATTTGTAAAATTACCAATATTTTATTGAAAAGTAGCCACTGCCAATAGTAAGCTATCCGTAATTTTACTAATATTCTGCTAGCGGCTTTCCGCAGTTCCAAAATTACCACACCCTACATCCAACCCTGTGTTTGTACATGTCACATATACCTCTCATCATCCACCTCTGCCTGCAATAAGAAAACATTCTTCACTGGTATTACCTTATCATTTTATAGAGATACTAAGGTGTGTTCAGGAAGGGCAAAAACTTTACTACACAAGGAGCAAGGATAACTTGACAGGAATTGATGATTGAACTGTATCCCCTAATGCTGGCCACAAAGGGTTAATCTCAGCAGCACCACAGAGGGGGTTGGGAAGGTCAACTCAGTGTTCTGAAGGAAAGATTAGCTGGTGCCCCCACCTCATTTTCCCATGTGGGTGATTATTGTATAGGAGGATGATTTTGAATAGAACACAAACTGCTGTTAAGTCAGGTAAGCAGCATCTGACACAGGCTCAGGAAATCAGTATTGACAATCCAAGCAAGGTAGTAAATAAGATTTCCAATGCATAAATAGTTTATTTTCAATGCATAACACGTTGTGCATTGCACATTATGCTATACTGTATTTTACACAACATGCATTGAAACTATAAGCTTGAAATAGGGCTTAAAAGTGGAATGACAATTTTGTATAGCATACAGTTAAAATCTGCCCCCAGCATCTTATTGCCCATATAGATGTATTAACTACTTTTTTTTCCAAAGGAGGCCATCTCAGTAAAAAGCATTATTTTCCTACAACCAGGTTACAGTACAGAGAAGTATACAGAAAGAAAAAATAGCAGTGTGCTGTTTACAGTCATTGCAGCTGTCACACAGAACTGCTTCTCTTATATCTGTGTTAAGCAATCAGCCTAATATCTGCACTCTTCAGATAAAAGGACACATTCTTCACAGCCGGGAGAGGTGATGAGTGCAGAAAAGATTCTTTCCTGTACCTTTATGATAAGACTCTAGGATCAAAATAAAAGTGATCCTATTGACTATCCCAGTCACTAAAAAAAAAGAAAAAAAAAACTCCTCTTTTTGAAGGTGCCCATTAACGGTACAATTTTTCCTTCATGTTCAATCTTTCGACGTGATTTGAATGATCAAATCTAATCAGAAGGCAATTATCAATTGTTCCCACTAGCTGAACAATTTAAGAAGGTTTTACAATCTGATTCGATCATAAAATCTATAGTGTTTTTGATTCTTGTAAGCCAAGAATACCTAGGTGAGAAGTAGGGTGAGACCGGGAGTCCAATGATGCAGTAACGTCAGGTATAGGGGAGGATAAACTTATATTCTGTAGATATATACTCACAAAGGTGGGTTGCAGTTCCTGCAACCACCATATAGGCCTGCCGGGAATTAATCATCCCCGCTCGGTACTCCAGGTCCTGCTGGATAATGTGAGTTCTATTTAAATATTTTAAAATACAAATAAAAATTATATAATAAAAAGAGAGGTAATTGCTTACCTCTCCAGAAGATATAGACACCAGTTCAACTGTAAAAAATAGTAGAAGATCTGTAACTTTACTGATGTACCACTACCAGCCATGACCAGCCCTTATTTTACCAGATATAATAGCTATGACTCAAGGACAGGAAACGGTCAGTGGGCAGAGCTGGACTGTCATCAGAAAACACAAAAATTGTGTGGGCCCATATAAGGTACATTTGCTGCCATCTGGCCACAACCTCTAAAGCATGAATAATCTTATTTATTTAATTAACAGTTTTTGAAGGGGATTCATGCATATTACCTGATTGATCTGCTATTTGTTAATTTAAATTCATAAAGACCAAATAAAACATAAATATTTGTGGTACAAAAAGTGTGAAGTATTTATATAGCACTGCTATCTTCCATGGCATTTTATAGAATATATAGTCAAGTCACTAACTGTTCCACAGCGGAGCTTACAATCTAATCCCTACCATAGTCAAAGTCTTATATCTTTATTTTTTGGGGGAAACAATTAATTTATGAGTATATTTTAGGGATGTGTGAGGAAACCGGAGTACCCAGAGCAAACTCGGAGCACACAAACTACAAGCAAATAGTTTCCTGGCCCCTATATGAACCAGGAATCCTAGCAACAGAAAGCAAGATTTTACATAACTTATTATCATTGTTTATACCTTTCACTTTTGAACATAAAAATTTAAAAGAAAATTGATGAGTCACACTGACACATTGGGGAAGGTAACTTTCAAGCAATAAAAAGTGCAAAATACTGCAAATAAACCTGATGGACACGCATGCAGGGAGAGATCATAAACTGCTATAAGAGCAGCATTTTAATTGTTCCTTCACCACTTCCATCTTGGTCAGATGAAGAGGTGAAAGCCAGCAAAAGGAAAAGGCATGGGGTGAAATAAATTTGGCTCCTATAGCTGAAGTATAAGCTGCATCCAAATCTGCACCAGCCTTATTAACTCCCTTGAACATTTTCTCATCTGAATCACTGCAAGAGCTTTCTGAAGACATCATTCTTTCATATGTCTGATCTTTACAACGGCTTCTGCATTATTCCCTTCCGCTATTATTTCAGGGCATTTTTGTATCTGAAAGGTTTTAAAAGCATTTAATTTCACACTTCATAAGGAGTTTTAAACATCAAAGATGAATAAGAAATCTTACCTCGACAACGACATTACAAAGCAACCTCCATCCTTGAGAACTGAATGTTTTTTAGATTCCTAATTGGTACAAGGATCCCCCAGGTTATCATCATTTTCTAGTTCAATTCTATTTTGTTTTACATATCATTTTTGTACCTGGTGTGGCAGCAGCCAGTGCCATTTATATTTATACTGCTATGGGAAAGTAGAGTATCATTACAATTTTATATTAATTTGTTTTATAGCTTGGAGTTTGATCCAACTGTAAAGAGAAGTTCTTCAAGCTCCAAGTGAACAGTACTATTATTGCTCATCCAGAAATTTTGGACATTGATATATATGCATTGACGTGTAGAACTTAGTCACCTGGGAGCAAAATCTCCTACAAAATTGCCATCCATAAAGATTTCCTCCCTACTTAATACTGACAAGCTAACATCCACTATATCAGTTACAGTGTCCAAGCCACTTTACCCTTAGCTTTTTTATTTAGTATTTTTTATACATCACTTAAGTGTCCCAATGATTATTTCTTGATATATTTTTGTTTTTACTTGCTGAATCATTAAGATCAGAGATATTGCAGTGATCCTGGCTATTTCAGTGAACTCTGGGAAATATTTTTGCGCTAATTGGTGCCTTTATATTGCAAACATAAAGGTGAAAAAGTCTCGGATTGGCCAACTCTAATGATGAAAAAACCACTGGCCATGAAAGTTCAGTATTTATACACAAGCCATAGCCAATGTATCATACAATAATTCAAAGAACAATCAATTCTGTTATAATCACAGGTAGAAAGACAAGAGTAGTAAAGTCTTTGTTGAACTTAATAGAAAAGTTTAAATAAAAAATACTACAATCCCGAAAATAGGAGTAAATAAATAAACTGCAATTTCTGTAGCTGTCTTTGCTGATATTGTAACATTTAGCCATGACAGATGCTCCACACCTCTCTGGCTCTTCCTGATCCTCCTGTCTAACATTTCTTCAGTAATAAGAAAATTGGGTTCCTCCCCAATGCTTTATTATTGACTATGGGTCCAAGGGGGAAGGAACGAAGAGGACCATAGAGAGTGAGAAATGACCAATACAGTGTTTAATTGGCAATGGTCTCATTGCTATAAAAGCAAAAATTATGTTTTAATGCATTATTAGTTTTTCTTGATTTTTCCAATCTTCACATAACCTAATGCTTAATCTAACTTGACATCTTACCCAACCAAAGCAAAAAAGAAAAACTACTGATCCCCATTAAACCGTGCCATATGTGAAAATCTGCCACTTAGTCAATTGGTAAATTTGTAGCTTTCTTGAGTGATTTCAGCTTTAACTTCAGGAAAGTTGGTACCTATCGGTTTAGTGTCTAAATGAATTATGTTTTTTTTTTTAAAGTACACCATGCTATGCATTAAAAATGACTTAAAGAGGTACCACAACAACATATAGAATAATGTAATATATTATTCAGGGTACCCAATTTTTGTTAATGATTCTGGTTTCAGCATCAAAAACACTTCCTCTATCTATATATTGCAGTATTTTTGGTATGTAGTCCCACCCTAGCAGAAGTGTTTAGCCTAGGCTATGATAACACAAAGTCTTCTCCTCCCAATGAACTCTCAAGAGATCACGTGTGGCTTCTGCTCACTTTGTAACAATTAACAAACAAACATTCCACAGTGATGCACTGTGTCACCATGTAAAAGTGTCACCACGTGTGATACATTTAAATGGAATGTGAACTGAGAAAAAATGATTTAAAATTAACACATGATGTACCTGGAAATGAATATTACATACTTACCTCGCCGATAGTTTCTTTCAGAAGCTCACCATTCTCTTCTTACAGTGATTCGTTCCAGTTCTGACAAGATTTTGGTAGAACTGAAATGTATCAGTTGCTGTCCGTTATAACTGAAAGGAGAAATGATGAACAAGGTAATGTCCATGTTTCTTTGTGGCTCAAGTGACTGATATTACAGTTTAACAGTGTGCTGACCAGGGAGCAGTTATGGGGTAATGGTCTTTTTTTAAAATAGAGGATGGAGAATTCCATTGATCAAAGTGGACAAACAGGATGCAGGAGAGGAGAATGAGATTAGTGAGTAGACTACACGGATGGTAAGTGTGTTGTGTGTATGTTTTGACATTTAAGTTCAGTTCAAGTTTGCATTAACAATATAAATCAGGGGGAGGAAAGATTTTACAATGGGCAAAAACTGACAAAAAAATCTTTAAATGAATATTGTAAAACATAAGCAATTGTATTCATTAAGTTACCTTCAATAATGTTTACCTTATATTTAGCAACCAGTGAAGTGTAAGCACTAGTATATCATTTGTTTGCCGTATTATTTCTTTGCAAGGACAATGTACCAGAAGTGCCCACTGCCCCATGTGGTTTCTGTCCTTTTTTATGTGTCATCTAAAAAAAACCCATCATACCACATGTAATGTACTGTATATTACAGTAAAGTCTCAGTTATGTGGCATCAGCTGGGATCGGCTGATGCCAGATAAGTGGCTTTCTGGTTGCTTGAGATTCAATGTTAAAAATAGACCTAGCTAATACAATTATAAACCCCACTCTATATACATACCATGAACTCTGTATTAAATGTTAAAATAGTGTAATTGAAAGTATATTAACCTTGGGGGAGCTGTGGAACCCAGTGTTTAAGCACAGCAGAGCCCACAAACGGCCTACAAAGTTGGCCTTTGCCACTGTTAGCACCACCAGGAATTTGTGTTGGTTGGTTGAGACTTCTGGTTAGTTAAGTTCTCGATAACAGAGACTGTACTGTATATTGGTAGAAATGCATAATAGTTATACAATGTGTCCATCTTAAAATCTTTGTTGGACTATTCTGAAATTACTTGAATGGATGTCTTGTATTGCAGATTTAGAAACATTCAGTTGAGAGCTTCCACTTCAAAACCTTTCTAAATACATAAAAGCGGTTGATTGTTATGCATTATCAAACAATAAAATCACACCTGAGACATTACAAAGTCAGTGAAATTGCCCAGTTTTCAGAATTATAAGCGAGATAAGAGGCATTTTTGTTAAACACTTTTAACCTCATATTTATTGTAAGTTTTCCCCTCAGCTGTTACTTAGCCTAAAATAGCTGGCAGCCTATGAACAACTGTAACCTTGATAGGAAATTTCCCAGCTACGCGAAAATGTAGAGAAGTCTTTGTGGATATTAATAGATACTTAATAGCATCTTTATGTAAAGCAAAGTGCCGCCTTTAATGACTATCTTCTATTTTGATGCCGGAATTCACTGTGTTTTCATATGCCGTGTTTCATATTCATGACCACGCACTAGCAAAATGGCCAGTAATGCATAATAAATATTTATGTTCCCTTGAATACATTTCTTGCTTGAACCATCTCATAGTATACAGCCTTTGTGTGACTTTGAGATATGAGAAGTATTTACACATCTAGATCTGTATAATTCTCATTCATGTGAGCCAGCATATAAATAATGTAAAGTTAATTAAAATTAGTGCTCCATATCTTTTCATGATAGACTTTAATATACTTGAGCATAAATCACTGTGGATTAGATGTTTTTAGGAATATTAGATGGTAAAGGTGCCACGGTATGATAAAGCAGTTGCCTTTAGCTATTTGCCTAGACGTGACACTCAAGTAAAACAAACAATTAAGATTTAGATTCTTGATTAATATATTTGTGAGGGTTCATTTTGTGCAGTATGCGATGTGGATGCTGGATATTCAGTTTTGCCTTTTTTCTCATTACTGCCTGTTTTAATAAAGAGATGAATATAGTATATATCCTGGGTCATTAGGGATCCATGTTCAAACTCCCCAGCAAATGAGCCTAGACATTCTTAGCTTGTATCTGGTGTTGGCTGGTGACAGCCCAGCACTCAGTACTGCACAGGGTAAGATAAATGACCTCTGCCATATCCATCCCACCAAGCCCAACTAGCAGTAATGTTTGGGAATTGGTGTCAGTGTAATCCAAAAACACCAGCACACTCAATTTTGAAGATGCAAAACCTTTTGTTATTTATTATAGAAGGTATTCACTGTGAAAAAATTGTGTAAACAAAACAGGTGCCAGTGACTTGCAGTAGATAGGAGACATAGGGCCCCAAAGTCCATTAAACGCCCACTGGAAAACCTGTCAGGCTATCCAAGCGCTAGAGTCCACGATCCACACTCCTGGAAACATAATGGTACTGTGTTTGTTTTGATGTGGGCATTAGATTGGTTAATTGTGGGTATTTAAATGATGTGTGTGGAAGATTAGGATGAGTTCACATTTATCGGCTTGAGGTCGGGCAAGACGCCCAAAACAGCTCTAGACCACTGTCTGTCGCCATGCTTTAGGACACATATATCTAAGGATTGTGGGATCATGGACTCTAGCCCTCAAACAGCCTGACAGGTTTTCCAGTGGGCGTTTGGACTTTGGAGGTCTATGACTCCTATCTACTGTAAGTTACTGGCGCCTGTCTTACTAGTTTTTTCACTGTGGATACCATCCATAATAAATAACAAGAGGATTGCATCTTTAAAATTAAGTGTGCTGATCTTTGTGGATTACACAGAAATCGACTCCACCTGATGCTCTGGTGATCTGATCGTTTGCACCTCAGCCACGAGAAGGGGTGTGTGGCTTGGTACACCCCATTTTGGGAAGTGATGTAATTTATGGCAAATTCATTTATTGTCAACAGTAGGATATTGATAAGCCACAGTGACTTACCGTATATACTCGCATATAGGCCGACCCGCATATAAGCCGACCCTCCAACTTTTACCTGAAAAAAACAGGGGAAAATGATTGACCCCCATATAAGCCGGGGGTAGGAAATGCTGGCCGCCTTATTCCCCTAGTGTGTCCCAGTATAGCTAGTAAAGTGCCCAGTATGGGTAGGTAGTGCCCCAGTATAGCTAGTATAGTGCCCAGTATAGCTAGTATAGTGCTCAGTTTAGCTAGTATAGTGCTCAGTATAGCTAGTATAGTGACCCAGTTTAGCTAGTATAGTGCTCAGTATAGCTAGTATAGTGCTCAGTATAGCTAGTATAGTGCCCCAGTTTAGCTAGTATAGTGCTCAGTATAGCTAGTATAGTGCCCCAGTTTAGCTAGTATAGTGCTCAGTATAGCTAGTATAGTGCCCCAGTTTAGCTAGTATAGTGCTCAGTATAGCTAGTATAGTGCACCAGTTTAGCTAGTATAGTGCTCAGTATAGCTAGTATAGTGCTCAGTATAGCTAGTATAGTGCCCCAGTTTAGCTAGTATAGTGCTCAGTATAGCTAGTATAGTGCTCAGTATAGCTAGTATAGTGCCCCAGTTTAGCTAGTATAGTGCTCAGTATAGCTAGTATAGTGCTCAGTATAGCTAGTATAGTGCTCAGTATAGCTAGTATAGTGCCCCAGTTTAGCTAGTATAGTGCTCAGTATAGCTAGTATAGTGCACCAGTTTAGCTAGTATAGTGCTCAGTATAGCTAGTATAGTGCACCAGTTTAGCTAGTATAGTGCTCAGTATAGCTAGTATAGTGCTCAGTATAGCTAGTATAGTGCCCCAGTTTAGCTAGTATAGTGCTCAGTATAGCTAGTATAGTGCCCCAGTTTAGCTAGTATAGTGCTCAGTATAGCTAGTATAGTGACCCAGTTTAGCTAGTATAGTGCTCAGTATAGCTAGTATAGTGCTCAGTATAGCTAGTATAGTGCCCCAGTTTAGCTAGTATAGTGCTCAGTATAGCTAGTATAGTGCCCCAGTTTAGCTAGTATAGTGCTCAGTATAGCTAGTATAGTGCCCCAGTTTAGCTAGTATAGTGCTCAGTATAGCTAGTATAGTGCCCCAGTTTAGCTAGTATAGTGCTCAGTATAGCTAGTATAGTGCTCAGTATAGCTAGTATAGTGCCCCAGTTTAGCTAGTATAGTGCCCCAGTTTAGCTAGTATAGTGCTCAGTATAGCTAGTATAGTGCCCCAGTTTAGCTAGTATAGTGCTCAGTATAGCTAGTATAGTGCCCAGTATAGCTAGTATAGTGCCCCAGTTTAGCTAGTATAGTGCTCAGTATAGCTAGTATAGTGCTCAGTATAGCTAGTATAGTGCCCCAGTTTAGCTAGTATAGTGCCCAGTGTAGTGCCCTGCCCCGCACGCTCTCTCCCTCCCTCCCTCCCTCCGCGGCCGCTGCTGCTGCTATTACCTGCTTTAGGCAGCGGCCGCTTCCTAATCCGGGGTCCCCTCTTCATCCTGCGGACTCCGTAAGTGTATCACAGCAGCGCGCCCGGCGCTGCTGCTGTGACGATGCAGGGGCCAGGAAAGAGCGGTTCCCCTGGTAACGGCGATGCGCCGTTACCAGGGGAACCGCTCTTTCCTGCCCCCTGCATCGTCACAGCAGCAGCGCCGGGCGCGCTGCTGTGATACACTTACGGAGTCCGCAGGATAAAGAGGGGAACCCGGATTAGGAAGCGGCCGCTGAAGCAGGTAATTTAGCAGCAGCGGCGGCCGCGGAGGGAGGAAGGGGGCGAGCGAGCGAGCGGGCGGGCGGGGGGCGCAGACCACCACCCACGACTCGAATACAAGCCGACCCCCCAACTTTTGGCCCCCTTTTTGGGGGTCAAAAATTCGGCTTGTATGCGAGTATATACGGTAAGCTGTATTAACATGAGAAGAAAAACAAAAAACTTTGCAATTTGATCCCCAGGCTGACAGTTAAAGGACAACTGCCAATAAATTCAACATTTTTTTTAATACTCTATGTTAGGGTTCACATTACCATCAGTGTTAGGGGCACATTATTTCTTAACACAACTTACTCTCTCTTTGCTTTAAAATCATCCCACACTCCTCACACACGTACAAAGCCTGTGACAGAACCATTTCCTGCATGGGAGGGGGTTCACACATTTTTACTGTTGTGGAAAAAGAATAAAGATTTGGAGCAAAAAGTGAAATGAAGAGACCTCACAAGCTGTCCTTTATTTTGTTCCCCTCTAAGCATGCAGGAGAGTCCAAAGAGGAAGTAGACAATCTGATCATAAGAGGTAATAGCCTAGGTAGCCTGTTGCTGTAATATTACTGTAAAATAACTAGCAGTCAGGAAGGTGTATACAGTACACCTCTCCTGCCTGGCTGCTAGTGAAGTTACACTTCTCTGCAGCATGTCCTGTTACTTCCAAAGCTCTGGCTTCTCTCTGCTGGGAGCGGGAGACACACTAACAAAGACATGCTCATAAGTATTTTAAATTTTCCGATTCCGATTAGAATTCAGCATTGCTGCATACTGAATAAACTAGCATGAAATTTAATGCTACCATGCTACTACACTTATCTAAGGGAATTTCTGCGGTACAATTTCTGTTCTGTGATTGGTCTATTCACTCTGAAGGTGCTTATTGGCCTAATTGGTCTAATAATTCCAAGTAATTCTCCAGAATTTCAAGTTTTCTGAATTGTAAAATCTGAGTCTCTAATTGGCTTATTCATTCCGAATTCTCTCATTGGCCTGAATTTATTGAATAGTGGTATTTAGGATTTAGATGAAAATCCGATTACCATAATTAAGATTTCCAATTTCCGATTTGGAAATGTGGAAATGTAATTTTCACGGAATCCGAATGAGCATCCCTACTACTCATAATAGCTTTTTTGTCTCATACTATCCCAGTTTGATTTGTACACTGCAGAGAAGATTACATAAGGCTGTTGCTGTGTAAAAGCAGCAGAGTATCATACTCATACTAGTTATAATTAACAATGCTTTTGGTCATTCTTTGTTGAACAAGCAAATGGATTAGATTGTCATTTTATTTATGTTTGCCTGTAATTTAAGTTCAAGGCAGTGTAAATGCACTGGAGCATTCCTGGGTCTATATAAGCTTTCAGGCACAGCAGTTCAATGTCAATTTGTAGATTACCGGCCTGTGAATTACTAAGCCACCTGTGGTAAGTAAAGGTAATATAATTGTTCCCACATCTGTTATGATAAGTGCTTCTGGTCTGAATTAACATCAGATACATTACGATGCTTAAAAATGAAGCACAGAGTTTCCTGTAAAGTATGTATGATATGCATTTAGACAGTTTTATACTTGGTTAATTTTGTGCATGCTGAATGTCCTAGTTTCATATTTTTCGTAAGATGCACATTTTTTTCCCCAAAAAATGGGGTAAAAAGTGGATGCATCTTATATTCTGAAGACATGGTAAAATGTGATGCAGAGTGCGCAGGGAAGAACTTGCTACCTGATCCTGCCACTGCTCTCCTCCTCGCTCTGGTCCTGCTGTTCTACACGTGTTCCTCATCTCCTCCTGCATCCTCCAATATTGCTGTACACTGCAGCCGCCTACCTCTATACAGCTCTGGGTCCTTCTTCCTGGTCGCTGGTCTGCATTATTGCTATCCCCATACTGCATGAGTGATCCCAGTGGCGCAAGGTATGTCAGGGTCACACATCACACAGGGTCACACATCAAATCTGACACAAATATGTTCCATCGAAGACAGGAGTCAACATACTGCACAACGTATTAAAAATCACACCTTCTACACAGAAAAAGGTCTTTGATGGAGCACATTTGTGTTAGATTTGATGTGCAATAAAGATACATTTTGGACAAGGCTGAATTGGGTGCGTTAAACCTTAAATGTTTGCTTATCTATGATATTTACAGGTTGCACCATTACACATTGTTCAATTATGAATAACTAGACCGTATGCACCGATTATCCGTCCTGTCCACCAAAACATGAGTTTTGTATGAGCTAACCCCGCGCTGGGCAAACTACGGCCTGCGGACTGAATATGGCCCACGTGTGCTGCTCATCCGGCCCCCAACAGGTATCTGGATTCCTCTGTACCTCCCTCCCTCCTTGCAGATTATTGGAAACTGCCTAACTCACCTTCCATAGTAGAATGGGCATGGGAGATGTATTGTTTACTAGAAGCCGAAAAAAAAAAAATATATATATATATATATACCAGAGATCACAACAATCTAAGGAAAAATGGGCCAGATAGGATGAGGGATGAAGAGTTGGGACACGTTCACACTACAGGAGCTTTTCTGTTTTGTTTTTTTCTGTGTTTTGTTGTACTTCTTTATTCTCTTTTTTGGCGCTCTATAATAATGTTCATTAAAGATCTGATAATCCTTCTTCGAACTATGATGCAAAGAACTCCCAACACAAAAGGGCACCTATTATTGTTATTATTATTTAGTATTTATATAGCGCCGACATATTACGCAGCGCTTTACAGTGTATATATATATCTTGTCACTAACTGTCCCTCAAAGGAGCTCACAATCTAATCCCTACCATTGCCATATGTCTATATTATGTAGTGTAAGTACTGTACCTATGAAGCCTATTATATGATAGTTGGGTACCATGCTAAAGCTGAGTTTGAAAAAACAAAACAGAAGTTAGACAGGAAGCTGTGTCATACATGGCCTCAGCAACACTGTAGAGGAAGAACAGCAGTTAGACAGGATGCTGCGTCATACATGGCCTCAGCAACATTGTAGAGGAAGAACAGCAGTAAGACAGGAAGCTGCTTCATACATGGCCTCAGCAACATTGTAGATAAAGAACAGCAGTTAGACAGGAAGATGCTTCATACATGGCCTCAGCAACATTGTAGATAAAGAACAGCAGTTAGACAGGAAGATGCTTCATACATGGCCTCAGCAACATTGTCGAGGAAGAACAGCAGTTACACAGGATGCTGCGTCATACATGGCCTCAGCAACATTGTAGAGGAAGAACAGCAGTTAGATAGGAAGCTGCTTCATACATGGCCTCTGCAACATTACAGAGGAAGAACAGCAGTTACACAGGACGCTGCGTCATACATGGCCGCTGCAACATTGTAGAGGAAGAACAGCAGTTACACAGGACGCTGTGTCATACATGGCCTCTGCAACATTATAGAGGAAGAACAGCAGTTACACAGGAAGCTGCGTCATACATGGTCTCTGTAACATTGTAGAGGAAGAACAGCAGTTACACAGGATGCTGCGTCATACATGGCCGCTGCAACATTGTAGAGGAAGAACAGCAGTTACACAGGAAACTGCGTCATACATGGCCTCTGCAACATTGTAGAGGAAGAACAGCAGTTACACAGGACGCTGCGTCATACATGGCTGGCTGCAACATTGTAGAGGAAGAACAGCAGTTAGACAGGAAGCTGCTTCATACATGGCCTCTGCAACATTACAGAGGAAGAACAGCAGTTACACAGGACGCTGCGTCATACATGGCCTCTGCAACATTGTAGAGGAAGAACAGCAGTTACACAGGACGCTGTGTCATACATGGCCTCTGCAACATTATAGAGGAAGAACAGCAGTTACACAGGAAGCTGCGTCATACATGGTCTCTGTAACATTGTAGAGGAAGAACAGCAGTTACACAGGATGCTGCGTCATACATGGCCGCTGCAACATTGTAGAGGAAGAACAGCAGTTACACAGGAAACTGCGTCATACATGGCCTCTGCAACATTGTAGAGGAAGAACAGCAGTTACACAGGACGCTGCGTCATACATGGCTGGCTGCAACATTGTAGAGGAAGAACAGCAGTTACACAGGAAAATGCATCATACATGGCCTCTGCAACATTGTAGAGGAAAAACAGAAGTTACATAGGACGCTGCGTCATACATGGCCTCTGCAACATTGTAGAGGAAGAACAGCAGTTACACAGGACGCTGCGTCATACATGGCCAGCTGCAACATTGTAGAGGAAGAACAGCAGTTACACAGGAAACTGCGTCATACACGGCCTCTGCAACATTGTAGAGGAAGAACAGCAGTTACATAGGACGCTGTGTCATACATGGCCTCTGCAACATTATAGAGAAAGAACAGTAGTTACATAGGACGCTACGTCATACATGGCTGGCTGCAACATTGTAAAGGAAGAACAGCAGTTACACAGGAAACTGCGTCATACATGGCCTCTACAACATTGTAGAGGAAGAACAGCAGTTACATAGGATGCTGCGTCATACATGGCCTCTGCAACATTATAGAGGAAGAACAGTAGTTACATAGGACGCTACGTCATACATGGCTTGCTGCAACATTGTAAAGGAAGAACAGCAGTTACACAGGAAACTGCGTCATACATGGCCTCTGCAGCATTGTAGAGGAAGAACGGCAGTTACACAGGACGCTGCGTCATACATGGCCGCTGCAACATTATAGAGGAAGAACAGCAGTTACACGGGGTGGATCTGCAGTCTATTTTGATCTAATTTGAGGGACCTACAAAACTCGAGACCCCTGTTTCATCACTTTGCCTCATGTATAAGGTGGTAAGGCTGCTTGTATGCAGTCCTACTACTTATTCTTCATTATGGTAGCATCGACAGAAAGATATTTGGTGCCCATATGATATTAAGATCCCATTTGCTTGAGCTTTTAGCAATGTTTCCTACCAAGATGCGAATGAAAATAAATGAGCCTGCAACGCTAGACACAACTAACATCCCGCAGTCAATATTCTGGGGAATGGACTTCAATTCAAAGCAAAGGATATGCTTTGCCAAGTGAATTGAGTGAATTTCATTTAATGTACCTTTAGGCTGTGTGTTTGCAGGGCACTCAGTGAGAGCCAGGAAAATGTGTCAAGTGTCCCTTTTACTGTCCATGTGTACAGAGCTCTACATTCGTGCAGAGAATCAGAATCAGAATCAGAATCAGAAATCTTTTAATCGCCACGCACGACTGGGTCGTGCACGGAATTGGGTTTGGCACATACAATTGCTCAGAGAGAGATTGAGAGTAGTATCAACATAAGAAATTTGCATAGTATCAACAAAGAGAAAAACAAAACAAAACAAAACGTAGTCATACAATCATACATTATAAGGCATAGTCATACAAAAACACACAGTATACTCAGTGGTACATATTAGTAGTTAGATGTGCAGCGGTATAGCGGTAGTCTGCAGGGTGCAGTTTAAACAGATTTAAACTAGACAGTCCTTCAGTCAGCAACTGTAGCATTTGGGGGGGGGGGGGGGGGTGGCATTAGAGATGAAGGGAGTTCAGAAGGTTGATGGCAGAGGGGAAAAAGGAGTCTCTATGCCTCGAAGTTCTGGTGTAAATGGCACGAAACCTGCGGCCTGAATGGAGCCGGCTGAAAAAGTGGTGACCCGGGTGTGAGGGATCGCTGGCAATTCTCAGTGCTCTAGAGCGTAATCTGGAGTTGTGGAGGAGGTCGAGCGAGGGGAGAGGTCTACCGATGATTTTCTCCGCCGATCTAATGACCCTCTGCAGCTTGTATCTGTCGCTGTTGGAGGAGCCAGCGTACCAGACTAGGATGGATGAGCAGAGGACGGACTCAATGGTAGCTGTGTAGAAGTTCATCAGCAGCTCCTGGGCCATGCCAAACTTCTTCAGTTGGCGGAGGAAAAACAGCCTCTGTTGTGCTTTCCTCTGGGTCAAGGTGGTGTTTGCCTTCCAGCTCAGGTCCCTAGAGATGGTAGTGCCCAGAAGGCGGACGCTGGCCACTCTTTCGACCTCTGTGCCATCAATGTAGATTGGTGGTGGAGTGGGCGCCTTCTTCCTGAAGTCCACTATCAGCTCCACGGTCTTGGCTGTGTTGAGGACCAGCCTGTTCTCCTTACACCACTGACAAATTCTGTCGACCTCACGACGATAGTCCTGCTCGTCATTGTTTGTTATAAGGCCAACAATGGTGGTATCATCAGCGAATTTGATTACTTTTACCGAGTCCACAGTGGATCTGCAATTGTTCGTATAGAGGGAGAACAGGATCGGTGACAGGACACAGCCTTGTGGGGCCCCTGTGTTTGTTGTCCTGGGATGGGACGAGATATCCCCCAGTTTGACAGCTTGGGACCTGTTGGTCAGGAAGTGTGTAATCCATAGGTGAAGGGTGGAGTGGACATTCAGTGCCATGAGATTGTTTTGGAGTATGCGGGGGCAGATGGTGTTAAATGCTGAGCTGAAGTCCAGCAGGAGGATTCTGACATATGAGTTTGGTTTGTCCAGGTGGATGTTTGTAAGCTCCAGGCAGATGTTGATGGCATCATCAGTGGATCTGTTCGCTCTATACGCAAACTGTAGCGGGTCCAGTAGTGCCGAGGTAGAAATCTTAAGGTGGGACAGGACCACCCTCTCAAAGGTTTTCATGATGACCGATGTTAGTGCAACGGGCCTGTAGTTGTTCAGGTCGGGGATTCCCTGCTTCTTGGGGACAGGGATGATGGTGGACTTTTTGAAGCACACAGGGACTTTGCTTTCCTGGAGGGACCTGGTGTAGATGGAGGAGAGAATGGGAGCGAGCTGCCGTGAACAGGTTTTTAGGCAGGCTGGTGACACGCCATCCGGGCCGGAGGCTTTCCTGGCGTTCAGCGTTGTTAGGTGGCGTAAGACAACTGCCTCGCTCACAGCTGGAGGTGGTATGCACAGCCCTCGGTCATTGTCATCCGCAGATAAGGACTGAGCGTCTGAAGGTGTTGCTAGCCCCCCCAGTACCTCCTGGTTCTCGAACCTGCAATAGAAATTGATGAGGTTCTCGGCTAGCTCAGTGCTAGGCGTCACATGTTGTGGGGGAGGTTTGTAGTTTGTGGCAGCTTTTAGACCCTTCCAGACAGTGCGTAGGTCGTTTGAGCGAAGGTTGTGTCGCATCTTCTCCGCATACTCCCTCTTGGCGGCCCTCAGCTCACGCTTCAGGTTGTTTCTTGCCATCTTGAAGTCCTCCTGGTTGCCGGATTTGTGTGCGGCTTCCTTGCTTCTCCTCAGTTGCCGTAGTTTGTTGGAGAACCAGGGTTTGTTATTTGGAAAGACCTTGAAGGTCTTGGATGGAATGCAGGAGTCTTCACAGAATCTGATGTATGAGGAGACATTGTCCGCCCACTCATCCAGGTCCGGTGCTTCCAGGGCTTTCCAGTCTGTACAGTCGAAGCAGGCTTGGAGTTGGAGTTTGGCCTCCCCCGACCACACTTTGGTAGTCTTTAGCACTGGTTTTGCTGACTCTAGGCGCCTCCTGTAGGTGGGGATCAGGTGAATGAGGGAGTGGTCGGAGGAGCCAACAGCTGCTCGAGGGACCGCTTTATAAGCGTCTTTCAGCACAGTGTAGCAATGGTCAAGAGTGTTCAGGTTCCTCGTAGGGCAGGTAACATGTTGGTGAAACCGTGGCAGCTCCTGGTGAAGGTTGGCCCTATTGAAGTCTCCCATTACAATAAACAGCGAGTCAGGAAGGGATGACTCCCACTGTGTGATGGTGTCACTCAGGTCACGCAGGGCATGTTTGACTACAGCGTCAGGTGGAATGTACACTCCCACGAGGACGTAGGAAGAGAATTCCCTTGGAGAGTATATTGGCCTGCAGTTGACGATTAGGAGTTCGAGCTCAGGGGAGCACTTTCTGGCTAGTACAGATGTGTTTGGGCACCACGAGTGGCTGATGTAAAGGCAGATGCCCCCACCCTTCTTTTTGCCCGAGAGGGTGGTGTCCCGGTCTGCTCGAATGAGTCCGAATCCAGGAAGGTGAAGGGCATTGTCCGGAATGTCCTCTTGCAGCCACGTCTCTGTGAAGCAGAGGATTGGGGTATTGCTGCAGAGCTCCCTTTTGTTGCTGAGGAGACAAAGTTCGTCTAGCTTGTTTGGGAGGGAGCGGACATTTGCCAGGAGGACTGAGGGGACAGCCGACCTCAGTCCTTTCCTCCTGAGTCTCACTTGAGCCCCAGCCCGATTTCCTCTCTTACGCCGTCCTGCGAGGGGTTCTTGAGCTGTGCCGGAGATTTGCTGGGCATAGTTCCAGACGGTGTTGAACAGCAGCGTGCCCTCAGGGTGGGTGGCATAAGTCTCCCATTGCAGCAGCTGTGACCTGGTGTAGGTGGTGCGCTGGATGTGGGGAGGCATAGGGGAGGCAGCCGCGCTATGTGCCTGGTACAAAGGGTACAAAGGTGCATGGTACATGGTACAAAGGTTCCGCATGGTACAAAGGGTACACTCAGTGTGGCAGCAGGCCCAGAAAGCCGGCAGGGAGATCAGTTAGCAGTAAGCATTTCGGGGAGGTCGGCAATGCAGCAGGGAGTGCAGAGAGCGCTCCAAGAAAGCCAGCAATTAAACATTCCAGGGAGAACAGCAGCGCAGCAGAGAGTGCAGGAAGAGTTCCAAGCAAGCTGGCAGTGTGCAGGTCAGAGGGATTTTTTGCAGTGTGCAGGACAGACAGGATAGGAAGAGCAGAGCACGTGTGGCCAGTGGATTTTACCCGCTGATCTGTCGCTCCAGGCAGCGGTGTGTCCTTGGTGCAGTCTGGAGAGGATGCTTGTCAGCAGTGTGCGTGGTGGAGGGCTCCTTTAATCTGGCTTCCTAGGCTCAGCGTTGTGCGGGAGCACGTGGGAAGCGGCCATCAATGGCTCGATTTGTCGTGCGGAGTGCCTGGTAGACGCCTGGGCCAGACCGCAGCAGCTGCAAGCTGCAGGGACGGTGCAGCGGTGTTCTTCTGAGCGGCGGTGGCAGCAGTGGCACCCGGATGGAGGATCTCTTGTTGGAGCGCGTGGGCCCGCGGCTGTCCGTGGTCAGACCGGAGGGCAGATGGGGGTCCCGTGGAGCTTAGTGTCAGACGGTGCTGCAGTGGACTTCCGAGCGGCGGTGGCAGCAGAAGAGGATCCTCTCTTGATGGGGCACGTGGGCCCGCGGCTTCCGTGGTCAGACCGGAGGGCAGAAGGGGGATCCGTGCCGCTGCTAGGTGGTGGAGCTTGGGCAGGGAGGCCTTGGAGAGGCGGAGGACGCCGGTTCCGAGGCTCATCCGCAGGACCAGGACCAGTGATGGAGGTGGTGCCGTAGGCCGGGGAGCGGTGCAGGTAATTGGTTGGTTAGGCCTGCGTGTTCACCTCGGGTCTTCCACGTGTGTGGTCGGCTCTGTAGTCTGTGTATCCTCGGCTTGCTGCTGGACCGGAGGGTGGGATGCCGGAGCTGACCCTAACAACTAACAACTAAAAACTACAACTAAAAACACTAAACTACAACTAAAAACACTGAAAAAAAACGAAAACTAATCTATATAAAAGGAAAAAGTAGCAGGAGCTCTGTGCCGGGGCAGCCGATAGGCGCCATCTTTCCCACTACCTAAATACGTGAATAATTAACACTCGTCAAACCAGCATCCATAGCTGAAGGCTGTTATCAGTGTTTCTTTTTTGGATCCTTGTCTTTTTATCGATTTCTTTCAGTGGGTTTTCCCATTTTTCACACGTCCCCTAGCTCGATAATAATATCAGTTGCAAATCTTTTATTTAATGAACTTCATAGATTTCAAAGCAAGAAACTGTTGATTAAGGTAGCAATCATTAAACAACAGGTTAATATGGAAAACCGCAACTCATCAAAGATTTCACCTGTTCTTTTTACAAAGTCAGAACTTTTACAAGGGTAAGTGCTTTCACTGTAAGCCAGGGTCAGACCATTAAAGACCTATTTCTAAGAATGACACAAGCTAAAGATAATCTTCCAGAGAAAGCACTTTAAAAGTAATAGAGAAAGCTTTGATATACTGGAGTTTTATTTATTTATTTATTTCTAAGATAAGGTAAAATTAGATTGTGCTTGTCTTAGTTTTTTTGCCAACCTCAGTGCTAATAGGGGCAGATAGGCTTAAATCTAGCTAGGCAGCTTAGGATCTATTTGAAACCTTCTACGCAAGGTTGTTGTTTTTTTATTGTTGTTGTGTTTTTGTTTTTTTTTACAAAACTAAAAAGCACTCATGTTTCAAAATAAGCAATTTTCTGTAAATGCAATTGATAGCCAACAGAGTAAAATCATTTAAGTGTGTTTGACAACATCATTACTTTATGATCACTGATTAATAAAGATTAAAAAAATGTAAAAAATATGAATTTTCAACCACTTCAGGACCGCAGTGCTTTTTCACACGGTATGAAATAGTAGCTGGGTGGCATGAAAAAGTAGCTGGGTGGGGTGAGATAAAATAATGCAGGGCTGGTGCTTCTGTAAGCAACTCTGCTTACAGCATAGGTGCACCCGGCAAAAAGAGCTTGGGGAGAACACTAGATAGATAGATAGATAGATAGATAGATAGATAGATAGATAGATAGATAGATAGATAGATAGTCTTCTATAACCAGGTTTCAATGGCTCCAAAAGCAGCAATAAAATATGACCTATACTAATAGCAGTAGTATACTATTAGTGAACTTTTTGTACTACTATAGTAACTACTAATTACTGTAACACACAATTGCTTAGCTTTGTAATACCCATGACACTTGGGTGGCACTGGCAGTTCTAGAAGGGATGTGTCTGCACAAGAATAATTGAAAAGGACTAAGTATACTATAATGCAATCTCAAATAGGCAAAAAAGTCTCTGAAAAAACTTTATTAACACACGTACAAAAAATAGAAAAAGTGGTTCTTCAATATCACAAGGTCTAAAAAACATTGGTTGGTTTGGAACAGGTTCCCGTCCAGCTTCTCCTTGCTGTAGCTCTTGGGAAGGTCAAGTGCGTCTGGTGGGTACAGATGCCCCCCATTTTCTGGCTCTTCGCCTGATTGGTCTTTTTGTCTGGTTGAGCTACGCAGGTCAAGTGCGTCTGGTGGGTACAGATGCCCCCCATTTTCTGGCTCTTCGCCTGATTGGTCTTTTTGTCTGGTTGAGCTACGCAGAATTGGGTATTACGGCCTGACGAAGGGCACATACAATTCTATACAAAAGCCCGAAACGAACATGTGTCGTTGCCTTGAAGTTTAAATGCCCACAAAGCTACAACCAATTGTTGTTCCAAACCAACCAATGTTTTTTAGACCTTGTGATATTGAAGAACCACTTTTTCTATTTTTTGTACGTGTGTTAATAAAGTTTTTTCAGAGACTTTTTTGCCTATTTGAGATTGCATTATAGTATACTTAGTCCTTTTCAAAGGTATAAATAAGCACTAAAGGGCAAGGTGGATTGCCCCAAAAAGGACTGTGTTCTTTGATCCTTCACTTTATAAAGGATCGTACCCCAGAATTTGCTGTTTAACACCAAGAATAATTGAAGCCAGAATGTAAATTGGCTTGCCAGGAAAAAACAATCTGTAATAATGATTTAGAATGCAGCTGGCATTTAAATAACTTGTAGTCTGGTATAATAAATAATAAAATCATACTTCCCAGCTGTTCATATAGTTATTGTACCTGCATGTGTCATAAAGTAATGTCATGTGAGTAAAAAAGAAAACACAATTCCTCCTGATAGCAGCAATTATGCATTAATACCTTATATCCTGTTTAGAGAGAACTTGTGAGATAAAAAAACATAATTTTGCTTAGGATCAATGTAGCTCCTCATCCTTTATTTCAGAGCAGGAAGGGCTGAATTGATTTCAAGACAATTATGTAATAAGGCTTTAGTGATAAATTGAGAGTAGGTATTTCATGTCCTTAAAAGAAAAACATTCTGTTTCTAAAAGTTATTATGATGTGGCAATTCATTTGGAGCATGGAGAGCATTTTTACTGTGTTTCTGCTTTAAAGTGGTCTGAAAGCCAGCATTCTACTTTGCTCTAAAAGATTTCTCACAGCTTGATAGCTACTATCCCAGAATATTTTTAGCAGAACATCACTGAAATGGTTAAACAAAGCATTTTGTCCTGCTATTCAGCTTCAAATCCACATCCAAACTGCAGATAACAGTATCTGTTTTACTTGTTAAACACAAATGTATCAACACTGGAATGTAAACAAACACTCTCTGAGAAACTGTCTCTGCTTCAGGCGACATGTAACATGATGAGATAAACATATGTATGTACAGTTAAAACATATTAATAACGAGGCTGTTTTACTTTTTTACTGTTACTTTACTTTTTCACTTTTACTATTTTAGGCATGGAAGTGACAGCTTCTGTATTGTCAGAGCCTTGTCAGGAATATAGTAAAAATCACTGATAAGCAAATTACAGCCATAAAGGCTTTCCTGGCAGAATTCAACTTCTGAGAGCAGAGGGAGATAAAATACATGAATTATTGATCTTTTTCTAACTCTGGGACACTTAAAAGGCTGGCACTGAGCAGAGGCAACAAAACATTTAATCTAGTTTGTAAATGTTTAAATATAAAATAAAACCATAGTATATCTAAAAAAAGGCCTTTTTAGGAGTAAGAGCATAAATACAATTGTTTATCTCTTCAGTTTATTTTCACCTCAAGTTCAATTCATGTACAATATATAGTCAGAATCCATTAGTGCTATTGCACAACACTACATAACTTAACCCCCCTAGCGGTATGGAGGAGCCTGGCTCGTCCAACAAAACAATGCTGAAAGTGGTATGGATGAGCCTGGCTCGTCCAGCAAAAAATTCTGAAAACGGTATGGATGAGCCAGGCTCGTCCATGCTGCCAGAGAGATTTCTAGCTGCTCTGTCCTGTTGGCTCCACTTTTTTCACTTCAGTGGGATTCCCTCTGATGGCTGGATGCCTGTCGGCACACTGTGGATAGCTATCTATGCTATACACAGTGTGCAAACCAAGCATCCAGCCATGCTAGGAAATCCCATAAATGGAGCCAGAGGGGCAGAGCAGTTGTTAGGCTTCCCTGCAGCGATTCCCATTTCTAATGCATGGCATGCTGTGCCCTCCTGCCCTTCCTCCCTCCTCATTCCTCCCAGTTGTGGGGCTTCCCTGCAGTGTCGCCCGCCCTCCCTCCCTACGGATCTTTGCTATCTCCTCCCTCTCTCTCCCTCCTGATCTCCCAGTCCTCAGCACTTGGAGTAAAGAAGATTTACTCACCCTTGCCTCTGTCCTGCGGCAGCCGCACACCCTGCTCCATCTTGTACAGCTCCGGTCTGTGTAAAGTACCGGAACATGGCTTGAAGACGTCATCAATCTGCGTCCTGGTACTGTATTCAGACCTGAGCTGTATGCAGAGTGGAGGGGAGTGTGCGGCTGCCACTGGACAGAGGCCAGGGTGAGTAAATCTTCTTTACTCCAAGCGCCGGGGGCTGGGGACCTGATCCCTGGGGAGGGGGAAGCATCTGGTTACCTATTCTGCAGCATCTAAACCTGGCTTACCTATGCTGTGGCATCTATACCTGACTACCTATGCTGCGGCATCTATACCTGAGGTAGAGGGGGTCACCTTGAGGGGTCCCCACAGGCTCTTGAGCTCTGGGGCCAATAGCCCCCTTTGCCTCTATGGTAGCTCCGCCTTGGACCATGCAGAAATGCCACCTTGGACCATGCAGATATCAAAGGCAGAGAATTGTATATGCTTTTCCGCAGTTCAATTTTATGAAGAAAAGAGCTATTTCCATTCGATGTTTCCCCCAGACTGATTGCACAGTCAGTAGTGCATAATTATATTTCCCTTCCTTTCCCTGTCTGCTAGAGAAACCTCCTGAGGTAATCACCAGTGGGAAATTGAGCTTTCTGTCAACACATTTCAATGTCAATGCGTAATTTAAAAGACATTCAAAATGGCAAAATTGGAATCTGTTTATCTAATTGGAGCCTGCAATTGTCTTGTTAAAAGGAACAGCCTCATATTTGAGAAAATATATTTCTTGCATTAATCAATTAAGGGTTGAGCTTTGTTAATTAAGCTTTCACAAAAGAAAGGATACTTCATGTACTAGGTGCTTTTCTAATTGAGTGCTAGAACTAGCTGTGATTAAAGATTTCTATTTTTCACTCTGCGTGTTTGAAATTCCAGGCAGAACATCTGGATTCCTATTTAATAGCACAGTGTGAAAAGCACAAAAATGTTTTTTTAAACTAGTATCATTTATCATCTTTGACTTGCATGGTGCAATTTGAAGAGACCAGTGAAGTAACCGACTTAATAAATCATACTTGCTATCAATCTTTTTCCCTTATGCATGAAAAGGGTCTTGAAGTATCCAATATACCCAATGGTAAATGTTAAGCTGAGATGACTGAATTAGTCAAATGAAATTAGAACTGAGCTAAAAAAATGACCAGATTTGTGGTAAATTGATGTTTGTAGGTCACTACATCTAACATGACAATTGGGCTTCCATTCCAGGGTACTATTTCTACACAAACATAACTTTTGTTTTCATTGCATTAGTTATGTTGACGATAAATACATCTCATGCACTGTGAAGTCTCTTTTTTGAGTCTCCATGAAGTTGACAACAATTCCATAGTGCTTGATCCTGTTCTGACCCTCTAGTTGCAAACAAACATCCGTTATTAGATCAAATGTCATACAAAACTCAGGAAGATGTGCCAACCCATCAATGTTCAGTCTGTCATGACTCTCCACAGCAAAGAGAGATGATACTATGCACTAATAAAAGTTATTATGTAAAAATGTGGTCATAACTTCAATGAGATGAGCTAGAGACCAGTTTAGTTCAGCTTTGCTTTAAAGGATACCTGACTTGAGGCAAAACTACCTAAGGTAGGCACAGAGGGATGTTCAGTTGTTCATTCTGGATCCACATACTTCTCTGCATTGTCAGTTCCCTTCCCTGTTCCTCCCTATCCACGTAATCACACCTTGAAAGTCACATTTTTAGACAGGAAGAGGCAGGCTTGCTGCAATGTTCCCTTCTATCAATCTCCCTTTCCCTCCTCTAAAGAGGAGTGAATGAGGATGGAAAGAGGAGAGAGTGGAAGGGTTATTGGAGGGAGCATCATAGCAAGCCTGTCTCTTCCTGTCTGAAAATTTGACTTTAGCCAAAAGTAATATTTTTCTAAAAGTGATCATGGGAACCAAGAGGAATAAGTAGAGGTATATGGATCCAGAATGAACATACCTCTGTGCTTACCTTAGGTAGTTTTGACTTGGGTCTGGTGTGCTTTTAAATAACACTGAAGCAGAAAAAAAACAATGTATAAGATAATGAATTGTATGGGATTGATTCACTAACCGCCGCTAAGGTCTGAGGTTAGTGTGCCTTATCTAAGTTTGTGTGCCTTATCTGAGGTTAGTGTGCCTTATCTGAGGCTAGTGTGCCTTATCTGAGGTTAGTGTGCCTTATCTGAACTTAGTGCCCCTTAAGTAGCTGTGTGCACACTAAAAGATGCACAAAGCTACATCACGCACTGCACGATAACATCGCACCCCCTATACTGTACATGATGCGACCTTATGGTCGCATCATATACAGTATAGCAGGTGCGATGTTATCGTCGCATTGCGCGCAAAGATCGATGCATTATGCTGTGCACGTGGTGCAGTGCGCGATGTAACTTTGTGCATCTTTTAGTGTGCACAAAGTTAGTTACGGGGCACCAAGTTCAGATAAGGCACACTAACCTCAGATAAGGCACACTAACCTCAGATAAGGTTAGCGCTGTAGTTTGTGCCCACTAAGTGATAAGGCACACTAACCGGCTTAGTGTCGGTTAGTGAATCAAGGCCCATGTGTAGTACGAATAATTAATTAAACATTAGTAGCAAAGAAAAGAGTCTCATTTTTATTTTCAGGTGTTAGCTGTTTTTCTATAACATTGCATCATGTTATAGAAAAACATGCTCACTAATTGTTAGTGTTTTTTTTAACATCCATGGGAGCCCTATATACTGGCTCAGGGCAGAGACGCTGACGCTGAGCTGACGGACTCTTGGTCTTGGAACTACCAAATAAACAAACAAGCTTTTTTTTTCCCTCACCCTCTGTCATATAAATCACTGGGGCTACTTGTGTTGTTTCTTCTGTGGCTCCCACATGCATCAAAAGACCCTTACACTTTCCCCCTGCAGGCAATTACCAAGACAGCTTTCTGCTGCTGGAGTCTCACGGAAGTCCAAGGAAGTCCAATCAGCACAGTTTCAAAGGGTGATGAAAAAAAAAGACTGTGTTTATTTAGAGAGCTTGCAAAGTGCGTCAGCGGTCTCTGCACTGAGCCTTGTATCCCAGCATGCAGGGCTCCCATGGATGTTGAAAAAAAAAACACTAACAATTAAAATGAAATACGTAGTGATTGTTCTGTATATATGCAGTAACTACTGTGGGGGTATTAAAAACAAAGTGTTTCGCGATAGTGGTCCTTTAAGTGCAAATGGGAAGATTCACTTACTGCCAACTGTAACTGGTGTTAACACATGTATTGTGACCCTTGCAAGATGCACCCTCAGGCTGTGACTGTCACCAGGGGTAGGTGAGGGAAAGGGTGTTAACATTGGGGGGCCCCATCAAAGTTTTGCTGTGGGTCCCATGACTTGTGGTTATGCCCCAGTGTAGCATTGTTCTCCCCACTTATCCCACCTGCCCCATGACATCACTCCTGCGCCACTCTCCCCCCTGCATAGAAAAACCTTGTCCCTGCAATGCTGCCTGAGGTATCGGCTCCCAGTACATTTAGTGAGCATGTACAGGCCTTTAAAAAAGAAGTGACAGGAAGTGACAGGTAATCTCCTAAAGCTGAATTTGAGCAGCAATACTGTAAATTCCTAGCAACAACTCTTTCTCTTCAGCATTTTATTCAAAACTCCAATAAATACATTTAAGTTGGCCATTACTGTATTGAAATATCACAGCAGGACAATTTAGGGAAAAAAAAAGTTAAAGGTAATCTACAGTTATTATTAACTAGCAGACCTAAGGCCTATTTCCACTACACGCAGATTGGATGCAGAATTAATGTAGAATGAATGCAGAAAAACTGACTCCAATGAATGCCTATGGGAAAATCTGCATCAAACAAATCGCGTTTAGTGGAAACAGGCCCATAGGCTTTCATTGGAGTCAGTATTTCTGCATCCATTCTGCATCCAATCTACATGTAGTGGAAACAGGCCCTAAGCCCATTTAAAAATGGGCTCTAGGTCTGTGATTCCCCGCCACCACCGCAGCCTGTTAGTGCGCATGCGCACACTCGCCCCGCGCTACCATCGCATGCGGACCCGCTGCGCGCTCCCATCACCCGCGCACCTGCCGCACACGCGCGCACATGCACACTCCGCTCCCACTCACACGCCCGTCCATGCCTTGTCTGTGTGAGGCTGGGTCCGTGCTGCGCACATGAGCAGTAGCAAAAAGCACGGACCTAGCTACACAGAGACAACTGTCCCTGCTGTATGCAGGGACAGTTGCCTATTATTATATAGGATAGCTTGGTACATTGCTTGTCTCTGAGATACTGTTAACCACTTGAGGACCTAGGGCTTTCTACCCCTTAAAGCGGACCCAAACCAAACATTTTTTTAATTAAAAATATTTAGTTGCACCACTCTGACACATACAAAGATAAATAAACACTCCTTCAAACCTATGATCATTTCAGTGCATGCTTTTCACCCTTCTCTTTTCATAACTAGGGTTATACTGGGGGCAGCCATTAGCAATTCCTCCATTGCTGGACACCATCTACTCCACCAGTTTGCCGGAAAAATCCCGGCAATTTGAAAGGAAGGGGAGGGGTTCCTCCAATAAATTTAAAATATTTTATATTTGTCATCATGCAGCTGAAAAAAGGCTGCTATTTATTATTATAATTTAGAAAATAGATTTTATTTCTGAAATCTTGTATTTTTAATTTGGGTCCACTTTAAAGAGAATCTGTATTGTTAAAATCGCACAAAAGTAAACATACCAGTGCGTTAGGGGACATCTCCTATTACCCTCTGTCACAATTTCGCCGCTCCTCGCCGCATTAAAAGTGGTTAAAAACAGTTTTAAAAAGTTTGTTTATAAACAAACAAAATGGCCACCAAAACAGGAAGTAGGTTGATGTACAGTATGTCCACACATAGAAAATACATGCATACACAAGCAGGCTGTATACAGCATTCCTTTTTAATCTCAAGAGATCATTTGTGTGTTTCTTTCCCCCTGTTCTCATGCACTGAAGTGTCAGGCTGTTTCTTCCTGCAGAGTGCAGACAGCTCTGTCTGTATGTAATTCCTCAGTATGTGAAAGCCCAGCCAGCTCAGAGGAGGATTTATCCAGCTTGTAAAAGATAATAGAGCAGAGAGAAGCTGCACTAAACTAAATAACACACAGCAGTGTGCAGAGAGGGGCCTGGAGGGGGGAGATGCATCACAGAACCACAACACTGAAGAACTTGGCAGCCTTCCAGACACAGGCTGACAAGTCTGACAAGAGAGAGATAAGTTGATTTATTACCGATACTGTGATAGTACAAAGTGCTGCAGTAAGCCAGAACACATTAGAATAGCTTTTGGAACTTGTAGGATGATAAAAAACAGGATGCAATTTTTGTTACGGAGTCTCTTTAAGGACCGGCCACTTTTTTTCCATTCAGACCACTGCAGCTTTCACGGTTTATTGCTCGCTCATACAACCTACCACCTAAATGAATTTTGGCTCCTTTTCTTGTCACTAATAAAGCTTTCTTTTGGTGCTATTTGATTGCTCCTGCGATTTTTACTTTTTATTATATTCATCAAAAAAGACATGAATTTTGGCAAAAAAATGATTTTTTTAACTTTCTGTGCTGACATTTTTCAAATAAAGTAAAATTTCTGTATACATGCAGCGCGAAAAATGTGGACAAACATGTTTTTGATTAAAAAAAAAACATTCAGTGTATATTTATTGGTTTGGGTAAAGGTTATAGCGTTTACAAACTATGGTGCAAAAAGTAAATTTTCTCATTTTCAAGCATCTATGACTTTTCTGACCCCCTGTCATGTTTCATGAGGGGCTAGAATTCCAGGATCGTATAAATACTCCCCAAATGACCCCATTTTGGAAAGAAGACATCCCAAAGTATTCACTGAGAGGCATAGTGAGTTCATAGAAGATATTATTTTTTGTCACAAGTAAGCGGAAAATGACACTTTGTGAGAAGAAAAAAAAAAAAAAAGTTTCCATTTCTTCTAACTTGCGACAAAAAAAAAAATGAAATCTGCCACGGACTCACCATGCCCCTCTCTGAATACCTTGAAGGGTCTACTTTCCAAAATGGGGTCATTTGTGGGGTGTGTTTACTGTCCTGACATTTTGGGGGGTGCTAAATTGTAAGCACCCCTGTAAAGCCTAAAGGTGCTCATTGGACTTTGGACCCCTTAGCGCAGTTAGGCTGCAAAAAAGTGCCACACATGTGGTATTGCCGTACTCAGGAGAAGTAGTATAATGTGTTTTGGGGTGTATTTTTACACATACCCATGCTGGGTGGGATAAATATCTCTGTAAATGACAATTTGTAAAAAATTTTTACACACAATTGTCCATTTACAGAGATCTTTCTCCCACTCAGCATTGGTATGTGTAAAAATACACCCCAAAACACATTATACTACTTCTCCTGAGTACGGCGATACCACATGTGTGGCACTTTTTTGCACCCTAACTGCGCTAAAGGGCCCAAAGTCTAATGAGTACCTTTAGGATTTCACAGGTCATTTTGAGAAATTTCGTTTCAAGACTACTCCTCACGGTTTAGGGCCCCTAAAATGCCAGGGCAGTATAGGAACCCCACAAATGACCCCATTTTAGAAAGAAGACACCCCAAGGTATTCCGTTAGGAGTATAAAATAAGTAGAACAGAGGCGCCAACAGGATAAAAACAGTAATTAAAATGTTAAAATTCGCTGAGGAGGCTATGGTGGTTCCACCCCCTCCAAGCAAACACAGAAAACTGTGCAATGTAATCAGAACAAATTTATTGGTACACTCCAGGGTATAGATATACAACGCATTTCGCGGGTATGAGCCCGCTTCCTCAGGCAGTAGAAGTAGGAGTACACTGATGGGGGGAAAGAGGAAAAAACAAAGGCACGTATTGGTGTGTGGTAAAACAATCATGCTCAAATAATAGTTAATCTGTGTGTTATCAACATATGTTTGTTATCAAATATGCGTTATTCGCTAAAAAAGAGGCTACAGGGGAGCATTGAAATGGTTAATATGGTGCGGGGACTTTGGGGTTAAAAAGTGACAGGGGATGGGTAGGGGTTAAGCGATCTGGGGGTGGAAAAAGAGAGACTCGGACGGTGTGGATTAGGGTGGCAAGGAGAAGTGTGTGAGGAAGGGAATATACCTATAGATTGAAAAAAAGGGGGGGGGGATGCTAATATGGTGGGTGAATGTGATTATTTGGGAATGAACAAAAAGGACCAAAAAACGGAAACAGAAACATGAGACAGTCAGTCTATAAGGGAGGGATGGGGTTTCTCCCCCCCCCCCCCACACACCACCCCACACCCCCTTTGGGTCGCATCTAAACAATGAGTGTGAGGGTAGACATAGATAAAAAGGAAAAAAAAGGAAAAAAGCTTACCAGCAATCTGTCAGCAACACACCTGGCGCCAAAGTGCCTGGGTGTTGTTGCCTGGTCCCTTAAGTAGTGACTGTAATGCTCCTGATAGGTTGTGTGCTGAGCGGGCGGGCCAAGAGATAACGAACATGTGGCAGTCATGCGTGTCATCAGTGGGCGCTGGAGTGTTGCCCTGACAACGCATATTCGGAAGTGTGTGGCACGCAGCCGCGTACTGACTGCGTGCCTGCTTCCGTGTAGGGGCGGAGTTCACGCGGAAGAGCGTCACCACTACCCGGCCGAGGTCTGTACGTAGGCTGGGAGTGGGCGCTCGGACTGCGCATGTGTTGGACAGTGTGCACCATTTTAAAAGTGGGCAAATAGCCAGGGGGGGTGTTCAGGATGAGGGAGCATTGCTGGGGGGAGCGTTTACCCTGGCAATAGGAAGGGACTTTAGGTTGTGTTATGATACATGCCTTATTATGGTATATTGAGACTATTGTGACCGAATATGTATACGAAGTAGGTTCCCAATGTAATAGTGGGAGAAATACCTCTGTAAATGACAATCTTTTGATTTTTTTACACACAATTGTCCATTTACAGCGGTATTTCTCCCACCCAGCATGGGTATGTGTAAAAATACTCCCCAAAACACATTGTACTACTTCTCCCGAGTACGGCGATACCACATGTGTGGCACTTTTTTGCACCCTAACTGCGCTAAGGGGCCCAAAGTCCAATGAGTACCTTTAGGATTTCACAGGTCATTTTTGTTTCAAGACTACTCCTCACGGTTTAGGGCCCCTAAAATGCCAGGGCAGTATAGGAACCCCACAAATGACCCCATTTTAGAAAGAAGACACCCCAAGGTATTCCGTTAGGAGTATGGTGAGTTCATAGAAGTTTTTATTTTTTTGTCACAAGTTAGCGGAAATTGATATTAATTGTTTTTTTTCACAAAGTGTCATTTTCCGCTAACTTGGGACAAAAAATAAAATCTTCTATGAACTCACCATACTCCTAACGGAATACCTTTGGGTGTCTTCTTTCTAGAATGGGGTCATTTGTGGGGTTCCTATACTGCCCTGGCATTTTAGGGGCCCTAAACCGTGAGGAGTAGTCTTGAAACCAAATGTTGCAAAATGATCTGTGAAATCCTAAAGGTACTCATTGGACTTTGGGCCCCTTAGCGTACTTAGGGTGTAAAAAAGTGCCACACATGTGGTACCGCCGTACTCAGGAGAAGTAGTATAATGTGTTTTGGGGTGTATTTTTACACATACCCATGCTAAGTGGGAGAAATATCTCTGTAAATGACAATTGTTTGATGTTTTTTACACACAATTGTCCATTTACATAGAAATTTTTCACACCCAGCATGGGTATGTGTAAAAATACACCCCAAAACACATTATACTACTTTTCCTGAGTACGGCGGTACCACATGTGTGACACTTTTTTGCAGCCTAGGTGCGCTAAGGGGCCCAACGTCCTATTCACAGGTCATTTTGAGGCATTTGTTTTCTAGACTACTCCTCGCGGTTTAGGGCCCCTAAAATGCCAGGGCAGTATAGGAACCCCGCAAGTGACCCCATTTTAGAAAGAAGACACCCCAAGGTATTCCGTTAGGTGTATGGCGAGTTCATAGAACATTTTATTTTTTGTCACAAGTTAGTGAAAAATGACACTTTGTGAAAAAAAAACAATAAAAATCAATTTCCGCTAACTTTTGACAAAAAATAAAATCTTCTATGAACTCGTCATACACCTAACAGAATACCTTGGGGTGTCTTTTTCTAAAATGGGGTCACTTGTGGGGTTCCTATACCGCCCTGGCATTTTACGGGCCCAAAACCGTGAGTAGTCTGGAAACCAAATGTCTCAAAATGACTGTTCAAGGGTATAAGCATCTGCAAATTTTGATGACAGGTGGTCTATGAGGGGGCGAATTTTGTGGAACCGGTCATAAGCAGGGTGGCCTTTTAGATGACAGGTTGTATTGGGCCTGATCTGATGGATAGGAGTGCTAGGGGGGTGACAGGAGGTGATTGATGGGTGTCTCAGGGGGTGGTTAGAGGGGAAAATAGATGCAATCAATGCACTGGGGAGGTGATCGGAAGGGGGTCTGAGGGGGATCTGAGGGTTTGGCCGAGTGATCAGGAGCCCACACGGGGCAAATTAGGGCCTGATCTGATGGGTAGGTGTGTTAGGGGGTGACAGGAGGTGATTGATGGGTGTCTCAAAGTGTGATTAGAGGGGGGAATAGATGCAAGCAATGCACTGGCGAGGTGATCAGGGCTGGGGTCTGAGAACATTCTGAGGGTGTGGGCGGGTGATTGAGTGCCCTAGGGGCAGATAGGGGTCTAATCTGATAGGTAGCAGTGACAGGGGGTGATTGATGGGTAATTAGTGGGTGTTTAGGGTAGAGAACAGATGTAAACACTGCACTTGGGAGGTGATCGGACGTCGGATCTGCGGGCGATCTATTGGTGTGGGTGGGTGATCAGATTGCCCGCAAGGGGCAGGTTAGGGGCTGATTGATGGGTGGCAGTGACAGAGGGTGATTGATGGGTGGCAGTGACAGGGGGTGATTGATGGGTGGCAGTGACAGGGGGTGATTGATGGGTGGCAGTGACAGGGGGTGATTGATGGGTGATTGAGGGTGATTGATAGGTAATTGACAGGTGATTGACAGGTAATCAGTGGGTTATTACAGGGGAGAACAGATGTAAATATTGCACTGGCGAATTGATAAGGGGGGGTCTGAGGGCAATCTGAGCGTATAGGCGGGTGATTGGGTGCCCGCAAGGGGCAGATTAGGGTCTGATCTGATGGGTAACAGTGACAGGTGGTGATAGGGGGTGATTGATGGGTGATTGATGGGTAATTAGTGGGTGTTTAGAGGAGAGAAGAGATGTAAACACTGCACTTGGGAGGTGATCTGATGTCGGATCTGCGGGCGATCTATTGGTGTGGGTGGGTGATCAGATTGCCCGCAAGGGGCAGGTTAGGGGCTGATTGATGGGTGGCAGTGACAGGGGGTGATTGATGGGTGGCAGTGACAGGGGGTAATTGATGGGTGATTGACAGGTGATCAGTGGGTTATTACAGGGAAGGACAGTTGTAAATAATGCCCTGGCGAATTGATAAGGGGGGGTCTGAGGGCAATCTGAGCGTGTAGGCGGGTGATTGGGTGCCCGCAAGGGGCAGATTAGGGTCTGATCTGATGAGTAACAGTGACAGGTGGTGATAGGGGGTGATTGATGGGTGATTGATGGGTAATTAGTGGGTGTTTAGAGGAGAGAATAGATGTAAACGCTGCGCTTGGGTGGTGATCTGATGTCGGATCTGCGGGCGATCTATTGGTGTGGGTGGGTGATCAGATTGCCCGCAAGGGGCAGGTTAGGGGCTGATTGATGGGTGGCAGTGACAGGGGGTGATTGATGGGTGGCAGTGACAGGGGGTGATTGATGGGTGATTGACAGGTGATCAGTGGGTTATTACAGGGAAGGACAGATGTAAATAATGCCCTGGCGAATTGATAAGGGGGGGTCTGAGGGCAATCTGAGCGTGTAGGCGGGTGATTGGGTGCCCGCAAGGGGCAGATTAGGGTCTGATCTGATGGGTAACAGTGACAGGTGGTGATAGGGGGTGATTGATGGGTGATTGATGGGTAATTAGTGGGTGTTTAGAGGAGAGAATAGATGTAGCTTGGGTGGTGATCTGATGTCGGATATGCGGGCGATCTATTGGTGTGGGTGGGTGATCAGATTGCCCGCAAGGGGCAGGTTAGGGGCTGATTGATGGGTGGCAGTGACAGGGGGTGATTGATGGGTGATTGACAGGTGATTGACAGGTGATTGACAGGTGATCAGGGGGGATAGATGCATACAGTACATGGAGTGGGGGGGTCTGGGGCTGGGTCTGGGGAGTATCTGAGGGGTGGGGGGGGGTGATCAGGAGGGAGCAGGGGGCAGGGGGGGATAAAAAAAATAGCGTTGACAGATAGTGACAGGGAGTGATTGATGGGTGATTAGGGGGGTGATTGGGTGCAAACAGGGGTCTGGGGGGTGGGCAGGGGGGGGGGTCTGATGGGTGCTGTGGGCGATCTGGGGCAGGGGGGGGGAAATCAGTGTGCTTGGTGCAGACTAGGGTGGCTGCAGCCTGCCCTGGTGGTCCCTCGGACACTGGGACCACCAGGGCAGGAGGCAGCCTGTATAATACACTTTGTAAACATTACAAAGTGTATTATACACTTTGTATGCGGCGATCGTCGGGTTAACATCCCGCCGGCACTTCCGTATGGCCGGCGGGATGTTGCGGCGGGTGAGCGGCGCCAGGCGGAGGCGGAGGATCGCGTCACTGATGACGCGATCGCTCCGCCCATGCCCCTACAAGGACCGCCGACATTTGTCAATACGGCGGTCCTTGCGGGGTCCACTTCCCGGCCGCCAATTGTATATACGGCGGTCGGGAAGTGGTTAACACAATATGTTTAATCTAAGGACTATATGTATTTAACATATGTCAAAATATGCTTAATAAGTACAAATATGCATACAGATGTGTTAAGTCAGGACGAGGATTTTAAAAGCGACCTATTTCCTCTTGTGCCATGTGGATTTCTTAACCTTTTCGGGACCGGCCACCTACCCCCCCTTAAGGACCAGGCATTTTGCGCGGGAAGGGGGTGCGCACGTTTGGGGGGGTCAGGCGGCCGGATCCCGTGTGTGGCTGCCTGGCATTGTGTCCCTCCTTGGTGGCCTGGGCCCCCCCTTCTGCCAGCAGCCTTCACTTACCTTCCAGGCTCCAGCGATGAGCCGCACGGGACCCTCTTCTCCGGCCGGCATCTCCGTTATGCCGGCCAGAGCGGAGGGGGGCGCCGATCGTCGCTGGAACGGCAGGGAGGTGAGTGGATCCTCTTCTTTCCCCCCCTGCCGCCGTGCCGCCGCAGCTGTCAAACAGATCACTACGATCCGACGGCGATCGTAGTGATCGTGTGATCAGCAGCCATACGCGATGGCTGCTGATCACTCAGGGGAGATGTCGGCTGTCATATGACAGCTTAATCTCCCCCTCCGGGTGCGCACGATCGCGTCGGGAAATTGCGGGCCGGCGTAGATCCTACGCCGCATCAGGCTAGAACAGCCACAAGTGCGGCGTAGGATCTCATGCACATGGTCCCGAAAAGGTTAAGGTGGCCACACACCATACAATCTAACTGTATAATCAATCACTAATTTTACAACTTTCATGTAGTATAAGAGACTAACTGAAAATATATCCAAGTCACAGTGGATCTATTGTTGTTATACTACATGGATGTTGGTAAGTTTGTATAACAAATGTACAGTCAGATTGCATATTGTGTGGCCACCTTAATTCATATTTTAAATATCTGCCTGGGGAACGTGTATGAAGGAAATGTTTCCCCTGCATTTATCTTCCTAAGGTGGCCACACGCCATACCATTTTCATGCAATCTGGCTGTACAATCAATCACCAAGTTCTGTTACACTACATGTTTGTTGGTAATGGTGGCCATACATGGTACAATGAAAATGCTCGATTATCCCGTTCAAATCGAATGAAAGTTGAAAATATTTTTTTTTTCAATCAAGAAATTCGAACGATTATCCCGTTTTTTTTCGAGAAAAATTAGATCCGACATGCTGGAAAAATCTTTATATTCCATCTAACGGAATAATCAAACTAAATTATCTAATCGAAAAAAAATGAAAAATTGTACCATGAATGGCCACCTTTAGATTGTATAAAAATTGTACAGTTAGATTGCATGAAAATTGTATGGTGTGTGGCCACCTTTAGACAAAGGTGTCGAGAATCCAGTGCTTGAGGGCCATATGCATGCCAGTGTTTAGGATGGACTGAGAAATGAAGAATGTGTTCTACCTGATGGACCACACCGTTCCTGATTCAGTCTCATCAGTTAATTTAAGCTGTGCAAAAAATGTGTGAGGACCTCGGCCTTGTGCACTGGAGGTCAACCTCCCTGTAAGGCTACATTCACACTTCCACATAGTGGTGCATCACGCCAGACAATATAATCGCATAGTTATGCAATTATATTGTAATGGGAAATTCACATCAGTGCGTTAACAGTGCGGTGGAATCCATTAGAGTAATACAAGGCATGCACTGAACAACATGTGTGTGTTTACAGCTACAGTAAATACACTTTACATAAACTCTATGTTTCACTGGATGCACTGCATGGTATGCGTAACATGCAATGTGGCTTTTACCCTGTGTTCACTCCTATTTTTCAGGATATGCAACACAATTCCTCAGTGTCAACCTAGCCTTACTGCATGTGAGAATGACCAATGGTTCCCCTAAAATGTTTATCCTACCTCCAGCAATCATTTTACAGTATTTATTTATCAACAAAATGAAAAAATTGAACTGGCTGCTATGACATGGGCCCCAGTGTACATTTCACACTGCTCCCCACCCTCCAGCAATGAAATAAATGCATCATACAAACCCCCAAAACCTGCATGTTATGGACATCCACTGTGTGTAAGAGGAGGAAAAGGAATGGTTTGTCAGTGATCATTACCATGACAACATTAATAAAGAGCTAAAGCAGCAACTGGAGAAGGCACCTGTTTGGGGCCTCTCAGGTGCAGGGGCTCTGATGTAATTGCAATCTCTACATCCCCTGTTCACTGCAGCTATGAACAACAAGCATAAATACCAGGGATGGTCGTAGCCAGCCAACTTCACTACGCTGGAACTACGCATAGTTATTCGCAATTACACTTCGCCAAACTACGGTTTCGAAATCAAATATTCGCTTTATATGCATTTCGTACACTAATACGTTAAAATACGCATTTACGCGTAGTGCGAAGCATAGTGTATGCGGATGCTTATGCCCGTATGCAGAAAATTTTACGCATTATTTCCTCGTTAAATGTGTATATCGGGAACTCTTCTATGCGTGCAATCCCCTTTCCAATGCGTAAATTTGTAAGCATACAATCGCATGCGGAAAATTAGACGCGAGTAAGGCTTCACTACGCAATACACATGTTGACTAACTACGCATAGTGGGCGTAAGCTACGCGTAACGGCACTTCGCTACACATAAATTCATAAGCGTACTTTTGAAACTTCACCTACGAACTACGATGCGTAGATGTGAACTACGATGCGTAAATTCGCACTGGCGTAGTTTCTGCTCATCCCTGATAAATACCTATCACACATGCCATACACTGGGTTGCATCTCGCGCTTTATTATTAGGCATTTATTCTCAGTTACAGTTCACTATGGCCTCAATTCACTAAGCTTTATCAAACACTTTATCAAATGTTTGATAATTTACCTCATGGGTAAAATCTAATTTTGAATTCACTAAGATGTTATAGATTTATTGAACGTTTTATCAATAAAACATCCAATAAATCTATAACACCTTAGTGAATTCAAAATTAGATTTTACCCATGAGGTAAATTATCAAACGTTCGATAAAGTGTTTGATAAATGTTAGTGAATTGAGGCCTATCTCTTTATGGAATGCCTTGAACAATTTATATCACTAATTGCTCCTCAGAGGTGTTAATTATATGAACCCTTTCATAGTCTAAATTTTAGTTAATTAGATTCCCAAGCCAATGAACACACCAATATTTTTTGGGGAAAACCTGTGTATACATGTATCGAACATTCAGAGTTGGTGCCAGGCGCATAACTACGAATCATGGGGCCCCCCAGCAAAACTTTGATGGGTCCTCTTGGATATTCACACCCTTTTCCCTTGCCTAAGCTCGGTGGCCCTCATAGGCAGGGAGCTCAGCTTGCAAGGGTCATAAAACATGTGTGGTCATCATAATTTTCAAACCCCTAAACAAAAACACCTGATCTGGAGGATGAACCCCTTTATTGGAGGGAGGGAAGGTTAGTAGTTGAGGCCCTCTCACAGCTCTGGACCCCCCTGCGGTTGCAGGAGCAGCTTGTCCCCTGTAGTTATGCCCCTGGTTGATGCATATAGTATTCTAGCTGAGACTCAGACTTAAGATCCTAACGCTACTGATGGAGAGTGCTACCCTCTTAGCCACTGTGTCATTTATAAAATAACAGCATGTATATTTCTTTCACCACTTTGCTTTACTCCCAGATTTGGACACAAGTTCACTTTAAAGAGTACCTGTCACGAAAATCCTAAAATTTAAAACACACACAAATAAGAAGTACATTTCTTCCAGAGTAAAATGAGCCACAAATTACTTTTCTCCCATGTTGCTGTCACTTACAGTAGGTAGTAGAAATTTGACATTACCGACAGATTTTGGACTAGCCCATCTTCTCATAGGGGGTTCTCAGGGTTTTCTTTATTTTTAAAAGCACTTAGTCCAACTGCCAAAATAGTGTGCAGCAAGCAGGGAGGCTGGCCAACATCTTTGTATTAATCATTTTAGAAAATGTCTTTATAAAGAATAAAGGCCATGCTGAGAATCCCCCATGAGGAGATGGACTAGCCCAAAACCTGTCGGTAATGTCAGATTTTTAATACCTATTTTAAGTGACAGCAACATAGGAGAAAAGTAATTGCTGGGTCGTTTTACTCTGGGAGAAATGTACTTATTAGTATGTGTTTTAAATTTTAAGATTTTCGCGACAGTTCCTCTTTATGCACAGTACTTATTTTTCCGTTTGCATCTAACACATGTAAAACAAAACAACTGGTGATTTGCTGTGACAGCTTCCTGTAAAATCCCAAACACTGTTATCACACAGCAACGTAATCTTCTTTGTTCATAGCTAAATATATCCAGAGCATCAACTATAATCTGTCCTCATAACCTTGACCTGACTATTCAGTTACTCATTTAGTCGTGTTTTTTTTTTTTGTTAGCCAAACCCTCTCTCGGATTTGTTTGTTCTCTCCAAATGAAAAATAAATGCTATTTGTTTTCTTCCAATGTTACATTATTTGCAAGAGCGATTAAGTATTTACCCTCGCATTTGCTAACTATAATGTGTTTGTTGACGTTGCATACGAGCGTTGGCTGCAAACTCGCTCCTGCCAGTCTTTAGAAAAGGCAAGTGTTTCTTTTGCTGATTGTGGCCCAAATGACACAGGCAATTTCCAATGTGCTTATTACACAACTGGAAATCATCTTAACGTCTCCTGCGCCTTGAAGCTACTTTCCTGGATGAATTAACATGCGCTAATTTTAAAGGCTGCCAAAGCAAAACAGCGTAATAGTCGTGCTTACCCTCAGTCATCTGCAACTAACAGCCGATGATCAAGCCAGGCTATGGCTTTTGCTGTCACTTGCAGAAGATTGTAGGTACACGCGATCATTTCATAACGATCCTCTATTACAGTAACTATTTGGCTGTTATCTGAGATTTTAGGGCAATTTTCAGATAAGCTAGGTAATGGCGCCCTCTCGCATATGCCTATTGCATATAAAAAGTAGGATTTGGGCTGTGCCTTGATATTATCCCAGCTGGGAAAGAAGCACCTAAATGCAGTCTCAGTAGTGTTGATGTGACTCTAAATGGTACATGTACTTTGACGAATGACTATTTGCATTAATCAGTTGTGCTGAACGGAAATCTCATACAGCAGAAGTGTTCTGAATGCGGCATAAATGCACTCACACTGCTCCCTTTAGGCACTTGTTTTTATGAGATCCTACTGGAAATATTATGACTTGAATTGCCTTTTATGTACAGTGTGTATGATAAATACTATTACAGTGGGTAATTGATAAAAATGTACATTGTCTTCAGCAAGGTTGTAGATATATATAGAGCAGACTTTGTGAGTACGAGAGACTCAGCAGTGCAGAGAATCTCCTACACACTCAGATGCACACATATAAAAATCTTAAAAGGTTTAAAAGGCTTTCTCGTCTGCAACTTATTCAAGCAGCAATAATACTTGACTGATGAAGGTGCGAGGAAAAGGATGTATGTGGTGTTGGTAAATTAATGCTCATGGACAATCTTTGTGCTATGACGGATACATATTTAACCACTTGAGGACCGCAGGCTTTACCCCCCTTAAGGACCAGGCCCTTTTTTTCCATTCAGATCACTTCAGCTTTTACGGTTTATTGCTCGGTCATACAACCTACTATCTAAATGAATTTTACCTCCTTTTCTTGTCACTAATACAGCTTTCTTTTGGTGCTATTTGATTGCTTCTGCGAGTTTTAGTTATTATTATATTTATCAAAAAAGACATGAATTTTGTCAAAAAAAATGATTTTTTTAACTTTCTGTGCTGACCTTTTTCAAATAAAGTAACATTTCTGTATACATGCAGCACGAAAAATGTGGACAAACATGTTTTTAATAAAAAAAAACAAAAACATTCAGCCTATATTTATTGGTTTGGGTAAAAGTTATAGCGTTTACAAACTATGGTGCAAAAAGTAAATTTTCCCATTTTTAAGCATCTCTGACTTTTCTGACCACCTGTCATGTTTCAAAGGGGCTAGAATTCCAGGATAGTATAAATACCACCCAAATGACCCCATTTTGGAAAGAAGACATCCCAAAGTATTCACTGAGAATAGTGAGGTCATAGAAGATATTATTTTTTGTCACAAGTTAGCGGAAAATGACACTTTGTGACAAGAAAAAAAAAGTTTCCATTTCTGCTAACTTGTGACCAAAAAAAAATGAAATCTGCCATGGACTCACCATGCCCCTCTCTGAATACCTTGAAGTGTCTACTTTCCAAAATGGGGTCATTTGTGGGGTGTGTTTACTGTCCTCGCATTTTGGGGGTGCTAATTTGTAAGCACCACTGTAAAGCCTAAAGGTGCTCATTGGACTTTGGGCCCCTTAGCGCAGTTAGGCTGCAAAAAAGTGCCACACATGTGGTATTGCCGTACTCAAGAGAAGTAGTATAATGTGTTTTGGGGTGTATTTGTACACATATCCATGCTGGGTGGGAGAAATATCTCTGTAAATGACAATCTTTTGATTTTTGTTTACACACAATTGTCCATTTACTGAGATATTTCTCCCACCCAGGATGGGTATGTGTAAAAATACACCCCAAAATACTTTATACTACTTCTTCCGAGTATGGCAATACCACATGTGTGGCACTTTTTTGCACCCTAACTGTGCTAAGGGGCCCAAAGTCCAATGAGTACCTTTAGGATTTCAAGGGTCATTTTGCGGCATTTGGTTTCCAGACTACTCCTCACGGTTTAGGGCCCCTAAAATGCCAGGGCAGTATAGGAACCCCACAAATGACCCCATTTTAGAAAGAAGACACCCCAAGGTATTTTGTTAGGAGTACGGTGAGTTCTTAGAAGATTTTATTTTTTGTCACAAGTTAGCGGAAATTGATTTTTTTTTTTCACAAAGTGTCACTTCTATGAACTCACCATAGTCCTAACAGAATACCTTAGGGTGTCTTCTTTCTAAAATGGGGTCATTTGTAGGGTTCCTATACTGCCCTGGCATTTTAGGGGCCCTAAACTGTGAGGAGTAGTCTGGAAATCAAATGCCGCAAAATGACCTGTGAAATCCTAAAGGTACTCATTGGACTTTGGGTCCCTTAGCGCAGTTAGGGTGCAAAAAGGTGCCACACATGTGGTATCGCTGTACTCGGGAGAAGTAGTATAATGTGTTTTGTGGTGTATTTGTACATATACTCATGCTGGGTGGGAGAAATTTCTCTGTAAATGAGAGCGTTTGGGAAGACTCAGCCGACTAATCATCCGAGTCCAAATTTGAACCTGTGGAAAGCAGTGGTTCTCTGACCGAAAGTGATGACGAGGTTTTGGTCCCGGCTAGAGCCAGGCGTACCAGACCCCATGTTGTTAGACCGCAGGTGGCGTTCCTATACTGCCCTGGCATTTAAGGGCCCTAAACCGTGAGGAGTAGTCTGGAAACCAAATGCCGCAAAATGACCCTTGAAATCCTAAAGGTACTCATTGGACTTTGGGCCCCTTAGCGCAGTTAGGGTGCAAAAAAGTGCCACACATGTGGTATTGTCGTACTCGGAAAAAGTAGTATAATGTGTTTTGTGGTGTATTTGTACATATACTCATGCTGGGTGGGAGAAATATCTCTGTAAATGACAATTTTATTGATTTTTTTACACACAATTGTCGATTTACAGAGATATTTCTCCCACCCAGCATGGGTATGTGTAAAAATACACCCCAAAAAACACATTGTACTACTTCTCCCGAGTACGGCGATACCACATGTGTGGCACTTTTTTGCACCCTAACTGCGCTAAGGGGCCCAAAGTCCAATGAGTACCTTTAGGATTTCAAGGGTCATTTTGCGGCATTTGGTTTCCAGGCGACTCCTCACGGTTTAGGGCCCTAAAATGCTAGGACAGTATAGGAATGCCACCTGCGGTCTAACAACATGGGGTCTGGTACGCCTGGCTCTAGCCGGGACCAAAACCTCGTCATCACTTTCGGTCAGAGAACCACTGCTTTCCACAGGTTCAAATTCGGACCCGGATGATTAGTCGGCTGAGTCTCCCCAAACGCTCTCATCCGTCCATGTACCTGTATACCTTCTCATCGGAAATCCCCCTTCTTGCCATTGTGGACTGCTAAATTTATGGGGTTTTCCTCCGAGACTACCCAGAAAAAAAGAGCACCTACCTAGCAAAAGGGAGTATTTGAGAGGTAGAAAGCTGTGGTCACTGAGTTTTGATAAAAAAAAAAAATCAAAACTGATCTTTACAGCGCCACAGCTAGTGTACAGTGTTTTTGCAGTGATCAGAAAAAAAATCTGTCACTACAGTGGGGCGGCTGAATGCAAGTGCAGGCGCACGATCAGGCCTGATCGGGTAAACACTGCGTTTTTAGTGGAGCCTACACTAAGGTGACCCTAATGTACTGCAATAGATCTGTCTGCGATCAGGAATGATCACTAGATACTATATAGTACCAATGCTGATTAGCGACAGTGATGACGCTCATCGGCGACTAATCTGTGAATGTGGTGCAGTGGGCTGGGCACTAACTGACCCTAACAAAGGGGCCTAGCTAACTGGCCTAACTGCTAACACTAGTGATATTAAAAAAGTGTCAGTTTTCACTGATCACTGTTTTTAGATCACTAGGATAGTAACAGGGGGATGATCTGGGGTGGGGGTTTGGGGGTGGTGGCGAGTGGGGTCTCAGAGGCAATCAAACAACCACGGGACAATCAAATCCAATCACGGGACAATCAAATACAATTACAGCACAATCGAATCCAATCACCGCACAATCAAATCTGATGCACTCGGAAGGTGATGGGGGGTGGGGGGTTGGGGTTGGAGGGGAAGTGGGGTTTTAGAGGCAATCAAACAATCACGGGACAATCAAATACAATTACAGCACAATCAAATCCAATCACAGCACAATAAAATCTGATGCACTCGAAAGGTGATGGGGGGTGGGGGTGGTGGTGGGGGGTGGTGGGGTTGGTGGGAAGTGGGGTATCAGAGGCAATCAAACAATCACGGGACAATCAAAGCCAATCATGGGACAATCAAATACAATTACAGCACAATCGAATCCAATCACAGCACAAGAAAAATCTGATGCACTCGGAAGGTGGTGGTTGGAGGTGGTGGGGGGAGGGTGGGGTTGGGGGTGGTGGGAAGTGGGGTCTCAGAAGCAATCAAACAATCACGGGACAATCGAAGCAGATCACGGGACAATCAAATACAATTGCAGCACAATCGAATATAATTGCAGCACAATCAAATACAATCACAGCACAGTCAAATACAAGGCATTCGGAAGGTGATTAGGGGCGGGTCTGAGGGCGATTTGAGGGGGTGGGGGGTTGATCAGGAGCCCGCACGGGGCAGACTGAGTCCTGATCTGATGAGAGGCAGACACAGGGGGTTACTGATCAAAGATCAGTTAGTGATTGCTGGGGAGGACAGATGTAATCAATGCGCAGGGGATGAAATCAGGAGGGGCGTCTGAGGGCAATCGAGGGTCTGGGCAAGTGATCGGTTGCCCCTGCGGGGCAGTTAAGGTCTGCTCTGATTGGTGGGGGTGCTGAGGGGTGATGGACAGGTAATAGACAGGTGATCAAAGGGGGATCAGAGGGGGATCAGGGGGTAAGCTAGCTGTATACAGATGTATACAGTATACAGGGGGGTAGTCTGGGATGGGGTCTGGGGGTGATCTAAAGGTAGGGGGGGATCAGGGGTGATTAGGAGGCAGTTAGGGACCTAATATAGGGGATAGCGTCGATAGTTAGTGACAGGTGGGGGGGGGGGTTTAGAGGGATGCAAGGGTGCTGGCAGGGGTCTGCTGGGGTGATCAGGGGGGGTCTGAAGGCTGGGGTGGGAGATCAGGGGGGCTGTATGAAAAAAAAATGTGTGGTGCATACTTACTAGTGCTTCCTCTTCGCTGGTGGTCTCTGGAACAATGAGACCACGAGGCGAGGAGGAAGCGTGTATAAAGCACTTTGTTTACCTAAAAAAAGTGCTTTATACACTTTAATTATGCGCATTTCTGTATTCCTCCACCCGCCGGTGCTGCTAATTGGCCGGCGGGCTGGAAGCTAAATCCCCGGCCATCGATCCCCGGCGGAGGATCGCTCCGCCCATGCTCGTACAAGGACCGCCGCCTCTGTGCATGAGCTGGTCCTTGCAGCATCCACTTTCCTACCGCCCCTGTGCAGTGGGCGATCGTTAAGTGGTTAAGTTATTCTTCTTGTGTTTTTGTTACCTTTAAAAATAAGCCTGTAAGCTAAAAAAAATCTCCTGTAAGCTAAAAAAATCTGGCGTAGAGGTTTCACACTGTGTCTGTTGTGTCAAATCACAGCTCACAATATCATCGCATCAAAAAACTATGCAAGGATATTCCTTTGGGGGCTATCACATTAATTGTGGCACGTTTCATTGGGATAATGAACAGCATACAGTGCATTTACAGGGCAATCGGTGCATTTACTGTATGCCTCACTGTATAGTTGCATTGCAACAGAACCGCATAGCATCCCAACCCAATTTCCATGGTGTACATGGAGCCTAATAGCGGCAATACATCTCCTATAAATCTCTAGAGCAGCTGTGTTTCAGTCCCAGGAGCAAGTCAGGCCCCTCACCTAGGAAGTTAGGTGTAGGCATCAGGAAGAAGCTACCATCAGCAAAGGGGGGGGGGGATTTAGGCATCAGGAAGAGGTTAATGGTTGGGGAGGGAGGTCTTGGTTGGGGATCAGCTAGTGGTTATCATTTTGAGGGTAGTTTGGGATAGGTGTCAGGAAGGGGTTTACATAAAGGAGCATGTCAGAGTAAGGCCTCGTTGACACTATATGCATTGCTGTATGCATTTCGGCAACATGCTTAGTTTGTGATATCGGAAGTGCACAGACTGCACTGTCTGACTTTTGTGCTGTGTAGATTTCTACATCCTCCAGGCTCCCAACATGAGCCTATGAGATATGTTAAGTGGCTGTGCTCCTCTTCAGCCATGTTTGACCATACTGTGCCTGTGCAGTAAGTCCCGTGCTACTGTGATGTGGTGCTCAAGCAGGTGCAGCTTGGCCACACTCTTGCAGGAAGAGGAAGGAGGATGCAAAGTTCTAGAGGGTCCTAGGAAGCGTGGTCTAAAGGAGGACGTGAAAAACCTCTAGAGGATCCACAGGCTTCTCTCTTCTTAGGTAAATATCCTTTTTTGCTTTAGGATTGCTTTGGGTTTTCTTTAAGTTTTATTGGATTTCTACAGACAATACTGTATATTCAGGCGTATAAGACTACTTTTTAACCCAGTAAAATCTTCTCAAAAGTTGGGGATCGTCTTATACGCTGGGTGTCGTCTTATAGGGTGGGTGCTGAAACATCCAAGCTGGGCTGGAGAATCTGCGGACTGTGGTTGCCGCATACGATGGGGGAAGCTCGAAAACGTCCACGGCCACATCCCCACTGTATGCGGCGACCTTATGAAAGCAGCAAGAATGGTAAGTATGGTAATAGGATACAAGGGCAGGCCAGACAGGTGAAACAGGTATGTTTGCGCTACTGCTCTGATAGTCTTGGAGACAAGGATGTCGATAATGGAACAGAGGCGCCAGCAGGATAAAAACATATGTTAAAAGTTCTAAAAATGCTGTGTATGTAGCGGTGGACTAACCTCCCAAAAGCAGACACTTGACTCCTGTCTGACAAGCATCAAAACATTTATTTATAAATACCCCAATGGTGCACCTTTGGGGTATTTATAAATAAATGTTTTGATGCTTGTCAAACAGTAGTCACGTGTCTGCTTTCGGGAGGTCAGTCCACCGCTATCTCCACAGCATTTTTAGAACTTTTAACATATGTTTTTATCCTGCTATCGTCTCTGTTCCATTATCTACATATCAAGTCCACCCCTGCTGGAGGGGTGCTAAGCCCTACCTTTCCTGTACTACAGGGAGTGACTTTTAATCCTGAGTGAGGACAGGACTAATCTCCTCACCTGCCTATACAGTGGTTGCCTTAGTGGTAACCCATGTTTGTGAGTATATTTACCTCACTTTATTAACATTCCACAATGTCCAGTACATACTGCACTATATTGGGCTCTCGGTGTCCCTTTGTTTTATCTCTTTGGAGATAAGGATAGCTGACCAATCCAAGCAGGCTTTGTATACAACAACCAGCCAATTGCTTGTAAGGTACATAACTTGCCGTGATTGGTTGGGGCATACTGGGCACCACATGCAGTACAGCACCAGTATCTGTACCTATTTATACAGTATAGCACCAGTACATACAGTACAGTATACAAATGTCCAAGAGTCAAGAGGGATAGTCTTATATGGCAAGTATATCCCAAAATGTATATTTTCAACTGGGAAAGTTGGGGGTTGTCTTATACACCCAGTATTCTTATACGCCGGAATATATGGTAATTAATACCAATCTTCTTTATTGGGCAGTATGGTGGCTGAAATGCTGAAATTGATTCACAATCTGTTTGCAGTAAAGGCAGCCATACGATCCCTCTCTGATCAGATTCTATCAGAGTGGGATCTATCTGTTGGTCAATCTGATGGCAAATTGACCAGTGTATGGCTACCTTTAGGGACACAGTACAGCGCTGTGTAAGATATTAGCGCTATATAAGTACTAATAGTAATAATAATAATTAATCCAACACCAGTAGACAAAGGGCTGACATCTTTCAGCCTTTGGCTATGACTAAGGGCTTGGAAAGCATGCCTTTTCCTTTTTGTGCCAGCTGAATTTAATAATGCATTTGATAATTGTTTATTAAGTGTGTCACTGGATTAAGAATGTCACTAAATCTAAATTCAGTAAAAAAAAAAAAAAAAGTAATAATCAAAATGCTTTGTCTAATGTAAAGAAACGACATTTTGGTTAATCGTTTCTTCAGCTTTTTACCAGTTATTGTTACTTTACTTCCTGCTCAGTATTCATTAAAATTAAAGCTTGGAAACCACTGCACCTACCCTAATCCCCCCAGTGCTAAATATGATTCCTCTTTATCTCCCAGCCCCCAGAAAAAAGAACTAACATGACAACCCTCCTCCTTTAGTGCAAATAATTTCAATTTCAAAACGTCTTCCATTATGTGCAATATTTAAAGCTATAGGCTTGCTATTCATCAGCAGTTCTGGATGCTTGCCTTGCTTACATGGGCTAAAAGGGATAATTTGCATATTCAGTAGTGGAGCATTGTGGGTAACTACCAATGTTCACTTATAGCTGAATTATTGCAAATTTCCTTCTGTTTTAAGAAGGAAAATTTCACCGAGCATTGCTTATTAGTAGGAGGGCTTTTCGGTCTCTTTTATCCCCCTTTACATTCCTAGTGATTTGGGTCACCTTGAGATGCTTGGTTACTTTATTATCACATATGGGAGCTAAATACTATTCTCACTATAATTCTAACATAATCCATGCAGTTTAAAAACTTAAAAGAATCCCTGACCAATAATGAGCGCAGCACACAACATTACCCAGCTCTGGGCGTATGACACAGTATATGAGGAGAAGAGCACTGTGACAAAAAGATCTGTCTCAAGAAGCTAAATATGTAATCTTAGCAGTGGTCACGTCATTGGGTTTGTAGGCTTAACCTTTGCATCAAAAAGACCAACTACCTAAATTGGTGTGGCTATAAAATAAACCCTTGTGGTGGTGGTGGTGGTAAGAAGAAATAACAGCTGTACAAAGACCCCACCTCTGAGATGTCTGAGACTACACTGGTGGAGATTTCTCCTTCCTTCCCACCACACAACTCATAAGAAGGTAGGAATGCAACTGAAATGTTAACAACAGAAGCTGTAGAACTCCACACATTCTTCTCTTGTTACTACTACATGGGAAGTAGATGGCTAGTGTTCCAAACTAAGAAGATGCACATTCAATTCCTTGCACAGGATAAGGTGGGTTAAAGAAAAGAAACACAACAGGTTTATGTCAGTTGATTCTAAGTAAAAAAAAATATATATATATATATATATATATATTTAATTCACACTGCCTCTCTAACATTGTACTTTTCTTTTTTAATTCCAGCAAGACAGAAATCATGAAGTGACAAGAAGCAAAGGTAGGTTATTTTTATTTTAAGTTGTTTACTTTGCTTGGTGAGCAGATGGAAGAAGGGATATCAAAAACGTTAATTTAGATGTAGCAAGAGAAATTGGTTTACATCTCTGTTCGAGTGGTTTAAATATTCTAGCATGGTGTTTCACAGCTTCAAATGTTGGTTAACTAACGGAGCTTTAGGCAGTGTGCCCAGAAAACACTCAGCTCAATACAATGGCACGGTTGGAAAACAACACTTTTATTACCATTGACATAAGTAAAGAAAGTAAGCAAGAAAGAGACAAATGTTTTGAATCAGTTCACAACTAAAAACATGGCTAAATATATTACTTGGATACAGATGTGAACAGAATTGATAAATAGAATCCCTACTGATCAAATATTTTTGTGTGTAACGGAATTGATGCATTGATATTTTAAATAAACAAATGTGGAAAGAAGAAACAAAATTGACAAAAGTCTTATGATAGTCTCGGTACTAAACTACATCACTGAGTGTAAATCCTCAAAGTAATCTCTTCCTGGCAAATCATCTCATATTAAAGAAAACCTGAACTGAAAATTAAAAGTCAAAACAAACATACACAGGTCATAGTTACCTCCTGTGTAGTCTACTCTTCAATCTATTCTTCCTCTCCTGCGTCCTGTTTGTCCACTGTGATCAATGGAATTCTCCGTCCTCCATTTTGAAAATGGCCATTACCCCATAACAGCTTCCTGGTCAGCACACAGTTAAACTGTAACATTGCCCACTTGAGCCATAGGGAAACATGGACACATCAGTTCTCCTCTCAGCTGTAACTGACAGCAACTGATATATAACTGACAGCAACTGATATATTTCAGTTCTGACAAAATGTTGTCAGAACTGGAAGGGATCACTGTAAGAAGAAAATGGTGCGCTTCTGAGAGGAACCGATGGCAAGGTAACTATGTAATGTTAATTTGAAGTTACCTCATGTGTTTATTTTAAATAATTTTACTCAGTACAGGTTCTCCTTAATGTTGATATCAATGTATATATCAAGTTTAGGAATTCCCACTTCAGAGCTGGGCAGTAGAGGATAGAGAAGCTTGATAGGCTGTGGTCCATGGGTTCGCAAAGGGTATTACATTTAGGGGTGGCCCCACAGATAGGGCAATAAATATAAAATAACTAGACTTGACCATCTGGTACACATATGCACTGGTTATTTGTTATATTACAGATAAGGCTAGTAATTATTTCTAGCTTTTTTTCTTGACATGTTGGTCTTTAAATGTAACAACTCTGCATGTACTTCACGAACCTCTGCTAGTTGTCTGTGTTATGTAGTGTATCTTTTAAGTTCTACACCATCAGGGAGAACTGTGGCCTCAACAGGTTGCATGTGGTCTGCTAAATTTTAGATGGGTATTTACATGTCAAAGTATCATCTTCATGGTTTAAGGGAAAGTATGATTCATCAAATCCAGCCATCTTCTTTCATTGGTATGTGGCTCAGTGCTTGTTGCCAATTGCAGGAATAGACAAGGGTCAGTATGGATATTTTTTACTGGTTTGTGAATATGATGCCCCATAGACAGCAAAGCTAGGATGCACTGTGTGTTCTGATAATGCACGTTCAGGGAGCACTACATTTTTCAACAATTTGTACTACAGAAGCTTTCTGTGCATACCAGATGGGCAAGCCTTTGATCACATATACATCTTGCTGCCAGTTTGCTGACCATCCTTCCTACTACTTCTGGTCTAACCACTGCCAAGGCTGGATTTTTTGGAAAGGCTGCAAAGGCCCAGACCTTGGGCGACTTCTGCACAAGGAGGTGGCTGGACATGGGAAAGGGATTGCTGAGTATGGAAGAGAAGCCTGAAAATGGAAAATCAATATATGGACAAGGAGAGATGCTACTCAAAGGAGCTTTGCATAAAAGATAGATGCTGCTCTACCTGGGTATTTCATAGGGGGTGGGGGAGGGGGATTCCAGTTTAGTCATATTCCTATCTTTTAATGAACATGGTGGTGGTGAGGACATTCTCCTCTCTGATAAATGTTCCTTTAAGCCTCTCACTCTTATTCCTTCTTTCTCGCTACCATCCTTTGAAGTCCATGCAGTCCAACTATACTTTCACTCTAACCTCCAAATCACAGTTATCTACCACCCTCAGGGCCCTTCTTCTGTGCTCTTAGATAACTTCTCTGCATGGCTCCTCCAGTTCCTGTCCTGATTTGGACATCCCTGTTGACACCAATAACTCTGTCACCACCAAACTTCTGTCATTCACCTCCTCCTATGGTTGTCTCAGTGGTCCACTGCTCCAACTCACACTGATGGCCTCATATTCACTCATCTTTGTTCTATCACTGATTTTACTAATGCTCTACTCCCTCTACCACCATTATAAAGATGGCAGAGCGAGTGAGATGCGGCAGGGAAACAGCGGCGAGATCATCGAGAGCAGTGAAAGCGGCAAGAATGCGTGGCATCGGTTGATTGAAATCTACGCCCTGCCAGCCAGGTAGCCACCAAAACTACCGTAGATTTCAATCATTGAGGTCCGTAAGTAGTTAAAATACAATGGCAGAGCTGTGTGAGGAAAGAAATTGCTCCTAGAACTCGTGATAATGTGTGCCCTAACATACAGTATTTAAAAAAAGTTGCTTTAATCAATAGTTGTCCTTTAATGAGATTCGCATGCAGCATATTTCAGTAGGATTCTAAGGCCAAATGTGTACAGCTAACATATTTTGAGACCTCCAAATGTGCAGTACTGTGTACGTGTGCTTTTAATTAAAATAAAAAGTCCCTGACTGTGATGTATATACATTAGCATTTCTAATTTTAAACTCTTCCTTAGTGTGATATCAGTTGATGCAGGAAGACAGGTTTTTGCTCTGTAATATCATGCAAAACAACCCAAACAACACACTCTCTAATTAAAGTTTAATAAGAAAGAAAATGAGCTCACACAAAATACATTATAAAGATGGCAGAGCGAGTGAGATGCGGCAGGGAAACAGCGGCGAGATCATCGAGAGCAGTGAAAGCGGCAAGAATGCGTGGCATCGGTTGATTGAAATCTACGCCCTGCCAGCCAGGTAGCCACCAAAACTACCGTAGATTTCAATCATTGAGGTCCGTAAGTAGTTAAAATACAATGGCAGAGCTGTGTGAGGAAAGAAATTGCTCCTAGAACTCGTGATAATGTGTGCCCAGAATGGAGCTGCTGACTTTAGGAAAAAGTCGCCCTGTGTATTACAATGTAACCATGGAAAGATGGATATCATTTTAAAGCTGTCTTTCTCCTCTTTCTGGCGACACCTAAATCGTCGCCCTACGCCTTTTAGTTTTCTCTATTTTCGCGATTAAAATTGTGGCCGCGGCAATTTCAATCACGAAAATATCGAAAACTAAAAGGCGTAGGGCGGCAGTTTATATATCATTGGAAAGAGGAGAAGGAGAGCTTTAAAATGATATGCATCTTTCCATAGTTGCTGCACTGCTCGGAGTCCCTTTAAAATTATCTGCTGTATAGAAATTACTGTTAAAGTACACCTGAAATTAGAATAATATGGAGGCTGACATTTATTTCATTTTAAAAAATGCAGAGTGCCTGGCTGTCCTGCTGATCATCTGACTCTTTAAGCCACAGACACCGAACAAGTGTGCAGATGAAATGTTTTTAAGGCCTGGTTCACATTAGCATTGAACATAACGGAAGCATAACGTATATTGTACAAATGGTCCGGTATGCGAACGGATCCAATGTTAAAGTGAACCTCCAGACTAAAAATGTACTCAGCAGAACTGAAAAGGCTTGGTGTTTCTTTAATAGTTTCACAGCATCAGAACTTTGTTTTTCTTATAGAAGTCTCATTTTTAGCTGCATTTTTAGGTAAGCTAAAGAAAACTGCCCAGGCTTTTTTCCCCTGATGCTGTGCAAAGCATAATGGGATTTCTGATGCTGTTGTTTTCATTGCCTAGCAACTGGGAAGGGTGATCAGGACACAGTTGGAACTGTGTCTCAAGCTCCCTGTCACCTCCTTTCAACCAAAAAGATGGCTGCCCTCATGAAATCACAAAGCTTTGCTTGTTCTTTTAAAACAGGGTAAGAGATTATATTACCTATCGATTTTAATTAACATAACTAATGTAACTTAATGACAGTATGTTTGTTTAGGTGGAAGTTCCTCTTTAACTAATGGATCTGTTCACATCCATCCGCTTGTACGGATCCGTTGTCCGTTCCGCTCAGCGGACAAAAAAATGCTGCAGAACCTATTTTTCTGGACCGTTGTGCCCAGCGGAATGGAAATGGAAGGTTTTGCAGCTGCACAGGAACAAATAGAAAACTGACAGTTTACAGCACACTGGCTGTAAAAACGGACAGTTTTTACCTGATCCTGATGTCCTGGATCCTGATCCTGGAACCTGATCCGGATCCGTACGGCCGTTTATGTGAACCAGGCCTAAATGAAGTCTCGCTACTGCAGCCAAAAAATCAGCGGGACTGCAAAGCAACTGGCATTACTTAGAAGGAAAAATAAAGCAGCTACCATGCGGTTCTCGCTTCAGGTGTACTTTTAAGAATATAAATAATTTTGTGAAATGCAATACAATAGAATGTCTGATAGAAGTGTGTGTCAGTAGATCAGTAGTGCTTGTTTACAGCATTTCCTACATCTTTCACAACTTATCAAAGCAAAAGGTAGTGTTGAAAAACAGGAGGCAGGCTTTGTACTGGACGGATAGAAGCTCATCTTCTATCTTCTAGAATTGGTCAGGATTGGCTTCATTCAGAAACACATAATGCTGCTGCAGTTCCCCCTCACTGCTCCTGTCCCTCCCACAGTACACAGTCTGAATGCAGAGGTATCCAGCTCACCCTTGCAGGACATCCTGTGCAGAAGAGTTGCTTTAAGATGTATAACCACAGTCAATATCCTAATGTTCTTCTGCTAACATAAACCAATAAAAATTGACTTCGCTGTGACTAACAAATATTTCACACAAGTTACCGTCTCTATCACACACCATAAAATGTTTTAAATATCTGTTCAATTTAAGAATTGCATTCAATTTTTCTGACTTATTGTAACATTTCAAAAATATGACCAATGTACCACGTTCGTATAATCAATTTTTCCCCAATTATGATAAAAATGATTGGAAACTCTGACAAAATTGCTAGGGTGTGTATATTAATAAATTGACAATCTAACACGCCATACAATCTTTAGAAGGATTGAAGAAAAATATCTGGCATTCCGGATCGATAAAAATCGAAGAAAATGGGAAATCCGATCGGATTTTTCAGTCGAATGAAAAAAAAAAAGCGTTCGATTTTTTTTGGAGCTCCCATCGTTTTTATTGAATTGCTGTAAAATCGGATCATTTTATTGTACCGTGTGTGGCCTTCAGAGCTGCAGTAAGCATGTATGTTGTTTCAACATTCAGAGTGTCCAAGTCTTTTGAAGTATTCGATGGGGTGAGGTTTGCTTTATTTAAACCTTTTTGATCTGTTATTTTTTAATATGGTTGACTAGAGCAATGGGCCTTGAAGAATAAACCAAGCACGGTTGACTAGAGCAATGGGCCCTGAAGCATAAACCAAGCACTTATTGTACAGAGATCTCTGTAACAGTGGTCACACACACAATACAATAAAAAATATTTAATCTCTCCATTTTTGATAAAAATGATGGATTGTACATAAAAAATGTATATATTTTTTATTCCTATTTGCCATATTTTTCTGTATTTGTTGCTCAGACTGATTCATTTTTATGAAAGTTTAATAGTATATTGTAGATTGTAAATTTCTTAGATTTTTTAAATGTTTTTAATAATTGTGGGAAAATTAAACACAAGTATGTGATACATTTGTCAGTACTCTCAAAGCTTCCAAAAAGGTTTGAAATTCATAAACTGAAAAATACAAACAAATTGGACCTTTACATCACTTTTCAGTTACTGTACATGGTTCAGAGATGGAAGAGGTAAATACAATTATTAAAAGCATTTTAAACATAGAGGAGGTAAGCATAAACTAACCTCCACTTGGGGGAAAAAAATAACTCAATGAAGAGGTTAAGAACTTTAATTGTATTGATACAAATGAAGAAAACACTAAAATGTGTTTCTGGGGACTAGTTTCCTGCTTCTTCAGCAAAATCTCCAATGATCCATAGTAGAGCTTCAGTGCCTCTATTTTTGTACGGTTTCTAATCATTGTATTTAACTTTGGCATCTCTGAACCATGTACCTAATCATAACACCTCGTGTGGAGTGTATATCTCTTTGTTGTTTTCTCCATAACTGCTGAGAGAGACTTTTTAACCAGAGTGGGGTTGGTTTTGTTCTCTCTACCATCCTACTGTTGTGCCACACAAATGTGAACATCATTATTCACGTTGTCCTAATCTCTGTGTCAAAAAACTAACTACACTATATTGGCTCTAGGTTTTCTCCCACATTCCCCTCCTCTTTTTTACCTTTCAGTTACTGAAACCCGTTTCTGATTGTTCTTTATCAATAAAGTCACTTCATATTGTAAGATTCCTTCCTGCACCTACAAATCATTGCTTATTATAATTGTTCATACTTTTAAAGCCCAGCTATAGTGCGCATGCATATGTACTGTACTCCAATAATGGCTACATTATTTCCTGATCTACTAGAACACTGTGCAAAAAAAGGAAAAAAACAATTGATCTGTGTATTGTTAATTTGTATATATGATCACCAAGCATATTGATCCATTTAATTTTACGCTTACCCTAACATCTGAATGTAAAATGATTTTTGCTTACAAATCAATTTGAGACATATAATTCTTCACTGCACTGAGCACAGAGTCAGCCTTTTCTGATTACATTAACAATCCCATGCTTATAGTCTGATCTCTATTTAACTGTAAAACAGGTAAAGGCCATGAGGCTCATGTTATATTGAAACATACATTAATAAGTAGCACTGTGCTCAAATAAGATTTCATACACCCGTGTGAAGGTACAGGAAGACAATTTATTCTTTTATTTTGTATTTATTGATTCTTAGATTTTGTAAGTGAAAAAAATTCATAAAGAGCCATAATACCAAACAATGCATGCATGTGTAAAATATAGAGGTTACATTTATAGGGTATGAGATATTATGAGATCTTCACACTTTTATTATTTATTTATTGTATGGGTTTTGATGATCTGATTTGTAATGGAACTATAAACATGCCCTTGTTCCTTTTATAAAAAGCTACAGCAACATTGTGGCAGTGGTAATGCTGTCTGAGGAGTTCTGAGGAGAAGCACACAACCAACTCATCAGCCTCTAAAAGCACTGAAGAGGAAATGGGGTGAGATCCCAAAAACATATGGCTAAGACAATTGGCTTCTCCCTAAATTGGCCCTAGACTAGGATATACATATAACTATAGTAGGGATTAGATTGCAAGCCCCTCTGAGGGACATTAAGTGACAAGGCTAATAGGCTATATGCTTTGAAAAGTGCCCCAGAAGATGCCTTCTTGAAAACTTGCATGTGAGAGTAGCAATGGGCTGTTATCTGTTTTTTTGGTACTGAGGGTGAAAAATCAACATTCTTTAGAAGAAGAAGGGGCAATATGGGGACTCCTGTGTATCTTTTCAGCAGGTTTATGAGTTGCACAAAAAAATTAAAAGTGGAGTCAGTGTCGATAAGCAGAGTTTCACTGACATCCACACACAACATTCTGTCTGTCTAGAGTGAGTTTTCTTGGTAACCCTAGAGCTGAGATATTGTGGTATTAAAGCATATCAAGAATAACGTCGCACCCGCTGCCCCTTAACCTCCCTAGCGGTATGGACAGAAATGTCCGTTCAAAAAAACATGCTGTGAACAGTATAAACATGCATACACATCAATACTCTCCTGCACTGTATACTAGACCCTTGCTTGACACATTTTGGCAAGTTACGGGAAAAAAAAAGTTTTAAAAATACATTTTATCACTGTTTGCACAGAAATCCTGGGGAAATTGAACGCTGGGAAGGTTAAACAAAAACGTCGCATCGGGTGCCCGCTGAAGCAGCGCATCAATGCGCCATTTTGGGGCACCCAATGCGCCGTTTTCGTCACACCGGGTGCAACGTTTAAGGGGCAGCGGGTGCAACGTTATCATCGCACTGCGCACTATTATCCGCCAGCTGCACTGCACCCGCACAGAGCGGGGCTGTGCGCAAAGTAGCTCTGAGTAGCCGCTAGTGCACGCAGAGCTACTTAAGAGGCACTAAGAGGCTTTTCACTCTGGCACTAACACTTAGCGCCAGTTAGTGAATCAAGCTCATGATGTACAACTGTCTACTACACTATTCTTATTTTTATTATTGCTTTTTTACTCTGCCTTGTAATTACCAAATTACTCTTCCGCAAGTATTTTGACAATGGCTCATGGTATTAAAATAACAAGCCCATCCCTAGTATGAAGTAAACACACTGCATGTAGTGCAGATCTTTGTTTACTTAATGGAGGCTATAACAGGAATACTTTAAAATATAGACTTCTGTCTGCTTTGCTTTCAAAGACTATCCAGTAAAATACAATATGGTTTCACACTTGGAAAAGTGCTGAAGGCAGAAGAGAGCTGCCACAAAATGCAATAAATAAATAAAAAAATACATACCACCATATTATTATGACTCTGTGTATGTTTAAAGCCTGGGACCTGTTCCAGAAATAACTATAAACAAGATGGCAAAACTGCCCTACAGTGGGGTCAAAAAAGCCACAAAGAACTTTAAAAAATAGAAAGTATGGTCAAAAGTTAAGCTGCTATTCCGTCTGTCATGGTTTGTATCCCTATTTGTAATTCTGTACTGTCTGTTGTAGGCAAGAAAATCTGTAAAGATCTTACCTGTCCTCCATGATCATCATAAGTCAGTAATAGGGATGGTCGGAAATTTGTCATTTTTTACATCGGAGAATGCAAAAAATGAAAAAAAAATAGGATAACGTAAATCGGAAAAAAGGAAAATCAGTCTTGTAATTGGTCTGAAATTACAGCGGTGATCAGATTTTTGCAGAAAAATTCTGCATTTTCTGATCGGTCTCATGCTTCAGAGTTCTGTGATTCGGCTAAAATTACTGAGTTGCCGTAAATCGGTTTTCTGCAGAATTCCGTTTTCTGATTTCTGATAGGAAATGCTGATTTTCAATCATAAAGGCGGAAATTTCAATCTGAATGAGCATCCCTAGTCAGTAAGTGTCATGATTAAAGAGAGACACCACAAACAAGCATGCAGCTAATCTTATCAGATCTGACACTAATGTCAGAAACACCTGACCTGCTGCATGCTTGTTCAGGGTCTAAAAGTATTAGAGGCAGAGGATCAGCAGGGCTGCCAGGCAACTGGTATTGTTCAAAAGTAAATAAATATGGCAGCCACTACATACCTTTTGCTACAGTTGTCCTTTAAGTTTCTTCCTGTGAAGCCAAGGCTTCCAGTCTCACAAAACTAGTATCCTTTTGGCTTGCTACCAGATTATTAATAAGAATTTCTATGACTGAGTTTTTCCTCTTCTTGGGTCAGTGTAAATTTGAAGGTTAGAAGAATGTTTGGCTAATCAAGTTCACACATCAAGACAGCTCCTATGAAGGCAAAAAAATAAAACAAGTATAAACCTTTGAATACACGCTACATGGTTCTTGACTGAGGTTGCCCCAATCTTTTTCAAAGCATCTGTGAGTGATCCACTTGGTGCATTGCCTTGGATGAGCATAGGCTGAGGGCATTATTCTCCTACTCAACCTGTCCTCTCTGTTCCAGTTGGCCCTCCTCCCCTCCATAGAAACATGGAGGCTAGAGATGGATCTGTACAGCATTGGGCCTCGAACTGTCACTCAAGAGATCAAGTCCTGATCCCAGTGGGTTACAGAATTTGAAGGTGTGTATGTAGCTTAAGAAAAGAAGCCGTAAGAAGGAATTTGGTATTTGGAAGTGAAAACATAGGGCTTGATTCACAAAAGTGTGACAACTGATAGCACTGCCATGCTATGCAGTTACCACACGATGCGATGCGCACAAAGGTTTGCGCTTGTAAACAGTGCTGCTCATAAGGATTCCGGATATCCAGGTAACCCGGATAATACAAACTTTTTCAGCTATCCAACCGGATCCGGATTCCGGATAGCTGTGCCCAAATCCGGATAGCTATCTGCGGATAGTTGGGCGCAGAATGCGGATATCCGGGGATATCCGGATCCGAAATACTGTAAATAAGGTGATGACATCCTGGAGCCAATCAGAGGACTCCCAGCAGAAGCCCTAGCAACCAATCACAGAGGGGAACCCTGTTCGGCACCACCTGACCTCATTGAGCCAATCAGAGGCCTCCCAGCCTAAGCCCTGGCACCCAATCACAGAAAGAAACACTGGCCAGCCCCCCTGTATAATAAGGAGGGCTGTCATGATGAGGCAGATTGTCCTGGCTTGCTGAATGCACACTGAGAGACATGCTCCAGTGCTGGTGCCCTACAAAGGGCTGTACACAGTTATAAACCTAAAGCTATTCATTGATTAACCCCTTCACTACTATCACTACTCTATAGTTCAATCGTTAATTAGCTTGATTGATGTCTCATAGTGTGACAGTTAGAGTGTGTTCTGCAGTGCTGCTGGGCCAAGGGCTGTACACAGTGATAAGCTGTTCAGTGATTAACCCCTTTACTATCACTACACTATAGTTAAATCGTTCATTGATTGATGTCATAGTGTGACATTTAGAGTGTGTGCTGCAGTGCTGCTGCAGCTGCTATGTGTCAGTTTGTGTACTGTACAGACACCAGGCCAGCTGCTGCCTGCCACGTGCAAAGGGCCATGTGCCACGTGCAAACACGTGCAAAGTGCCATGTACAAAGGGCAAACAAGTGCAAAGTGCCACGTGCAAACACGTGCAAAGTGCCATGTGCAAACATGTGCAACGTGCAAACACGTGCATAGTGCAAACACGTGCAAAGTGCCACATGCAAAAACGTGCAAAGTGCAAACACGTGCAAGGTGCCACGTGCAAACACGTGCAAAGTGCCACGTGCAAAGTGCCACGTGTCACTTTGCACGTGGCACTTTGCACGTGTTTGCACCTGGCACTTTGCACGTGTTTGCACTTTGGCACGTGGCACTTTGCACGTGTTTGCACGTGTTTGCATGTGGCACTTTGCACGTGTTTGCACTTTGCACGTGATTGCACTTTGCACGTGGCACTTTGCATGTGGCACTTTGCACGTGTTTGCACATGGCACTTTGCACTTGTTTGCATGTGGCACTTTGCACTTTGCACTTGTTTGCACTTTGCACATGGCACTTTGCACTTTGCACATGTTTACACGTGGAACTCTGCACGTGTTTGCACTTTGCACATGGCACTTTTCACGTGGCACTTTGCACTTTGCACGTGTTTTCACTTTGCACGTGGCACTTTGCACTTGGCACTTTGCACATGGAACTTTGCACGTGTTTGCACCTGGCACTTTGCACGTGTTTGCACTTTGGCACGTGGCACTTTTCACGTGTTTGCATGTGGCACTTTGCACGTGTTTGCACTTTGCACGTGATTGCACTTTGCACGTGGCACTTTGCATGTGGCACTTTGCACGTGTTTGCACATGGCACTTTGCACTTGTTTGCATGTGGCACTTTGCACTTTGCACTTGTTTGCACTTTGCACATGGCACTTTGCACTTTGCACATGTTTACACGTGGCACTCTGCACGTGTTTGCACTTTGCACATGGCACTTTTCACGTGGCACTTTGCACTTTGCACGTGTTTTCACTTTGCACGTGGCACTTTGCACTTGGCACTTTGCACATGGAACTTTGCACGTGTTTGCACGTGGCGCTTTGCACTTTGCACTTGGCACTTTGCAAATGACACTTTGCACTTTGCATGTTTTTGCACGTGGCACTTGGCACTTTGCACTTGGCACTTTGCACATGGCACTTTGCACTCTGCACGTGTTTGCACGTGGCACTTCACACTTTGCACTTGGCACTTTGCACATGGCCCTTTGCACGTGTTTGCATGTGGCACTTGGCACTTTGCACTTGGCACTTTGCACATGGCACTTAGCTTGATTGATGTCATAGTGTGACATTTAGAGTGTGTGCGCTGCAGTGCTGCTGCAGCTGCTATGTGTCTGTGTGTGTACTGTACAGACACCAGGCCAGCTGCTGCCTGCCACGTGCAAACACGTGCAAAGTGCAAAGTGCCACGTGCAAAGTGCAAAGGACCATGTGCAAAGTGCAAACACGTGCAAAGTGCAAACACGTGCAAAGTGTGTGTACTGTACAGACATCAGGCCAGCTGCTGCCTGCCACGTGCAAACACGTGCAAAGTGCAAAGTGCCACGTGCAAAGTGCAAAGGACCATGTGCAAAGTGCAAACACGTGCAAAGTGCAAACACGTGCAAAGTGCAAAGTGCCACGTACAAAGTGCAAACAAGTGCAAAGTGCCACATGCAAACACGTGCAAAGAGCCACACGCAAACACGTGCAAAGTGCCACGTGCAAGGTGCAAAGTGTCACGTGCAAACACGTGCAATGTGCAAACATGTGCAAAGTGCAAACACGTGCAAAATGCAAACACATGCAAAGTGCAAACACATGCAAAGTGCCATGTGAAAACATGTGCAAAGTGCCACGTGCAAAGTGCCACGTGGCACTTTGCATGTGGCACTTTGCACGTGTTTGCACGTGGCACTTTGCACTTGTTTGCATGTGGCACCTTGCACTTTGCACTTGTTTTCACTTTGCACATGGCACTTTGCACTTTGCATGTGTTTACACATGGCACTCTGCACGTGTTTGCACTTTGCACATGGCACTTTGCAAGTGGCACTTTTCACTTTGCATGTGTTTGCACTTGGCACTTGGCACTTTGCACTTTGCACGTGGCACTTTGCATGTGGCATTTTGCACGTGTTTGCACGTGACACTTTGCACTTTGCACGTGTTTGCACTTTGCACATGGCACTTTGCACTTGGCACTTTGCACATGGCACTTTGCACTTTGCATGTTTTTGCACGTGGCACTTGACACTTTGCACATGGCACTTTGTACTTTGCACGTGTTTGCACGTGGCACTTCGCACTTTGCACTTGGCACTTTGCACATGGCCCTTTGCACGTGTTTGCACGTGGCACTTCACACTTTGCACTTGGTAATTTGCACATGGCACTTTGCACTTTGCATGTTTTTGCACGTGGCACTTGGCACTTTGCACATGGCACTTTGCACTTTGCATGTGTTTGCACGGAGCACTTGGCACTTTGCACTTGGCACTTTGCACATGGTCCTTTGCACATGGCCCTTTGCACGTGTTTGCACGTGGTACTTGGCACTTTGCACATGGCACTTTGCACGTTGGACTTTGGACACAATGTGGGCTGCACGACCACTGTCTGGAACCTAGGCCTGATGTTAATTGACAGCCATTTTTTTTGGGGGGGGGGATTTTAAGTCCCCACATCATCAATTAATGTTCCCCTTAGCAAAATAATGATGTTACATGCCTCATTGACCCTTAAAAATGTTTTTAAAGCAATTTAAAGGGCACTTCCGGTTTTTCTATCCAGATATCTGAATCCTGACGGATATCCCGGATACTGGGGTCGGATATCCGATTCGGATTCGGATTGGAAAATTTTTGATCAAGATATCCGAACCCAGATTGGATAGAGGGGTATCCAGATCCGAATTAGTTCCAGATAGTGAAAAATGGTATCTGAGCAGCACTGCTTGTAACGGCTTACGCCTGTGTGCTAACGGAAGTTTGCGTGCGTAGTCACATGCAAACCTTAGTTTAGCACGCGGGCGTAGGCCTTTACGCGCACAAAGGTTTGTCACATTAGTCACATGGCTTGGTAACTGCATAGCACAGCCGTGCTATCAGTTATTACGCATTTGTGAATCAAGCCCCTATTGTGGTAAACATGTCTTATTTCAAGATGCAGATAATGTAAAGTATGCCTAAAAAAATCTTTTTATTGAACCGCTATTAACTTTTGCAATTTTTGAATAAGTAATGTGTTTTTATTTTAAGTGTTCATTACCCATGACAAAGTGCCTTTTAAAAAAAATATTAAAGAAATGCAGGCAAACACAAGTGAATTAACTAGAAACACAAGATAACAGAACTAGTTCAGTGTAGACAATTTCAGAAGCTGATTATTTTATGTTTCTTGACTAATAATAAAAAGGCATTATTTTAATGGAATTCAATAGGCCTTTTAGTGCTTTTCTTGCAGTATTGCACTCATTTACAAAGGCAATATGTTAAGCTATTGATCATGAACAAAATGGTTGTGCTGAGAGACTGAGAGCATAAGTGCATTTCTTTTCAGATTAATGTTGTGTTTTCATATTTGATTAAAACTATGTGAAAAATTAAAGCATCTGCCTGAATTCTGATATACTGTTTTAATACAGGTTCTTTCTTTTTAGACATATGGCAATGTTTCTATCCTGTCATATGGATATGGTTCAATAACTAAACCACCATATTTAGTGAGAACTGTGATATCTGAGTTCTGCCTTTTTACTATAGAAACATTAATGAAATTATACTAAAATGGTTCTGCTGACATGGTATAGTCTTTGATTCAAGCATGGTAAAATGTCCACTAGTTTGGAAAGCTCAAATTAAGAATCCTTCTCTGAGACTCAAAGGAGTGTTCTTATTGGTCCCCTTAGTGGACTAATGGAGTGCTCTGGCAAGAGTTTTGAAGATGCTTTTTGCCAGAGCTCCAGGTTTCAGTATTAAAGAAAGTGGCAGTCCCAGTGGGCACATGATGAACTATACAATGTATTTTTGGATATCTTGTAGGGACAGGAGCGGGCAGCACGGATACAGGCTTGAGTGGAGGGGCACAAGTACCACTTCGGGTGGGAAGCGTTATCAGCCAGGGGGGGTCCTAAGTGGATTAAGACCCTCTTAAAGTAAGTGCCCTTCACCGCATTACCTGTATATGCCTTTTATCCAGCAATAAAATTTCATGTATATTCCACTAAAAGTCTCCCTGTTTGCTCTATTTGCACACAGGCGGAGACGTGGAAAAACACAATATCCATTAAGAGGAGTATACCTGCGCTGTGTTAACCCCACTCAAAGTAAAAGGAAACAGAATTAGATCACAGCACATCACAGGTGTAGTATGGTCCGGTGTCAATAGCACATCTGTCAAGCTCTATGCCTTTGTTATCCTGCTGGTGGCAGCACTGGTGAACTTTAGTGCGGACTTCTTCTGTCCACCAGCAGATGGCTCTTATCTTGCTTTGCTGGGAGTTGTGCGACTCCCCGGCTCACCAGCAGATGGAACTATGAGGAGATTATGGACGATCACCTGATCAATGTGCTGCATATTTAAGGGTGGACTTCCTAGCAGCACATTGCTAGATCATTCTGTTTCCTTGCAGTGTTGTGACTTTGGCCAATTTCCCTGTGCTCCTTGATCTTGTCCTGAACCCTGAACTCTTGGTATTGACCATTGCTAGTCCAACTATTCTTTGCCTGCCGTCTGTATTACCGTGTATTCTGATTGCCTGGTTTGATTACTGCCTGTCTGACTATTCTCTTGTATGCCGATTTTGTTCTCCACTCCTGTATATATATCGTGAGATCTGTGTTCCTGTTTGTGCCATTGTCTATATTGTGTGATCTGTGTTATTGCATATTTGTTGTATATAATTGCATAGTTAGATAGTTAGAGAGGTTCTGGAATAGTGATTCATTGTTTCTTGGATTGTATGATTGTATGTGTATGGTGGATGTATATTTGAATTACTGCACCTTTGTAAATAAAACACGTTTTCATCTTCGAATCCAACCTGTGCAGACCTCATTATTTTCATATACTGTATGTGATTTCTTACTCTTGCATTGTCTTGATAAGAATCTGCATGTGCAGATCCTTACATAATGATCTAGCCTTACCCAAATATTTCAATCACATAAATACTGAGGGCTCTTGTCTGCAATCATGGGTTTGAACTTGAACTTTGACGATGTGACTACTATGCCTTGGTCGCTGAAGAAACCAAAAGTTATTCCTTCCTGCATTTTGCAGCTTACTCCAGAAAGCACCTTCAGCAGTTAACCTTCCTGGCAGTAACCCCGAACTTAGTTCGGGGTAAGCCGCGCAGGAGGATTTCTCAGGCCCTGCTGGGCCGATTTGCATAATTTTTTTTTTGCTAGCTGCGTGTGCACACCGATCGCCACCGCTCTGCGCCGCTTCGCCGATACCCGCCGCGCCGCCCCCCCCCCCAGACCCCTGGCCTATCAGCGCCAGGCAGCGCTGAGGGGTGGATCGGGACTCCCGATGACATCACAACGTCAATGACGTCATCACGACCATCGCCATGGCGACGGGAAAAGCCCTCCAGGAAATCCCGTTCTTTGAACAGGATTTCCTGATTGCAGATCGCCGGAGGCGATCGGAGGGGGTAGGGGGATGCTGCTGCTGCAGGTCCTTCATTGGTTATTGAAAAGTAAATTATTTAAGGATAATTTTCTTGATTGTCCATTTAGCCCATCTGATATTGCAGTTTTGACTACTAGATTGAAAGATGATGGGAAGCCTTTCTTTGACTATTATTACTAAGAAAGACAAAAGTATTGTGCAAGCTTGTGTCAAGTCCCTTCAATCATTAATTGATTTAATAGTATGCAAATCTGAAAAAACCTTATTGTTATTATCTGCCTGGGAGTAAATGTTAATTTCCTGCTACAAGCCTTGTTCTGTGACAGCAAAGAATAAGATTCAAACTGAGTCTTTGTCTGTTAGAAACCAGTCCAGTTTTGATCCTGTTCCTGATGCAGTCCAGTCTAGTTCTGTTAATAGCCAAATTAATTATCTACCAGTTAAGAACCAATCCCATTTAATGCCTGTCTTTTGTGCAGCCGATATTAACTATCTCTTTGATTATTTAAAGAAAGATAGGAAAGGTTTTGTTGAATACTATTCTGGGATGGATAAATTGCGTATTGTTGAATATATGCATGCTGTTAAAAGTCTGAGTGATCACAAGTTATGCAAGTGTGAATCGTCCTCTGCCTTAATTGTCATATGGCAGAAAATAATTTCTTCAGACCAGTGCAGTTCCTATTTTGACACATGCCAGAGTTATTCAGTTGTTCAAAAATCGTATGCAGATGCTTGCATGTATGATCTGGATGATTGCAGACCTTGTGAAAATTAAGCCAGTTTTCAATTCACTTCAGAACAGGTTAATGCTTATTATGGTTATCTGAACAGTGAAAAGGGAGAGTTTGTTGAATTTTATTCTCAGCAGAGTGAAAAATTTATCAGGAGTTGTATGCATGGTGTTAGATCTCTAATGGTTAATGCTTTATGCAAGTATGAACCTGCCTCTGCCTTGATTGCCATCTGGCAAAAAATTCTATCCTCTAAATTTACATCTCATCCTCTTTCTGATGACCCTCACAATGTCCAGAGATCACAACCTGCACATCAGCGATCTGAAAAAATGTCATTGCAAACTGCAGTCAGACTCATACAAAGATCGCTTAAGACTCATTCCTCATCCAAAAAGAAAAATAAATTATTTCCCACCATCTCCATTCAGCATGTACAGCCTCCAGCCGATCCCGGTCCTGTGCAGCCTCCAGTCGATCCCGGTCCTGTGCAGCCGCCAGCTGATGACTCAGACCTCAACCTCCTTTGTCCAGCAGAATGAAAGTTTGTATATTTCTGCAGCTCTTCTTGGATTTTTACATGCTTTAGTGTGCCAGCCTGCCAATCCCGTAGTGTACCAGTCTGCAAAAATTTGCACCCAGTCTACAGAACCTTTGCTATCTGAAGACACCTTGCTACAAGCTGTAGAAACTTTGCAGTTTGCTGACCCTTTGCTCTAGCCCGCACAAGCTTTGCTCCAGCCCGCATAAGCTTTGCTCCAGCCAGGTGCTCTGCCAATGGCCCAGCCAAGTGCTCTGCCAACGGACCAGTAGTCTATTGACTTGCCCGTGGCTAACCAGTCTGTTGCCCTGCCAGTGGCCAACCAGTCTGTTGCCCTGCCTGCGGCCAACCAGTCTGTTGCCCTGCCCACTGCCAACCAGTCTGTTGCCCTGCCCACTGCCAACCAGTCTGTTGCCCTGCCCGATGCCAACCAGTCTGCTGCCCTGCCTGATGCCAACCAGTCCGCTGTCCAGCCTGGAGTTCTGCCTGACACTTTTCAGCCCCCTGATGTTAAGCTCAGTGTCCAGCCAGTCACATGTTCCTGAAAACGTTTGTTGGCACCCTGTTTCCTCAAGCTGCTGCTGCCCTGCCATTAAAAACTGCTGCTGCTGCTGCCCAGCCATTAAAGACTTTTGCTGCTGCTGCCCATCCATTAAAGACTTTTGCTGCTGCTGCCCAGCCATTAAAGGCTTTTGCTGCTGCTGCCCAGCCATTAAAGACTTTTGTTGCTGCCCAGCCATTACAGACTTCTGCTGCTGCCCAGCCATTACAGACTTCTGCTGCTGCCAAGCCATTACAGACTTCTGCTGCTGCTCCTGATGGTATCCAGTCTGCTGCCGCTCCTGATGGTATCCAATCTGCTGCCGCTCCTGATGGTATCCAGTCTGATGCCGCTCCTGATGGTATCCAGTCTGCTGCCGCTCCTGATGGTATCCAGTCTGCTGCTCCTCTTGATGGTATCCAGTCTGCTGCTCCTCTTGATAGTACCCAGTTTGCTGCTCCTCTTGATGGTACCCATTTTGGTGCTCCTTTTGATGGTACCCAGTTTGCTGCTCCTCCCGGTGGTATCCTGTCTGCTTCACATCCTGGTAATCCCTGCTCTGCAGATCTTCCTGATTGGTTCCAGTTTGCTATATTGCCTAGTCATGTCCAGCCTGAGGATTTCAAAAATGTTGCTCAACCTAAAAGACTGCCTAATTTGAGACCTGCCAGCTTTCTTTTTCTCCAGATCTTCACCGAGTTCCTGCTCAGTCTGGGGGCTTCCAATTGCCTGAGACTTGGGACCCAGGTGGATGTTCTCTTAGAGTTTTTGTGGAGCATCAGGAGTCCGCTCCTAAAGAGGGGGATAATGTCATGCTCTATGCCTTTGTTATCCTGCTGGTGGCAGCACTGGTGAACTTTGGTGCTGACTTCTTCTGTCCACCAGCAGATGGCTCTTGTCTTGCTGGGAGTTGTGCAACTCCCCGGCTCACCAGCAGATGGAACTATGAGGAGATTATGGACGATCACCTGATCAATGTGCTACATATTTAAGGGTGGTCTTCCTAGCAGCACATTGCTAGATCATTCTGGTTCCTTGCAGTGTTGTGACTCTGGCCAATTTCCCTGTGCTCTTTGATCTTGTCCTGAACCCTGAACTCTTGGTATTGACCATTGCTAGTCCGACTATTCTTTGCCTGCCATCTGTATTACCATGTATTCTGATTGCCTGGTTTGATTACTGCTTGTCTGACTATTCTCTTGTATGCCGATTTTGTTCTCCACTCCTGTATATATCATGAGATCTGTGTTTCTGTTTATGCCATTGTATATATTGGGCTTGATTCACTAACTGGTGCTAAGCCGGTTAGTTTGCCTTATCTGAGTTAGTGTGCCTTATCTGAGGTTAGTGTGCCTTATCTGAGTTAGTGTGCCTTATCTGAGGTTAGTGTGCCTTATCTGAGTTAGTGTGCCTTATCTGAGGTTAGTGTGCCTTATCTGAACTTAGTGCCCCATAAGTAGCTTTGTGCACACTAAAAGATGCACAAGCTCTATGGCGCACTGCACCTTTACATCGCACCCGCTATACTGTACATGATGCAATCTTATGGTCGTATCATGTACAGTATAGTGGGTGCGACGTTATCGTCGCACCGCTCGCAAAGATCGACGCATTACGATGTGTGCGCTGTGCGCGGTGCAGTGCACGATGTAGCTTTGTACATCTTTTAGTGTGCACAAAGCTACTTAAGGGGCACTAAGTTCAGATAAGCCAGAGCAGTGGCGGGATGGCTAAGTTATTAATATGCAGCTAAATGTGCAGGGGGAGCAATGGGGGAAACAACTTTGCAGAATCCAGCGGTGTGGGGTTTCTGCAGCAGTCAGAGGCCTGAGGCAATGGCTCGCTTTGTCGGCCTCTTTTGCTCTCTTTATACCAGCCCTGTACAGAAGAAATAGTGATGGTAAAGTTTGACTGCAGTGCAACCAAACTTTGTAGTGGCAGGGACAGCGAAAATAGTGATGATGGATAGCAATGGTTTTAGTGTTAGGCATATGTAGGGGATAGAAAAGTGTTAGGCAGGTGTAAGGGGTAAGTTAGCATTAGGCAGAGATGGGGAAGGTTTCTGTGAGGATAGGATGAGATAGGCCGATAGTGAAATATTGGTAACATTGCTGATATTATTATTTATTGGATTTATATAGCATCAACATTTTGCACAGCGCTGGACAATAAATAAGGTTACAGACAATGATAATAGGGGTGACAGACAACACAATACAGGTAATAAGCAGTAATATACAAAATGCCAGATCATGCATTGGAGTAGTAGTCCCATTAGTTCGAGTTGACAGTATTCTGTGGGCAGGATGCATAATCAAGTAGGATGCATAAGGAGGGAGTGCCCTGCTAAAGGCTTAAAGGGAGCATCAAGCAAATTTGGCTGCCCCACGATATACTTACCCGGGGCTTATTCCATCCCCTCGAAGCTGACATGACCCATGCAGCATCTCGGCTCGCAGTCTGCAGCGAGGGGGCCCCCGCCGGTGTAGAGATCAACCTCCTGTACTGCACCTGCGTGAGCGCCGCCGTCAATCAATTCCATGTTGTTTGCAGCGTACTGCGCAGGCACAGAGTCCTTCGAGGTCGGCCTCTTTACCGGCGGGGACCCTGGCCTGGCAGCCTCGAGTAGAGATGCTGCGAGGGAAAAGTTAGCTTCAAGGGGCTGGAGGAAGCCCCCATTAAGTATATCATGGGGCTGACAAATTTGCTTGATGTTTCCTTTAAGCCTAAAGGAAGGGGATGGTGTCACAATTGGAAGGGAGCAGATATTGTACAATAGTTAACAGGTGAAAATCTAATATAAGTGAAATCACCTATGTTCTGCTATCCGCAATATCTTGTGCCCAAATAGCATGCCGCATTTTTAAATGTATGCCTGTTTATTACTTTTTGGTCCCTGTAGTGCCTGTTCTTTAAAACCATATTGCTCACTCAAAGTTGCCTAATGCTTTCATAATACTAAGCTGAAAAAATTGAAAAACTCCAGATATCATCTCAGCTGTATTTTAGTCAAAAATACCAGTTTTGCGGCAAAACAGTTTTCACTAAATTTATATTTTCTTCCCAAATATTTGCATAGTGTGACTTTTAAGTTCTTTTCTGTGAGCGCTAATCTTATTTAGCAATTTATATTAATTTAGCAGTACTATAACATATGAGTCTTCACATCATTAACTACTTCAATTTACTTTTGCATTCCAAATAATTAGATCCCATTAGTTTTTTGTTGTGTGACTTGTTTGAATCATTTTTCATCCACTGACAAATATATTCCACTTTCTTCATCTCAGCTTAGCTTGAGCTACTTAAAAAGTTTGAATAGTTATTAATGATTCCTATGATGAAGGCATTCAGCTCCTTAAAGACTTTGCATCTCATTAGTGTAATGAATTGATCATTAACTTATAAAACATCCACAGTTGCTTTGGCTAGCATAATATCATGACTCACAGAATGACTCCGGTAGATTGTAGTATAAACTCTATAATAGAGATCTGTTAAATCAAAAGGTCCTATTATATCTTACTTTGTGGCTGGTTTTAGACCTGTGGCGAGCGTTGCGGTGCTCGGCCCCCCTCACATCACACCACAATGCCCCCCTGCACGCCCCTCGCATGCCCTTTGATGCCCGTCACTGCCCACCGTGCAGTGGCGTACTCCTTGCTGGACAGGAAGTATGTCACTTGGATTCTCAGCTTCCCCGTCGTACTTGTGCCACACCGCCACCACCACCAAATTTAATTTTTTATGCATCGCCCATAAAAACCAAGTGGCAAGGGCAGCCCTGCTCACAGAGCCCTTTATTAACTGCTGCAGATCAGATATTTCAGGTAATGTAACCAAAATGTGAAAAAATATATGTACCTGCAGAAGACACTCGCATACAAAAAGGTCAGATTTGAGCACTGCAATTACTAAGCTATTAGATGGTATATTTAGATCCCTTTTTGGAAATGGGCCATAAGCAAAGTGCAAACCTAGCTTAATTAGACTCTCACAAATGGCTGTTTGTAAGACTCTAAATCTCCACTCAAATTATTATTACCTTGTTAACAGCATGGCACATTTGTTTGGCCTGTTTGTGTATGATTTATCATCTCTGAAATCTTGATGCTTAGCTAAGGCAAGAGTTAGCCTAACTGATATGTGTGTCCATTGCTCTTAACATATCCTTGTAAAGCTACAGCACACCATAAGTTTTAAAAAGAGTACATAAAAAGAAGCATAGGTGCATTGTTAAATATAAATGCAGGCAGTAACATTTTCCTAGCTGTTTTTACTCACTGTGAGTGTTTTGCTTATTTTAATCTACCGTATGTAGAAGTTCACTGATCAGCAAATTTCAAATATATTGTTTTTAAAGTTTCTTATCAGGAAATCTTTGACCAATCACTACTTTCAAGACAGGCATCCAACACTGTAGACTGAACTTTCCTAAGAGTTTTCAGTCTGTGGCCCTTATGCAATTAACTTTTTTTTAATCCTAAGTTTTTTCCTAGGAGATATTTTTTTATGTTCTGTATTCTGCAATTAAAAAAGTACCAACAAAAATTGGTTAAAAGGGACTGTCAAAAAATATATAAGTATTTTTTTCCTGTGGGGAAAAGAGGGCCCAATTTGGGTAATTGGCTCGGGAGAGAGGAGCCTCTGGATCCTCTGCAAACATCTCCCATTCTCCTCCACTAGCCCATTCCAGCACTGTCCATGGCCCTGAACAGGCTCAGATTTTTCCACCGAAGCCCAAGCAGATCCATGCTACTGCGCAAGGGCAGTGCGGGCCTTTGGGGGTCTCAGCACTGGAATAGCCTGGCAGAGGAGGACTGGGGAAGACTTTGGAGGACCCTGAAGCTTTCTCCTCCCGATGTAAGTATCTAAATTTGGCCAAGGTGTAAAAATATCACCTTGTAGAAAAGTTAGAAGAAAAAGTGAATTGAATAAGGGTCTGCATCTCATTGCCCTTGCACTCTCAATAGCATGATCATTTTGAGAAATGCAAGATTAGCAGCTTCACCACAAAGTTTACTGTAAGATTTAAAGCTAATGAAACCCCTTTTTATTATGATTAAAGGGAAACTTCAGCCTAAACAAACATACGGTCATTAAGTTACATTAGTTATGTTAATTAAAATAAATAGGTAATATAATCTCTTACCCATCCTGTTTTAAAAGAACAGGCTAATGTTTGTGATTTCATGTGGGTAGCCAGCTTTTTGGTTGAAAGGAGGTGACAGGGAGCATGAGACACAGTTCCAACTGTCCTGTGTCCTGATCCCCCCTCCCAGCTGCGCACGCTAGGCTTCAAATCTCAAATTAAAAATTAAAAAAAAAATGTGCACCCAAAACAGCAGAGTGAGAACACCAACATCAGAAATCCCATCATGTTTTGCATCAGTATCAGGGGAAAAATGCCCAGGCAGTTTTCTTCTGTGCAGCTAAAAATGAGGCTTGGGTAAGAAAAACAGTTCTGATGCTGTGAAACTGTTAAAGAAACACCAAGGGCATGATCCAAAAATGCATAAAAGCCCCTTAGCACGCCTAAAGCCCTTTAGGACGTGCAAAGTTTAGTGCGGTAAGTTAGCGCGCGCAAAGTTTAGCGCTGCGCGGTGCACGCGAAATGTCGTCCCGGGCGTGATCAAACCGTCGCACTGGGTGTGCCTAAAATGTTGCACCGGATGCGCCCAAAATGGAGCATGGTGCGATGTTTCGGGCGCACCTGGTGCAACGGTTTAGGCGCACCCAGTGCGACGTTTCGCACGCACCGCGCAGCACTAAACTTTGCGCGCGATCAATAAAAGCTTTGGCCGTGCTGACTGCTTAGCACCGTAGTTAGCATGCCCAAAGCTTTTAGGCGTGCTAACTGAGTTAGCACCATTTTGTGAATTGAGCCCCAAGCCTTTTTAGTGCTGCTGAGTAGATTTTTAGTCTGGAGGTTCACTTTAAAAATAGGCAGCAGCTATACAATAAAGTTTATTAAACATATTAGTGCTGGCTAGGGGTGGACATAACATTTCCACAGAATACCAATTTTTGAGTTTCCTATAGGAAATGGACATTCCACAGCGTAATCAGAAATCGGTCCTGGAAATCAGTATTCCAAGAAATACATTACTGCACCTCAGACATTTTAGTCCAATCACAGAGCTCAGAAGCATTGGACCAATCACAGGCTGCAGAATTTTCCAGTGGAAATATGGATACTGTGGAAATTTTAGACCAATCATAAGGCTCGGTAAAACTTGGTAGTATCTGAGTCTTGTGGTTGGTCTAAAACCCCCGTGGTATTCAGATTTCCATGGTAAACTACTGCATTCTCTGATTGGTCCAATACTACCTAATATTTCCAAATTTCGAGTGTTGTGATTGACCTAAAATCATAATATTTTAGGCCAGTCATAGGACTTGAAAATACTGGTAGTATTGGATCAATAAGAGAATGTGGGGTTTACCGCAGAAATCGGAATACCATGGAAATTTTAGATCAATCACAGGACTCGGATAACATTGAGTTTTACAGAGTCTTGTGATTGGTTTAAAATGTCTGCAGGTTTCAGATTTCCACTAAAAGATTCTGCAGCCGGTGATTGGTTCAATGCTTCCAACTTGGAAGTATATAGCCTATCAGAGAATTCGGTGGTGTAGGAAGGCTGTCCGCATAGTAGCGGATATCTGCAAAATGTAACAGATTCAGCAAAACAGCTCGTTCCGCGAACATCCCTAGTGAATAAAGCTGAAACTTCTGACTTAGTATTTAAATCCCAGCAAGAAGGGTTGTAAATATATCTTTACTAAGAACAAGTTTACAATTAAAATAATTCTCACATTAATAATCAGTATCTGTGCCTGAATTTTCGCAATAAATATAACAGATTTTTACAAGATACACATTTTTACAAAAATAAAAACGACTGACTTGAAAGTCTTTGGTGAAAATGAGTCAAATCCAAATCACTCTCCTAAGTTTTCTCCTAGGTGTTATTTTCACATCTTATTAATAAAATGCTTTTTAAGCCACCAGCAAGCAAGAAAATACTCAAAATAATTTTGACAGTACTTTTTCACCTACTTTTCGGTACTTTTTTTAATTGCAGAGTGCTGAAAAATTATAGTTAACAAAAGATGAAAAAATATCTCCTAGGAAAAAACTTAGGAGAAAAAATGAATTGGATTGGGCCTATGGGCTCGATTCACAAAGCGGTGCTAATCCAGTTAGAGACTTTAGGGGCCTGATTCACAAAGCGGTGCTAACAGTTAGCACCCTGGTGAAAAGCCCTTTATCATGCCTAAACTCAGTTTAGGCATGATAAGTTTAGGTGTGATAAGTTTAGGTGTGATAGGTTTAGGCATGATAAGTTTAGGTGTGATAAGTTTAGGCATGATAAGTTTAAGCGCCAACTGCGTTAGCACCGCAGTGCACAGCTGATCAAAAGTTTTGCGCTAGCAAAGTCTGATGCACTTCGTATAAAGTTTAATGGTGCTGCTTTGCGTGCGGGACTTTGCAAGCGATCTAAACTTATCTAAACTTAGCATGCCTAAACTTATCACACCTAAACTTATCATGCCTAAACTTATCACACCTAAACTGGCTTTTCACCAGAGAGGTGCAATGGTTATCATGCCTAAAGTCTCTAACTGGGTTAGCACCGCTTTGTGAATCGAGCCCTAGGCGTGATAACCATTGCACCACGCTGGTGAAAAGCCAGTTTAGGTGTGATAAGTTTAGGTGTGATAAGTTTAGGTGTGATAAGTTTAGGCATGCTAAGTTTAGATAAGTGAAGATAGCGTGCAAAGTCCCGCACGCAAAGCAGCACCATTAAACTCTATGCGAAGTGCACCAGACTTTGCTAGCGCAAAACTTTTGATCAGCTGTGCACTGCGGTGCTAACGCAGTTGGTGCTTAAACTTATCATGCCTAAACTTATCACACCTAAACTTATCATGCCTAAACTTATCACACCTAAACTTATCACACCTAAACTTATCATGCCTAAACTGAGTTTAGGCGTGATAAAGGGCTTTTCACCAGCGTGCTAACTGTTAGCACCGCGTTGTGAATCAGGCCCTATGGGCTCGATTCACAAAGCGGTGCTAACCCAGTTAGAGACTTTAGGCGTGATAACCATTGCACCACGCTGGTGAAAAGCCAGTTTAGGCGTGATAAGTTTAGGTGTGATAAGTTTAGGCATGCTAAGTTTAGATAAGTGTAGATAGCGTACAAAGTCCCGCACGCAAAGCAGCGCCATTAAACTCTATGCGAAGTGCACCAGACTTTGCTAGCGCAAAACTTTTGATCAGCTGTGCATTGCGGTGCTAACGCAGTTGGTGCTTAAACTTATCATGCCTAAACTTATCACACTTAAACTTATCATGCCTAAACTTATCACACCTAAACTTATCACACCTAAACTTATCGGGCTCGATTCACAAAGCGGTGCAAAGTGTTTGCACGCTGGTGAAAAGGCCCTTATCACGCCTAAACTCACTTTAGGCATGATAAGAAGAAACTCGCGCGAAGTTACCGCGTGTACGCGCGTACGCGCGTACGCGCGTAAGTGCGCGTGCAGCACCCGACGCTTCGCGCGAAGCTCCCATTAAGCCCTATGGGACTTTGCGCGCGCGCGTGTACGCGCGGTAACTTCGCGCGAAGAGCAGGAAAAAGCGGTGATAACTCAGTGGTGAAAAGGTCATCACGCCTAAAGTCTTTTAGGCGTGATAACTGGGTTATCACCGCTTTGTGAATCGAGCCCAAGGTGTGATAAGTTTAGGCATGCTAAGTTTAGATAAGTGTAGATAGCGTACAAAGTCCCGCACGCAAAGCAGCGCCATTAAACTCTATGCGAAGTGCACCAGACTTTGCTAGCGCAAAACTTTTGATCAGCTGTGCATTGCGGTGCTAACGCAGTTGGTGCTTAAACTTATCATGCCTAAACTTATCACACTTAAACTTATCATGCCTAAACTTATCACACCTAAACTTATCACACCTAAACTTATCGGGCTCGATTCACAAAGCGGTGCAAAGTGTTTGAACGCTGGTGAAAAGGCCCTTATCACGCCTAAACTCACTTTAGGCATGATAAGAAGAAACTCGCGCGAAGTTACCGCGTGTACGCGCGTAAGTGCGCGTGCAGCACCCGACGCTTCGCGCGAAGCTCCCATTAAGCCCTATGGGACTTTGCGCGCGCGCGCGAACGCGTGGTAACTTCGCGCGAAGAGCAGGAAAAAGCGGTGATAACTCAGTGGTGAAAAGGTCATCACGCCTAAAGTCTTTTAGGCGTGATAACTAGGTTATCACCGCTTTGTGAATCGAGCCCATCATGCCTAAATTGAGTTTAGGCGTGATAAAGGGCTTTTCACCAGGGTGCTAACTGTTAGCACCGCTTTGTGAATCAGGCCCCATGTGTTTTTACTTGCCCATATATTTTTAAAATATACTCATCTGTGCAAAATAAGTGTTTATGCCTATTGACTTTGATGCATCTATCAAAAATGAGTTTTTTTGTGAACAATCTCATCTGTGCAAGACTGTCTTTTCTCAAGTCCATCTGTTTTCATGAATATTCTCATATAAGCATGAATGTCACATTTCAATAAAAAGTAAATGGCTATACTTCTATCTATCTATCTATCTATCTATCTATCTATCTATCTATCTATCTATCTATCTCTATTGGAGGCACCTGTTTCTGAAAGAACTGTGGAGCTGGGGTTTCCACTTAATTTTGTGATATTTCAGCTAATTTTCTTTTGTGCTGCTGTGACTGTTTTGGCTTGAATTTTGTTTTAATTCAGAAATAGACCAGATGAACTTGTTTGACTTCTTTCTCCCTGTGATAATACAGTTTAATCTTCTGCATACTGTTGAATATGCAACACATGCCTTTCTTTGGAAAAAAAAGAACATATTGGGAACCTTGTGATTTATTTACATAATTTTCCCTTTTGTAGGACTGAATAACTTTGTAACCCTGGGTTTATTGTTGTAAATTATTGTATATTAGTAGGAATATGTAGAACTGAATAGAACTGACCTGGAACAAAACAGCAGCATGCCGATTATTAATTTACTTCTTATATGTCTAAAAACGAACTGAGGCCTTCTTAACTCAACAAGCCCTATAATTATGTATTAGTGTGTTCTGGTAATCAGTCTTCAATTCTAGCTCATTTCCATGACAACCCTTGTACTACTGATTCATTTAATACAAATATGAACTAACAGTACTGAAGTGTTTGGATAATTTTTATTTCTGAAGAAAATTAAACTATACAATCAGCATGAGCTAATCCTGAGCTGAATATATATATGATCTTTGACTGGATTAAAAACTTAGCATGAGAACGAAGTAAGCAGGTGACATTATGTGTGTTCACTTGTATGGGGCCCTGCTAGTGCACATAAGGCTTGATGAATGTTAATGTTTTTAAGTGATTTGTGAAAACTTTTCCTAATAAGCTATTCTCCTCAATCCAAGAAGGACTGCAAATTGAGCCTATCACAGCCACTTATTGCTGATCAGTCAGCTGGCACCTGGTAAATTAATAGCAGCAATTGGCTCTGATTTCATTGCTTTATAGCCCTTTTTGGGTCAGGATAAATTTGCACTTTAGGAGAATATACTTCTTCATTTTAATTACCTGTCCCTAAGAAACAGGGGGTCACTGACCTTAACAACTTTAGGCCTGTGGACCTGATGTTTGTTATAATGGAGACCCTGGAGAGGGTGGTCCTATCCATTCTCAAGTTCTTCACCTTGCCCCTGCTGGACCCCTTTTAGTTGGACTATAGGGCAAATAGGCCCACTGACGATGCCATAAATAACTATCTGGAGTACATCAATGACCACCTCGACAGACCAGACACGTATGTCAGAGTACTACTCCTTGACTTTAGCTCGGCATGCAACACAATCTGCCTACGCATTCTCCAGGATGATCTTGCCATACTTGGGGCTCGTACAACCCTATGCCAATGGATCATGGACTTTCTCACCAATAAAACCCAGGTCGTTAAGCTGTGGGACATCTACTCATGAGAAATGGTCACAAACACTTGCACACCCCAAGGCTGTGTTCTGTCTCTGCTCCTGTTCTCCCACTAGATGAATAGCTGCAGATCCACAGAAGACTCAGTCAAGGTCATTAGGTTTGCTGACGACACCATCATTGTCATTCTTGTCACCAAGGATAAAGTCCAGGCAGGTGGAGAGAATATGCCACTGGTGCAAAGAAAACAGGCTGGTGCTCAACACTGCCAAAACTGTCAAGCTGATCATTGACTTTAAGGAAGTATACTCCCACCGCTCCTCCAACCTACACTGACGGCACCGAGGTGGCTAGAGTCCTCTGTGCCCACCTCCTGGACATTACCATCTCCAGTGATCTCAGCTGGAAGCTGTTGATTTGATTTATTTCACTCCCTGGGGCATTGAAAATGTACTTATTGGTTGCCACGAATGGTGTGGTATAGTGGATAGAACTCTTGCCTTGCAGTGCTGTGTATGTGTTTGCATGTAGTTTGTCTGTACTCCCTGTTTATTTACTCTGAGCAATTCAGTTTTCTTTTTACCTTCCAAAAACATACCAATAAATTAATTGATTTCCCTCAAATAATTGCCCTTAGTCAATAATAATGACATATGAGTATGGTAGGGATTAGGTAGTGAGACCCTCTGTGGCACAGTTGGTGACAGGGCTGAATACTCTGTGAAGAGCTGTAGAAGGTATCAGCACTATATACAGTACAATGGGATGCAAAAGTTTGGGCAATGTTGTTAATCGTCATGATTTTCCTGTATAAATCGTTGGTTGTTATGATAAAAAATGTCAGTTAAATATATCATATAGGAGACACACACAGTGATATGTGAGAAGTGTAATGAAGTATATTGCATTTACAGAAAGTGTGCAATAATTGTTTATATAAAATTAGGCAGGTGCATACATTTGGGCTCTGTCATTTTAAAGATTCTAAAACCGTTAGAAATAATTATTGGAACTCAAATTAGCTTGGTAAGCTCAGTGACCCCTGACCTACATACACAGGTGAATCCAATTATAAGAAAGAGTATTTAAGGGAGTCAATTGTAAGTTTCCCTCCTCTTTTACATTTCTCTGAAGAGTAGCAACATGGGGGTCTCAAAACCACTCTCAAATGACCTGAAGACAAAGATTGTTTCACCATCAGTTTTAGGGGAAGGATACAGAAAGCTGTCTCAGAGATTTCACTCCCTGGGGCATTGAAAATGTACTTATTGGTTGCCACGAATGGTGTGGTATAGTGGATAGAACTCTTGCCTTGCAGTGCTGTGTATGTGTTTGCATGTAGTTTGTCTGTACTCCCTGTTTATTTACTCTGAGCAATTCAGTTTTCTTTTCACCTTCCAAAAACATACCAATAAATTAATTGATTTCCCTCAAATAATTGCCCTTAGTCAATAATAATGACATATGAGTATGGTAGGGATTAGGTAGTGAGACCCTCTGTGGCACAGTTGGTGACAGGGCTGAATACTCTGTGAAGAGCTGTGGAAGGTATCAGCACTATATACAATGGGATGCAAAAGTTTGGGCAATGTTGTTAATCGTCATGATTTTCCTGTATAAATCGTTGATTGTTACGATAAAAAATGTCAGTTAAATATATCATATAGGAGACACACACAGTGATATGTGAGAAGTGTAATGAAGTATATTGCATTTACAGAAAGTGTGCAATAATTGTTTATATAAAATTAGGCAGGTGCATAAATTTGGGCTCTGTCATTTTAAAGATTCCAAAACCGTTAGAAATAATTATTGGAACTCAAATTAGCTTGGTAAGCTCAGTGACCCCTGACCTACATACACAGGTGAATCCAATTATAAGAAAGAGTATTTAAGGGAGTCAATTGTAAGTTTCCCTCCTCTTTTACATTTCTCTGAAGAGTAGCAACATGGGGGTCTCAAAACAACTCTCAAATGACCTGAAGACAAAGATTGTTTCACCATCAGTTTTAGGGGAAGGATGCAGAAAGCTGTCTCAGAGATTTCACTCCCTGGGGCATTGAAAATGTACTTATTGGTTGCTACGAATGGTGTGGTATAGTGGATAGAACTCTTGCCTTGCAGTGCTGTGTATGTGTTTGCATGTAGTTTGTCTGTACTCCCTGTTTATTTACTCTGAGCAATTCAGTTTTCTTTTCACCTTCCAAAAACATACCAATAAATTAATTGATTTCCCTCAAATAATTGCCCTTAGTCAATAATAATGACATATGAGTATGGTAGGGATTAGGTAGTGAGACCCTCTGTGGCACAGTTGGTGACAGGGCTGAATACTCTGTGAAGAGCTGTGGAAGGTATCAGCACTATATACAATGGGATGCAAAAGTTTGGGCAATGTTGTTAATCGTCATGATTTTCCTGTATAAATCGTTGGTTGTTACGATAGAAAATGTTAGTTAAATATATCATGTAGGAGACACACACAGTGATATGTGAGAAGTGTAATGAAGTATATTGCATTTACAGAAAGTGTGCAATAATTGTTTATATAAAATTAGGCAGGTGCATAAATTTGGGCTCTGTCATTTTAAAGATTCCAAAACCGTTAGAAATAATTATTGGAACTCAAATTAGCTTGGTAAGCTCAGTGACCCCTGACCTACATACACAGGTGAATCCAATTATAAGAAAGAGTATTTAAGGGAGTCAATTGTAAGTTTCCCTCCTCTTTTACATTTCTCTGAACGGTAGCAACATGGGGGTCTCAAAACAACTCTCAAATGACCTGAAGACAAAGATTGTTTCACCATCAGTTTTAGGGGAAGGATACAGAAAGCTGTTTCAGAGATTTTAGCTCTCTGTTTCCACAGTTAGGAACATATTGAATAAATGGAAGACCACAGGCTCAGTTCAAGTTAAGGCTCGAAAGTGGCAGACCAAGAAAAATCTCTGATAAACAAAAGCGATGAATGGTGAGAACAGTCAGAGTCAACCCACAGACCAGCACCAAAGACCTACAACATCATCTTGCTGCAGATGGAGTAAATGTGCATCGTTTAACTATTCGGCAAACTTTACACAAGGAGATAATGTATGCAGAGGAAGCCTTTTCTCCCCCCACAGCACAAACAGAGCCACTTGATGTATGCTAAAGCACATTTGGACAGGCCAGCTTCATTTTGGAATAAGGTGCTGTGGACTGCTGAAACTAAAATTGAGTTATTTGGGCATAACAAGCGGCATTATGCATGGAGGAAAAATGCACAGCATTTCAAGAAAAACACCTGCTACCTACAGTAAAATATGGTGGTGGTTCCATCATGCTGTGGGGCTGTGCAGCCAGCACAGGGCCTGGGAATCGTGCCAAAGTTGAGGGGCGCATGGATTCCACTCAGTATCAGCAGAGTATATAGACCAATGTCCAAGAATCAGTGGCAAAGCTGAAGCTGCGCCGGGGCTGCATCTTTCAACAAGACAACGACCCTAAACACTGCTGAAAATCCACTAAGGCATTCATGCAGAGGAACAAGTACAATGTTCTGGAATGGCCATCTCAGCCCCCAGGCCTGAATATAATTTAAAATCTATGGTGTGAGTTAAAGAGAGCTGTCCATGCTCAGAAGCCATTAAACCTGAATGAACTAGAGATGTTTTGTAAAGAGGAATGGTCCAAAATACCTTCAACCAAAATCCAGACACTCATTGGAACCTACAGGAAGCTTTTAGAGGCTGTAATTTCTGCAAAAGGAGGATATACTAAATATTGATTTCATTTATGCACCTGCCTAATTTTGTTTAAACAATTATTGTACACTTGCTGTAAATTCAGTAAACTGCATTTCACTTCTCAAATATCACTGTGTGTGTCTCCTAGATTATATATTTAACTGACATTTTTTATCATAACAACCAACGATTTATACAGGAAAATCATGACAATTAACAAGGTTGCCCAAACGTTTGTATCCCACTGTAAATACAAATAAATAATGGCAAGATTTAAAGATTAAATATACTTAATATTTAATCTGGCTGAACTGGTCTACAAGCATAAACCTCTAATAAGTACAAAAAACAATTTTGTAGTTTTTGCACCTTGTAGTTGCAGGCCATCATGGTTTAAATGAATTATTCTTCTGTAGATGAAGCCCATGATATCCAAAAATCGTCTGGCACAGCACTGAAAGAATTGATAACTGGCAACCAGAGTAATTGCAAGCTTCTTTCTATATGTAGCATGATTGAATAAGTGAGCAGGCTACTATCTGTGATTTACTGTCAATAAAAATGTCACTGTCTTTCCCTAACTGTCAAGATTTTCCTAAGACTTTCCTATTTGCACAGCTTTGTCATATTTAGCAGTTGAACCAGTAGAGTATATCTAAAAGCAATACCAGTGACAGCAGGTAATGCATTGTAATAACTTTATCTAGTACAGACATTTAAAGTGTATGGTTTAAAGAGGCTGGATTTTCTCTTTAAGTACAACTTAGTCAAAATAAATTATGTTTTCAGGTAACTATTCAAGAAGAACTCTAGATTTTAGGAAGTTTTTAGCAGTCAGTAACATTTATTACATTCAGTTATAGAGATAAGATTTTCTTATGAAAACTATAAATCTTCAAAATGCTCTTCTGTTTCTATTATACATTTAATAACAACTATTTTACATTGTAATTGTTTGCGTTAAAATAATAATAGTTTTATTCAAATTTTCACATTTAAGCCAGACACTGAGTTTGCAAAGCATTCTGGGATTTTTGAATAAAGCAGGCACTGCTAAGTTCTCCTGCTTCATTTTTCATGTCTGTGAATCTGTGCGGTGTGCTAAGTGAAATCAGAAGTTCTTATTTAAGAAATATTCTTTTTGCCTAATTTGAACTGAAACTGGGCATCTTTGGACATGGGTCACGGCAGTAGGGATTAACGCACCTTAGTTTCTGTCTTTGGCTCCAATGCTCCCAGGCCGTCTACATTCTCCCGATACTTCCTCCTTCTGGCTGTGAAGGAGGAGGTGTCGGGGGAATATATTATCTGATACAGAAACAGGTAGGCACACAGATTGTGAAACCAAAACACAAATGCGCAAGACACCCGGATACACCGGCTGAGCTCCCCCAATATCGGAAATAAATCAATAAAAATTATAAAATTATATAAAATAAGCAAAAATCAAAAAACACCTGGTTCGCCTCCTCTTCTCAAAGTATACTCAACTGCACAGAGGTGGCGCACTCAGGTATTATAAGAGGTGTGCATAACACTATAAAAGCAAATCACTGTTAAAAGTGGAACATGATGGTCTCTATAACGCTACTTCAATCACAAAGTCCAGGTAATATATACACAGTCCATTATCATATGAAGGGCTTCTCATTCCATCCAGATGAATTAAAATTATTCACATTTGCCAAGCACACATCCAATAGAGCAGCCTCCACCTCACCCTTTGGTGCCTGACTCACCGTCTACGAAGACCCTCAGTTGGGTCTATTGCAGCATTGGGACCGTTCCCGGGTCGTCCCCCACCACTCAGGCACACAGCTGGATGAATTTCACCACTCCAAAGATCCGCTATAGTATTCACCTTACTGCATCTAAAAACTTGGACAAAGGCCTCTCATAGCGTAAAAACGTCTTATTTATTGTATATAAAAAAAGCTATTGCACTCACACTTTCCCAGATGTAAAAATCACATAGAGTTTTTCTTCAATACGGGCTCTCCCCCGCTATTGTTGGCCGCCGGCTGGCTGCTCCTAGTAGTCCCACTAAGTTCCGCCGTCAGTGCGCGCTACTCCCGGCTTGTACTTCTCGTGGGACGCCGCCGTGCACCTTTCCCCAGTTCCTGGTTGCGTGGTTAGGCTCCGCCCGACATGTCTCGTCAGCATATGACTCATCAAGGGACTGGAGCCATCCACGCTTCAGAAGCTTTTAAGCCGCCCGTTTCCACCCCGTCTGACGTCACGCCCCCCGCTCTCCGAGTGGGGTCCTAGGCTGTCACTCATTGCTATGAGCCACAGTTTCCGCCCACCAGGGTTTTTCGGGGGAGACTCCGTTCACAGAACACATAATCAATGACAACATTCTCCTACATATTTTAACCCCCCTCCCATCCACCCCATCCATATACATATTTATGCCAAACTCTCAGCGATCTTTATAATATTACCCCATACGTGTTGTGATGCTAGGTTTAAACCTTGGTTCAAACAAAATGAGGATAAAGGTTACAACCAATTAAATCAACGTGATTAGTGTAAAAATGAGAAAATATATAACCCAAAATATATAAACAAATACAACATGATATAGTGACATTAATAATGAGTGAGACGGGTTCCCTCCCACTCCAGCCTGTCCACTCAGTGCAAAAATTATCTCAAAAATCCTTCCCCCCTCCTCACCATTTACCCCAAGGTGACCCCCGTCTTGTCCATACGTATGGGGCTATTCCCTCAGAAAACACATAATATCAACATCTATGTTAAGGCCTGCTGGTCTTAAAGTGCCCATACCATAAATCCACCGTGTCTCTTCCTGAGACACCATCCGGGTCATATCAGACCCCCGCCATGAGGGAACTATTTTCTTAACTGCACAAAAAGATAGTTCTTTAGGGTCACACCCATGTTGGGCTGCAAAGTGGGCTGACAGATTGTGATGCTGCTCTTGTGGCAGCCTAGCAGAGCAATGCAGAAAGTTGTGGAGCACTGTGGACAGGAGCATTGACCAAGGGGAATCAAACCTCACTGCCGTGGCCCACATCCATGAACACCCAGTTTCAGATTCGCCTCAGGAAAAATGGAACTTAACTTTGCAGCATCATACATAATGAACACTTTATGTTTAGGTCAGTAAATTTTAAATAATTAGATTAAGAAAGAAAGAAAGAAAGAAAGAAAGAAAGAAAGAAAGAAAGAAAGAAAGAAAGAAAGAAAGAAAGAAAGAAAGAAAGAAAGAAAAATAAATAAAATTCAGAAGTGAATGTTTGCTCATCCTTGAAAACTGCTTGTGGCTTATTGACCTGAATGTGACGGTCTGTTTATAATGAAGTTTAATATAAAACGACACCACTCCAAATCAGTTTTCATTTACTCACAGCATAAGCATTTCAGCTGCTCCTCAATAATTTATAGGCAGTCGTGCCGAGCACATTTTCTCCCTATGGCCTAGTGCACACCGGAGCGTTTCCGCTGCGGTTTGCGATCTGCTTGCGGGTGCGGATCTGCTAGGGTAATGCATTTCAATGGGGTGGTGCACACCAGAGCGGGTGGCGTTTTGCAGAAACGCATACTCCCGGGCTGCAGCAGATTTTGGATTGCGGATGCGTTTCTGCCTCAATGTTAAGTATAGGAAAAACGCAAACCGCTCTGAAAAACGGCACTTCAGAGCGGTTTGCCAGGCGTTTTTTGTTACAGTAGCTGTTCAGTAACAGCTTTACTGTAACAATACATGAAATCTACTACACCAAAAACGCTACACAAAACCGCAAAACGCTAGCTGAAACGCTGCAGAAAAATAAGAAAAAGCGTTTCAAAATCTGCTAGCATTTTGCGGATCTGCTAGCGTTTTTTGGTGTGCACCAGGCCTAAGGGTGCATTTATTTTCATACTTTTTAATACACAACAAGAATTCAACACAAAAAAAAACCTTTTTAACGAATAGCACAATTCTATATAATTCAGTATAAACATTTTAATATCATATCAAAAGTGTTTTCCACCTTCAGATGCACTCACCAAAGTCCATGATGGCTTAAAGCGAACCTGAACTCAGAACTTCCTCTTTGGTCTAAAAGATAAACAACAGCATAATAACCTTTAAAGAAAAAACATTTCTTTGTTACGGCTGATACATATCCTGCAATTAATCTGCAGTGTGTCTACTTCCTGCTTTCATGGAAGCAGACATATTGTTAACATCCTGTGCTTTCAAATGAGCTTATCTGCCATGGCAGTCAGCTGACAAAGGGGTGATGTCAAATCACAACTTCTGATTAGTCACAGATGAGGTGGAATTAGACAGGCTTAACTCTTTAAATACATACAGGGTGCATTTCTCTATGTTTCCCTTCTGTCCTGTGCAAGAGTGCAGGTCCATTTTAACTCAATGAAAGCTCTGCAAGAGACATCTATCAGTTATCTCCATGCATATGGCTTCAAAGTAGAAAGCCAAAATATGTAAGAAAGGTCATAATAAGTTCTAAAGTATGGCTACATAATCCATCGCTTACTGTTGTGTTTGATTGAAAACTTTCTTTAGTTCTGGATCAGAGTGGTCACACCAGCAACTGAAAACAAAGCAATACAGAATGAGGCGTCTCATGCTTTATACTATCTGCAGCTGCGGCACTCGTATTGGCCTGAGGAAGTAGGCAGTTGACCCACGAAACGTGTTGTCTGTGCAAATAAGTTTCTTCTCTTATGAGCTTGTCCTTATTGAGGTAAGCCACCTCATCTTTATGATTTAGTGGTTTTTAACCCAATTTTATATACATCTGGGTGCTTCTTTACCCCTTTATAAAGCAATGCAGGAAAACAGGAAACAGGAAGCCTGTGGGTGTCCTTCACGGGCATGAGACTTTGTAAACAGCAAGCCACGTGCATGTATTTGAGGAACAACCATCTATCTATCTATATATATAATAGAGTAAGTGCCTCAACCTTCAAGCAAGAAGAAGAAGTAGCGCCCTGCCCCCAGGGCCGGTCCAAGCAAGAAGAAGGGGCTGGTCCAAGCAAGAAGAAGAAGTAGTGTCATATCAAACTAAGGGCAAAGAGGGATAATTTGCATATTCAGTAGCAGTGCATTGTGGGTAACCACAAATGTTCACTTATAGCTGAATTATTGTAGATTTGCTTCTGTTTTAAGAAGGAAAATTACACCAAGCTTTGTTTTTTTTAGTAAGAGGTCTTTTTGGTCTCTTTTATCCTCCTATACATTTTAGTAGTTTGGGTCACCCTGAGCTGCTTGGTTACTCTGTTGTACTGGTCCAAGCCCTATCTCATACAGCCATATCAATCCCTGTTATGTACTGATGAGGGCCAAATGTCTGAAATAGGTGGTCACACGTGGGTTTGATATGCCTGTGTAAAACTTAAAGTTATAGGCTTGCTTGACTTTCCAGGGGTGAAAAGGAATAATTTGCATATTTAATAATGGTGCATTGTGGGTAACAACAAATGTTCACTTATAGCTGAATTATTGCAGATTTGCTTCTGTTTTAATAAGGCAAATAACACAAAGCTTTGATTTTTTTAGTAGAAGGTCTTTTTGGTCTCTTTTATCCTCCTATACATTCTTAGTAGTTTGGGTCACCCTGAGCTGCTTGGTTACTCTGTTGTACTGGTCCAAGCCCTATCTAATACAGCCATACCAATCCCTGCTATGTACTGATGAGGACCAAACATTTGAAATAGGCTGTCACATGTGGGTTTGATATGACTGTGTAAAACTTAAAGCTATAGGCTTGCTTGACTTACCAGGGGTGAAAAGGAATAATTTGCATATTTAATAATGGTGCATTGTGGGTAACAACAAATGTTCACTTATAGCTGAATTATTGCAGATTTGCTTCTGTTTTAATAAGGCAAATAACACAAAGCTTTGATTTTTTTAGTAGAAGGTATTTTTGGTCCCTTTTATCCCCCTATACATTCCAAGTGGTTTGGGTCACCCTGAGCTGCTTGGTTACTCTGTTGTACTGGTCCAAGCCCCATCTCATTCAACCGTATCAATCCCTGCCATGAACTGATGAAGGTCAAAAGTCTGAAACAGGCTGTCTACATGTGGGTTTGATATGGCTGTGTAAAATTTAAAGCTATAGGCTTGCTATACACCAGTGGTACTGGATTCTTGCTTGGCTTACTAAAGATGAAAATGAGTTATTTGCATATTTAGTAGCAGTGCATTGTGGGTAAGCACAAATGTTCACTTATAGCTGAATTATTGCATATTTCCTTCTGTTTTAGTAAGGCAAATTACACCAAGCTTTGGTTTTTTTAGTAGGAGGTCTTTTTGGTCCCTTTTATCCCCCTATACATTCCCAGTGGTTTGGGTCACCCTGAGCTGCTTGGTTACTCTGTTGTACTGGTATACAGCCGTATCAATCCCTGCCATGTACTGATGAGGACTAAAAGTCTGAAACAGGTTGTTTACATGTGGGTTTGATATGACTGTGTAAAATTTAAAGCTATATGCTTGCTATACACTAGCAGCTCTGGATGCTTGCTTGGCTTACCAAGGGGGAAAAGGGGTAATTTGCATATTTAGTAGCAGTGCATTGTGGGTAACCACGAATGTTCACTTATAGCTGAATTATTGCAGATTTCCTTCTGTTTTAAAAAAGCAAATTACACCAATACAGTGTGCGACATTGCAGGAAGTGACGACAGTGGAACGCACGACGGAACACGGAAGAGGTGAGTTATTCCCACCCGCTGCCTCTTACTAATAGTGGCGGCTGCTACTGAGCTTAAGCTGGAGGCAGAGTACACATGGGAGACCGAGTTGAGGAGGAGGGGGAGGGGTTCAACACCCCTCCCCGCTGCGGTGCCTAATACCCCCTTCCTGCCCTCTACTCTCTTATGCGGCGTATGCTATGCCGCGGGTCGGCTATGTATATAGATATATATTATATATCTATATATATAATAGAGTAAGTGCCTCAACCTTCAAGCAAGAAGAAGAAGTAGCGCCCTGCCCCCAGGGCCGGTCCAAGCAAGAAGAAGGGGCTGGTCCAAGCAAGAAGAAGAAGTAGTGTCATATCAAACCAAGGGCAAAGAGGGATAATTTGCATATTCAGTAGCAGTGCATTGTGGGTAACTACAAATGTTCACTTATAGCTGAATTATTGCATATTTTCTTCTGTTTTAAGAAGGAAAATTACACCAGGCTTTGCTTTTTTTTTTTTTTTTTAGTAGGAGGTCTTTTTGGTCTCTTTTATCCTCCTATACATTCTTAGTGGTTTGGGTCACCCTGAGCTGCTTGGTTACTCTGTTGTACTGGTCCAATCCCTATCTCATACATCCTTATCAGTCTCTGTTGTGTACTGATGAGGTCCAAATGGCTGAAATAGGCTGTCACATGTAGGTTTGATATGACTTTGTAAAACTTAAAGCTATAGGCTTGCTTGACTTTCCAAGGGTAAAAAGGAATAATTTGCATATTTAGTAGCAGTGCATTGTGGGTAATCACAAATGTTCACTTATAGCTGAATTATTGCAGATTTTCTTCTGTTTTAAGAAGGCAAATTGCACTAAGCTTTGATTTTTTTTAGTAGAAGGTCCTTTTGGTTCCTTATATCTACCTATACATTCCGAGTGGTTTGGGTCACCCTGAGCTGCTTAGTTACGGTACTCTGTTGTACTGGTCCAAGCCCTATCTCATACAGCCATATCAATCCTTGCCATGTACAGATGAGCACCAAAAGTCTGAACCAGGCTGTCACATGTGGGTTTGATATGGCTGTGTAAAATTTAAAGCTATAGGTTTGCGATACACCAGTGGTTCTGGATGCTTGCTTGACTTACCAAGGGTGAAAAGGAATTATTTGCATATTTAGTAGCGGTGCATTATGGGTAATCACAAATGTTCACTTATAGCTGAATTATTGCAGATTTCCTTCTGTTTTAAAAAGGCAAATTATACCAATACAGTGTGCGGCATTGCAGGAAGTGACGACAGTGGAAAGCACGATGGAACACGGAAGAGGTGAGTCATCCCCGCCCGCTGCCTCTTACTAATAGTGGTGGCTGCTACTGTGCTTAAGCAGGAGAGGGAGCGCACATGGGGGACCCAGGTGAGGGGGGGGCGGGGGATTCAACCCCCTCCCCGCTGCTGTGCCCAATACCCCCTTCCTGCCCTCTACCCTCTTATGCGGCGTATGCTACGCCGCGGGTCGGCTAGTCAAATATATTAATAATAACAGAAGACAACAGGCAATTCGCTGGTTTATTTTCTCATTAGGTTTTCTTAAAATGCAACTAGTTGATTATACCATCATGATCTAAAAGAGCCTTCCCTGGAGGCAGTGATTACCATTTAATTATGGTAGCATGATATTTCATTCACTTGAATAGACTGGTTTGATTACAACCCTTCTTCCAAATAATAATTGCTTCACTTCTGTGATCTCATCAAGTCTGAAAATACTGAGTAGAGATAGTAAGTATCTAAGGCTGCATTTTATAATAGCAAAACAATTTGTCCTTCGTAGCAAACCTATCCTTAAAGTGTGTCTCTGGTCACAGAAACAGGACACCATTGATTTCCAGGATGAAATTCAATAGCCTATTATCTTAAAATGATTTTCATTATATCCTGAAATTGCTGTATAAGTGTCACTTATCATGCTGCTCTTGTTTGTTTTGCCATGTTTTGCACTTAGGTTCACAGTGGTCAGTTGCATATAGCATGCAATATACAGTAATGCGTTATAATGAGTGTGAGCTGCAATGGAGAATGGACATAGACTTTAGTACAAAGTCAAAAAGGCTTGTTTAGGCTAGGTTCACAGTGGTCAGATGCATAATGAGTGCAAACTGCATAGAGACTGGACATAGACTTTAACCTCCCTGGCGGTACGCAGTTTCAATGTCTGCGTCCGCGGGAGGATTTTTGCCTATAAAATGTTATTTATAGTCTTCAGCTAGCACTTTGCTAGCCAAGTATGCCCCCCAAGTGTCTCCGGTCCCCTCTGATCCCCCCGATCGCTGCCGGTAATATTTACCCTTCCGCGATCCCACGAGAGCCGCAGCTTCTCCATGCAGCTTCACTGTCGCTATGGCGACGATTGGACATGACGTCATCGACATCATGACGTCTTGCGCAGTTCTGATCCTCCCAATAGCGAAGCCAGGAGCTGATTGGGAGGCTGCGCCATCGCGGGATCCTTGGGGGGGTACGTATACCGGCGTATAATCGGCGGCGATCAGAGGGGACCGGAGGCACTTGGGGAGAATCTTGGCTAGCGAAGTGCTAGCTGAAGACTATAAATAACATTTTATAGGCAAAAATCCTCCCAGGCCATGCGATCCCCTGCGGCAGCTAGCCCGACACTGTGCCAGGGAGGTTGATACAAACCGTGCATGCAGCAAGTTAAAATATTGTGATCAGTTACAATGCAGTACTGTGAGCAGCCCCATAGAATTGTATGGGCAGTGATCTGGCATGCAGAATTATTCTGCACTGCAACTGAGCACTGTGGACTAGCCCTTAACCACTTCATCACTGAGGGGTTTTACTCCTGAAACACCAGAGCAATTTTTACCTTTCAGCGCTCCATCCATTCATTCGTCTATAACGTTATTATTACTTATCGCTATGTAATGAACTATTTCTTGTTTTTTTTCGCCACCAATTAGGCTTTCTTTAGGTGGGACATTATGCCAAGAATTATTTTATTCTAAATGTGTTTTAATAGGAAAATAGGAAAAATGTGGGAAAAAAATTATTATTTTTCAGTTTTCGGCCATTATAGTTTTCAAATAATGCATGCTACTGTAATTAAAACCCATGAAATGTATTTTCCCATTTGTCCTGGTTATAAAACCGTTTAAATTATGTCCCTATCACAATGTTTGGCGCCAATATTGTATTTTGAAATAAAGGTGCATTTTTTTTCAGTTTTGCATCCATCCCTAATTACAAGCCCATAGTTTATAAGTGTTATACCCTCTTGACATAAATATTTAAAAAGTTCAGTCCCTAAGGTAACTATTTATGTTTTTTTTTATTGTAATTTTTTTTTTTTTTTATTACAAAAAAAAAAAATTGGGGAGTGTGGGAGGTAATGAGTTAATTTATTGTGTAAAACTAATGTATGTGTATATGAAAAATGCTTTAGGGTGTAGTTTTACTATTTGGCCACAAGATGGCCACAGTGATTTTTTGTTAATGCGACCTGTAAGCGTCCAGAAGTACGCTTACAGGAAGCACAATGAGGCTGGGAAAATCACAATGATCGCGCTGCTTCTCATAGAAGCAGCCGCTCATTGCAGGGGCTTGGATCAACGAATGGGAATGGTTTTTCCAGTTCATTGATGTCCGTGCGAGCGGACAGCAGCGTGATGTCCGTGCGAGCGGACAGCAGCGTGCACGAGTGGCGGGAAAGCGCGCGCAAGAGCAAGCGGGAGCGCGGACAGCGACGGTAGCGTGGGAGGTGCAGATATCCCCGTCCCTTGGGGTGAAAGGATGGAAAACGGGACAGAGATATGTGGAGGTAAAGTGGTTAATATAGTAGAGGCCAGTTTAGATATCCATTTCTGTGACTGGGGCCCCATCCACAGTGCTTAGTTGCATTGCAGAATAATTGTGCATGTCATCTCTTTACGCATACAATTCCATGGGCCTGTTCACAGCACCGTGTTGTAACAGATCACATTATTCTAACTTGCTGCATGCATGCTTTATGTTAAAGTCTATGTCCAGTCTCTATGCAGTGTGCACTCATTATAATGCGTGTGTTATGCAGCTGACCACTGTGAACCTAGCCTAAACAAGCCTTTTTACTTTTGTCACCTGTGTCTGATAACATTTCAGCATTTATTTTTATATGAATATGTTAGTATATGAAGCTGTACTAAACATAGCACACCTACAATAACATGTAGATCACTGATTATCAGTAAATATAAGATTTTCAGTGACCATGTAGTTTACTGATTTTACTTACAGTAAGCGTTGTCTATTAAGCTAGGTTCACAGGGCTTTAGGGCTAGTTCACAGTGCTCAGCTGCATTGCAAAATAATTCTGCATGTCAACTAATTACCATACAATTCTATGGGCCTGTTCACAGTACTACATTGTAACAGGTACACTGTGAATCCAGCCATAGGCCTTGTTCCAACTGCAAAGTGCACAAAGAACAGGCACACAACACCAAAAATGCTGCATGTGGTGTAGTTGGGATTTGGCAAGAATTGCATAACCCTATTGGGATGGCGTACCATGAATTACATTATAAAAAAAAGTGTCCTTGTGAACATCAGAACGTGTGTGCTCGTAAAATTGGATCAGATACCATTTAGTGTGAGTAAGGTATTACCTAATCTGAACTATGGTGCAATATACTCTAAAGCAGGGGTGCCCATTAGGTAGGTAGCAATCTACTCGGTAGATCGCGAAGGACTTCTTGGTAGATCCCGACCCCACTACATTTTCCATTCTGTATATACAAGTGTGCTCCTAAAATTGTACATAGGTAGATCATTTTGACTTGCTAATTTTTCAAAGTAGCTCACAAGCCAAAAAAGTGTGGGCACCTCTGCTCTAATGTCACAAATCTGCCCCCCACTCCGACCCCACTCCACTCCCTCTTTTTTTTGCCAGCCTATCCATTCATGCTGTGCTCATTTCCTCTATCTGTCTGTCTGTCTGTCTGTCTGTCTGTCTGTCTATCTATCTCCCTCTCTGTACAGTGATATGACCCTGTTATTTGAGTATTCTATAGCTTAAGAGAGATGACTTCATATTAGGGCTATGGCCCACTGGTGTGTATTTATATGTGTTTCGGAATCACCGGCGATTCCAAAACTCTAGGCTAAGGAAAGTGATCAGATGTGAGCCTATAGGATCGATTGTGATTTGCCAAAATAAAAAATGCTGGTCCTGCAGCATTTACAGAACAATTTAATAGGGGAAAGCAGGGCTCAACATCGCTTTCCTCTAAATTGCACTGGAAATCACTGCAAAATCACATTGCAAAATCGCTCTTAGCCTTTTGAAAGTGATTTGCAAATGCAAGTGGGCGCCCAGCCTCTGTTTGTTTTCAACACTAAGATAAAGTCTTCTCCTTTGATACGAATCAAAACTATGGTAAATCGGAAGAGTCTGTTTCAACCTGTTTTTTTTTTTTTTTTTGCACAGTGTTTTCAGCAATGGCAGGCTAGAAATCTGAATATTTAGTATTTACTTTAAGTTCTAATTTAGAGGAACGTTTGAATTAAAATTCCAGTTTTGTTGCAGGGAAAAATAATTCCTACCTAGAGAGCTCTATGTACTGTACCATTTTTGCAAATAATATACCTCTGCCTTTTTTTTAACCGTGACAGGTGAAAAAACGTAATCAGTCCCAGGTGTACTGTATATAAGGAGCCGCTATGCTTCCTACACTGTGCTGCTAATTATTCAGACATAAAGATGGGAGTTTAGAGATGCTCTGTATACTAAACAGTTCTCCAAACCGTGTACCAAGAAGTGAAGTGTAAACATATGAAAAAGTTTAAAAATTCATAGCTGACTGCAAATTAAATCTGAAAAATAATATTGAGAATAATAAATCTTACAAAATGACATATGGTGAGCAAAGCAATGAAATATTACAGCAGTTTTACCTTAAAAGTGAAATAACACTTTAACATATGGAATCATTTTCATTTAGCTATTTTTGTTTTATAAACTGATACTTTGGAAATGCAGATTTCTTTAAAAAAATTGGTTAAGAGTAACTGCTTGCATGACGGCACCTTATACTAAGGGTGCCTATACAGATCCAATTTTGATTGACCAATCACACTTGCCAATTTTACTGCCTCCATGTAGTACAAAGGTCAGCACATTTTGAATATTATGAACAGATTGTGCAGGTAAGCTCTACTACTACATGGAGGTGAAATTGGTCAGTCATTGGCCAATCAAAATTGTATTGCTGCAAAATAATTTCCAAAATGCTACATGCAGCACTTTTGCACACTGCAGTGTGAATTGCTCCCATAGGGAGACACTGCACTAGCAATCAACAAGAGCAGCACAATTGCGGCGGAATTGCCCGCAGTATCGCTCTCACTGTGCTGAAGCGATAAATGGCTGTAGCCTGGAGGAACCATTTTCCAGTCTGAGGATCCAGATTGGGATGGAGAACTTTTTAGACTTGTCAGTCTAACGCTACTTTGTATTTGGCCTCCTATTGATACTAATAAAGAAGGTATACAGAAGACAATGGTACAGCTAAAGAGAGCAATCAGACTGCTCACAGAGCAAACTCCAGCTGCTAATTGTTGCTAGGCATTCTATCCCATCAGGAATATCCATCAGGCTGTTATGGAAGGGGAAGAAGTGTGGCTGAGTTGGTGCTGTTAAAAAAATATATACAAAAGATACTCCACTTATGTTTATTAGTTAGATAATTCTGTAACATGTCACATCTACGATTTAATACAGTGGATTTATATGTTTTTCGCTGACATTTAAAGAGACACTGAAGCGAAAAAAAAATATGATATAGTGAATTGGTTGTGTACTACGAATAATTACTAGAAGATTAGCAGCAAAGAAAATATTCTCATACTTTTATTTTCAGGTATATAGTGTTTTTTCTAACATTGCATCATTCTATATTATGTGCAGATTACACAACACTCAGCATTCAAAATTAGTCTTTCAGAGCAGTCTGTGAAGTAATGACCTCTCCTCTAGCAGAGAAAAAGTAAACAGTTCACTTACAGTTGAGATAATAAAAGTCAGATAACAGCCCTCTCCACGACTAAGACTTAGGCCTCAATTCACTAAGTTTATCTCCTGTTTTTAATAACTCTTCTAGAGTTATTACCATGGTGATAAGGCATGTAGTATTCAGGAAACATTTTACCTCAGGCAAGCCTAAAGTTAACTCTTCTGTCTTTAAGTTAACTCCCCAATCCTTAAAATAACTCCAGAGTTAAAGACAGGAAAAGCGTTTGAAAATAACTACAGAGGAGGTAATTTAACTCAGGGGTCCCCAACCTTTTTGAGCCCGGGGCCCCCTATACCGACCAAACTTTTCTCTGGGGCCCGGGGGAGGGGGGCGGGGATTTGGGGGTCGTGGTTAGTGGCGGCGGCAGTCCCCCTCCTGCCTTTTTTCCCCCGATTGTGAGTGTAGTATATACACTCAGCCCCTCAGAAAAACTGCCCAGGGACCACCAAGGGGGCCGCGGCCCCCAGGTTGGGGGCCCCTGATTTAACTACAGAGAAGGTAAATTAACTACAGAGAAGGTAAAATAACTACAGAGGAGGTAACTTAAGGAATGAAGAAATAAGATAACTCTCTCACTGTGTGGAGGTAAGTCTTCTCTTGCCTTATTATCTCCAGCATGATCTTAGTGAATTGAGGCCTAAGGGCCGGTTCACACTTGCGGTTTTGCAAAAACCGCACCGGATGTCCGGACCGCACCGGAGCCGGATCGGACCTGAACCGTACGGTTCCTGTCCGGATCCGGTCCGGTTGCATACGGTTTCCGTGCGGTATGAACACGGTTGCGGTCCGGATCCGGATAGTAACAACCTGTATAAAAAAAAAAAAAAATGTTGGGGTCTGGGAGGTCAGCAGAAGGGGGACCTGTGGAATCAGGCCCTCTGCTGTTTAGCACTCACCTCCACCTCCGACATGCTGCCAACATCTCCGGATCCGGATCCAGCTGTGCTGCTCCACTCCAAAATGCTTGCCCATGTGTCCCCAGCCAATATCGCCGCAAAAATCCGCATAGGAAGTGGGGTAGAACATCCGGATTTTTTGCCAGTGTGTTGTGCGCTCTCCGGTTCTCATTGGTTTCCATTGGCCGGATGGTGCAGTCCGGCTCCGCCCCGGATACGGCTGCCGGAGGAGCCGGACCAAAAAATAGCGCATGTTGGAACGGACACCGGAGTCCGGATCCGGTCCGGCTCCGGTCCGGACGAAACGGACACATGTGAACCCTGGCATAGACTTACATTGCTATGCCGTGCGTCCGTTTCGTCCGGCCAGCATGCGGTGCGGCTCCGGCACGGCTATTCCGGATAGCCACCGCTAATGTGAACCGGGCCTTAGTCAGAGAGTTAATGGCTTGTTTGCATAGAGATAACAACTGGAGTTTCTTAACTCTTCCTGTACTGGAAACAATTAGACTGATGTATCTGATCTTAATGTTTATTTCTTAGCTGTACTACACATACAAATCTTAATATCATATTTTTTTTTTCGCTTCAGTGTCTCTTTAAATCTAAAGGAGAGTTAGTAGATTCTACCTGCAGAGTCTTCTAATGAGTTTACAGGACAGGAATTCAAGTGTTTGTTGCTCTACATCATTTTTCAGCTCTAAAATAGTTGAAGCGTACACACACACACACACACACACACACAACACACACACACACAACACACACACACACACACACACACACACACACACGTGCACACGTGCACACACACACGCACACATAATAATACTATAAGTACAATGACTAATTTATGTTTACTGATGACCCTTTAGGCTTGGTTTCAGCTAACAACCAAGGCAGACCTATAGACTGATTTTCTTCACTTGTACAAATTCTCAGTTTTTACTAGACAGTGTTTAATGAGTAAGGTTCAAAGATCTTCTCTCCAAAGGCTTTTAGTGTGTTCTGTAAGTGTTCTTTTGACCCAACTCAGATTTTAATGGCTTTGCATTTCTATTAGACACATGAAGCTAAGGCAGAATATTAACCATGGTAGCCTCCTATAAATAAATTATAACATAACACAAACTGACCTTTTTCAGATGTCACATTCATTTTTAGTAACGGAAACAATTTAAAGGTTAACAAAATCATGCATGCTCGCCGTGGCCTTGTTGGGTATTAACTTCAGTTCTTATTCCCCACAACGTATTCTTATTTCCATCACATAATGTTAAAACCATCTGTTGTTTTTCATATTTTGTTTTGATATTCATGTTTACTAAACTAAATATCTGCTTTCAGTCAAATGTTTATATATAAAAAAAGCTTTATTTTATCTACTAATACATTTGTTGTATGTAGCATGGAGTATTCCTATTGCTTGAATGGCTTTTTATGACTCTTGGGCAGCGATTGTTGTTATGTACCTTAAAGCGGGATTGTCACCATAAAATTCAAATTTCAACAGCAACTGGTTTGAGTGTATTAAGTGATACAGATGCCAATCCTGCATTCAAAACTTTCAAAACTGTTTCTGCTGTTATGGTTTGGAGTTATCACTTACCTTAGGAGCACTTGCCCTTTAATAGTCATTGCCATTCAGTGTCATGTTGTTGTTTTCTTTTTTAAACTATGATATATTCCTCCTCTTCCCCTGCCTAGCGGCCTAGCTGAAACATGATCCTATGCTCACTTGTGTTTACAAGCAAGGCTGAGGTGACTCAGCTATTGAACGAGAAAAGAAAACAGTTAAGGGAAGAAATGACATCAGTATTTAGCCTCAAGCTGTGGGCAAAAGACATGGTTCCCACCAGGAACAGAATTCTCTTCATTTACCCAATTAAAAATCACTGAAATCAAAATGTGGACAGTACAATACATGTGTTATGTAAGTAGATCAAGTATTTATCTACTTATATATGTGGTTTTATTCCCTGGCATAGTATAGCTAATTCTCCTGCTTTAAGTGTGTAGCCAGTTTATGTAATGTTTCAAAGCTTTTCAATGGCACTTTTCATCATGTAAAAGAAAAGTAGGATATTTCTATTTTTCCCAGAATTCTTTTCTTTTTTTCTACTCCATCATGCAAGGTTAAATATCTGTTGGCCAGTTCTTGCCTTAACAAAGCACATAACATACAGCATTATTGCTTCTAAAAAAAAATAAAGTGAACTACTTTCATAGTTATAGTTATGTAGGTTAAAAAAAAGATTTGTCCATCAAGTTCAACATTTAACATAATCTAGGTCAGCATGAGTGCATACATTCTGCTTTTCTATATTCTACTTTACATGTTTCTGTATGTTAAAGGATACCTGAGATGACATGTGACAAGATGAGATAGACATGTATATGTACAGTCCTAAGCCTACATAGAGCTAACCTGTGTTCCTTTTTAGTTTTTGTCATAGAAGGTGTTACAATTCCTGAACTTTGAAATACAGTTTCTTTACAGTCTTACTTTAAATATTACTTTAGTCAGACTGTACCGTGACTCACTGATGGTTAATTACAAGCTAAATAAGTCTTCATGGCAAGAAGACAATTCTGAATGAAAGGAATAGACAAAAAAAGGTTACTAGTTCAGGCTGTTGGTTATAAAACCACTAAAACTGTGATGATTTGGCTAAGTATAACAAAACACATTATATCAATCAGAATTACTATGCACTAAAATGTGACCAGTCATACATTAAATAAACCTAACCAAGATATGGGGGTGAATCAAACGATATATGTCAAAATATATAGCTGGCTAGTTCTCCTAACTATCCTGTTCCCAGTTACCAACTTACACAGCTAAACAATCCCCACATGTTTTGCCCCCTACTTGGGGGGCTTCGTCGAGGGTGAACAAAGTGACAGAGCTAGTGCAAATAAAGCATTTAAAACAATTCTATTTATAATATAAATATATCCAACAAATGGGCTGTCAGCCATAATCTTCACTCTGGGAGTGTCCCCCTATAGCAGATTTCTGGTCCCAGGTTGTTAGTTTTCAGCATGATAAAATGGGATGTCCAGTAGAGCCTAAAATGTGTCTCCTAGGCATTGGTTCTGATGACTCTTTACAGAAAACACTAAAGCTTTTATAATAGAGGACCTTTTTAATGCTAGACAAGAAAGTCCCCCTCCCCTCATGATTTACTGGTCCATCACCCTGATCAGCTTGGCCGCCAGTTAAGTGTGAAAGGAATTTGATAACAGTAAACAAAGAGGTAAGCAGTGAAATGTTTTCTCCAGTACTTAGGAGCACTTCCCAAAACTATTCCTATCTCAATTGAAAAAAAACATGTTAATCGATAGTGTTCCTTTAACAAAATAGGTCATGCATGAGCTTGCAAAGTGACATTCAGGGGCTTTGCCCTCCTGATCTTCCAACCTGCATGGTGGATACTATGTTAATAAAGCTTATATGGTGGATGCTATGTTAATAAAGCTTAAATGGTGGATGCTATATTTTCATCCTTTACTTCTTTAAATAGTAAAACGTGGTTATGCAGGTGCCCAGTATTTGAAAGAAAAAACACATTGATGAGTATTGCAATGCAGGGATGCCATACATTAATTTGATAAATGATAGGAACAGTCCAAAGCTCTTAGCTATGGCACTGCCACCGTATATTTGTGCACATTGCTATCAATTGCTTGGTAGCAGAATGCATCAGCATCTAGCCAGGCAGTCGCAGCTGCACAATACCAAGGGTTTAGAAATTGGAAATCCTTGAGTTTGTAAATCAGGCATTTTTATATATAATCTTTCAGCACTGGAATATGAAAAGTATCTCCAGGCATAAATAAGTAATCGAACATGAAACAAAGCTGTTAATTTATGCCCTCTAATTTAATGTTGTATATATTTATTAAATCCACACATGTGAAAATTGATATGTTTATTCCTATGTACAATGAGAACTCTTCAGTGGAAAAATATGAATAAGGAACATTTTCTATAATGGGGCTAAAATATCACATAAGTTTCATACATTAGGTTATAGTTGTGAAGATTGCAAAGATACCACCAATTTCCTGTTCAATTGTTTGTAACTTGATGTATAGTATCTCAAATGATCCAATAAATATGATTCCAGTGTTGTATGTCCAAAGAACAGAAGGTGCCTATGGCAGTTTAGACGGCAATTCTGTCTTGTTTTGCTTGTGGCTGTTATCAAAAGTGAGATTGTTTTAGTTAACAGGCCAGAACTAATAAAGTTCACCTCACACCAGTAATATAACTAATTGAGGTGCATGAAAAAAATACAAAGAAAAGGTTATAAAAATAAACACTCTCAATGGATTGCTACAGGATAAAAGCCTTTTGTTTGTAACTGCTTTCATTCGTTTTTAATTTATATTGAAATTTTAAAGTGTATCTTGACAGTATCAACACTCTCAGGGTCCGATCAAATTCACGTTTTCTCCTAGGTTTCCTCCTAGGTGATATTTTCACACCTATCAAGATGTCTAAGTCACCAGCAAGCTAGAAAATACTCAAAATTATTTTCTAACTTATTTGCCTACTTTTCAAATGCTGAGTGAAATGTTAAACAGAAAATGGAAATTAAATCCTAGCAGAGGAGAAAAAATGAGTTGGATTGGGCCCTCAGACTCACAAAATACAGTTTGTGACCTGAAAAATATATGCAAACTGGCTACTGTGACTTTATTTGCTGTGTATTTATTTAGGTCAAAGACCTTGGGGAGGGGGGGGGGGCAAGGTGGGTGGGAGGCTAAATTGTGGCAGCTGAGCAGCTGACAACACCTGAAAGCATTTGGTAATAACAGAACATAATCTTTCCTCACGTTGCAAGTTCACTTTACTAACTATCTAAGAAGGTTCTTATGTATCTCTGTTTGGTATATACATGAAAATAAATTATACTTATTGCACCTTATTGCATTTCAGAAGATGTTTAAATAAAGCGAGGAAAGGATACTGAGACATTAAAGCATTATACACACACTTGATGGTTCTTGGCCAAGGCAGATGATCGGGGCAGCCTTTGTTGAGAATCGGTTGTGTGTATTGGTGGCCCTGACTGCCCTTGGTGGCTCGGCTAGTAATCAACCTGGAAGATCAACTCAGCCAATTCTGGCCAAGTGTTATAAGCCTGCCTGACAGTGGAGCTGGTGATTGCTTTGTGGAGAAACTTGGGTGCCGCCATAGCCACCATTATAAATTGCAGCTATACTGGAAAAATTTGGGCGTCACACAAATTTCCCAGTATAGCCACAGTTTATAATGGCACTTTTATAGTAATAGCGGTGGATTGGTGACAGGGGCAGTTAAGGTTAATCATGGGGGAGCGGTTAAGGTTAAGTGTTGAGTGGTTGTTTTAAGGGTTAGGCATGGGGAGGCAGTTAATATTAGGCATGATGGGTGTTTTTAGGGGTTAGTCACGGAGGAAGGAGGGGAGGGGTTAAGTATAAGGCATTAGCAAGGGGGGGTTTCTGTGTGAGAATAGTGTTAGTTAAGTTAGTAAATTATACCAGTGTTTTACTACAGTAATTTATTGTTTAAAAATGCAGAATATCTGATTCTAATAGCCGAAATTGGGCACCTAAATTTCCTTGGGCACCTTTTTCATGCACGCATACAGTACATGACTATATCTCTACTTACCCTATTGGAAAATACATCAAGCATTATCAAATCATCTATAAATAATTCAATTATTGTAAGAAGTTGGATTACAAGTACCTACCTGTGATTATTGTGGTATTTCACCGGCACTGCTCTGGAGCTCTTCATTTGCTCCATTTCAAAAGTTGCCTTGTCTTGTAGTCAGCTGCCTCTGCAGGACCAGGATCTGTGTGATCCATCTTCCCTGTGCAATAAATGTGCTATTCTAGTCAAATATTGCTGTGCAGTAAATTACAGAGATGGAAACTGATGCGTTACATTTTTCTTTCCACCTTGTGTAAACTTATGAACTAACGGCACAGAGAAAGGACGATTCTAAGTATCTCTTTTGCCAAGACTTATACTGTTGTCATGGTTTCCACTAAGTTTTCTAAAAAAGTTATAGCAACTGCAAACTTAAAGGGAACCCAAGGTGAGTGACATATGGAAGTTGCTTGTCTCAAACTGTGGACCCAGCGCTGCAAGGTGAGATTGCTATTCACTTTGCCTCCATGAAACTACTCTGTAACAAGTGCTTGGAAGAACAAAGAAAAATCGAGAGCCCAATATGGTGCAGTATTGTTAAGTTGGTTGTGGTTTAAAGCAAAATATTTAGATATACTCACAAACATGGGTTACCCATAGGCAACCACTTCAAGTGCAGGTGGGGAGTATTGGAACCTGACCCCACTCAGGTTTTTAAGATGTCGCTCTCTGTAGATAGGAAACAGGGTAGCACCCCTCCACCGAGGGTGGAATCAAGATTTTAGCAAGGCTTGGTGTACAGAGGCGCCAGAGTAGAATAAAAACGTTTAAAAACCGTCTAAAAGACGGTGATGTTCAGGTGGACTTACCTCCCTCAAAAATATAGAACTCAATTGAGTCACATTATATCAATACAAAAATGTTTTATCTAACTCCACTTAGTGCAACGCATTTCGCAGGTGTGGTCCTGCTTCATCAGGCAAACAGAAGTATAACTCAATGGGTCTAAATGCAGAAGACAGAGGCGCTCACTTCTGCATTTAGACCCATTGAGTTATACTCCTGTTTGCCTGATGAAGCAGGACCACCACACCTGCGAAACTCGTTGCACTAAGTGGAGTTAGATAAAACATTTTTGTATTGATATATTGTGACTCAATTGAGTTTTATATTTTCGAGGGAGTTAAGTCCACCTGAACATCCCCCTCTTTTAGACGGTTTTTAAACGTTTTTATTCTACTCTGGCGCCTCTGTACACCAAGCCTTGTTGATACTCTGTAACAAGCATATCCTTATTGTCTTTCTACCCAGGAACACAATGTGACAGAAACGAGTACAGTGCATACTGCGGATCCAACATATCAGCAAAAAAATGTGGGTATACAGTGCCAAGAGTGTACTGAGGAATACAAAGACGTGTACACTGAGGTGATCAAGCAAACCCAGACTAAACAATTTCTCAAACTTAAAGAGGAACTGTAAGCAAGGATTGAACTTCATCCCAATCAGTAGCTGATACCCCATTTCCCATGAGAAATCTTTACCTTCTCTCATATAGATCATTGGGGGAGGGGGTCTGTATGGCTGATATTGTGGTGCCTTTTTGCTAAAGTTCCTCTTTAACTTTTTTAGTAGAGAATATTGTTCTATGTTTACCTTCAGCATCAAAAAGTAAGAATTAAATGCTTTAAATTATCATAAAGAGGTGCGCATTTTAGACAGACAGCAAAACCGCTTTACAAGAGGTATAGAGGAGGGCCATAAATTAGGACAACCATCGTTAAACAAGGGGGAAGGGAGCCTTCAACACTGTTTTCCATCACCATACAATTCAGTTTAATCACCCTTACCTACACATTTGTAAGATCATACTCACCTTCAGGCAGGCATTTAAACAATTAGCAGTTGTATCATATATCTTATTATAGTCTCCTGGCTTTTACTGCGAATTTGCTGTGCAGATAAATACTTCTTCTTCTAATTTGAGCTGAAGAAACAACTTAAATACGAAGAAAATACCTTCTAGAACATACATGCATTTAAAGCATTTTTGAAGGATGCTTTTTAAGTACCTACGGATTATTAATGTAACTATGCTGTGTTTTTTTTATTCGTCATTTCTATTACAACAGCTGTGTTGCAGTGGCTAGAAGTTTCTTTCACCCATAGCACTCACAGCTCTGCAGTTTGGCTGCTGCTTCAACATGTCTAATATAAAAGGACCTTTAGCTGCATACACTGATCTACAACATCCTTTTGTCAGAAAAGGTCAAACTGTATATATGTAACCCATTCCACTGCTGCACAGAATTCTGGATATACTGTTTCCTTCCCCCTTTGCCTTTGTTTCCAGCCACTTGACTATTTACACTAAACTATTAGTAAAGTCTGTCTGACCTGAGATGCAGTTTCCAAGTGCACCTGCTGCTTTTATGTTCTCTCTGCATACCAGCTAAACGGAATAGGCTCCTGTTTTACTGAGGGTATAAATATGAAGGTATAATCAATATATCAAGGCACTAGGGGCTTGATGCATTAAACCTCTTTACTGACTTTCCATCTTGATTTACTAACGTTAGAGAAAAGTTTAGTATTAGTTTTGTGCCTAGTTATTATTATTAAACGTTATTTATAAAATGCTAACATATTACGAAGCGCTGTACAACAGAGAGGAGACAAAATATATCCATGAACAATATAACACGGGTATATTACAGTGTTAAACAATGGTGCAAAAAGTAGTGAAAGAATAAATAATGTTGAGCAGATTGCAAGATAGGGATAAATACTGATTATGAGTCACTGAGTCCATATGGTAGCGGAGAAAAGAACACAGGGAAGAGTAGACTTACAATCTAATGGGTGGAGAAAAGGGCCAAATGGTGGAGGTTGGTGAGGGTTAGTATTTCAGTAGGAGGGATTGGAGCTATGAAGATGGCGGTTAGGTTGTGGTAAGCATTTGGGTCTTTAAGGCCTGCTTAAATTAGTTGAATGGGGTGAGCCTGATGAGTGGAGGGAGGGAGTTCCATAGAATAGGAGCTGCTCTGGAGAAGTGCTGGAGCCTGATGAGTGAGCAAGTGATCCAAGGGGTGGATATCTGTACAGTATTGGAGGAGCAGAGAGAGCAAGCTGGATAGTGTCTCTTTATGAGATGGGAGATGAATAAATGGCACGGTATGGTTCATGGATTTGTATGCCAGGCAGAGCAGTTGAAATTGAATTCTTAGAGGGATCATAAGACAGTGAATGGACTTGTAAAGTGGGGCAGCTGAAGAGGAATGATGGGAGGAGTGAATGAGTTTGGCAGGTGCATTCATAATGGATTGCAGAGGTCAGAGTCCAGCATCGGGAAGTCCAGAAAGGAGGGAATTGCAGTAGTCCAGACAGGAATGGCCAGAGTGTGGACCAGGAGTTTGATGGTGTCTGGGGTTAGGTAAGGGTGACTTTTGGCAATGTTGTGGAGATGGAAGTGGCATGACTTGAAGACATTCTTGATGTGGGGGGAGAAGGAGAGTGCTAAGTCAAGGGAGACACTCAGGCAACAGGTTTGAGGGACAACGGTGGATAAACGTGTTATCAATAGTAATGGAGATGGAGAGGACTGGATGAACAAGTGTTGTTCAAATTTGGGTAATAGAGACACAGGATCAGCAGGAGAGTCAGGCAACTGGTATTATTTTAAAAGTTAAAATCCACATCCTTCTCAGTTTAGGTTCCCTTTAATCTCTCTGCTATTTCTGTACCATATTTCTTTGTCTTAGTTACAAGAAAATGGTTATCACTTCTCTAATCACTTAATTCAATACCATTTACTGAGTCTAATCATGTCTAATCATGCTAGACAATTAATGGTTTTTAATGAATTCAACCATTTTATTGCATGCTATGCCGCTCTCCTAAAACATGCATACAGTACTTAGTCAAAGAGTATTTTCTGGTACTGTGAAACTACAGTGGCTGCCCTCTGTGTGCTATAGTTCATTCGCATTTACTCTTTGCATCTCTGCAGGAATCAGAATTGCTTGCAACAGTTTTAGATCACTTGGTGGTGACATATATAATAGGAAAATGGTGGCAGTGAGAATATCAGGCAAAGTGCTGTCAGCTGTGAAAACACGCACCCTGTGAGCATGGAAAGTTGATAATTATGTTATTCAGCACATTTGACAAGAGGTCATTAAAAATGTTCCACATGGCTGAAGCGTATCTTTGAGGTTGTAAGCAGATCCAAATTGATATGCCTGTTGTTATCAAAAATAGTATAAAAGAAAATCTCTTGCAGGCTCATATGAAGAACATTTGTTCATTCATTTATAAAAGAAAGAAATGGAACATTAAATAAAAGTGATGTCTAAGACCTGCATGTTTACAGCAAATATAACCTTCTAATGGCAGAAGTCATTAGAGGTACTTAATGAGCTGCAAATGGAGTTAAAGTGAGTCCAAATGATCGCTATATGGGTGCTGACATTTCTGATCTTTTTTTTTTAAAGAAATTGATGGAGTTTTACATCAGCCAACTGGCATGTTTGAAAGAAAATAAAATGCCGGACTATTATACTCTTAGTTCTTTTAATATCTAAGCTTAAAGGCACAAAATGAAGTGATAATGAATTACACATTTTTTCTGGATCACTGACTAATGAGTAATGAAATGGTGAAAAGTTCCAGTAAAAATGTTAGCAACAGATACACTTACATTTTACTTGTGACTGGTTTCATTGTCTCGTTTAAATACAAACATCACTATTGCATGCTGGGTAGTGGTGTCAGTAAGTCCTTGACATCAAAGGCACATGTTTCTGGTCTACTGGAACATTTCAAAGTAATGGTTCATTCTCTGCTGTGGTTCTGTAAAATATATTAGCCATAGGCTTGCTATACACCAGGGGTTCTGGATGTAGGGCCCAGTGCACACCAAAACCGCTAGCAGATCTGCAAAACGCTAGCGGTTTTGGGAGCAGATTTCAGAGCGATTCTAGGCATTTTTAGAGCGGATTTCTAAACATGCCTAGAAGTTTTGGCTGCGTTTTTGTGTAGCAGATTACACAAATTGTTACAGTAAAAGCTGTACTGATGAACAGCTTCAGTAACAAAAACACCTGGCAAAACGCTCTGAAGTAGCGTTTTTAGAGTGGTTTGCGTTTTTCCTATCCCTTACATTGAGGCAGAAACGCTTCTGCAAACTGCAAACGTGCAGCAGGAGGCACGTTTGCGGTTTTCTACAATCCTCAAACCGCTGGTGTGCACCATCTCATTGAGATACATTAACCGAGCAGTTTGATAGGCAGATGCAGCCAGCGGATTGCATCAAAAACCGCTCGGTGTGCACTGGGCCTAAGCCTGACTTCAAAGGCTTAAAGCGTTAATTTGCATATTCAGTAGTGGTGCATTGTGGGTAACAGCAGTTACACATTTAATGCTGATAATTCAGCATTGTGTGTAACTGTTGTTATCCAAAATGCACCACTGCTGAACTCTTTAAGCCTTTGTGTGATGAATAGCGGAAAAGCCGCCGCATGTTCTGACAGTAAGGCGGCTGATTCCGTGTCTGATGCGGCGGTTTGTCCGCATCAGCATGCGTCTGGGTTGTCTGGAACTGGTGGTGTGCATGGGAGGAATGGCATGGGGGCCGCCGCGTGTTCTGACGGTAAGGCGGCGGATTCCGCGCCCAGTGCGGCGGTTTCCCCGCAGCAACATGTGTCTGGGCTGTCTGGACCTAGTAGTGCACACAGATGGAGAGCTACGCGCGCGCGCGCTGCAAGACGAGCTCTTTATACCAATAGGAGGAAGATCAGTTGATCAGGGCGGTCAGCTGATCCCTGATTAGTCAGTGATTTGTTGATGGGAGCTGGGCGGCACTGTGGAGCGCTTTACTATATATATCTCCTGCTGTTCAGTTGTTGGTTGTCTGGCGTTGCGAATGCCTACGTGTTAGCACTCAGACCTTAGTCAGATCCTTCAGTGTGGTGGAACCAGGAGGCCCTGGGAATCCACACTTAGCCAGTTACTGTATATCATCTGTGTATTCTCTAGCATAGTTCCAGGGTGTTGAGATCACGCCCTCACACCCCAGACTAGGAATACTGTATATCATCTGTGTTATTCTCTAGCATAGTTCCAGGGTGTTGAGATCACGCCCTCACACCCCAGACTAGGAATACTGTATATCATCTGTGTTATTCTCTAGCATAGTTCCAGGGTGTTGAGATCACGGCCCTCACACCCCAGAATAGGAATACTGTATATCATCTGTGTTATTCTCTAGCATAGTTCCAGGGTGTTGAGATCACGGCCCTCACACCCCAGACTAGGAATACTGTATATCATCTGTGTTATTCTCTAGCATAGTTCCAGGGTGTTGAGATCACGACCCTCACACCCCAGACTAGGAATACTGTATATCATCTGTGTTATTCTCTAGCATAGTTCCAGGGTGTTGAGATCACGGACCTCACACCTCAGACTAGGCCTTGTTCTGATATCTGTTATGACCTGTAGCTTACCTGACTATTCTTCTGATCTCTGATTTGGTACTTTGCATATCTGATACTCTGTTGCCGACCCGACCTGTCTGACCTTTGGCTGTCACCCCCCGCAGGGTGTCCAGCCTTTCCGCAGGGGTCCCCTGCTCTACAGAGGGGACACTGCTCCTTATCAGTCAGGGACTCCCTCTCCAGGTGTCCTTGACTGCAGTAAGGTCTTCTCTACTTACTGGACCACCTGCTAACCCGGTGGTCCAAAGGTTACTGTTGCACCAAAACACTTACACACTCAGGTGTCTAGAGGTTAGACATATTTGATTATTGGCGATTCTGCAGATCCCCAATAATCAGGTATATCTGTATTCTTGGGGATACTGCAGATCGCCAAGAATCAGATTCTCTCTCTGGTTGCTGACACCTATCGTTACAGAACGCCAGACCAAAACAATATGGACGCACTTAGCACTCGTCTGGACACACTCACCACCTCGGTGGAAAATCTCATCAGAGTGATGGACGGTCAGCAGGCCCAGATTTCTGCTTTATCTGGGTCACTACAAGTCCTACAGACGACTGTCAATTCAATGCGATCCCCTCCAGTCACAGACTTGAGGATGTCTGTACCGGAAAAATTTTCTGGCCATAGATCTGACTTTCAGAATTTTAAGAATCGTGTGATGTCATATTTTGAATTGAGGCCTAATCTGTCAGGGACAGAGGCACAGAGAATTACCGTTATCATAACCTTACTCTCAGGGGATGCTCAAACCTGGGCGTATAATTTACCAACAGGGCATGAAGCACTTAGGTCAGTTGAAGAATTCTTCAAGTCCATGGCCATAATTTATGACGACCCAGACATTGCGTCTACCTCTGAACGGAAGCTAAAAACCTTGCGTCAAGGCAAGGATCCAGTGGAGGTCTATGCGGCTGAGTTCAGGAAGTGGTCAGTGTTGGCTAGGTGGGGGGCTTTTGCACTACTAGATTGTTTTTTTATCGGGGTTGTCAGACACAGTTTCTGGGCTGATGTTGGGATACCCTGAACCTAAGACACTTGAGGAAGCAATCTCTCTTGCAGTGCGTGTGGATCGTCGGTTACGATACCAAAAGCAAAGACAGGGTTAGATATGTCTCTTATGCCACGTCTCCCCCTACCTCACCACCACCTGAGCCAATGCAAATTGGTCACTCCAAATTAACTCGTTCAGAGAAGAATCATAGGAAGACGGAGCAGCTTTGTCTATACTGTGCAGAGGAGGGTCATATAGTGCGGAACTGTCCCAAGAAGTCGGAAAACTCTGCCGCCTAGGTGTAGTCAGAGCTAATACCCTGGGCGCGCAGTCTTTACCTCTACATAATGATCGTCTGTTACTCCCTTGTTCGGTCACATGGGAGGGTCAGACTGCTTCTACGGAAGCCTTTATTGATTCTGGTTCAGCAGCTAATTTTATCGATTACGAGTTTGCAAAAAGATTGGGTATACCCATGCTTCCCTTGAATCAACCAATCTTGGTCACTGCGGTAGATGACTCTCCTCTGCAGAGTAACCGCCCCTAAACCCAGACTCCTAATGTGCATCTCAAGGTGGGGGTTTTACATGGGGAGAGTCTGCAGTTTCTGGTCTTGCATATGGCAACCTCTACCGTCATTCTTGGCATGCCCTGGTTACAAATCCACTCACCTCAGATAGACTGGGTTACGGTTCAGCTAACGAGCTCGTCCCACTGTGATCATCATTGTTTAGTGAAAGTAACCCTGGGTAATACCAACGTTCAGGTTGAAGGTGTACCAAGACAATACGCAGAATTTGCTGATGTCTTTTGCCCAAAGTCAGCAGACAAACTTCCCCCCCATCGCGCCTTTGATTGTCCTATCGATCTGAGATCTGGTTGTATGCCGCCCAGAGGTCATCTTTATAATCTATCTGGGCCAGAGAAACTAGCTATGCAGGAATACATCAGGAAAAACTTGGCGAAAGGGTTCATACGTCCCTCTCGGTCACCAGCAGGGGCAGGGTTTTTTTTCGTGAAGAAAAAAGATGGAGGTCTTCTCCCCTGTATTGATTACAGAGGACTGAATAAGATCACTGTGAAAAATCACTACCCTTTACCATTGATTGACAATTTATTCACACAGGTGACCAACGCCAAGATTTTTTCTAAGCTAGATCTCAGGGGTGCATACAATCTGGTTCGCATCAGAGATGGGGACGAATGGAAGACGGCTTTTAACACACCCGATGGGCATTACGAATACCTGGTGATGCCCTTTGGGTTGTGCAATGCGCCAGCCGTCTTCCAGGAGTTAATCAATGAAGTTTTCAGGGAAGTGTTGGGGAAGTTTGTTCTGGTTTATTTGGACGATATTCTAATCTTTTCGTCCAACCTCGCTGAACACCGCAAGCATGTCAGATGGGTATTAGAGAGGTTACGACAGAATCAGCTGTATGCCAAACTAGAGAAATGCCTCTTTGAGGTAGAGTCGGTAGCCTTCCTAGGTTACATCATCTCCACTTCTGGTCTCTCGATGGACCCAGGGAAGGTTTTCTGCTGTCCTGGACTGGCCTCAGCCCGTGGGGCTGAAGGCACTCCAGAGGTTCCTGGGGTTTGCCAATTACTACAGAAGGTTTATTAAGGGGTACTCTACCATAAACTCTCCTCTCACCAGTCTAACCAAGAAGGGGACTGATACTCATCATTGGTCACCTGAGGCTCATACGGCCTTCTCAACTTTAAAGAAGCTGTTCTGTTCTGCCCCAATACTGAGGCATGTTGACGTTGCCTTTCCCTTCATTGTAGAGGTTGATGCCTCAGAGGTGGGGGTAGGAGCGGTGTTGTCGCAGAGGTCAGGATTGCAGGGCAAGCTACATCCATGCGCTTACTTTTCTCGCAGATTTTCACCTGCCGAATAAAATTATGACATCGGCAACCGGGAACTCCTAGCCATTAAACTAGCTTTTGAGGAATGGCGACACTGGCTGGAGGGTGCAGAACATGTTATCACGGTTTACACAGACCATAAGAATTTGGAGTATATCGAGGGGGCTATGAGACTTAGCCCCCGTCAGGCCCGGTGGTCCCTGTTTTTTGCTAGATTTAGACTTATAATCACGTATACTCCCAGAAGTAAGAATATCAAGGCCAATGCACTCTCTAGATGTTTTGAGCCCGAGTCAGTGCAGTCTACTGATCCGGAGACTATTCTGCCTCCAAAGGTAGTCCTGGCAGCCACTGAGACTTGGAGAGATTGGTCAACCACTTTGAGTCCCTACCAACAGGATGTTCCAGAGGGGAAGCCAGAGGGGGTCATGTTTGTGCCACTGCCCTTTCGGTTACAAATTCTACAGTTTTTGTCACTCTCACAAGAATGTCGGTCATCATGTAGCCACCCGAACTCAGGATCTACTGGCTAGATGTGCCTGGTGGCCTAGTTTGGCGTCTGATTGTAAGGAATTTGTAAGGGAGTGCACGATCTGTGCGAGGAGTAAGCCCTCTCGTCAGGCCCCCGTGGGCAAGTTACAGTCTTTGCCAGTCCCTAATGAACCTTGGACTCATATTTCCATGGATTTTGTGGGTGAACTCCCTCGGTCTGAAGGCAAGTCGGTCATTTGGGTGGTAGTAGATCGTTTCAGTAAGATGGCGCACTTTGTCCCTCTGAAAGGACTCCCCTCGGCCCAGGAACTGGCTGCTCTCTTCATCCAGCACATCTTCCGGCTGCATGGCATTCAGGAAAATGTAGTGTCAGATCGGGGAGTCCAGTTTGTTTCGAAATTTTGGGGGGCCTTTTGCCATCAATTAGATATGGAACTCGCATTCTCATCAGGCTACCACCTTCAGACCAACGGCCAGACAGAGAGAGTTAACCAATCCCTGGAACAATTTCTCAGGTGCTATGTTGCTGATGCGCAAACTGATTGGGTAAAGTTTTTGCCATTTGCAGAGTTTGCGCACAACAATCTGAAAAGCTCTTCTTCTGGGTATTCCCCCTTTTAAGTGGTGTCAGGTAGATCACCCAAGTTTGCTCCTTTGCCAGTCGCATCAACTCCTTTTCCAGCTCTGGAGGACTGGCAGAGGGCCTTGAAAGAGATTTGGGGAATGGTTAAGAGGAACCTAGGGAAAGCTTTCCAAACCCAGAAGAAGCAGGCCGATAAACATCGGTCGGTAGAGTGGAGATTCTCCCCTGGAGATCTGGTGTGGGTATCCACTCGTCATTTGGCCTTGAAACAATTGTCACCCAAGCTAGGTCCTAAATTTATAGGACCATTTCCAGTGGCCAAGAAGATTAATAATGTCACATATGCTGTTGATCCCAGCATGAAAGGTGTAAGATCGTTCCATGTGTCCCTGTTGACGCTGCCGGCGCTTGGAACGCGGAAGTGGCGAGTAATTCTCCGCATGCCTCCCTGCACTTGCCACCGCTAAATGGAGGGGGAGAGAGGCAGAAGGAGGGGTCCCAGGTGAGGGAGGGGGGGATATTTCCCCCCTCCCCACAGCTGCTTCCACTGCCCCTCCTTCTAGCGCTGCTTCCCCCCTCCTGCGCCCTACAGAAGGAACAGGTCTGGCGAGAGGCCAGACCTGTACGGCACACCAGGAAACATCCCACGGCACACTAGTGTGCCGCGGCACAGCGGTTGAAAAACGCTGGTTTAGTGAATCAAACCCATAGACTTTCTATGCACCAGTGCTTTTGGATGGAAGCCTGATTTCAGAGGCTTAAAGAGTTAAAGGGACTCAGAGCAGTGCAGAAACTATGGAAAGATGCATATCATTTTAAAGCTCTCTTTCTCCTCTTTCCAATGATACATAAATCGACACCCTACGCCTTTTAGTTTTCGCTATTTTCGCGATTGAAATTGCCGCAGCTGCGATTTCAATTGCGAAAATTGAGAAAAGTAAGAGGCATAGGGCGACGATTTAGGTGTCGCCAGAAAGAGGAGAAAGAGAGCTTTAAAATGATATCCATCTTTCCATAGTTACATTGTATTACACAGGACGACACTTTCCCTAGTGTCAGCAGCTCCATTCAGCACAATGCTGACTTTAGGAAAAAGTCGCCCTGTGTAATACAATGTAACTATGGAAAGATGGATATCATTTTAAAGCTCTCTTTCTCCTCTTTCTGGCGACACCTAAATCGGCGCCCTATGCCTTTTAGTTTTCTCTATTTTCGCTATTGAAATCGCGGCCGCAGCAAATTCAATCGCAAAAATAGCGAAAACTAAAAGGCGTGGGGCGACGATTTATATATCATTGGGAAAAGGAGAAAGAGAGCTTTAAAATGATATCCATCTTTCCATAGTTTCTGCACTGCTCGGAGTCCCTTTAAAGAGTTCAGCAGTGGTGCATTTTGGGTAACAACTAAATGCTAAATTATCATGATGTTTGTATTTCAGCATTACCTGTGATTGGTTTCATGGTCTAGTTTAACCACTTGAGGACCGCAGTGTTAAAACACCCTAGTGACCAGGCCATTTTTAATTAAATAGGCCACTGCAGCTTTAAGGGCTCGCTGCATGGCCGCACAACTCAGCACACAAGTGATCCCCTCCCCCTTTTCTCCCCACCAACAGAGCTCTCTGTTGGTGGGGTCTGATTGCTCCCCATGTTTTTTTTTTTATACAAATATTTTTATTATTTTTTAAATAAAAACAGTATTTCTTTAAATATTTTCCCTCCCTCCCCCAGTCAGCCAATCACTGCAATCAGCTGTGATAGGCTTCAGCTTCAGCCTATCAGCGCCGATCACTTCTGTGTCCCCCAGGGGGACAGCTGTGTCACACGGCTGCCCCACTACAGCGCTGCCTTAGATCGCAGCCCTGTACTACCCTATTAGATGGCGGTTTTGCCGTCTAACAGTCTCCGAGCGGCGACCCTATAGAAGGCCGTTCGCGCCATTCTGCGTGGAGCGGTCCTGGGACTGCCGCCGCATTCACGCCAATTGGCGTGGAGCGGTCGGCAAGAGGTTAAATACAAACATCACTATGTCTTGAATAAAAGAGGTGTCACACTTTAAATGTGCAGGGTGCAGCCAGCACCATGAGAACATTGTATTTAGGGGCTTCATAACAAAAACAGTTAAAAAGGGCACGAGACACATTCTGCTGAAAAGGCCGCTCACTAAAATAGCGAATGACGGGTCCACCAGCTATGCAAACTGTGGCTATAGATAGTGAGTTCTGTTTTCATTAGGGTGTTGGCGGGCATGATAGGGTAATTTTGTGGTGGGGGTTAAGGATAGGCGGACACCAGGAGTGGTTAAAGGGAACCTTAACTGAGAAGGATATGGATGTTTCCATTTAACCTCCTTGCCGGTCTAAAAAATCCGGCAAGGAGGCAGCGCCGCACATTTTTTTAATTTATTTATTTTTAAATCATGTAGCGAGCCAAGGGCTCGCTACATGATAGCCGCTAAGCGGCGGCATCCCCCCACCCACTCCGATCGCCTTCGGCGATCAGAGTATGCAGGGAATCCCGTTGAGAATGGGATTTCCTGCAGGGCTTCCCCGGTCGCCATGGCGACGGGGCGGGATGACGTCACCGACGTCATGGACGTCGGGACGTCATAGGGAATCCCGATCCGCCCCTCAACGCTGCCTGGCACTGATTGGCCAGGCAGCGCAGGGCTCTGGGGCGGGGGGGAGCGACTCGGCGCGGCGGATTGCAGCGGATCGGCGGCGAGCGGCGGTGATCGGAAGTTACAAGCAGCTAGCAAAGTGCTAGCTGCTTGTAACAAAAAAAAATTATGCAAATCGGCCCAGCGGGGCCTGAGATATCCTCCTACGCAGGTTACCCCGAGCTGAGGTCGGGATAACCGGCAAGGAGGTTAAACAATACCAGTTGCTTGGCAGGCCTGTTTATGTCTATGGGCTTGTTTCACAAAGCGGTGCTAACACAGTTAGCCCGCCTAAAGACTTTGGGCATGCTAACCAGGGTGCTAACTAGGTTAGCACAGTTTTGTAAATTTAGACTGCGCGAAAGTCCCACGAGCAAAACCTTGAGCGCTAATTATCGCGCGAGATTAGGTTTTGGCCGTGATAAGTGGCTTTTCACAAGCGTGCTAACAGTTAGCACCGCTTTGTGAATCAAGCCCTATGTGTGCAATAGTAGCTGAATCACACACCTGAAACGAGTCTGACTTCAGTCAGAGCACCTGATCTACATGCTTGTTGAGGGGCTGTGGCTAAAAGTATTAGGCCTGGAACCCACTACAAATTGCTATCGCTAATCGCAATTGCTAGCGTTTTGTGTGAGCGTTTTTTTAGCGATATCATCAGTGCTTTCTGGCATTTTGGTGAGCGTTTAGAACAAAGTGCATAGCGTTTTGTGAGCGATAGTGTTTAGCATTTAGCGATTTGCAATTTCATTGGTTAATTCAATATTTTTTTTTTTTACAAATTTAGCCAATGTTATTGATTTTTTGAGCTTTTAAAGGGGACTACACACCTGTATGAGTGGCAGCATCACATACTTCACACAATAAATTAAACAGTATTATAATAATAATAATTAAAGTAGTCACACAGAAACAATAGTGGTAGTTTACTTAACTTTTATTTTCTTTTTGCTTTTTTATTGTTTGGCACCTTTTTTATGTATTGGAGAAAATAACCCTCAAATACAACTTTGTATCTGTATGAAGCACACATAACCGACAGTATTCTTGGAGTAATGTATTGTGTGCACATATGTACTCACATAATAGTTTTAGAAAGGTAAAATTGTTCATTGTTCAACAACACAAATTTAACATAACGTAAACACATACAAACCCTGTCCCTGTCCCTGATTGTATTGCAAGTGCCCATAGGGTGGTTGTTTGGGATATGGCGGAATAGGCACTGGAGGTGATTGTGAAGGTGTGCTGGAAGAAGAGCTGTGTGATTGGTCCACTGTATTAGATGGCAGAGAGGTGATTTTTTTTTTTTTATGAGATCAATAATACCCTGTCGAAGGTCTAAGATTTTCTCTTCAGGGACTTTCTTCATATAGGGTATTAGACTGACTGCAGAATTATAATGATCACATCTAGCATAATGTAATGCACCAACTGCTTCCTGCATGGAACTTAGTACACCAGTCTCAAAACTGGCTTGTCCACTAGTAAGTGCAGCTCTGCGCCTTCCTCTTCCTCTTATTTTTGCAGGTTTTTAGGCAGAATTAGTTGCCTGTGAAGGAGACACTAATGGGACACTACTACTTGAATGTGAAGGAGACAGTACTGTGACACTACTAGTGTTTGAGGTGTCATCACTTTGTGTGTCTGATACTGAGAATAAAGGTGCAGAAGTATTGTCCATGCCATCTTCATCATCAGCTTCATCAACTATGACCGGCACATCAGCAGGAATACTATCTTGTGTCCTATGGAAGGACAAAGCTTGGTCAGTATTTAAAGTGTAAGCATGACATATGTGTACGTATATACATGTGTTATGGATGAGAACAAAAATCTTGTATGTTACAAATCCACATAAAAAGGTTACTTACGGCTCCAGGTCCATACTCCGTCTGAGGAAAGCAAGTTGCGCAGGGTAAACATATTTGGTCCTAGTAGATGCCCCAGACCCACTGTTGCTCTCCTTTACTTCTTCCAAGAGCTCCCTTCGAAATCTGTCCTTAATATTCTTCCATCGATTTTTTACTTCTTTCACTGTAAAATATACATAGTACACATTTGTAACATATTAATTATATTGCAGGTTATTAGGTAATGTACATACTTCACAAATTCATATGATTTTAATTTATATTCTGTGCAGCCAGGCTTCATTATATTATTATTATTATTATTATTATTTATTTATAAAGCGCCAACATATTCCGTGGCGCTGTACAATGTAAGAAAACAAACAAGGGATACATAATGATACAGACAATGATATACATGAAAATATGAACACTGATACAAGATAAAGCACTGCTGATTACAATTTGATTTAACAGGATGACTAAAATGTATAAATTTCTAACAGTGTGCAAGCAATTGAATTAATAACATTCCATGACACAAAAGGGTGAGAGCCCTGCCCTTGCGAGCTTACAATCTAAAGGAATGGGGTGGAAACAAGAGGTGGGGGAAGTATACAGTGCATGTACAGGCAGTGCGTAATTAGGTTATTTAGTGGGTGCATGGCCTAAGCTAGAGAATATGCTTGTCGGAAAAGGTGGGTTTTGAGGGAGCGTTTAAAGATTTCAAAGGTGGGAGAGTGGCGGATGTGTTGTGGAAGGGCATTCCAGAGGAGGGGTGAGGCACGTGAGAAGTCTTGTACACGTGAATGTGAGGAGGTAATTGTAGAAGAGGACAGAAGAAGCTCGTGTGCAGATCTGAGATTGCGGTTGGGTTGGTATCTGGAGACTAGTGAGGAGATGTACAGGGGAGAGAGATTGTGGAGAGCTTTGTAGGTTATGGTTAAGAGTTTGAACTGAATCCTCTCATTAATTGGTAGCCAGTGAAGAGCTTGACAGAGAGGGTCAGCAGAGGAAGAGCGAGAGGAGAGATGAATGAGTCGAGCAGCAGAGTTCAGTACAGAATTGAGCGGTGTTAGTCGGTTAGTTGGAAGTCCACCAAGCAATATATTGCAATAGTCCAATCGAGATATAATAAGAGCATGTACTAACATTTTGGTTGTGTCATGGGAGAGAAAAGTTCGGATACGTGCTATGTTTTTCAGTTGGAAATGGCAGGAGCTGGTTAGGGAGTTAATGTGAGGAGTAAATGAGAGAGAAGAATCAAATATTACCCCCAGGCACCGTGCTTTGGGAACTGATGTTATAGACGTGTTGTTAACATTTATTGTAATATCAGGCAAAGGGGTGGACAGGGATGGTGGAAAGACTATTAGTTCAGTTTTATTCATATTGAGTTTTAAGAAGCGAGAGGACATGAAAGAGGAGATAGCGGACAGGCAGTCGGGAACCCGTGTGAGGAGGGAGTTAAGGTCTGGGGCCGAGAGGTACAGTTGTGTATCGTCTGCATATAGGTGGTATTGGAAACCGAATGAGCTGATTAAGTTACCAAGACCGTGCATGTAGATGGAGAAGAGGAGGGGACCGAGGACAGAGCCTTGAGGTACCCCTACAGACAGAGGATGTGAAGAGGAGGCCTGATCTGAATAAGAAACAGTGAAAGACCTTCCAGACAGGTAGGAAGATATCCAGGAGAGAGAGCTGTCCTTTATTCCTATAGATGAAAGGATCTGTAGGAGTAGAGTGTGGTCGACAGTGTCGAATGCTGATGACAGATCTAGAAGGATGAGTATGGAATAATAGCCTTTGGATTTAGCTGTGAGGAGATCATTAGCTACTTTGGTGAGTGCTATTTCTGTGGAGTGGTTTGGCCGGAAGCCAGATAGGAACTGATCGAGCAAGGAATTTGCAGATAAATACTGACTTAGTTCAGCATGGATGTGGCGTTCAAGTAATTTAGATGCAAATGGAAGAAGTGACACTGGGCGGTAGTTAGCAAGTTCGGTGGGGTCTAGAGATGGTTTTTTAAGTAGCGGTGTTACAACAGCCCTCTTGAGTGAGGATGGAAAAATTCCGGAGGAGAGCGATAGGTTAAACAGCGATGTTAGGGCAGGGATGAGGGATGTGGATAGCTGTGGAATGAGATGTGGTGGGATAGGATCCAAAGAACAGGTGGTTAGATGGGATTTGGAGATAAGGGAAGAGAGCGAATGTTCAGAGAGTGGAGAGAAACTGGAAAGAGAGCAGTCAACAAGAGGAGTGGAGATGGAGTTTGATGTCTGCGTGGAAAACACACTACGGATTTTTGCAATTTTATCTGTAAAGTATGTTGCAAATTCTTCAGCTGATAAGCATGAAGAAGGAGGAGGAGCGGGTGGACGGAGAAGGGAGTTGAAAGTACTGAACAGGTGCTTTGGATTGTGCAAGTGGGAGGATATGAGGGAGGAGAAGTATGATTGTTTTGCAGAAGAGAGAGCGGTTTTAAACTTGTTCAACTCTTTTTTGTAAGTAATGAAATCCTCATTAGTATTAGTTTTTCTCCAACGGCGTTCAGCTACCCTAGAGCACCCCTTTAGCTGTTTAGTAGCTTTAGTCAGCCAGGGTTGGCGACTGACACGGTGCGGGCGGACATTGGTGAGGGGTGCGATTTCATCCATGACTTGCGTGATTGAGCAATGATAGTGTGCAGCTGCTGAGTCAGGGTCAGTGAATGGTTGTGTGAGGAGAGGTGCCAAGGCATCAGAGACAGATTGCATGTCTATGTTGCGGTAGTTCCTGCGTGTATATGAGCGTTCTTGAGGCAGGGTGGTAGGAAGAGAGGAGGAGAGAGAGAAGTTTAGTAGGTTATGATCAGAGAGCGGGAGAGGAGAATTAGTGAAATCAGTGATAGAACAGAGACGAGTGAATATGAGGTCAAGTGTATGACCATTAGAGTGAGTTGGAGCAGTGGACCACTGAGACAGGCCGTAGGAGGAAGTAAGTGACAGAAGTTTAGTGGCGGCAGAATTGTTGGTGTCAACATGAATGTTAAAGTCGCCCATAATGATGGTAGGGATATCGGAGGCCAGGAACTGGAGGAGCCATGCAGAGAAGTGATCTAGGAAGAAGGAAGGAGGGCCAGGAGGGCGGTAGATTATTGCGATCTGGAGGTTAGAGGGAGAGTATAGACGGACTGCGTGGACTTCAAAGGAAGGTAGAGAAAGAGAAGGAATGGGGGTGAGTGGCTTGAAGGAGCATCTATCAGAGAAAAGAATGCCCACACCACCGCCATGTTTATTCCCACTTCTAGGCATGTGACTAAAGTGGAATCCCCCATAAGAGAGGGCGGCAGGTGAGACCGTGTCAGAAGGCGTCAGCCATGTTTCTGTGACCCCAAAGAAGGTGAAGGCGTTGGAATTGAAAAGGTCATGGATGAAAGGAAGTTTGTTGCAGACTGAGTGGGCATTCCAGAGAGCAGCAGAGATAGGTGGGGAAGGAGGAGGGACAAAAGGAATATTAATAAGGTTGTGGCAGTTTCGGTGTGCATGTGGTTGGCTGTTTGCAGTGCGATTAGTGTGCAAGAGTGAGGAGCGACCCGGCAGAGAGGGTCCGGGGTTTGGTGAAATGTCACCTGCAGCAAGGAGTAATAGGAGGCAGAGAGAGCGGAGGATAGGGTGGGTTTTAGATTTATGGGTAGTTGGAGTATGAAATGTATAGCGCGGTTGTATAAATGAGAAAGTTTCGTGAGAAGCAACCTGTGGAGATGATAAAAGAGAGGGAGAAATGTAGAGCGTGTTGCTGACAGCAGGAGGATGCAGTGAGTGTACAGATTTGAGAATAGCAGGGGAAAGCAGGCTAATCATGAAGAGCAGAGACAACATTATTGCACTAACCGTGAATCAAATTGCTAAAGTCTTGTGTCTGTTCCTTCTGGTCTCTTCTGGCTTAATTCTGGTGTAAATTGGTCGTTCTCTTTGTACTTAGAAACCGGTGTACTTTGAAATACCGGTGCATAAATCGACCAAGGTCTAATCGACTGAGAGTTGCATTTATATAGTAAGCCTGATAAGCCTATGCTTAGCTGGCCTGATTGTAGCCTGACTGATGCAGGTGAGGGAATGAGAGCTCAGCCTGTAGCAGATCACAGTAACTCAGGTAATTAAGCAGGAAGCTGCTTGATTGTCTATAGGTGTTGGGGCCAAATTAGCATGGAGCCAGAGGAGAGCAGACTAATTCATGGAATATACAAAGCCAGTCACTTAGCTATAGTAAAATGCAAAGTATTACAGAACTTCAGAATATTCACAGATTGCAGTAAAATCGATAGATTATACAGTATGTCACATAAGCTAGCGATTGATGATGTTCCCAACACTCAACCAAAGGATTTAAGGTAAATGTATATAGCAAAACCATTCAAAATAGTAGGTTGAACTAATAAACTCACTTTTCCTCTCCTGCAGCTTGGGTGACAGCACACTCCATGACAAGCCAGCCTCTTCATACAGCTCTTTGGTAATTTCTGGCCATAGTTTTTTGGCTTGCGGGCTAACTTTGTAGTCATCAAACCTTTTATTAGAAAGCACTTCATGAGGATGCACTTTCACAATGACATCCTCAGAGGTAAACCACGTTTTGCGACGCATTTCTCCAAAATTCTTCCTCTGCAAATTGCGGCAATTTGCGCGCGCAAAAGTCTGCGATCGTGCAAATCGTGACACTTTGCGCGCGCAAAAGTCCGCGAACGGCACTTCACGTGCTAACTGTTTAGCACACCCGTGCTAAACAGTTAGCACCACTTTGTGAATCAAGCCCTATGAGTGATGATGTGCATGACTAGTTTAGAAACCAAGTATTATAATTTGATTATATTTTAGGCTGGGAATTTAGTCAGATTTTTTATCTGCTCCTCTTTCTATGCTTTACAAATCTCTAAAATATAAATGGATTTTTAAATACGTGTTATCTTACTTTACTTCCATCTGGATATCTGACAACTGAGAAATCTCTAAATCTTAAGATTATTTGGTGCATGTTGAGGAATGAAATGAGGCATAAGATAGGAGATGGAATATGGGCATATGAAAAAAACAAACAGGAAATAGGTTAGCTGTAAGCTTTCCAAATCATATATTTTCCCTTGGAAATAAATCAACCACTAAGTGGAACAAAGTTTTCCAAATGCATTTGTTCAATTACATTAGCTGCAAAAAAAAACGTTTAAAGGGCCAGTTCAGGAAAAGTTTTTAAGTGTTAAACAGAACATTAACATAAATTAATTATGCAGAAATGCATTTAGTAAAACACACAGCCTCAGCTACAGGAATCACTGGCCTCCCTCCCCCTGAACAGTGACGGCTCTAGCTTCAGATTTTTTGGGGCACAATGGTTGGCAGGCGGGGCTCACCCCCACTTAAAAAAAGGAAAGAAACAAGTGCAGCAAACTAAGCGCGCCACATCAGGTAATGCCAGGTGTAGATGCCACCAGTATAAGTAGCATAGTAGCTAGTATAGTTGCCCCCCAGTCAAGGTAGTATAGTTGCTCCAGGAGGGGGAAAGCAGCGCTAGAATGAGGGGCAGCGGGGACAACGGCGGGGAGGTTCTGGCCCCCCTCCGCGCTGCTGTCCCCGCTGCCCCTCCTTCTAGCACTACTTCCCCTCCTGCTCTGCCGCTGTGAGGGTTGGGCCGGGAAGGCTTTCGGAGGGGCTCACAATATGTCAGCTGGGGCTTAAGCCTGGGCAAGCCCCAGTGTGGAGCCGCCACTGCCCCTGATTGCCCATGTGACTACATGGGGGAGAGGGATTTGGACTGACAGGAAAAAGCAGGAAGCTGAAGGTTGAAGGTTAGAGGAGGTGAGGGTCTGTGAATTGCACAATGTTTTTAATGTGCAGGTAATTTAAATAAAGTTCTATGTGAAAAGAATATCAGTTACCTAGAACAAATCATCTGATTTACCTGTTTGAATAAAACAAGAATTTTGATTAGTTACTATGGACAATTCCATCCACTTATGTTTTCCCCCCTCCCCCAAATTAACCTGATTCTCAAAGCAGGGTTGGCATCACTGGTAGACATCATAGGTAAAGGGTCCATTCCGGATCAGAGATACATAGAAAAAAGACCAGTAATTAGGCATGAGGTCCATAGAGCTCTGCCTATTGAATTCCGAATTCTGAGTAAAACTAACTGGCCATTGGGGGGGGGGGGGGGGCAGTTAACTTAAGCTTGTCACTGCCTATAGTTTAATTTATGTCACAATCCATTGCATTCCTCGTCACTTCAATACTTCCTCCTTCTGGGTTTGAAGGAGGAAACATTGGAGGGACATAACGCAATGAAAGGTGATGCAGAGGGCATCGGCTATAGGCCACAACAAGGGTAAGTTAACTGGCCTAATACAATGATATTGTAAGGATTCCTCCTGTAGCGTGTTCTGTCCATTGCAGTGGAACTGCAAATGGACAGTTCTGGCTTGTTTTCTTGCATTCGGTTGTACATTCACGAGTCACATTGTCATCTGCAATCGCTCTGCAGTTTTGGGCAGCTCAGGATGCTGTCATCATTCCACCAGTTGCTTGCTGCAGCTGAGCTGTGGCCAGATAGCCCCGGATTTCCTGCAGGCATGTTGTTACATAATACTGCATGTAATTCCTATGTGTTGTCGCAATGGGAGTCCTTTGCATTCACAACCAGCTAGAAAATGGTAATCAAGCCAGCTCAGGATTGAATGATTACCATTAAGCTGTGTGGAAATTTGCATGCTTGCATCCATTGGTCGATGCCAGCATAAAAGTCTGTCTCCCCTTTTAGACCTTGCCCGTCATAGCGGTCAGTACGCTGATCTCCTGGGCACTGTGTTACTCTGTATAGTTCTGTTATTGTAGGTCGATGCGACCTTATTACTTGTGCTTTAGCTAGTTTCTTGATAAATATATATGCAGACTTGCTCATATATATTCATCAGTTAGTTGAGCCGTTTGTTAATTTTCTGTATTATTGTGCATTGCCTAGTTTCCATGCCTGATGGACGTTCGCTGCATCCGCGGTGGGTCAGTGAAGTTCATTATCCTGATAGCTTGGATTCTGCCATCACCACGTTGGTGACTGGTAGTATTCCTGCTACTCTAGTTCTTTCCTGTAGTCTTGCCTGTGTGGATTCTTGCTGGTGACTGTTGTTAGCCTGCTTGCTCTATTCTGTGGATGTGACTGTGAGCTGCGGTTGCTACTAGTTACGCTCCAATCAATAGTCCTGTCTTGTACCTGTCAGAATGCTTGCTATAGCAAAGGCAGCGCAACATCGCACTGCTCTGCCATTGTGTCTTATTTGTAGTGATATTGGAAGCCCAAAACTGCAGTTGCTCTGGGCAGTCTGTGTAGCCTCTTCCATTATTCAGCTACCAGCCTTGTTGCTCTGGGTGGTCAAAGTATAACCCCCAAGCATTACACTTGTGATTTGTAAACAGACAGTATTGCTTATGCTCAAAAGCATAACAGATATCAAGTGCTCAAGTAATAATAGTGCCCGTGTTAAACCCTTAGTAAAGAGGAACTGTTGCGAAAATCTTAAAACTGTTGCAAAAATCCCCCATGAAGTGATGGACTAGCCCAAAACCTGTCGGTAATGTCAGATTTCTACTACCTACTGTAAGTGACAGCTACATAGGAGAAAAGTAATTTATGGCTCATTTTACTCTGGAAGAAATGTACTTCTTATTTGTATGGGGTGAGGACCTTTGGCACACTACTTTTGAGCTTTGGTGGGCGCTCCTGGTGCGTTGTTTTGCTTCTTATTTGTATGTGTTTTAAATTTTAAGATTTTTGCAACAGTTCCTCTTGAAGGGGAGCCTTACTGTGGATATAGTTTCCAAATCACAAGCTATCACTTCCACAGAGTCTTCACTAAACACATATAACTTTATTGGTCACTGCTTAACAAATAAGGCCCAACCCCACTAAAATGAGCCACATGGGGTGATCCTAGAAACATACACAGCCGGCTGTATGTTGGAATGTCCACCACAAGTAAATCAGAGATTGCTAATGTATGCTGGTAGCGTGAGGGAGACTAAGGGCTAGCATATATGAACAGACAGCAGTGCCCAGGAGGGCTCTCACCACCTCCTTGGGTTGTTGCTTCTGCTTGTGGTGTTGCCTGATGCCTGGGAAGCCAACATTTTTGCTGTGCATAGAGACCAACTTAATTTCATACCACCATCATACACCCAGGAATATTGCTTTAGTTTCTTTGTAAAGGGGGCTGCCAGCTAAGCACTATACACATTGTTTATTCTACTGATCGTATTTTGTATTTCATACAAAGTGGTTGAATTCCACTGTACCTTTTTGATTGCCATTCTGCCTAATCTGACATCCCAGCTACACTAGAACACTATTATAATTACAGGAAATACACATCATTTGTTTTAATGGAGTAAGTCTGTTTATTTTCCCTAGAAAGAGTGTACTCCTTTCTATCTCTTTAGCAACATCAAGATAATGCTAGCTATCAGCCTCGACTTAAAGGGAAGGTCCAAGCAAAATAAAAAAATGAGTTTCACTTACCTGGGGCTTCTACCAGCCCCATGCAGCCATCCTGTGCCCTCGTAGTCAATCACTGCTGCTCCAGTCCCCCACTGCCAGCATGCCGACCTTGGAGGTCGGCGGGTCGCATTGCGTACATTTTTACGCATTCCAGCTAGTGCAGGAACAGCAACACATACATTTTTACGCGTTAGTGGTTCAATGCGCAAAAATGTACGCATTGAACCACTAACGCGTAAAAATGTATGTGTTAAAGTTTCTGCATTAGCGTGAATGCGTAAAAATGTACGCAATGCGGCCCGCTGACCTCCGAGGTCGGCAAGCTGCCAGTGGGGGACTGGAGCAGCAGTGAGTGACTCCGAGGGCACAGGATGGCTGCATGGGGCTGGTAGAAGCCCCAGGTAAGTGAAACTCATTTTTTTGTTTTGCTTGGACCTTCCCTTTAAGAATTGTAAGGACACATTTTACATCATTATTCTTATGAAATTATTCATCTCAAACATTACATGGTTGTGTTAACATTTGATGTTTCCATGGATTATGCTTTGCGTAACACACACCTTGACCGTACACTTGACACTGAAATTCCACCATTTCAGCATCTTTATTCAGCATCAGCACATGTGCCCCAGCGGCACTAGTTTGGAATGTTACTTTCCGCTACTTTAAATATATTGAATAACAGTACTTGAAATGTTTACATACGTGTTTTCTTTGAATGGTATACTCTAAATCACAATGACTTGATTGAATGTAATGGTATAATCAGTAGCAATAAAATAACATTAATTGTACATAAGTAAGGAAGGACAATATTCATAAATATGGAATTGTCTGTCACACGTTGCCCAACCAGGCTTGACCATTATGTACACAAATAAAGTTAGTTAAAACTTTTCCCTGTTTGGCAGTTTTTGTCTGATTCAAATTTACTGTCCCCAGGGATTTGCAAGGGAGTTTTATTGTCAGGGACACCCCTCAGATTATTTTATACTGTAAAATATGCTGGTAACTTGTCAGCGCAAAGAGATGGATGTCTTTTGTCCACTCAAAGGCAGAGAAATTATTTGAAGGAACAAACGTTAGACCTCTCTGTAATACAGAGATTTGGTCATCGGTCAGTACTGCACTAGATAGATTAACTGCCTTTAGTGGTGTATTTACCACTGGTGCAGGGTCTTGCCCTTTCGCTGACCAGTATACCCCCATTTCTCCCTGTTTCTGAGAGTCGGTGTTTTTCTGGGTGAAGGTCTGGTAGGGATACCTTGTGGGGTCTCTATGGCTTGCCCTAAAAAACCACTAGCCCCTCTCTGATCCTTATTATCTTGGGGGTTCTTTTGAGGTTTCTTTCCCCTATAGGTAGGTTTGGGTTTCCCTTTTGGGTTCCTTGGTTGTCTAATGTGTGATCTGTCTGTTCCTGCCGATGAGTCTGATTCAATTTCTGACTGGGAATCACTTTCTCCCTGAGTCTCTGACGACGCCTCTGTTTATGAGGTGAAACAATTGTTGAGTCACACTTCTGGGCATTTGTTTGTTGCACCGCTCTTACACCCCAATGGTGATTATAGCTTCACCCAGCTACCTTCTATGAAGGCATTTATGTCCCCTATGGGGATTATATATATGTGGTGTATCTAACAAATGAGGTTGGCTGTATTTAACAAGCAACTCTGATACACCGTGAGTTTGTTGATCATACACCAACAGATTGCTGTTGAATTTCAGACATATGTATTACACATTGTCAGTGAGGATCATGTGGGATAGCTACACCCCATGATACAGATATCTGGGGGGGATCAGCAAAGACCCCTGCAGGATCACTCACCCAGCTGACAAGTTACCAGCATATTTTACAGTATAAAATAATCTGAGGGGTGTCCCTGACAATAAAACTCCCTTGCAAATCCCTGGGGACAGTAAATTTGAATCAGACAAAAACTGCCAAACAGGGAAAAGTTTTAACTAACTTTATTTGTGTACATAATGGTCAAGCCTGGTTGGGCAACGTGTGACAGACATTAATTACCTGTGCAACTATTTCGGTAGTGAGATATTGATAAATATGGAATTGCCAGACTATTGCCATACATAGAGAATATTTAGCCATTGTTATAATAATAGTTTAATACAAATATCCATATGACAGTGATTGAAATACTATAGAACCTTCCCATACAGTTTAACATTCACATTATAAATATACCTAAATAAAACACAGGATAACAAGAGTAAACAGACTAATATAGTTTTGAATACTTTGCATGTAATATAGAGTCTAATTACAGTGGTGTGATCAAGGGCCTAGAGCTATATACAGTGGTGTGAAAAACTATTTGCCCCCTTCCTGATTTCTTATTCTTTTGCATGTTTGTCACACTTAAATGTTTCTGCTCATGAAAAACCGTTAACTATTAGTCAAAGATAACATAATTGAACACAAAATGCAGTTTTAAATGATGGTTTTTATTATTTAGTGAGAAAAAAACCCTCCAAATCTACATGGCCCTGTGTGAAAAAGTGATTGCCCCCCTTGTTAAAAAATAACTTAACTGTTGTTTATCACACCTGAGTTCAATTTTTGTAGTCACCCCCAGGCGTGATTACTGCCACACCTGTTTCAATCAAGAAATCACTTAAATAGGAACTATCTGACACAGAGAAGTAGACCAAAAGCGCCTCAAAAGCTAGACATCATGCCAAGATCCAAAGAAATTCAGGAACAAATGAGAACAAAGTACTGTAATTGAGATCTATCAGTCTGGTAAAGGTTATAAAGCCATTTCTAAAGCTTTGGGACTCCAGCAAACCACAGTGAGAGCCATTATCCACAAATGGCAAAAACATGGAACAGTGATGAACCAAAATTACTCCAAGAGCGCAGAGAAAACTCATCCGAGAGGCCACAAAAGACCCCAGGACAACATCTAAAGAACTGCAGGCCTCACTTGCCTCAATTAAGGTCATTGTTCACGACTCCACCATAAGAAAGAGACTGGGCAAAAACGGTCTGCATGGCAGATATCCAAGGCGCAAACCACTGTTAAGCAAAAAGAACATTAAGGCTCGTCTCAATTTTGCTAAAATAACATCTCAATGATTGGCAAGACTTTTGGGAAAATACCTTGTGGACTGACGAGACAAAAGTTGAACTTTTTGGAAGATGCGTGTCCCGTTACATCTGGCGTAGAAGTAACACAGCATTTCAGCAAAAGAGCATCATACCAACAGTAAAATATGGTGGTGGTAGTGTGATGGTCTGGGGTTGTTTTGCTGCTTCAGGACCTGGAAGGTTTGCTGTGATAGATGGAACCATGAATTCTACTGTCTACCAAAAAATCCTAAAGGAGAATGTCCGGCCATCTGTTCACAAACTCACGCTGAAGCGCTCTTGGGTGCTGCAGTAGGACAATGACCCAAAACACACCAGCAAATCCACCTCTGAATGGCTAAAGAAAAACAAAATGAAGACTTTGGAGTGGCCTAGTCAAAGTCCTGACCTGATTCCTATTGAGATGTTGTGACATGACCTTAAAAAGGCAGTTCATGCTAGAAAACCCTCAAATAAAGCTGAATTACAACAATTCTGCAAAGATGAGTGGGCCAAAATTCCTCCAGAGCGCTGTAAAAGACTCGATGCAAGTTATCGCAAACGCTTGATTGCAGTTATTGCTGCTAAGGGTGGCCCAACCAGTTATTAGGTTCAGGGGGCAATTTCTTTTTCACACAGAGCCATGTAGGTTTTGAGTTATTTTTCTCACTAAATAATAAAAACCATCATTTAAAACTGCATTTTGTGTTCAATTATGTTATCTTTGACTAATAGTTAACGTTTTTTGATGAGCAGAAACATTTAAGTGTGACAAACATGCAAAAGAATAAGAAATCAGGAAGGGGGCAAATAGTTTTTCACACCACTGTATATAGCTCTAGGCCCTTGATCATTATTGCCAAGTAGGGATAGTCAATGCAAATATTTCTGAGTTGATATAGGATTATGCAAATGTTGTGTGTAAAGTTATGCAGCTTGAAAATAAACAAAACAAATTCCTCGTTGGCAGGATTTGCTAAGTTCATTTTCAAGCTGCATAGGTTTGCATCCAAAATCCGCGTAATCTTGCATCATCTTGGAATTATTTGCATCTCATTCGCCATCCCTATTACCAAGAGTCCATCTAGAAATATAATGCTGAACCAGCTTTCAAGAATAGCTTATATCTAAAATGACCAGAAACTAGATATTATTTTATTTTCAGCTCAATACAGTATATGGGACCCAAGCTGACCACAGTTTATTAAATTTCACTGGGCAATTTTTGTACTTGTATACCAGCTACTAGCTTTTTGAAGGGTAAAATTGTTACACTTTTTAGTATTAAACTCTGATCCTTAATCTTATTCCACCCACCAAACTTCTCACAACTCCTCTCCCTTCTGTGGCTACAAGATGGGTTATATCAGCAGGTGACTAAATTTGATTATATCAATTAATTAAATTATATCAGTTGAAATCGACATATATGTTTGAAATGAAATGCAGTGAAGATTTGGCACAACCATGGGGCATTAAGGTTAGGTACCAACAGGGGGGGCTAGGGTTACCACCACCGGGTGGGAGGGGGTCTAAAGCTGGCCACTAACTGTCCAATTTCTAGCGAAAAATCGTTCGAGCGATCAGAAACTCTGATCGGATTGGTTGTAAATAATCTCCATTGGTGGACACAATAGATTATGAACGAGTGAAAAAAAATGTCGCCCGAATGAATTTTCGTCGAATGAAAATTTAGATTTTCTTGGTGGTCGTGATAGATAGGAAGTAATGATTGGTGGTTAGTTGATGGTATAGTGAACGATTTTTCGTCCGATCAGAATTTCTGATCGCTCGAACGATTTTTCGCTAGAAATTGGACCGTTAGTGGCCGGCTTTAGGGTTAGGCACCACCAGGGGGGATTTAGGATTAGGCAACACCAGGTGAGGGTTCTGTGTGAGTGTAGAGAGAAGTTAGGTCATAGTCATAGTAATTACTTTTCTCAGCTATATCACTTTTCTCAGCTATATCACTTTTCTTGGCTATATCTGGCTCTTTTTTTTTACCAACAAATACAAATTGCGGCTACAAAAGGAAACAAAAACAAATCTTGGCTATATCTAGCGCTTTTTTATAGCAGAAAATGAATGCCGAATAAAAAAACTCAGCTATATCCTGTGCCATTTTATAGCCAAGAAAAAAATCTCGGCTTTATCCCTTTTTTCCAGGCATCCTTTTCACATGAATGCTAACAACCACCCTCCAAAAGTCTAAAGTTGCTGTCACTCACCATTACTGTCTTCTTTTTCTTATCTACTAGCATTGTGCTAGTAATTCATTTATTGATCTATCCATTGTCCATTGATTGGCCAATACCTCTCTGTCCACCTGAATTCAAAAATCTCAACTTATTTTAGCCCTATTATTTTTTCATGACCTTTTACCCGGACTTTGGAGGGATTAGCTTACATGCTGAGCCTATGTTCCTGTACATAATGTTGGTTACTTGGTTGGGCCTTCATTGTATGCTGTTCCTCCCACTATGTGTTTGATTGTCTCTGAGACCTGCATAACCTGAACTTTGGGTTTTATCTACCGTGGTAAATCGTGTGTCTGCCAATCTGGTGCTTGGTGTCTATTCGTATACTGCTGTGACCAGTACCTCAGTGGTGTTTCTGAGTCCAGCTCATTCCAGCTACTGGTAGCATTTGCCAATGTCAGCCACTCCAGCTATTTGTCAGTGTTACTGCCTCAGGCATTCCCTCCCTTTAGCCTCTGGGTTTCAACCAGCATAAGGGCTATGCCACTAACCAGACTACAGCTTTCTCTCTTTCCAGCTTATTATTATTATCTACTATAAAATACTAGTCCTTACACTCATTTCCATTATTTGAAAGGTTCTCTTTTGACACTGACACAGTTCTTGTTTAATTATTCAGCATCTTGTTCAGTTTCTTGGAGTGTGAAGAATATCCAGGTCTGTTATTAGCAGCCTCCATGTCTTCCTTTGGCCAGCTTATCATACCAATACAGTATCTTTTGACTGGCAGAGTGCACATGTAGCTTGTCTGGATGTCTATTATGTGTTCCACTGCAGTTCACTCCATCAGTCTTGAAAGGACCACTATCGCAAAACAATAGTAAAATTAAAAATACCGTATATACTCGCATACAAGCCGAATTTTTCAGCACAAAATATGTGCTAAAAAGTCCCCCCTTCGGCTTGTATGCGGGTCAGCTGGCTGTGCTCCCCATTCCCCTATGTCCTCGCAACATGATGCGCGCAGTAGTGAGCTGACAGACCTTTCCGAAAGCGTGCGGGATTACAGAGAAGGGATGCAGCCTCTTCTTGCCTTTGAAGTTCGGAGGATTGCACTCTCTCTACTCCCCCCTCCCTCCCCCCTGTGATGTAGTCGGGGAAACTCCTCTCTGCAAGGCTGAGCTGCTAGGAGTCAGACTCGGGACATGTGCTTTGTGTGACAGGCAGACGCTCACTGAGATTATGCTCAGCGCTGAATACGGCCATGGCTGCAACTCCCTATCAGTGTTTCTGACATGGTAGTGAGTTACAGCCACAGCCGTATGCAGCGCTGAGTATAATCTCAGTGAGCGTCTGCCTGTCACACAAAGCACATGTCCCGAGTCTGGTTCCTAACAGCTCAGCCTTGCAGAGAGGAGATACAGCAATAAAAAAAACCACAAGAAACAGACTTTTCTCGGCCACATCGCAGGGGGGAGGGAGGGGGAAGTAGAGGGAGTGAATTCTAGGGAACTTCAAAGGCATTTATGGCAGGCAGGGGCTGCATGAATTTTTGAATGAACAGTGGCTGGATAGTGTACACAGTGGCTGGATAGTGTACTGGTTAAGGGCTCTGCCTTTGACATGGGAGACCAGGGTTCGAATCCTGGCTAGGTCAAGTACCTATTCAGTAAGGAGTTCAAGGCAAGACTCCCTAACACTGCAGGGTGGCCTCTTGAGCGCGTCCCTGTGGCTGCAGCTCTTGAGCGCTTTGAGTCTGACAGGAGAAAAGCGCTATACAAATGTTTGGATTATTATTATTAGATGTGGGTGCACATCTGGCTATGGGGAGTGGTGCTGTCTCACACTGGGGGCCCACCTGGCTATTTATACTAGAAGGGGCTATACTGGGGAGCGGGGTGATACTGGGGAGGGGGCTTATATGGGGGTCAACCACTTTTTCCTGATTTCTGAAGGAAAAGTGGGTACCTCGGCTTATATGCGGGTCGGCTTATATGCGAGTATATACGGTACATGAAAACACATAAATACAAAGTACTTTTCTCCAAGAGTAAAATGAGCTATACATTAGTTTTATCCTGTGCTGCTGTCAATTACAGTAAAAAGTAGAAATCTGACAGAACTGACAGGTTTTTGATTAGTCCATCTTTACATGGGGAGTCTCAGTATTTCATTTATTCTTTACAAAAGCGCACTTTTTGCAAAGGATCTATATAAAGATGCAGCCCCCCCATTTCACACTGTTCTGGCAGTTGGACTGAGTAACAGTCATTCACTAAGTGCTTTTGAAAATAAAGAAAACCCTGAGAATCCCCCATAAGGAGATGGACCTGTCACTTCTGTCAGATTTCTACTACCTACTTTAAGTGACAGCAACATAGGAGAAAAGTAATGTATAGCTCATTTTACTCTGGGAGAAATGTACTTTGTATTTATGATGAAATAAACAATTGTATCAATGCACCTTCTCCTAAAAAAATGACTTTTTAAATATCCCACAGTTTTATTTTATTTTTAATTTTACCTTTTATGTTTGTACTGTTTCATTATCTCTGCTCAATGACACATGCACGTCAGAACTAAAATGTATGAACTATTTGAACCTTTTTATCTCTTTACTGCTCTCAGTAACCATTTTCTGGTAGGAAAATGTTTTATAGCTGTAATTCCTTATCAGTGAGAGTTACGCTATAGTTCTGACCCAGACAGAAACTGTCACTTGCTTACCTGATTTTTAACTCTTTCAGGCTGAGAATGATAAAAAAAGGAACACAGCATAGTTATTTATGTGCTTGGTATTGTCTCATCATGTCACATGTCACCTCGTGTATCCTTTATAATTACCTTTCTTCTTCTTTCTTCTGTTGTTTTTTTCCACCATCCCACTGAGTTAAAGTGTTTCTGTTTGAGCTTATGATGCTGTTTCCAATGGATTTCTGATCCTTCAACCGGGTGGCTATGTTTTATAGGAATACAGTGGCTTGCAAAAGTATTCGGCCCCCTTGAAGTTTTCCACATGTTTTCACATTACTGCCACAAACATGAATCAATGTTATTGGAATTCCATGAGAAAGACCAATACAAAGTGGTGTACATGTGAGAAGTGGAACGAAAATCATACATGATTCCAAACATTTTCTACAAATAAATAGCTAAAAAGTGGGGTGTGCATAATTATTCGGCCCCCTGAGTCAATACTTTGTAGAACCACCTTTTGCTGCAATTACAGCTGCCAGTCTTTTAGGGTATGTCTCTACCAGCTTTGCACATCTAGAGACTGAAATCCTTGCCCTTTCTTCTTTGCAAAACAGCTCCAACTCAGTCAGATTAGATGGACAGCGTTTGTGAACAGCAGGTTTTCAGATCTTGCCACAGATTCTCGATTGGATTTAGATCTGGACTTTGACTGGGCCATTCTAACACATGCATATGTTTTGTTTTAAACCATTCCATTGTTGCCCTGGATTTATGTTTAGGGTCGTTGTCCTGCTGGAAGGTGAACCTCCACCCCAAACTCAAGTCTTTTGCAGATTCCAAGAAGTTTTCTTCCAAGATTGCCCTGTATATGGCTCCATCCATCTTCCTATCAACTCTGACCAGCTTCCCTGTCCCTGCTTAATAGAGGCACCCCCAGAGCATAATGCTGCCACCACCATATTTGACAGCGGCGGATGGTGTGTTCAGAGAGATGTGCAGTGTTCATTTTCCGTCACACACAGCGTTTTGCATTTTGACCAAAACGTTCCATTTTGGTCTCATCTGACCAGAGAACCTTCTTCAACATGTTTGCTGTGTCCCCCACATGGCTTGTGGCAAACTGCAAACGGGACTTCTTATTTTTTTCTGTTAACAATGCCTTTCTTCTTGCCACTCTTCCATAAAGGCCAACTTTGTGCAGTGCACGACTAATAGTTGTCCTATGGACAGATTCCCCCACCTGAGCTGTAGATCTCTGTAGCTTGTCCTGAGTCACCATGGGCCTCTTGACTGCATTTCTGATCAGCACTCTCCTTGTTTGGCCTGTAAATTTAGGTGGACGGCCTTGTCTTGGTAAGTTTACAGTTGTGCCATACCCCTTCCATTTCAGAATGATCGCTTAACAGTGTGCCGTGGGATGTTCAAGGCTTTGGAAACCTTTTTGTAGCCTAAGCCTGCTTTACATTTCTCAATAACTTGATCCCTGACCTGACTGGTGTGTTCTTTGGACTTCATGGTGTTGTTGCTCCCAATATTCTCTTAGACAACCTCTGAGGCCCTCACAGAGCAGCTGTATTTGTACTGACATTAGATTACACACAGGCGTGCTCTATTTAGTCATTAGCACTCATCAGGCAATGTCTATGGGCAACTGACTGCACTCAGACCAAAGGGGGCCGAATAATTACGCACACCCCACTTTGTAGTTATTTATTTGTAAAAAATGTTTGGAATCATGTATGATTTTTGTTCCACTTCTCACGTGTACACCACTTTGTGTTGGTCTTTCATGTGGAATTCCAATAAAATTGATTCATGTTTGCGGCAGTTATGTGACAAAATGTGGAAAATTTCAAGGGGGTAGAATACTTTTTCAAGCCACTGCATATATATATATATATATATATATATATATATATATATATATATATATATCATATCCAGCTACCAGTAACAGGTGGTGCATATTTTATGCCTGATTATAAAAAGATGTGCTTTATTCCTCAGAGGGAATTGAATGAGGAAGAAGATAAATGAGAAGAAAATAATTTCTTTCCCTCCTGCTTAAAAGTCAGGTGAATCCTATTAAGATTAGTTACTAATATGTACGGTAATCATTTGCCTTTGAAAAAGTGAGGAAGCGATACTCCAGCGCCCCTTTATAAGCAAAAATCTATTAACTCTTCGCACTCTCGCATGCAAATGTTCAAACAAATGCATTCACAGATTCACTCATCCAGGCACCACTGCTATCCCTACAGCTAAGCTAAAAGCCGGGGTCTTAGTTCACAGAAGAATGCATTCTTATGCTTAGTCACCTATACTGCGTAGAAGTACCCAGGTAAACATAGGTGTCCTAACTCTGGCCCTGTAACATGCATAGTGCAGACATGCAAACATTCATTGCATCAGCATGCACACAGCTTTTGCTGGTGTATGTGCATGGTGCACATGGATACATTACGTTAGCTCCCTTGTGCGATTGGTAAGATGCGCTATCTGTCCCAGGAGAGGACGTCAGGATGTGTGCACCTTTATAAGCACACGTGATGTGCTGTAGTAAAGGCTGCACATAAAGTTTGCAAGTTTAAAATCACTTTACTGGTAGATTCCAGAAATACATACTAAAAATGTTGAATAAAAAGAGTATAGTGTCAACAAATAAATCTTTTGTTAGATAGTGCATAAATAGAGAACCATATAGATTACACAGACATTCATAATCCGTAGTTCAGACTCAGAAATACTCACCATGAACAGAAGTGTGTATCCCAGCTTTCTATTTTGTTTCACAGTATTGAGATTGAAGATACCACAGAAACACTAATGATGTCTTTCTGTGCTGTCTGAGGTTGCTAAGTCATTAATCATTAGTATTTATCACTTGTACTTGTACATTTGTCACTTGTACTGCTGCCAGGCCACTTAACCTCCCTGGCGGTAAGCCCGTGCTGAGCACGGGCTATGCCGCCGGAAGGCACCGCTCAGGCCCCGCTGGGCCGATTTGCATAATTTTTTTGCTACACGCAGCTAGCACTTTGCTAGCTGCGTGTGCAATGCGATTGCCGCCGCTACCCGCCGATCTGCAGCTATTCGTCGCGCCGCGGATGCCCCCCCCCCCAGACCCCATGCGCTGCCTGGCCAATCAGTGCCAGGCAGCGCTGTGGGGTGGATCGGAGTCCCCTTTGACGTCACGACGTCGATGACGTCATCCCGCCCATTGCCATAGCGACAGGGGAAGCCCTTCAGGAGATCCCGTTCTTTGAACGGGATCTCCTGATCTCCTATCGCCGGAGGCCGCTACATGAAAAAGAAAAATTTAAAAAAATAAAAACGAATTTGCTGCCCCCTGGTGGATTTTTAGCAAACCGCCAGGAGGGTTAATGTCATCAAGCCTGGACCTGGTACATCCCAACACAAGAGTCCAACATTACTACAAAATTGAGGGAAGAGAGACGATCATGCAGGGGCTAGGAAGGGTGAGAAATACTTATAGCTACACTTCTTCAGCTACTGATCTTAGCTGGGGTAAGGGAGGGGCTAATTGGACACCAGGATGATACTCCCTAGCTAGTGCCCTATGTGTTGCCTAGGGTGATGAGCTCATTGGTGCTGCATAGTAACAATCACATCTTTTTGCTACAACTTGCTTTTATTTCTCAACTTCCGTCTGCAGATGCTATTACTTTGAAGAAAAAAAAACCCTGGTAAAGATAAGCTTCCATTTGTGAACACATGTAAAATCAATAATGTAAATGCATCACATTATATATCAAAGCCTCATACGCTATTTTAGGCACACTTAGGTGTACATATACTACTACTTCTAAGTCACTAAAGAAACTTTGTGTATCAGAAGCTAAATGAAAAAAAAAACTCATAAAAAAAGCTAAGTGAGCTAATACTGTATTGCCTAGATTAGATCAGTTTTCTCTCTTCAAGTGATACTGCACGTTTCCATTATTTTAAATCAGCAAAAACTCGGTATACAGAGGCGCCAGAGTAGAGTAAAACGTTTTAAAAACCGTTTAAAAGCAGAGGGGGATGTTAAGGTGGACTCACCTCCCTTTACAAAAAAAGAAAACTCACTCGAGTCTCAATAAAACAGACTTGACAGATAATTTATTCAACTCCACAAATGCAACGCGTTTCGCGGGCGTGACCCCGCTTCTTCAGGCAAAAATGGGAGCACAACTCAGTGGGTCAAGCAATAGATTTAAGCGCCAGTTTTGCTCCCATTTTTGCCTGAGGAAGCGGGGTCCACAAGGCGTTGCATTTGTGGAGTTGAATAAATTATCTGTTAATTCTGTGTTATCGAGACTCAAGTGAGTTTTCTTTTTTTGTAAGAGGGAGGTGAGTCCACCTTAACATCCCCCTCTGCTTTTAAACAGTTTTGTAAAACATTTTACTCTACTCTGGTGCCTCTGTATACCGAGTTTTTGCTGATCTTCTAGTCCACCCTGGGTGGAGGGGTGCATCCCCATCTACTATCTACAGATAGTGGTTGCCTGTGGGTAACCCGTATTTGTGAGTATATATACATAAAATTGTATTGAACTCTTCATTTTACCTGACAACACTGCACCATATTGGGCTCTCGATTCTCTTCTTGTTTTTAAGCACACCATTATTTTAAATGTTTTTCATTTAAAACAAAAAAAAGTAGTCAGCGCAAAGTTTCAGTGTAAAAAAATCAGTGATGCAGAAGAGGAAACCAAAACATATATTTAATCAAATAATTTATTTTTTTTACAACTTAAAGGATTTTTTTTTAAACAGAAAACTTTTAAACTTTTATCTATCTATCTATCTATCTATCTATCTATCTATCTATCTATCTATCTATCTATCTATCTATCTACAGTATCTATCTATTTATTTTTTTGTCCACCAAAAGCACACAATGGGCTTGATTCACTAAAGTGTGATAACTGCTATCACAGCAGTTATCACGCAATTTGCTGCGCGCAAAGGTTTGTGCGTGAACAGCGTTACCTTTGCGTGATAAGCAAAGGTTTGCATGCGATATACGGGCGCTTTCCACGCGAAAAGCGCCCGTGATCGCACACAAACCTTTGCTTATCACGCAAAGGTTTGCGCGCGGCAGATCGCGTGATAACTGCTGTGATAGCGGTTATCACGCTTTAGTGAATCAAGACCAATATTTGCTCAATTTTCTGCCAAAATTGTGTTGAATAAAGAATCACTTCTGTACGTGTGCAAGTAACTTTTATTAAATTTAGTAAGAATTTTTTTTTTCTTTCTGGGAGAGTTATTTTAAAGCAAGTGCTTTTTCTAGCTCAACAGAACTTCTGATGCCTGATTGCAAAGGCTCACATGGAATTAATAGGGAATTCAATCAATAAAGATATTCAATCCTGCAAACCTGGCCTGTGGCGTGTATTCAGTTAAATAAAATGCTCACTGTAGGTGTGTGAACATTGCAATTTCACAATAGTTAACTCTCCATTATTTCAGAAACTCCTGTTATTCCTTAATATTACCTACGTGACAGCTTGAAACATTTGTTGTATAATAGTGGAGACTTTTTTAATAATCCTTCACCAGGTTTGCAGGTTTCCTTATGTTCTCTATTATCTTCAGTGTAGGATAACGCTAACATATTAGGCCCTAGATCTCCAATACATGCTGGGTCAACTAGTTAAATTGCAGCATTGTATGTGCTGTGATCTACTTGATGTTGGTATACTGATCTTGCCTTGTCTTGTCTCTTGTCTATTGTGCTGAGGAAGGTTGAGAGTGAAGTTAGCAAATCCTTCTAGTAGAAATAGATACATTCTGCAGAAATAACAAAATTGTGGGCCAATTCACTTAAAGGTAAGTATGTTTATCCTACTATAAAGGTGGCTACTAGCGCTACAATTTCTAGCAAAAAATCGTTTGAGCAATCAGAAATTCTGATCGGATTGGTTGTAAATAAGCTCAGCTGATGGGCACAATTGATTACGAATGATTATAAAAACAATCGTCCGATTGAATTTTCGTTGAACCAAAGTTTGGATTTTCTTGTTCATCATGATAGATAGGAAGCAAAGATTGGTTAATTGATGGTGTAGTGAACGATTTCACTTCCGATCAGAATTTCTGATTGCTCAAACGATTTTTTGCTAAAAATTGGATCATTAGTGGCCATCTTAAGGTTACCATCATGCTACCATCAGTTTTCTGTGAGTCTGAGATCAGTTTCCTAATCAACAATATAGCTGGGATGACAAACTGATGAGAAGAACAAGCTCTTAAGGTGGCCACAAACGATTCAATTTCTAGCAAAAAATTGTTTGAGCGATCAGATAAATCTGATTGGAAGAAAAATCGTTCACTACACCATCAACAAACCAATCTTTGCCTTCTATCTTTCCTATCTATCATAACCAACAAGAAAATCCAAATTTTGGTTTGATGAAAATTCGATCGGACGACTATATTTATAATCATTTGTAATAGATTGTGCCCATAAACTGAGATTGTTTACAACCAATCCGATCAGAATTTCTGATCGCTCGAACAATTTTTCGCTAGAAAATGGGCTGTTAGTGGCCACCTTTAAGCTGATTACAACACACAGTTATATTTTGATCTCACAGATCAGTAAGAATTTACCCACAGTTTTGTGATGTAAGGCCTTCTGGACTTTGATTCTGTTTTGAATGTACTGTTTAGGTAGGCACTAATGATGAGTGGCAATTAGGTTAGGTAATAATATGACCCAAAGAAAGTGACTGTTTTCACTTTGCCAGAATTTTTTGTAAATGTATAATTATTACTAACTATATAGGGCCTTCATCTACTGTACTGCTATACAAAGTAAAATACAGACAGTAAAGAATACAATATATACATCAATAGTGCATGCTAGTAGTATTAAAACCTTCACCCACAACAGAATTAAACTGTTTACATAAATAATGCATGGCAGGAAAACAACCAGCAATACAGGTTAATGTTCATTTGAAAGAATGTATTCCACAGAGATACACGGTATATTAAAAACAAAAAAAAAAGGACTCAGCCTTGCAAGCTTACAATCTACAAGTGTCAGGATCTCTCCTGTAGCATGTTCTGTTGGTTAACTGCAACCGGGCAGTTCTGACTTATCTGCTTGCATTCGGTTGCGCATTTGCAATAAGTCTCGTCATTTGCAATCACTCTGCTGTTTAGAGCAGCTCAGGATTGAGTAATTACCATTTAGCTGTGTGGGAATTTGCATGCCTGCATCCATTGGCTGACGTCCACATACAAGTCTGCCTCCCATTTCAGACTCCACCCGAGATAGCGTACAGCTACTATAGTTGTAGTTGGGTCCATACTGTGAAAGTTGTTATTGTAAAATTGTATATTGCCTTGTTCTGTATTTTCCTGCCTGCTGGATGTTTGCTAAACCCACGGGGTCAGTGAAGTCCACTATCCTGATAGCTTGGATTTTGCCATCACCACGTTGGTGACTGGTAGTATTCTTAGTCTTGCTTCTGGGGATGTAACTATAGGCTGCGGTTGCTACTAGTTACGCTACTTCCTGTTTGTCTTGTTCGTGCTAGTGTGGATGCTTGCTGGGGCAGCGTTTAGTCTTGCAAGCATTCTGTCTGTCTTTCTGTTGTCTGTCTTGTTCCTTAGCCAGAGGCTCAGGTGGCAGCCGCCCTAGGCAACACTCAGTCAGTCAGTCTGTCTGTCCGTTGTTTGTCTTGTTACTCAGATCATAGGCAGTGCGGCATCGCACTGCACAACCATTATGTGTTGTTATTTGTGGCGGTATCGGAAGCCCAGAGCTGCGGTTGCTCTGGGCAATCTTGCTCCCTTGTTCATTACTCCTGTGGCAACCTGTGTAGCCTCTTCCATTACCCAGCTACATAGTCTTGTTGCTCTTGGTGGTGGGTCTGCTTTCTGCATCAGTTTGTATGCTTGCTCGCCTAAGTCTTATTTGGGTCAGCTAGTGGTGTGCCAGGCAGGGACAGGTTGAGGGTCAGCTAGTGGCGTGCCAGGCATGATCAGCAGGTGAGGAGCGAGTCCTCAAGTCTTGAACATACATGCTGACCCCCCCCCCCCCCAAGCATTACAACAAGAAACTTGTGTGGAGACACTAGGGAAGGCAACAAGGGTGCTTATGGCACCTGGTGCTGATGTGAATATGTGAGGTCAATATGCTGTCTGACATTATTGTAAATAGCATGCAATATATCTCTCTGGTGTATTTAAATGCTGCCATTTTCTTTGCAGATCAGCTAATTTTTGATCATTCAAAGTGATAATAAAAGTTTGCCTTCTTAAAACGGAAGGTATTTGCAATAATTCAGATTGGAGTGAGCATAGGATGTTTCTCATGATGCTTCACTGCTGAATATAAAAATCATCCATTATTGTCCCTGTAAGCTAACCACACCTCTAGATCTACTGGAATGCAATGATGTGTACACTTGTGAATTGTACAAAGCTACAATAATCCAAAATTCATATGGAATATTTTGGATTGGTTGATAATTATCAGCGCAAAGCATAGGATAATGTGGCATTATGGGGTAGGACTTGAAGCTCCCAGAATTACAGACTACCTAGCAAGCTCATGGTGAACCAGAACTCCTAGACTTGTGTAAGGGAGGACCAAAGGACCAAAAAGCCCTCTTACTAAAATGGAATGCAAAACAAACGTTTGCCTTCTTAAAACAGAAGGTATTTGCAATCATTCACATTGGAGTGAGCATGTGATGTCTCCCATGATGCTTCACTGCTGAATATGCAAATCATTCTTTGTTGTCCCTATAAGCTAAACACACCTCCAGATCCACTGGAATGCAATGATGTGTCAGCTTGTTAACGGTACATTTTAGAAAGATATTTTTGGTCCTTTGTAGCCCCTTACACATTCCTAGGAGTTCTGGTTCACCATGTGCTTGCTGGGTAATCTGTATTTCAAAAGTGATGATAAACTGAGGTATGTTATGTTGACGTTATCTTGGATCCTGGCTTGGTCTGGTGAAAGGTGTAGAAATCCATATATATGGGGTGAATGTATGTCAGCTCACACTGTCTGGTAAAAAAAAATTCTACATTAGTGCTAAATATCTAGCTTGGTCAGGTTTGATCACAAATATATTTGCCTAAAATTATGAAAATATAGCTGATTTTGTCACATTAGGAGGACTGATATTTACATTTAAATGGATTTAAGCTACAGTATGTCAATGTTTACCGTCTACCCGAAACTGAGCGAAAAGATAACTGTAAAATATAAACCCATTATGGTAACAAATATGTTCACACAGAGAAGACAAGTTAATAAAATTGGTTGTTTTTTCACAGTGCTGCTTAAATATTTCTTATTTTCTTTAATGATTCTGAAAGTCACATTTACTAGATCATTTTTATACAGCTTGCAAAATTTGTGCTATTTAATATGAGCTGAGTGCTCGGCTAAGGATAGAAAATATTGCCACAAACATACATCATCAGCTAGCTAACAGAGGCTTGGCCAACGTTTAATCCAGTAAATGTCCTAACGAGAGCATTTATAGCACTTGGGATTGCCAGCAATAAGAGTGAAAAACTGTGTCAGAGTTCCTGAAGTTAAGACGTCAACAGCTCTTTGGAGAGAATATCACAACAATCTAAAATTGTTAAAATCATCTGCTTTACTACTCTGGTGACAGCAGTTGCTACAGCTCCCTGCTGGAAATGAGGACACTAGGAGAAGTTTGGAAATCAGCCGGTGAATTCTAAGTTTAAACTGCGAAGTTCTCAAAAATATTTTGTTCCCAGTGCTGTACAGGAACACATGCATATGAATACAAATAACAGAGCAGATGATAGCTAGCAGAGAGTCAGACAGTCTTTTTATGCTTTGAAAGAATAGTACAATTATTTCTTAAAATTAGAAACTATTGGTTGAAATTTTACATGTATCTTTCTTTAGACAGTCATTTGTTGGGTATCCAGTAGATATATTTTGTATTTATTATTTATTGTATTTATAAAGCGCCAACATACTACGCAGCACTTGACATTTGTTACAGACAATATTTAGGGGTGGCATACAGCAATAAGACAATACATGAATACATGCAAACCAGATCACGCACAGTATGTGTACTAAGTAATGCTTTGTCAGTCACTGGATGGGAGCATGGAGACTAGGCAAGTCGAGTTCACATAGATCCATAGGATAGGTGTACAGTAATGGAGGTGCATGAACAGGTAGGAGAGATAAGGAGGAGGACCCTACCCAAGGGCTTACAATCTAGAGGTAGAAGTAGGGACATGAAAGTTAGGGGACCAGAGTTCAGCTGTGGGTGCAGAGCTCTAGTGCGGGGGCGGGGGGTAGGCCAGAGTGAAAAGGGGAGTTTTAAGGCCCTTCTTGAAGATGTTGAAAGAGGGGGAAACCCTAATGGAGAGAGGTAGGGAGTTCCATAGTGTTGGAGCAACTCTTGAGAAGTCCTGGAGACGTGCATGGGATTGGGTGATGAGGGGGGCAGTCAGGCGAAGTTCATTGGAGAAGCTGAGTGAGCGCTAGATGTGTACCTTTGAGTAAGATAGGAAAAGTAGGTTGGGCAGGTTTTTTGGACAGATTTGTAGGCCAGACACAGTATCTTGAATCTGATTCTGGACTGGATAGGAAGCTAGTAGAGAGATTCACAGAGGGGAGCCACCATGGTGGAGCGATGGGAATAATGGATAATTCTGGCTGCTGCATTCATGACGGTCTGCAGCAGGGAAATTCGGGTCATAGGGAGACCAGCTAGAAGGACATTGCAGTAGTCAAGGCAGGAAATTATAATAATCCTTTTTTGTATAGCGCTTTTTTCCTGTAAAGCGCTTGTGAGGCAGCCACTAGAGCGCACTCAGTAGGCAGTAGCAGTGTTAGGGAGTCTTGCCCAAAGAACTCCTACTAAATAGGTACTGGCTTACTGAACAGGCAGAGCCGAGATTCGAACCTTGGTCTCCTGTGTCAGAGGCAGAGCCCTTAACCATTACACTATCCAGCCACTGCTTATGATGGCATGACTGACTACACAATACAGGTAATAAGCAATAAGATACAACAACTCAGTACAGATAATAAGCAATAAGATACACAACACAATACAGGTAATAATACAATGTAATAAAATGTCCAATAATACAAGTCCAAATAATACAAGATATATCTGGTTTAACGTTACTATGCAAAACCAATTCTGTCTGAGTGTACAATTAAGATATCAGAGATACTGTTGGTTGAATAGTTCTGTGTTTGACCAGCCATTCAATCAAACAGGCTGACATTTTCGGGTCGATGTAATTCATAAATTGCATTGAAGTTAAAGGAGTGGTCCAAGGATAATAAAAATAAAAAAATCCACTTACCTGGGGCTTCTTCCAGCCCCTGGCATCCATCCTGTGCCCTCGCTGCAGCTCCGGTGGCTCCCAGTCCTCTCTGGTGACGAAGCTGACCTTGCCAGGTCGGCTTCCGCGTCGGCTCTCTCTGCGCTCCAGCGTGTGGTTCACTGGTCATGCTGATGTCATCTGGACTGTACAGCGCAGGCGCAGTAGTTCTGCGCCTGCGCTGTACAGTCCAAATGACGTCAGCGCAACTCTGAGAGCCGCTCGCACAGGTGCAGTAGGAATCCTGCGCCGAGGGGACCCAGGACTAGAGATGTTGCGAACCTCCGATTTTCGGTTCCCGAACCCCGTTCGCGAACCTTCGCGGAAAGTTCGCGAACCGCAATAGACTTCAATGGGGATGCGAACTTTGAAAAATAGAAAAAAATATGCTGGCCACAAAAGTGATGGAAAAGATGTTTCAAGGGGTCTAACACCTGGAGGGGGGCATGGATGAGTGGGATAGACGCCAAAAGTCCCAGGTAAAAATCTGAATGTGACGCAAAGCAGCGTTTTAAGGGCAGAAATGACATTGAATGCTAAATTGCAGGCCTAAAGTGCTTAAAAACATCTTGCATGTGTATACATCAATCAGGGAGTATAATTAGAGTTCTGCTTCACACTGACGCACCAAACTCACTGTGTAACGCACCACAAACAGCTGTTTGCGTAGTGACGGCCATGCTGGACTGGTGCGCACCATGCGAGAGTGTAGGCCGTGGTGGTTTTCAAGCCCATATGGTCGCCGGGCTGTGGTAGCTCAATGATAGAACAACAGTGACTGTCCAGCTGATCAAATTTGGTCTGTCCACAATGAAGCAACGACCTTATTATCTTCTTGTATGTAGGTAGGCATAGGTAGGTGTCCCAGTAGTTAGCTAGGCATAGGTAGGAGTCCCAGTATAGGTAGGTAGGCATAGGTACAGTAGGAGTCCCAGTATAGGTAGGTAGGCATAGGTAGGTCTCCCATTAGTTAGCTAGGCATAGGTAGGAGACCCAGTATAGGTAGGTAGGCATAGGTAGAAGTCCCAGTATAGGTAGGTAGGCATAGGTAGAAGTCCCAGTATAGGTAGGTAGGCATAGGTAGAAGTCCCAGTATAGGTAGGTAGGCATAGGTAGAAGTCCCAGTATAGGTAGGTAGGCATAGGTAGGTGCCTCAGTAGTTAGCTAGACATAGGTAGGAGACCCAGTAGTTAGCTAGGCATAGGTAGGAGACCCAGTATAGGTAGGTAGGCATAGGTAGGTCCCCTAGTATAGGTAGGTAGGTAGGTAGGTGTCCCCGTATAGGTAAGTAGGTGCCCCAGTAGTTAGGTAGGCATAGGTAGGTGTCCCAGTATAGATAGTTAGGCAGGGCCTGGCTGGCACAGTAATAACAATTACCAAGGTCCAGCTACAACAGATAGGGCTGTATAATTCAGTGAGCAACACACACACAAAAAAACACATCAGGAAAACATTAGAGCTCTCAAAAGAGCTGTTGAGGGGTGCTATTTTAGCAATAACAATCAGCCAGGAGCAAGCCAAGAGCCTAACTAATCTTTCCCTAGGAGAACAAGTCTGCAGCAGCTTTCCCTAGTCTGCCTCCAGCAGGCACACGAGTGGGTGTAATGGCCGGCAAACCTGCCTTATATAAGGGGGGGGGGGGCTCCATGGCTTAGTGTAGCCTGAATGGCTACAATGTGCCTGCTGTCTGTGATGCAGAGGGTCAAAGTTGACCCTCATAGTGCATTATAGGGCGAATCAAACTTCCGCAAAAGTTTGATTGGTCCAGGCGAACGCGAACCCCCAAAGTTCGCCTGGAACTGTTCGCTACATCTCTACCCAGGACCACCAGCATGGAGCGAAGCTGCGGGGTGGGCAGAGATCGGCAGGCAGGGGCTTTAGGAAGCCCCAGGTAAGTGGATTTTTTATTTTTTATTATGCTTGGATGTGTCCTTTAATGGTGCTGACATGGCCGTGGCTAAAAGCAAAGCCCCCACAGATGCTAATAACCAAATTTTCTGGGTATGTTAAGAAGAACAGCAAGAAGTTTTGAATCAGGATGATACCATTTATTGGCTAACTTCGTCAGGCGAAGGCTCAGAAGCCGAACGCTTACTCTTATATATTTTTAAGTTAGCCAATATATGGTATCATCTTGATACAAAACTTCTTTCTTTTACTGATGGGTAACACGGTACAATATTCTACTGCTACTACTTAAAGAGAACAGTGAGCCAAAGCATTATTGTACAGCAGTCCCTGGACAAAGCATTGCCACTTCCACCTGGTGTTTGTTGCCACTTCACTGCTGTTTATGTGTAAATTTTCACTACAGATGGGTATTATTATCATTATTTATTGGATTTATGTACGCCAACATATTATGCAGTGCTGTACAATACATAAGATTATAGATAATGATAACAGGGGGGACTGACTACACAATACAGGTAATAGGCAATAAGGTACATCAACTCAGTACAGATAATAAGCAATGAGATGCACAATACAAGTAATAATTGTCACGATTGTGGAACTTTCTCCGTGATCAGCGCACAACGCGTGCGCTGACACGGCGGAAATCCTCCACAAGCGTATATTTGCAGGCACCCAGCAAAAGGTGCTACGCACCTGTAGAGGGAAATTCCTGTCGGCAGATGGCGCTGGGGAGTGCAGAGGAACCAATCCTCTGTACCTCCACAAATGCCAGACAGGAATTGTACGAAGCGCAGAACGCAATCGCAAGAGAGGCGATTGCGAATGAGATTGAGCAAAGGGATAGGTTGTATGTGTGTGCGCCAATCCAGTCGCCACCCCGCGACCGCGCACACACAACAGCAGATACGAAATAGGAACGCGATCGCGAGAGGTGCGATCGCCAGACGTGACACAAGGCAGAACAGAATAGAATACGAGGGTAGCAAAGGTACAGCAAATACAATAAGGAGATACGGAAAATAACAACCGCTAGCTAACCGCGAACACCGCACTCATTCGCAACAGTGCACGCGGTTATGCGCGATCTCCACGTGATAAGCACAATAGAGACAAGCACGCCTAACTAACCATAAACAGACAAACATGAAACAGAGGACGCGAGCGCTTGCTTAACGGTTACCTCACCGAGCCTGCAGCAAGCGTAGCGGACAAGACAGACACACGAAAAACAGGAACTAGGCAGAAAGGATCCACCGCTCTTCCGCCAGAGCAAGTGTGATCCAAGCAGGAACACAGATCAGAAAGATCCACAGCCGCTAACGCTAGCGGCTAGTGCGATCTAAACAAGACAGAGCGATTCGCTATCAACCGCCGCTGGTGACAGTGCAATCGCGACAGACAAGACAGAACAGAAGGATCCCCAGCGCTCGCAAAAAGTAGCTAGCGCAATCCCAGGAGACAGAACAGAAGGATCCCCAGCGCTCGCAAAAAGTAGCTAGCGCGATCCCAGGAGACAGAACAGAAGGATCCCCAGCGCTAGCAAAAAGTAGCTAGCGCGATCCCAGAAGACAGAACAGAAGAGATAGCTGGTAGCAACCGCTGCACCAGCTATACTCCAAGAACAGAGATCAGAACCATTTCCTGTCAACCACCATAGGGACAGGACAATGGCAAACAGGCAAGACAAGACAGAACAGGCAATACAGATAATACAACCTGACTGGGCTAGCAGGGGAGCCAAAAGCAACCCCCAGGAATTAACTATACTAGATAGCAATGGCTGACACTCCAGCAGTGTCCATCAGGAACAGAGCATGGAAGGGAAATGTCCAGCAAAGCATTCTGGGAAACATAAAGCTCTTATAGTGCCAGTCATCAAAGAAGGTAGGTAGGGGATTTGCATAACGAATGTATGCAAATTCCCCAGCAAGAGAACAGACCAGAAACTTGCAATGGAAAGAGGTCTCTGTTCCAGAGACCTGCAGCCCACAGACTAGAGGAATGGACAAACAGCTGTCTGCCTGTGCAGCCAGCTGAGCGGATCATCACAATAATACAATGTAATAAAATGCCAGATCATACACTGGAGTGGAAGTTCCAATAATACAAGTTCACATTATTCTTTGTAAAGTGCACAATCAAGTAAAATACACAAGGAGAGAGGGCCCTACCAGAGGTTTACAATCTAAAGGAAGGGGGTGGTGACACAAAAGGAGGGGGGGAGGCTTCGCCAAGAGGTTCTCGGCAGGGAGCAGCATTGAATTGGGGTAGGACTCCTTGAAGAGGTGAGTTTTGAGGGCTTGTTTGATGGTGTTGAAGGAGGGGACAAGCCTGATGGGCAGTGGGAGAAATTTCCACAGAATGGGAGCAACTCTATGGAAGTCCTGTAGTCATGCATGGGAGTGCATGGTATACGTTATCTACATTATCTATCATTTAACCGCATTTAATTTTTTAAAATTGAGGAGCTCAAAAACTACAAGGTTTTGTTGAAGAAATAAACTCCCTGTTCCTTCTGTTTTCCTTAACATACTGTGCAAATTTGGTGGTTCTAGAATGTATGAGGGCTTTGCTATTAACCATCAATGTCGGCACCACTGACCAATACAGCAGTGACCTGAATTAAATCAACAGCCCTAATCAGAAAAAACAAAAGTCAAGTATATAAACTGGAAAAAATACATATATCCAGGCACATCGCATCTAGTTAGGACATTAAATAAGTTATTAAGGAAAGGGAGGTGCTGAAGGGGGTGTGGCTAGAAAACAGCAAAAATCTTTTAACCCTTTGCACTCTCACATGCAAATGTTCAAACAAATGCATTCACAGATTCACCCATCCAGGCACAACTGTTATCCCTACACCTAAGTTAAAAGCCGGGACACCTATGTTTACCTGGGTACTTCTGTGCAGTATAGGTGACTAAGCATAGGAATGCATTCTTCTGTGAACTAAGACCCCGGCTTTTAACTTGTAGGGATAACAGTTGTGCCTGGATGGGTGAATGTTTTCTAGCCACACCCCCTTCAGCACCTCCCTTTCCTTAATAACTTATTTAATGTCCTAACTAGATGTGATGTGCCTGGATATATGTATTTTGTTCTTGTTACTGACCCCTGTGGCTAGGGTCTAATTCAGTGCACTCCCTCCTTCCCCTGTATGTGTTTGTCAGCATGCACACAGCTTATGCTGGTATATGTGCATGGTGCCCATGGATACATTACGTTAGCTCCCTTGCATGATTGGTAAGATGCACTATCTGTCCCAGGAGAGGACGTCAGGATGTGTGCTCCTAATCCATTGATAGGTTTAATGCAATGAATGTTTGCATGTCTGCACTATGCATGTTACAGGGCCAGAGTTAGGACACCTATGTTTACCTGGGTACTTCTGCGCAGTGTAGGTGACTAAGCGTAAGAATGCATTCTTCTGTGAACTAAGACCCCGGCTTTTAACTTAGCTGTAGGGATAACAGTTGTGCCTGGATGGGTGAATCTGTGAATGCATTTGTCTGAACATTTGCATGCGAGAGTGTGAAGGGTTAATAGATTTTTTAAGTATATAAACTGGACCATTTTAAATCAAATTTACCCTAGTAGCAATATTTAAAGCCCATTTTTTGATTGTTGCCGAGATTCAAGGCAGATTTGGTGCCACCAAAACAGGTTTTACATCTGTTTTTATTTACGTTATATATGCTTTATTTATCATTGTGGAAGGAAACAGGGGTACACAAAATTGGAAAATGCACCAACAACTCAAATACAATAACAAAATTATTCTTCTAGTTCGAAGCAGGTGGTTTTGACGCATGGTGCTCAGCGCCAATACTGGGCACTGCCATAACAGCAATGTTATACTGGATTTGGTGCCACCAAAACAGGTTTTACATCTGTTTTTATTTACGTTATATATGCTTTATTTATCATTGTGGAAGGAAACAGGGGTACACAAAATTGGAAAATGCACCAACAACTCAAATACAATAACAAAATTATTCTTCTAGTTCAAAGCAGGTGGTTTTGACGCATGGTGCTCAGCGCCAATACTGGGCACTGCCATAACAGCAATGTTATACTGCGCAGGGTGCATAAGGATAATTTGGGGTTCGTGATTGCCGGACCCTGAATTACTCTTCCTCCGAGTTGCCACAACTCAGAGGGGGAATAGAAATATAGAACTAGAATTTAAAGCCATCGTGGATTTGATCGGCAGCAGGGTGAGCCATCATTCAGCTCACCCTGCACCCAGCTCACCGGCAGCCAACTAATACGTACGCTTCTAGTTTGCTCAGTATTTGTCAGTGTCATGCAAACCTCTTTGCATTTTAGTGGCTGTGCAGAACATCAAACCTGTTGGTGTTTAAATGTCGCAGTTAATACCTACTGTATGTAACATAATGAAGCAAAAAATGTTTCACGCAGTAGAAATACTATTCTAATAAGTTATATGCCTTTTATAGAATTCGGTTTTATAGTTCACAGTATGACAGAAGGAAATAATGATCACATGGATTTTAGTGTTCTAAATTACTCTAGAATGTAATAAAGCATGCAAAACATTTAGACACTTTCTTTACGTATGCTTTCCTGAACTACATTGCGCTCTATGGTGTTGAAATATTTTAGCAGTTTTCATTATGTATGGCATGTATATGCCATACATGCCATACATAATGAAAACTGCTAAAACTGCTAAAAGGAGTTGAAACCAAAGGCTGAAATTGAAATTCCACTATCATTCTTGATTTATAAAATGCCAACATATTCCGTGGCGCTGAACATTGATCATCTTTTTTTTATTTTTTAAATTAATTTGAATCATTCTGTAGATTTCTAAAACAGAAAATACTGTAAGTATTTATTTTTTTTTGCAACCATTGCCTTAGTATTTGAGTACAGCATGCTTAGCCATTTCCCTCCCACTGAATAATAATAAGATGCAGAAAACAGGGGTTTTGTTTGCATAACTAGACTAAAGAAGTGACTGAAAGTTTGCTAGGGCTCATTTTTTTTGTCAGTTTCCTCAGGAACCCATTGGAGTGCTGATACATACGTACAAAAAGGGTACACAAACTGAAATGATGATTGCTCTTACTTTTGTATTACCAATGTTTGGGTACAGATGATGGCCACATCTGTGGCCTTGTAAATATTTATTTAGAAACAAAGAAAAGGAAAAACCTTGCCCTTAGCCACTTTTAACCCCTTATTCCTTTAAGAGTCTGGGATACCGTAGGGATTGTGAATTCTAGCCATGCATGTAGCAGTAGGTGCTGAGGGTAACCTTTGGTAATATTTTCATTACTCATCAGATGCAATAATTGTAGAAGCACATTAGTACCCTTTACCCATCTCCAGAAACCATAATGGGCTTGATTCACGAACTGGCGCTAAGTATTAGCGCCGGAGTGAAAAGCCACCTAGTGCCCGAAAAGTAGCTTTGCGGGCACCAATAGCCGCACAAAGCTACATCGCGCATAGCCCAGGGCAGTGCTGCTCGCGCAGCCGTTAATAGTGCGTGGTGCGACAATGACATCGCACCCGCTGCCCTGTAAACGTCGCACTTGGGTACCCCCGAAAATGGCACATCAATGCGCTGGTTCAGGGGGCACCCGATGCGCCATTTTCGGCGCAACATGTGTGACATTTACAGGGCAGCAAGTGCGACGTTATCGTCACACCACGCACTATTAACGGCTGCGCGCGCACTGCCCTGGGCTATGCGCGATGTGCTGGTTCACCTAACTCTGTGGTTTGCGCCCACTAGGTTCACTAGCCGGATTAGCGTCGGTTAGTGAATCAAGCTGAATGAGTCATAGCAGAACATTATATAACATTATATAAAACAGATACCCATTTTTACATTCATTATGCTGGTTTCAGCATCAGAAACTTTCTATATACCTATATATCATATTGCTGTATATTGGTATATAACCATGCCCACTCAGTGATTCATAGCCTGGGCTATAATGTGACTCAGCCTTCTGCCACTGTGCACTCTGGGAGATTAACTGGCACTGCTGCTCTCTTCAAGAATAGGGAAAAAATATCCCACAATGACGTACCTTGCCAGCAGCAATGATGCTGGTGTCTCTAATAATTTTAAGAATGTAAATCAGGGTTACAATAGGCAAACATTGACTAGGTATATCATTTTTTCACAAGCTTTTACACTCTAAAAACAGGGGGAAAAAATACCGCAAAGAGATCTGCGGCAGCCTCTGCACATAACTCAGTTAGGCTCAGGATTACCACTCTGGACTGCAGATTTCTGTCCCGAGCCTGACTCATGGCTACCGCTAAGGAGGTTATGTAAGAAATAAATATACAAGACCAAAAAATATATTCAAGTAAAACATGTTTTTAACTTATCTGTTACTAATGATGTTGTTGAAATAATGCTCCCATGGTAAGAGAAACAGTTACACATCATATCCTTAGAATAGCAGTCTAATGACAGAAAAGGTTCCTCATCAAAACCTCTAAATATTATATATAAAATTAGTATGTGTATGTGTAGTACAGCCCAGACTGGAGGACTTTTCAGGGCAAATTGCAAAGGATCCAGGCAGTGCAGGAGGACAGGGAGGGAACAATCAGCCTAGAGGGGAGGCTGGAGGAAGCCCCAGGTATGTATCATTTTTTTAAATCCCCCGTCTCAGGTACACTTGAAAATAGAAGATGATTGCAGATCATCAGTTCCAACTTGTGTTCAAAAAACAAAATCATGATGTAAAACTCTAATGGTGGCCATACATGTTACAATATTTTCATTTTTTTCAGTTAGATAAATTAGTTTGATTATCCCGTTAGATCGAAAAAAATTGCATAGTTGTTTTCGAGGTACCATACACGAATGCTCAATTAGGCTAAAAATCCAGGGAAAATGATCAAATATGCTGAAAAATCTAATTGAAAAAAAAAGATCAAGATAAAAATAAACTATTCGATCTAATTATTTATTCGATCGGAAGTGACGTTTTCTTCAAACTAAATGTCTTTTTTTTTCAGCTCGAGCTGTATTTTACCTCAGATAGTTAACACAGAAGGCAGTTGTAGCTCAAAGCATCTATTGAGCTGTATTTTTTCCTCTGTTGAGTGGTTCAATTTATTTATTGTGAAGTTAATATTACCTCAAAACTATATAGGTGTGTTTTACCTCACAGTGTTGTTTTTTTTTGTTTTGTTTTTTTCGTGCTGAGGGAATTTTTACCACAGAGTGATTACAAATGGCTCTATTACCTAACAGGAAGAAGCTCAAATTGCATTTGCATTGTACCTGTGGACTCTCCTTGATGAGGACAAACTTACTTTACTTTAATAAAAAAAATATATGGTAATTTTAATAAAATGATAATAATCATACACAAATGTCAATGTTTAATCTGTAATCTTGTTATAACGGCAAAGCAAATAAAGATTTAAGTCTTTGAAACAATTTTCTTTTCATACAATTTAACATAAATGATACAATTACAACACACTATCATCAAAATTTTTCCAGCATGTCCGATCAGATTTTTCTCTAAAAAACAGGATAATCGTTCAAATTTCTTGATTGTAAAAAAAAAAAAAAAAAGATTGTTTTCGACTTTCATTCGATTTGATCGCTTAGATTGAATAAATGGGAAAAATCGAACAGTTCTATTGTACTGTGTATGGGCACCTTAACATACTAGATAGACAGATAGAATTAATATATAAGCTTGTTGTTGAAACATGCACACAGGACTAATATCACTACTTTACAGTGCACCTAATGCGATAATATTAATATCATTATCTCAGTTTGTATACAGATATTTTGGGCTAATTGAGTTTCATTTGTGTGATATCAGCAATAGTCTGACTTTATACGTAGGAGTTGTAGAAGCAACAATCACTTACTAAGTAAAGTTATGGCGAACCAACTAGGTTTTGTGTAGAGGCCCAACAATAAACCTAAAAGCTCTCCACAGGGAACACTGTGAAGTTCAGTATATAAGTACAGTAAAAGGGGAAAAAAGGTTCTTTGTATTTGGTGTTTTCAACAACTGCTTATTTTTCACACAAAATGTTGATCTGAAACAGGCATGACTTCTATTGAAAGTAGCTGCCTGACTAGTGGACTCTGCGAATCTCGAGAAAAGCACTATGCTGGCCTCAGTATGCCACAAACACCTCTTTTTCTTTTCTTTTGCTTTTTTCATAATATTTGAAAGCAACACCTATTTTCAGAACCTCGTTCCTTGGCTACAAAGTTGTGAGACAACAGAGATTTAACTTTTGTACCTGCAGGGCGCAGAGAACAAGGGTGAGTAATGACAGTCACTCATTTCATGCTTCTTTTCAAGTAGAAATAGCCTTTTCCTTGCCTTTTTCCAACGGTTGCTGTTTATGTTGACTGCAAATTCACTGCTTGCAACATCAAAGTGGCCTAAACTGAATTAATAAGTATTCTTATTTCAGAAAATATTTCTCAAACTGAAAAAAAAATACACCTTCTACAGTTTATGGTATGTTTTATAGCAGACATATCTTTCTCGGAAGGGAAAAAAATGAAAAAAATAAATGTGCCTTTAATGTGTAGCTGCACTGCAATATTATATTATGCTGCTATTGGTTATTCCAAAGAAAACACCCGTATATAAATGTTTATCTGATGTTGCAAAAGGAAAAAGAAATGGCCAAGGTCACTGAATTGTTTTCAAGAGCACAGGTGCTGATGCTTACAAAAGGGGCAAAGATATTTTCACTACAGCCCAGTTATGTCAGATTTGCTGTTGTGTTATATATATTTTGTTGTAACAGATAGTTTTATATAAATGTGTTACTTTGTAAACCTAGATTTTTATTTTGGAAACTGAAAGTATATCTGTATACATAGGAAAAATCTGAAATATTCTATTTTATTATATTATCCCGAAGGTGCCCATCAACAATACAAGCTTGGGTATGCAATCTTACCCAGTTTATGTAATACAGAGTGTGAAATATAATGGAATATATAAAATATAGCTAATGCTTAGCCAATGCTAGCCAATCGATTGCCTGGCAGCTGGTTAAGTGACCAACAGTTAAAGGCTTTGCGTGGTAAAGTTTAGACCTCTTTCACACCAGCTGGCTTAGTGATAGCTTTCCCAGCAGGTTTTCCATTGAAAAAAATTGCATTACTGCTGGGAAAATTAGCCCCACAGAAATGATGGAACCTTTGGATAGAGTACAGCTACAGTTGTTACAATGTTTATTCAGCTTTGTGGCTACCAAGTAGTAAAAAGTATTACGATTGGTATTTCAAGGGCAGCATGGTGGCATAGTGGAGGTTCGAGACCGGGTAGTGGGTACTGTTCTTGGCTTGCAGGCACTGGATCTTCAGTTCAAATACCAACCGGGGCAACATCTGCACAGAGTTTGTATGTTCTCCTTGTGTCTGTGTGGGTTTCCTTTGTGTACTGTGGCTTCCTCCCACATCCCAAAAACCATACAGATAAGTTAATTGGCTTGCTCCTAAATTGGCCCTAGACTATGCATACACTACATGATATATACATAGGGCTTGATTCACAAAACGGTGCTAACTGTTAGCACGCTGTGAAAAGTGCTTTGCGCAAAATTTCGTGTGATAACGGTTATCGCACACAAAATTTCACATTCGCATGTTAAAGCAAATTTTGCGCATGCTAATGGTCGCGTTTGCGTGATAAATTCACATTATCGCGTGATCGTGACCGTTAACGCGCAAAAAAATCACTTTAACGCGCGAATGCAATTTTTTTTGTGCGATAACCGTTTTTCGCATGAAACCCGCTTTTTCTCATGAAAATGCGATAAAACGCACAAAAAGCCGCGCTAACACCCATGCTAACAGTTAACACCGTTTTGTGAATCAAGCCTATTGACATGACTATGGTAGGGATAAGATTGTGAGCCTCTCCAAGGGAAAGTTAAGTGACAAGATAATATATTCTGTACAGCGCTGCGGGAGATGTAGCCGCTATATATATATATATATATATATATATATATATATATATATATATATATATATATATATATATACATATATATATATATATATATATATATATATACACATATATATGTATATATATATGTTTATATATATATATATATATATATATTAAATAAGGATGGCAAATGCCTTCTAAACTACCACTTGCAGTTTGCTGCATTGGTCACATGACTAATTCCTGGACATTGACAAGACATAATTTAAAGTCATTGGGAGTCTTTAATAAACACACACCAAACAGATACTTACCTAAGGAGAGGAAAGGCTCTGGGTCCTAATGAGCCTTCCCTCTCCTCTACCGGTGCCCCCTTTGCGGCGGCAGCTTCTCCGTACAAATCCCCCACCACGGGGGACTTTGGAAGTCTTCAGGGGGCCAAGTCTTCCTGAAGACAGGTGGCTCCATACTGCACACACGCGGGTGCTCAAGAGAGTGCACTCGCGCATACACAGTATGGAGCTCCCAAACACATCCTAAAGGTGGCCACACACGATACAATAAAATGATCTGATTTTACAGTAATTCGATAAAAATGATCGTATCTCTCGGAAAAATAGAAAGCTTTTTTTTCATTTCACTGAAAAATCTGATTTCCCGTTTTTTTTTCGATTTAAATCGATACGGAATGCCAGATATTTCTCTTCAATTTCTACTAAAGATTGTATGGTGTGTTTTGGATTGTTAATTTATTAATATACACACCCTAGCAATTTTCTCTGAGTTTCCAATCATTTTTATCATAATTGAGGAAAAAAATTGAACATAGGTGTGTGGTACATTGGTCATATTTTTAAAATGTTAGAATCAGTCAGAAAAATTGATTGCAATTCTTAAATTGAACAGATATTTAAAAATTGTATGGTGTGTGGCCACCTTAAGCCTCCCTTTGGTGGTGGAGATAGCAGCATTTGACCGCATTGGTCGAATGCTGCTACGGAGGATCCTGTTCTGGAACGGGCTCCGGGAGAGAAGAGAGAAGACTCATTAGGACCCAGAACCTTCCCTCTCCTTATGTAAGTATCTGGCTTTTTTATAAACAATTCCCAATGACTTTGACCTGAAAGTAGTAGTAACTGTATACCTCCTAAAATGTGTTTTTATTGCAGTTTATGTTACATATAACACTTGTCACAGAGAACACGGTGGCACATTTAAAGATGGTTTTGCTGGAGCTTGGTATACCTTAGTATAGCAAGGACCTTCAGGGATGAACGTGTGCGGCATGTGTGCAGAGGTGCAGCAGGGATCTTCAAACAACATCCAAGTGGATATTGGCGTGGAATCATTTCTGAGGATATTGGTATGGGATTATTTAAGAGCACCATCTTTGACACAGGAGACAAAGGTTCAAATCTTGGCTCTTCCAATTCAGTAAGCTAGTACCTATTCAGTAAGGAGTCATTGGGCAAGACTCCCTAGCATTACTTCTGCTGACTGAGCGCACCCCTAGTGGCTGAAGCTCTCAAGCCCTTTAAAGTTCAACAGGAGAAAAGCGCTATACAAATGTTGGATTTTTTTTTATGCTCAATTAACCACTTTGTCCTCCACTACAGTATATCTACGTCAGCTGTGGCACCCTCCAAGCCACAGCGACGTAGATATACTGACCTGGCTGCAGCCCTGCTGTGCACGATCGGGTGCGCTTCAGAGCGCACCCTCCAGCACTGTCAGCTGCAATACTAATTGGTGGAAGGGAACATGTTCCCTTTTGGCCAATTAGTATACCCTCTTCCCATGAATGATCGCTGCAGTAGTGAACTGCAGCGATCCTTCATCTATCCCCCTCGGCGCACAAACAGTTACGATGACGTCATCAAGCCGGGACCCGGGTTACCGGCAATATGCGGCTGACTGCAGAGCGGTGATCGGAGGATCAGGCTTCAGGACAGTCGCAGGACCGAGGTAGGTGAGTGTGGCTGCTTGCTTGTGCATTTTTTTTAACTGTTTGTGCGCCGAGGGGGCTGCCTAATGGGGGGGGAGCATCTGGCTATAGATTATTGGGGGGACGGGGATATGTAAAGGGGGGGGTGCATACACACGGGGGGACATCTGAGTAACCAAGGGGAGGGGGGTTTACAAATTTTGCACATCTGGGCACCTGGGGGGCCCATAACTTAATACTGGGAGCACATTTGGCTATAATGGGGGGCAGCACTAATCTTGGGGGTACATCTGGCTATAATGGGGTAATCCTGATCCCGGGGACACATCTGGCTATAAAGAGGGGCACTATTCTTGGGGGTGCATCTGTCAATCGATTCTGGGGGTGGCAAACACAGGGGACACATCTGGCTATGCTGGGGGGGCTGATATTGGGGACACATCTGGCTATACTGGGGGGGGGGGGGGTGATACTGGGGACACATCTGGATATCTATACTGGGGCGACTTTAACTGATTGCACAGTTTTTAGGTCAATCGCACGTTTTATTTTTAAACAGAAATTGGTCAAAATTGAGAAATAATGCATTTTTTTTATTTTTCCCCCCTTTTTCCCATTAAAATGCATAGAGAGGAACATTTTATTTGGGACCAAATACCCCCCAATGAAAGCTTAGTTTGTCTTGAAAAAAACGATATATAGATCATTTAAGTAGCACGAGTACAGATGAAGTTATTGGTGATTAAACAGGGACACCGCTAAAGCGTCAGAACTGCTCTGGTCAATAAGGGGAAAACAAGGTCTGGATGCGAAGTGTATAAGAACAATAAATTACTTTTTTCATGCTTACATTATTAAATACTATATGGATGTGACAGTCTGCTGTAATGCCTTGAGCAGTCTTTGAACGTGAAAAATGCAGCCCTTCCACTCTTTGGATGTGTCAACTATTCAAGTTAATCTCAGTAAATATACTGTAAACTATGCAGGAGGGTAATAATTTAAAGAAGCACTGTAATGACATATAATAGAAATACATTATTAGATATTAAGAATATGAATTAGATATTACATAATAGTAATGCATAATTCATTTATGCTAAATAGTATGCACTATAAATATCTTTTTTTCCTATGTTGCTGCCACTTGCAAATGCAATAAATAGTAAAAATTGGACAGATCTATCAGGTTTTGGACTACTCTTTACTACTACTCTGTACTCCAAAAAAAAAAGAGTAGTATTGCTAAGGTAGCAAAGATGGGACATTTTAACTTGGAATTTTGAGAAAATCATTACTGGATATGAATCAGAAGATAAAGTTAATTTTACAATATTACATTTTAAAATTGTTTGCATAGCACTTTTGAGCAGAGTGTTTGTAAGAAAAGTGGAGTATTACTAGCTTCCAAGTGTCTTTCTATATTCAGGGACAGCTGTATCACATTGTAATCTGTGGTGAGTCAGTGCCCTTCAGGCTTTCTGTGGCTGTTCCTGTATTTTTCACAGAAAGTTCATCACTAAGAGAAAGTAGCAATAATATAAAATGATTTCATGATGATTTGTAATGAACTTTATATCCTCAAGCAGTAAAATGTTCTTGATCGTAAATTGCAGATGGCATACTGGTTCTTTCGTGTGTCTGACAGTGATTTATGTTTAGTGTGGTAAGGTATGTTCCCTCCCCATGTTTAAAAAAAAAAATCCATCAGGTGGATTGTTTGAAAAAAAAAAAAAAAAGATTTCTGTTTCGAAGTGTATTGTTAGATATGAAGTACCATTATATAAAATGAGCAGAATAAAGGTATTCATTTTAACGGCTCTCACATGTATTCTATATTCTGGGTCATCTTCAGGCAGCAATTTAAAAAAATGGGATTACAGTAGAATGATCGTGGCAATAAGACAGGGCTGTAAGAAACAAAATAGCCTTTTACGGGCACATAAGAACTGGGGTGATTGAATTTTTCGGAATATATTTTAACTAATTAACAACTGAGGGGTTTTTCCCCTTATGGGCCAGAGCAATATTCACCTGTCAGCGCTCCTTCAATTCATTCGCCAATAACTTTATCACTACTAATCACAACAAAGTGATCTATATTTTTTTATACCAATCAGGCTTTCTTTGGGTGGTACATTAGCTAAAAATTATTTTATACTAAATGCATTTTAACAGGAAAAATAAGGAAAACATGGACAAAATGCATTTTTTCTCAGTTTTCAGCCATTATTGTTTTAAAATAATACTGTATGTGCTACCGTAATTAAAACCCATGTATTTTATTTGCCATTTGTCCTGGTTATTACACTGATTAAATTATGTCCCTCTCTCTGTGTATGGTGACAATATCAGTTTTATCAGTTTTACGTCCGTCACTAATTACAAGCACTTGTTTCCAAAGAAAAAATGTAATATACACTCTAGACATATGTATTAAAAAGTTTAGTCCCTAAGTTAACTATTTATGTATTTTTTAAATGTCACTTTTTTTCTTGAATTAAAGGTTTTATTTTGGGTAACTATGGGAGGGGAGGTAAGGAGTTATTCAATGCTATTTTAAATGTATTTAATGTATTTTATATCCCCCACACTTTATTTAGAATTATGTTTAGACGGCATGCACACATGTGAACGCAATACATTAATTATATTATTCTCCGAACCTGTCAAAGCCTGTGCACCTTTAGCAGGCATCCAATTCAGGGCAAGGGGTAGAACAGAGGAGACTTAGCTACATCAAGATATTGGGTGCACAGCCCTAAAATGTCTCACAAGTCAGATCAGAGGAATTTCTTGGAAATGGCACCAGGGTGGGCAACACATGTGGGTGGTCTACTGACAACCTGCAGTTTTGCCATTTTTAAAAAAAACTTTTGGGATTATACTCTCAAAACTAAAATTTCAGAAACTACTCTTTGTTACATAAAATGGCATTTAAAAGCATTCACCATGTGTGTACAAATGTTTATTTTCACTGCAGTCGGCAGTAAAGGCTTACTTATGTTTGGTTCATGGGCAAATGTAATTAGTGCTGGCCAGGCGACATGCTCTCCCTGTGTTTTAACTCTGCCCCCTTCTTTTCTGCTGAATAGACACATCACCCTGGCAACAGCTGAGTCACTTAATTTTATGTAACTTAGAGTTATTTACATTTTAGTTTGGGGATTATTGTCCTACCTTAGAAAGGGTGTGGATGCCTTTCTTTACTTTGAATGACATTTACAGCTATATGTATTAGGTTCAGGAACACAATACCTTAAAACAATTAGGAACAGGAAGATCAATTCTACTCGTGTGACTTTCTCTTCTTTGGAAATAACGTTTACTGTGAGTGCCTGACAGCCAAATATCTAAATAACACAGGGCAACAGAAGTATGAGGTAGAGTGCCTGATATCTACTGATTCAGATAACACAGAGCAGCAGAAGTAAGGGGTAGAGTGCCTGACAGCCACAGATCCAGATAACACAGCGCAGGAGAAGAATTAGGTAGAGTGCTTGACAGCCAAATATCTAAATAACACAGGGCAACAGAAGTATGAGGTAGAGCGCCTGACATCTACTGATTCAGATAACACAGAGCAGCAGAAGTAAGAGGTAGAGTGCCTGACAGCCACAGATCCAGATAACACAGCGCAGAAGTATTAGGTAGAGTCACAGGAGAAGTATTAGGTAGAGTGCCTAATAGCCAAATATCTAAATAACACAGGGCAACAGAAGTATGAGGTAGAGTGCCTGACATCTACTGATTCAGATAACACAGAGCAGCAGAAGTAAGGGGTAGAGTGCCTGACAGCCACAGATCCAGATAACACAGCGCAGGAGAAGAATTAGGTAGAGTGCTTGACAGCCACATATCTAAATAACACAGGGCAACAGAAGTATGAGGTAGAGTGCCTGACATCTACTGATTCAGATAACACAGAGCAGCAGAAGTAAGAGGTAGAGTGCCTGACAGCCACAGATCCAGATAACACAGCGCAGGAGAAGTATTAGGTAGAGTCACAGGAGAAGTACTAGGTAGAGTGCCTGACAGCCAAAGATCTAAATAACACAGGGAAACAGAAGTATGAGGTAGAGTGCCTGACATCTACTGATTCAGATAACACAGAGCAGCAGAAATAAGGGGCAGAGTGCCTGACAGCCACTGATCCAGATAATACAGAGCAGCAGAGGTATGGGGTATAGTGCCTGATAGTTACTGATCTGGATAACGCAGAGGAGCAGAAGTATGGGATAGCATGCCTAATAGCCACTGATCCAGATAATACAGAGCAGCAGCAGAGCAGAAGTATAGAGTGCCTGACAGCTACTGATCTAAATAACACAACGCAGGAGAATTATTAGTTAGTCACACGAGAAGTATTAGGTAGAGTGCCTGACAGCCACAGATCTAAATAACACAGAGCGGCAGAAGTTTGAGGTAGAGTGACTGACATCTACTGATCCAGATCACACAGAGCAGCAGAAGTAAGGGGTAGAGTGCCTGACAGCCACGGATCCAGATAATACGGTGCAGCAGAAGTATTGGGTAGAGTGCCTGATAGTTACTGATCCGGATAACGCAGAGGAGCAGAAGTATGAGGTTGAGTGCCTGACAGATCTAAAGATCTACACAGCAGAGAGCAACAGCAGAAATATGAAGTAAAAGTCTGACAGCCTTAGGTCCTTTTAACACATAACAGCGGCAGTAATATGTGGTACAGAGTTTGACAGTTACAGATTCTGATAACACAGGGCAACAGGCATATGCAGTTTAGTTCCTTAGGGTCATAGATCTAGAGAATGCAAATTAGCAGCAGGAGTGCAAGGTACGGAGTATAATAACTAGAGTTCAAGGGCAGACAATACAGAGGGCAGACAATACAGAGCAGTAGTAGAAGTATGAGAGATTCAGGCAATACAGAGCAGAAATACGGTATGTGGCATAGTGCCTTACAACTGTGGATCTAGACAATGAAAACAGTTATAGGAGTACAGAGTACAGCATCTGCCAGTAACAGATCCAGGTAACACAGACCAATAAGGGTAAGAGACTGGTAGCCACCAAACCATGTAATACAGAGCAGCTGCAGGAATATAGGGTACAGAATTTGTGTGAGTCACAAATAATGCTGGCTTTATACTTTGATATCTTCCTGTAGTAATCTTTGCATTGGACTATGTAGTGCTCAACTATGGGAACCTTGACTGCATACTGCTGCCACCTGTGCCCAGCCAACATGCCCCTCATTCTACTGGCACTTGCAATCAGCTAAGTAATGGACATGTCAGAGCCAGGGCCGGTTTAAGCAACAATGGGGCCCTAGGGCAGAATAAACCTGGGGGGCCCCCCAACATATACCCCGGAACAAAAATCGGCATTAGGGGACCTTTTTTGCAGCTGGTATAGTCAGGGTGTGAAGTCCCAATCAGTCAGAGCTCCACATTCTGGCTATCCCAGCCTGCATGGGGGACAAGGGGTTAAAAAGTTTCAGGAGGGGGAACCCCACATAATTATTTTTTTTTTAAATTCCCACACTCTAAACATAAAAAAAAAAATTGGGAAAATAGGAAAAAATGACAGGGATCTTCATACAGCCATATTGCGCTGTATAGCGATCCCTGGCCAAAGCGCTGCGGCTGCGTATAGACCCCCTGGAAACCCCGTCAGGAAATTGATTGCGCTTTCGTTTGATACATGTAAAATGACACTACCGTTAGGTTTGCTACTAAAAGTTACATTTACCGCATTTAAAACTATACTTTTTTCCTTCTAAACTTTAAAATCGATTTTCTCAAAAACTATAAGGTCTTTTTGAAAAATTGTTTTTTCCTCTTATTTCTAATGATCTCCTTAACATATCCTGCAAATTTAGGGTTTCTAGCATTTAAGGTGGATTTGCTATTAACTATGAAAGTCGTCTGGTTTTTAAATGTGTTTTTTTCCTTTAAAACTTTAAAATCGATTTTCTCAAAAACTATAAGGCCGATTTGAAAATTTTTTTTTTCCTCTTGTAGCCACTGGGGGCCCCTACAAGCTCTGGGGCCCTGGGGCAGCTGCCTCCTTTGCCTTAATGGTAGCGCCGGCCCTGGTCAGAGCAATGTTAGATCAATAAAATGACTAAAAAGGATTCATCAAGCTCCTTATTTATATTTTTGTTGCTAGATTCAATGTTTATTGAATCTAACATCCAATTGTAAGGATCCCTCCTGTAGCATGTCCTTTCGATTGCAGTGGAGCTGCAACAAAGCAGTTTTGATTTCTCTGCTTGCATTTGGTTGCTTAGTTTTGATTGCATTTGCAATAAGTCTCATTGCCATCTGCTATCACTCTTCCGTCCAGAGTAGCTCAGGGTGTTGTCATGAATCCACCTACGGCAGCCAGACAGCTATGGATTTCTTACATGCATGTTGTGGCATAATTTGGCATGCGTTTGTAATGAGAGTCCTTTCCATTCACAACCAGCTTGCAGTTTCAATCAGCCTAACACAGGATTGTGTGATTTCCATTCAGCTGTGTGGGAATTTGCATGTCTGCTCTAATTGGCTGATGTCCATAGAAAAGCCTACTTCTCCTCTCACACCTTGCCCATCATAGCGTTCACGTTTGCCGTAGTTGATTGCTGGGTTCCTTGTGTGAAGTTTGAATTGTATATTATTGCACTACCTTGCCTTGCTTGCTTGGACGTTTACTGCACCCGTGGGGGTACAGTAAAGTCTTTTCCTATCCTGATAGTTTTGAGACTGCCTTCACCACATTGGTGACTGGTAGTATTCCTGCTAGTTCTGTTCTTGTGGAAGTGACTATAGCAGCGGTTGCTATTAGTTGCTCCCCTACTTGTTTGTCCTGCCCGTGCCAGTGTGGATGTTTGTGGAAAAGTAGTAGTTCGCTATTGCTGGGGCAGCAATTAGATTGGCAAGCATTCTGTCTGTCTGTCTGTTGTCTGTCCTTGTTACTCAGTGTGATGGACATCAGATGCTTAGTGCTGCCGTCGCACTGAGCAACCATTGTGTCTTGTTTATTGGGGCAGTTATCGGAAGCTCAGAGCTGCGGTTGCTCTGAGCAATCTTGCTCCCTTGTTCATAGCTCCTGGTGTGATCTGTGTAATCTCCTCCACAAGAGCATTCTGCTCTATTACGTAATATCACCCAGCTGCATAGTCTTGCTTGCTCTGGTGGTACTCTGTTTTTCTCAGCCTCAGCCACTATACCTTTCACGTTAAGACCTGGGGGCAGAGCCGGGACAAGGTCCTCCAGCACCCAAGGCTGAGACACCAAAGTGCGCCCCTCCATCCCTCCCACCCCAGCCATCACACATTGATTGCTATTAGACTAAGAGGCGCCACAGGGCCCACAATCTCCCCAACACCTTAATCTCTAGTTATCTGCCTTGCAGTCACTGCCATGTATCCCCTTTTCTTATTTCTTTCTGCTTCAAACACAATTAGGAATGACAGCTGAATGAATTCTGCGCCCCCTCCTACACTGCGCCCTGAGGCTGGAGCCTCTCCAGCCTATGCCTCGGCCCGGCCCTGCCTGGGGGCAGCCGAAGTCAGGAGACATATTCAGTGTCCTGTCAAGCGGGGGCTTGTCTATAGGTGAAGGCCACGGGCCGAGCTCAGAGCTACAAGAATAGATTGGGGTATAGTGGCTAAAAGAAAACAGGAGATCTGCCAGGCATTACACTAATCTATTAAAGAGTCTAAGGGCCATATGCAATTCACTTTTTCACCTGAGTTTTCTTTTAGGCGATATTTTCCCAACTTGTAAATAACATGCTTTTTACACCACCAGTAAGCAAACAAATACTCAATATAATTGTTACAGTACTGTTTCACCTATTTTTTGGTACTTTTCCATTGCAAAGTGCTAAACAGTTACTTTAAATTGAAAATAAAAAATTATCTCCTAGGAGAAAACTCAGGAGAAAAAGTGAATTGCATATGTGCCTAAAAGTGTACGGCGCTCTTTAGCACATTACATGCAAAAATCATTAGAAGAGCTCTAAAAGCCATTCTATAATGCATACATATTGCTTTGTTGTCCAGTTTAGGTAAAGCACAGAGTAGAAATGGCACCGTTTATATGGCATCGTGGCTTTCAGACTCTGTACCAAGTGCATCTGCTGTTGCTCTGGGTACAGATTATTTTTCAGCTCCATACTTGTGTATTTTCTCCTTAAACATTTGTACAGTAGTTAAAGGGGCACTATGTTGAAAATTAGGCTACAGGGATAACCCCGGTAGCATATACCTAATATAAGGAGGATCAGATATTAAGCATTTTTTTTTCTTTTTACTGTCTGCTTGAAAGCTTTTAGGTAGCATATGCATAAATCCTGCTTGTTCTCCCCCTCTGCTGCACTGTAATAGATCTCCCTGCTGAATCTGTACAGGAATGCAGACTGAGGCTGCTCAGTGCTCGGGAAGATTGTAAATAAATAAGCAAGATAAGTTACTTGTTTACACTAGGCTCAGCTCCATCTGCTCCCAGTGCTATGATCTTTCCCAGCACTCGTTAAACAGCCTGCATCTCCCATACAGCATCAGTAGGGAAAAATACTGTTACACAGCACAGCCTGAGTCAGCAGAGGGAGGAGGACACATTGCATAGTTTGAAATGTGACGAGCAGGATCTCTGCATATGCTCTTTAACCTTTCAAGCAGATATTTTTTTTAAAACTGCTTAGTATTTAATGCTCCTTATATTAGGTAAATGCTACCAGGGTTATCCCAGCAGCCTAGTTATTTCCCCTTCAACAGTTATTCAGTTTCTATAATTCTAAATGAATGTACTCAACATTGATTTTAAGTGTTCTCATTCAGTGCTTAAAACTTTTTCCTTTTGTTAGCAGCTCTACCTTGAAAATAACAGTAATGATTTTTTTATTCATCCTTAGAAAGCCTTTCCTCTTGTATTAGTATTTTTTTGTGAAGTGTTTTTATGATCTTGGGGTACACCAATGTTTCTACAGTCAGTCACTCTCTTAGATTCGCTGCAAGCTTTGTCTCTAGCGCTTTCTTTGTTTTATCCATCAACTGCAACTTAGGCTCGCTGGGTTTCTAACAAGCTCCATACTCATACAACTTTTTTTTTAGGCTTTTGGTCTGTTTTATTTAAGTCAGATGTTTCATCCTCACAGTTTAAGAGCTCCATCTGCACGCTTCAGTTTTCTGCCTCCAGCTGCAGTGCTTTTTCTCTTAGATTAAAAACTTAATCGTGCAAAAATTTGACTCTATAACGAATGTCACAGTTCAGCTTCTCATACGTCAGGTGTGCTTTAAGCGACTGCTTTTCAGACTCCTGCTGAGAGGTTCTTTCATGTTCTTTCTTCAGCTCCCCAGCACTCAGGTTCCTTTTATTTAAGAGTACTCACATAAGCTTTGTTTGTCAAAACACTCAGGTAAAAGGTTACCGGTTTCTTCTCTCAGATCACACCCAACTTTCAGAAGTTGTTCATTTTCATTTTCTAAAAGTTACCTTCTAGGAAAATCTGCTTTTGTCATAAATCAAGCTTCTCCACATTTTTCTTTTGCCTCTTACTGTTCCATTAACACAAAACTTTATTGTTGGAATGGCAATTGGCTTGATGCCATTGAGAAGTCAGTGCTCCAGGGATGATGCGAGGATCTCTGATGACCCTGGGTACTCCAGGCACAACATACAGAACAAATGTGTGGAATAGTTTAAACGTAGCTGAACCAAGTTAGTGTGGATAGTATAGCCTCTAGAGATGAACGTTGGACATGTGTGAAGTCATATTTATGGTCAATATTGCTGATTTGCAAGTATTCAAAACATTAAAGTGAAACTAAACTGAGAACTTCTTCTCTGCTCTAAAATATTAGCCACAGCATGATCACCTTTGTGGGAAAAAAAAGCTTCATTACCATTTATGGAAATCCTCCATATAGTATATCAGCCAACAGTTTTTTGAATAATATAAAGAGATTGGCTAGGCAAGCTCTCATACTGCATGGAAGTGGTCAAATTGGCCAATTAAAATTGGAGATGTGTACCAGGATTAAAATACAGTTGTGTATGGTAATCTTCAAAGGTAACCTGCGAGCAGATTCTGCTGAGAGGAAAACTGTGTTAGCTTTGAGAAGGTAATTTAGAATATCCTTAAGAAAGAGAAAAAACTTGTGCATCATGTGCACTATAACATCACCTTCCACGGAGTGCATTCATTACCAGCACCGGCCATTTTAGCACAGATTGGAGCTGAAAAATGGCTCCCCCTGCTCCTGCACAAGCTCAGGACTTGCACTGATTACTATTCCCCCTCCGCAGCAACTCTGGGGGGCATGTACTTTGGGTACCAGCTATTGCCAGTAGCCAAATGACCATTTTTTTAAAATAATTTGTGCAGCACCCGGCTAAAACTCAGAGCGTCCTAATCAGGCACGCAGTGCTGGTGCCAAACGCAAAAAGCTGCATCGCTTCCATGACCACATTATCTAGTTATTGTGGCACTTCCTTACTGCAGCAGACCACCTCTACAAAAAAAGTATTATTTTTTTTAAATTTGTATTCATGTATTTATTTTAAACTTTATTCATTTTTTATGCATTAGTACCTTAAAAAATAAGTAGTCTGTAGTTCCCACCTGAAATGAAGAAGAAAGCGTTTTAGAAAATGCCTCACTTTTTAATAGCAAATCATACTTTTTTCTGCAATGTTTTCATCTCAACGCCTTTCTAGATTCGTGAAAAAAGCCGATGATTGCCGAAGTAATGTAAAAGATAATTTGTTTATTTTTGCTACAAAAGGTAACTTTACAAAAGGCAAACTGAGAACCTTTGTGGACTGTGGCAGATTTTTATGCAAACACACAGAATCTGTGAAACATGTTTTCAAAGTTTGCTTATAAAAGTCAAACAAAGCAGAGGTCTGGACATTTTTTATCTGTAAAAGGGAAAATATATTACAATTATTGTTTTTAACAGTACAATAGACTAATTTTCACTGGGCAAGGTGTGTACTGGTGGACAGTACAGACCATAGGTAGGTGTACAGGACAGGATTAAGTGTAATTTAAAATAAATAACGATGTCCTTTTTTTGTGGTATTCTTTAACAGTTCGCGTTGTTATGACTTTTACAATAGCTGCAATATGGGAAAGTTAGTGATGTGACTATGTACTCTTTAAAATGCTGTAATATCAGTGAGTGCATAATAAAAATAATAATAATCATTCAAGTGCTGACACTCATGTAAGTGTAAATGGGTGAAGAGGGTGAGAGAGCAATGGTCAAAGACTGCAAAAGAACACTGACTAAACTGAAAAAGTCTGTGTGAGGTGTATTTTGAATTGAGTTTATTAAAACCTAATTATTCATTGTACTAGATACTCCATTTCTTAGAGTGTGGTCTGCACTGTTCTGTACATGTATTGGGTGCATCTGTACATAGCTGCACATAGGAGAAAGTTGTGAGAGTTTATGCAAAAGATGTATTGCATTTCTCTTTATTGTGCTGTACAGTCTTTGTTGCTGTTCTTGTGGTTTCATTGTGCTTGTGGCTTCATTATTATGTCAACACAGAGCATCCAAATTCATGGGCGGGGAAAAATCTGACGGCATGCAGCATAATTTCATGTAACTTGTCCGAATCCAATAGCCGTGCATATCGCGGCTAGAGGGATTCAGCTGTGAGACGCTTCACAGCTGTGTCGGCATTGCATCTCGCAAGACACATGCCGAGCACAGTGGAAACTTAGCCTAATTCTCTGCAGGACTGCTGCTAGAGTGGTGCTTGATGCTGCAGACTGGTCTCTGTAGAACTAAGCAGCCCATCTGATTTCTTGAAGAGTCAGGAAAGGCCACTCTTAAGAAATCACCCAGCCATCACCTGTAACTGTAAGCATCTGAGGCTTCTATCTTTTGGGTGCGTTTCTAGACTTGTGACTTCCTTGGACTTGTAGTTTGCCCTTGAAACAGGTAATGTGGGTGCAACTTATGGCCCAAAATTGGGTAAGGGCATAGACACCAATGTAAATTTTTTAATTAGTTGCTACTGTGGGTAATTTGGGTGCTGGAGTGTACCCATAGTATAGCCAAACTCCAGCAAGTAGCAGTTGGTGGCAATAGCGCCAGAGTTCAGCTACTGTATAGCCAAACTCCTGGTAGCAGCGGGCTCACCGGAGATTGGCTACCGTGAAGCCGAACTCTGGGAAGCAGTGGTGACTGCAGCGGTAGCTGTGGTGGGGGCCGAACTCTGGGTAGCAGTGGTGACATTGGGAATACCAGGTAGTGGTAGTGACAGCAGGAATAGGGACAGTGGAATTCAGCTACTCTGTAACCAAACTCCAGGTAGTGGTGGTGAGTCCTGTTAGTGTGCTTGATGGGGGCGTTGTTAGTGTTTGGCATAAGCAGGGGGTTGGTTAGTGTTAGGCTTTGGTAAGGGGTAGGTTAGTGTAAGGCATGGATAAGGAGTAGGTTAGTGTGAGGAAAAGAAAGATGGGCCAATAGTAGAATAACAGGGAACGTACCAATATTCTATTATCAATAACAGGCGATAGTAGAATATCGGGGACACCATCAATATTCTTCTATCGGCAGTACCTCATACCAACATCCCCATGTGGCACTTTTAATCATGCAACTTTGTTTTCCTGCTGCTTTAACTTATTGCAGCTTGTTGTTGGTCTTCTACCCTGTTTTGTGAGCAAACTGTGTAGATTACTTTTGTTTCTGGCAGGCTTTTTGTGCCAATAAAGAACCCACTTATTGGACTGTTTACAGGGAGAGACTCTTTGTGGTCTGCGGATATTTCCATTACAGTCACTTTAAATGTGTATGGCTAACTCTATTTCATTGCACATTTAAATTAGTTTATATTTACAATGTACTTGCTTATATCCTCTGCCTTCCTTCTGATTTAATGTATATACTTTCACATATTCATGGAGTAAATGTTCTGCAATGTTTAAGCGGTATACAGAATATTTATATCAATGTAAAGGGAACAATTGATTAGCTTTCAAAGTGTTTATTACAGAAGGTCAATATGGCAGCGTGATCAGATATCATTATCATCATAACATATCAGCAAACAGAAGTTTATTGATCATGTAAATGGATCTAATTTATGGAAACGTTTTTATGTGAACCAAATTATCACCTCTGAATTTTGAGCAAAAACATTCAATAATGTTTATGCTGTAAGCACTGTTTCTGACTACTGATGCTTTTACATATGTCACAGCAGCTGGTTGGCTGATTAAGCACCATATAACAGTCACAAATGGGCGAACATATTATTACCATGTGTTTTTTCATGGACACCAGACACTATTACATTAATAATTATAATATATTGCTTCCCAATCACAGTCATTATGTTTAAACTCACAATGGCCTCAATTCACTAAGCTTATCTCCTGTCTTTAATACTCTTCTGAGCTGTTTCTACAGGCTGTTTCTACAGTTATCACTATGGTGATAACTGTAGAAACAGCTCAGAAGAGTTATTAAAGACAGGAGATAAGCTTAGTGAATTGAGGCCAATGTCAGAATTTGTTTTGTGTGCAAAAGTCAGTATAATAATACCCTTTAATGGCATTCCTCTTACTTAGAACCTGCTCTCCTCTGAGTCCTGTATTCCTGCAGAGTTTAGCATGCCTGCTGACTGTAGCTTTTCCTTTGTTTTGTGCCTGGCACCTCACAACTATCTAGAATTATTGTCAATAATAAATAAAATATGCAACTCTATAAAGGTGGTCATTCTAACTTAAAGCATTCAACACTTAAAGTGAAACTAAAGTGAAAACAAAGGTAGAGGAACAGGTAGTGGTGGTGGGTAACAGTATTCATCTTCAGCACAACTAAGCTTTAACCGGGCTCCATGACCTCACAGAAGGCCACACTTTCCTGCCATGTGTGTCTGTGGTGTTTGCTGTCCCCTACAGCCACAGCCTAATTCACTTCTTTAACCTAGGCACAGAACCTAGAATGTGTAGTGAGTGATGAAACAAGTTTCCCCTCCTTCCGTCCCAAATTTTGCCAAAAATCTGAGGTAGTCAACAGACAGTGGTGTGTAAAACTGTTCCATTATCAGCGCTGCGTAATATGTTGGCGCTCTATAAATACAATAAATAAATTAATACATTATCCTGCTTTGGGCAATATAGGTCACCCCCAGTGGCATAGCTAAGGAGCTGTGGGCCCCAATGTAAGTTTTACAATGGGGCCCCCTAAGCACTCTATACATAACAATTGATATGGCACACCAAAACCTGCCCATGGCAACTACAGTGTCTGAGGTGCAAGAAGGGGATGGGGAACAGTTTGTTAATGATTACCACTATTCAAAGTATCAATATAAGTGATTATTATGAGCACAGGACCAATAGAGAGCTAATATTGTAGTTGAGGGAGGGCCCTTCGGGGGCCCTCTGGCCCAAGTGCCTGATGCGTTTGCAGCCTCTGCAGCCCCTATTACGCTCCTGCCCCCCCCCCCCCCCCCCCCCCGAGAATATAGGCACACAGAAATAATATGCCCCAGCACTTGCTGTGAGCTGGAGTCCAGTCAGGTGAGGGAGGATGTGGTAGAAAATGTGTAACAGATAGAGGGTGGATAATGAGGTTGTTGCCTAGCTGCAGAATCCTAAGGAGATTGAGCAGGATGACCAAAAACAGAAAAGTCCCCATCCAGTTGTCAGGAGAGAAATGCAGGGCCAACTGTGGCTGATTTTCAGGTATCTTAGGGACATTTTTGCTGTCTAGGTGTTAGTTTATTCCTTTGCTTCTGATTAAATCGCTTGTGACATCTGCACTGAGCACTTTGGCCACTACCATTGACTCGGTTGGCCATTAGCTTCCAATGCTTCTTTCTCTCTCTGTCTTCTCTTTTTGCCTTTTGTTACACTGAACATTACCATAGCAACCACATTCTACCATGGTAACACCCGTGGCACTAACAAGTTAATGGGGCAGTGCTCCACCGGCGGTGGTAATGGTAAAATTTCAATGCACTCCCTGCGCATAGTAACTTTACGCAGTTCATTGCATCTGGCCCAATGTTGATAAACTGGTACCAAATGAGTTCATATTACAAGACTAGAAGAGAAAATCCTTTAATTTGACTGATGTTTATTTGGAAAATATTTTGTGGTACTGTTTATGTGTACAAACAAAGGTGCTCAAACAAAAATTGGCATATAGAGAAAAATGTTGCTACTTGGAACTTGTTAAATGACTCTTAGTGAATCCATAACAACATACACTGCATTAACCCTTTGGGGACTGGCTGCCTAACCTCCCTTAAAGCCAATGGGTACCGCTATCCAAATAAAAAAGTCAGATACTCACCTAAGGAGAGGGAAAGCTCGGTCCTAATGAGCCTTCCCTCTCCTCTCCCGGTGCCTTCGGTGCTGCGCTGGCTCCCCCGTTCGCGTCCGCCGCCGCAGGGACTTCGGAGGTCTTCGGGAGCACTCGGGCTTCCGAAGAAAGGCCGCTCCATACTACGCACGCGCGATTGCGTCATATAGGACGCTTGCGCATGCGTAGTATGGAGCGGCCCGTCTTCGGGAGCCCGAGTGCTCCCGAAGGCTTCCGAAACATCCCTTCGACAGCGGAAGTGGCAGTATTTGACCGAACTGGTCGAATACTGCTACGGGGGATCCTGAGCGGGACCGGGCACCGGGAGAGGAGAGGGAAGGCTCATTAGGACCGAGCCTTCCCTCTCCTTAGGTGAGTACCGGACTTTTTTATTTTGATAACGGTAAACATTCACTTTAAGGACCAGGCCAGTCAGACTGCCAGATCCCCACTATAGATAGCTGGGCATGGTGTCCCCTGTATTGCTAGGTGTCCCCCATATTTCCAGCAGCCTTTACTCACCTCCCAGGCTCCAGCGATGATCAGCTCTAGTCCCCTCCGCTCTGGCGGGCATCCCCGCTTACACTGCTGTTAAGTTCCGGGTTGCGGCTTGATGACGTCATCAAGCTGGGATCCGACACTTACGTCAGAGCGAGCAGAGATGCTGGCCAGAGTGGAGGGGAGTGACACTCGCCAGGGGAATGTCAGGAAGGAGAGTGGATCCTCTTCTTCCCCTCCTACTGCCGCTGCTCTAATAGTGATCACTACGATCTGCCGGTGATCATAGTGATCACGTGATCAGGAACCAATCGCAACGGCTCCTGATCACTGAGGGAGATGTCAGCTGTCATATAACAGCTTAATCTCCCCTCTCGGGTGCGCACTATCACGTCGGGAGCGGAAGCAGTAGGCGCGTGAGAGTTGGACAGCCACCAGTGCAGCGTAGGATTTACTATGCTCATTCCCCAAAATGTTAAGGAGCTCACAAAACTGTTAGCTAAACAGTGCTGCATAAAATGGTCCCTCACCACTGCTGTACATATTTGTCCCTTTTTATTGATGTTTTTAAATACTAACATGTTTCTCCAGGTGCTGGTATGACTTTGGACTTCATTTTTCTTGAATGTGACTATTGTAGTTGTCCTTCAGAGACCCGTAAGAATGTCCCCCCATAAGTTCTCCCCTTTGACTTGAACATATTTAGCTGATCTGAGAATACATTTGAAGATGCATTCAATCAAAACTGTCAGCATCCACTATTATATAATAATTAGGTATCATCGTCTCTTTAATTTTATCAGACAATTTACAGTTTATAGTTAGTTTAGTTGAACAATATACATTGTCTATCAAGTACAACTGGAAAAATGTATAACCAACAAACCAAACGAAACCCAAATGTATTCACAGTAATAATAATTGTGTTGATAATGTTAATGTACACTGAACATGTTATCAACAGTGCACATTTTGAATCAAAGATAATTTTGCATATTGCTAATATCAATATAAACCTCAACTCATTTAACAACATTTTATTAGCTGTTGGCTCATATTACAGTGCTGTAATATGAGGAGGCATCATATGGCATATGGTAAATTATCCCAAAGAAATCAAAACCTCACATTTACAAATAAAAAATAAAAACCAAAAAATAAAAAAAACTACTTTCAAGATTCCAGCATCTGTGATCATTAACATATTTCTGAGTCAAGTATTTGCCTGAAGGTAACATCATTTAACCGTTTCCTTTGATAAATGTGCCGCTAAATATTTAAATGCTTTTGTTATGTTTTTTTTGTGAACTTCTCAATGGGTGTTTTTTTTTCCAGAATTACTAAACCAACAAACTCATTTACTTTTATTAGCTGGGAATGTTGTGTAAGTAGAAACAGCTGTTTAAGTGTTTCTCCATTTTTACCTGGTAGCTATCTCTTCATTCTTTAGCAGCATTAATTCTTATGGCATTTGCAGCTGCTTATCTCAGAAGTGGATCTTCTCTATTATTCAGAAACACTCAATATTTTGGGCTTCATGCACAAAATGAATGTTCTAGGAGTTTGTCTCTTTTCTACTTAGAAACATGAATTATTGATTTCTCACTGTACTGTTACAATTAGAATTTATTCTATTCATATCGTTAAAATACAGATGATAAGCTATATGCCACACAAACATTGATTTCCGAAGCACCAGTCAGCTTTTCTCACAGCATCCTGTTTGATGAGACTGGCTGAAGGGGTCTATGATACTGTGGCACTTATTGCTGAGAGACTTGAGTGACAGAGAAAAGGGTAGGTAACAAACTCACAGGGTATCGCCTGAGATGAGAAGAAATCTTGAATTGTGACAAGTTCACAGAAAAATAACCAGAAAACAGACAGTTACAAAAATGCACAAAACAATCAGCATAAAACAGTTATTATGACAATCTATCAACAAAAACAGACAAAAAAAAAGCAATGGTGCAAGGGATCATTTTGTGGTAACACATGGCCCCCTTTGTCAAGGTCCTTAACAAAAACAACTACATGTGTGCAGCACTTTAACACCTAGTGGAGTGAATGATATCTAGTTGCTACAGTAATGCACTTTGTAGAGTACATTTAATGCATAGATTTTACAAGTGGATGCACGCAATGAACTTTGGAAAACAAGGAAACTTTGGATGCAAGAAGTGTGAACTAGCATGGGCGCAGCTTGATTTGACTGTATACTGAATAGGTACCAACTTACTTAATAGGTAGAGCCAATATTGTAACCCTGGTCTCCTATGCAGTGCCCTTAAAGCAAAACATACTTACCCAAGTAGGGGGGAGGCTCTGGGCCCTATAGAGACTTCTGGTTCCTCTCACGGTCACCTCATTTCAGTGCGGTTTCTCGTTCAAATCTCCCACCACAGGAGGCTTTGGAAGTCTTCTGGAGCCCAAGTGCTCCCGAAAAAAGTGGCTCCCGCATGTGCACTATGGAGCCGTCCATCTTCTGGAGCACCTGGACTCCTGAAGACTCCCATGGCGGAAGAGATCAGTCTCCGACCCATTGGTTGGAGACTGCTAACGGGGGAGACAGCACTGGAACGAGGGGACCAGGAGAGAATGGGAAGGCTCTATAGGATACAGAGGCTTCCCATTTCTTAGGTAAGTGTCTGCTTTTTTATTTAAAAAACACTTCAGGTTCACTTTACCCAGTACACTATCCAGCCACTGAGCCATAATCCGTGGGAATGCAAGGAAAGCAGAACAACATAAAGCAAAGTTCTTTTCATAGAAATATTCATACTTTCCTCTTTTAAAGTTACACCATTTAATAGATGCTGTCAACAGAATTGTTGCATGGCTTTTGATATTTTTTTCTTCTTTAACCTTTTGACTAAACGCACTGTAACAAAACGGTGTGAAGGAGAGCACAAGCTGTAAATACACTAGAAGTGCATAGAGAAACAATAGGAATCCAACAATGACTTCAGCATTTAAGCACTTTAAATGGACTCCATTAAGTACTCTACTGAACTACTACATATACTGTACATTTATGGACAATATCTACAAAGTTATGCTGTTTTATAAGGTACGATTTTAGCATAGTTATTCATGTGACCTTGGGGCATGCTGCATTCTTTGTTTGACTTTAGTTCTGCTTTAAACGAACAAAGTACAGAAACGTGAGATAAGCAACACATAATAAAAATAGATGGCACAAAAGGTTAGGCTTCCTAAGGTTGTTAATTTTTGCTTGGAAAAAAACATATATTTGTAAAATGCTGGAAGACTGTGGGGGAACGTTTGACTATGTTATATTCTCTGGCAGCAGTCCAATTTTCTATTATGCTTTTCATATGTTTAAAATGATATGCATGGCAGTTATCTCAGATTCTGCGATCTCTTCCTGCACTCAGAGCTTGATTTGATTGTGTTACTGCTCTAGCAGAGAAGGCATCCCTAAAACGATACAAACTCCATCGAGGTTAGTGAATAGCTTTTTATAAATCATGTTGTGTGAAGGTATAAACAGGTTCTATTTTTTTTTTTTTACTCTTGCTCAAAGATGTCATTCTGCAATACAAGGTATTGACATGCCTGGGCTACTGAAGTGATTTAAAGTGTTTAAAGTGACTCTGAAGCAAAAAACAAACAAAAAACCCCAAAACTTATGATATTATAACTTGTGTGTCTAGTACGGATAATTACCAGAATATTAGTAGTGTTGGGCGAACACCTAGATGTTCGGGTTCGCGAACGTTCGCCGAACATCGCCGCGATGTTCGGGTGTTCGCGCCGAACTCCGAACATAATGGAAGTCAATGGGGACCCGAACTTTCGTGCTTTGTAAAGCTTCCTTACATGCTATGTACCCCAAATTTGCAGGGTATGTGCACCTTGGGAGTGGGTACAAGAGGAAAAAAAATATTTGAAAAAGAGCTTATAGTTTTTGAGAAAATTTATTTTAAGTTTCAAAGGAAAAACTGTCATGTTTCTTTGCACAGGTAACATGCTTTTTGTCGCCATGCAGTCATAAATGTAATACAGAGAAGAGGTTCCAGGAAAAGGGACCGGCAACGCTAACCCAGCACCAGCAGCAGCACACGTGATGGAACAGGAGGAGGAGGCGCAGGAGGAGAAGGCCACGCTTTTTGAGACACAACAACCCAGGCCTTGCATGAGGACAAGAAGCGTGCGGATAGCATGCTTTTTACCGCCATGCAGTCATAAATGTAATAAAGATGAGAGGTTCCATAAACAGGGGCCGGCAACGCTAACCCAGCAGCAACAGCAGCACACGTGATGGAACAGGAGGAGGCGCAGGAGGAGAAGGCCACGCTTTGAGACACAACAACCCAGGCCTTGCATGAGGACAAGAAGCGTGCGGATAGCATGCTTTGTACCGCCATGCAGTCATAAATGTAATAAAGATAAGAGGTTCAATAAACAGGGACCGGGCGGCAACGCTAACCCAGCAGCAGCAGACGTGATGGAACAGGAGGAGGTGCAGGAGGAGAAGGCCACGCTTTCAGGCGCAACTGAGGCCTTGCATGAGGACAAAAAAATGCGTGCGCAAAGCAATGCAATGAGTAGTTTTCAGGACACAATGGGCTATTCGGAGGAGCTATTCCCACCCCCACAATCTTCTACCTGTGAAAGGTCAATGGAACAGCCACAAATGTTGTGCCCGGATTCACAACCTTTTTCTGTGGAAAATGCACCTCGCACTGAAATGCAAGGCGAGGCCGAGGATGAACATGACGTCAACAACTCAACATGACGCAAAATGGGGGCGGAACAGAAAGCTGCTTTCAATGTTTTGAAGGCCTTAATTGCCTCCGGTGGCCAGTTAGATGCATCATTCATCACACCCAAATCCGAGAGCAATGTGTGCAGGAATTTGAATTGCAGGAGGTGTACCGAGATCATCTGGACAAGTGACCAAGTGACCAAGTGACCAAGTGACAAGTGACCAAGTAACAAGTGACAAAAAGAAAAGTGACCAGTGACAAAGTGACAAAGTGACAAAGTGACTGACAAAGTGACAAAATGACAAAGTGACAAAATGACAAAGTGACAAGTGACAAAGTGACAAGTGACAAAGTGACAAAGTGACAAAGTGACCAGTGACAAAGTGACAAGTGAGAGGTTGTTCTGGGGAGCTCTACTCCACTGCACACAGTCACATATGAGGAGAGGTCTCGTCGGGACTGCTGATCCTCCTCAGCTTGCTCAAAGCCTTGAGGGTTCCTGAAGATCCTCTGCTTGGAGTTCGTCGGGGTTCAGCTTGGTGTCGGGGTCGGCGGCGTCCTCCTCACTCCAACGTGGCAGATCTTCTGTTGAAGGAAAAAAAAAACATTTTTAAAAGTCCAGTACCGCTTCTGAAGGACTCACCAAGAGATGCAGGAGCGCTTCAATCTAGCGCACCATCGCTCGCTGGGTGATGTCCCTCCCTACACGCTGGAATTCTACGCTGCACATGCTAGCACGCTTTTGCGCAGTGCCGAGGCTCATTCCAGCAGCTAGCTACCAAGCTTCTGTGGATCTGATTGGGCCACCATGTTGGATCTCTGCCAAGTCCTCCAAAATTTTGAGCAATCCACTTTGCTTGTGACTGAGCAGTGACAACTCTACAGTCAGCATTACAATACCACTGCTGTGTTTACTGAAGAAATCAATGTTGAAGATGGAAACCGCTGGCATGATGCAAGTGGGGGAATCTGAAGATGAAAACGATCAGCGTGATGATACCAACATCAGGCAACCTGCCTCAGGAAACGCTGGTCCCAGCTATGACAAAGAACAGGACGAGGAACAGCTGGAGTTGGAGCAGGAATTGGATGCCCCCACTGCCGAGGGACAGAGCGGTGCACGTTGGACTTCCACAATTTAGCGGGAATGGACAGCAGAAGAGGAAGAAAGTGATGCTGGTGACGAATATGGTGCATCACAACAATCACAACGCTCACAAGAACATGAAGACAGAGGAGTCTGGCAGGATTCTCTGGCACACATGGCTCAATTCATGCTAGACTGCATTGAACGCGGCCCGCGCATTATTCACTATTCATTATTATTCATTATTCTGGACAACACCAATTACTGGGTTTATACCCAGTTTATACAAACACAATGTTAAAAAACTGATTGAAGAAAGTGTCAGAGAGGTCAAAAATGGAACAATTCCAGCAGGCCCTTGAGGATGGAGACTTTAGAGAGGAGACTGACATCCTCCTCCTTCTCTAGCCAGTTGTACGCCGACAGACTGATTTCAGCAAACCCAGGAGGACCAGGAGGGCAGCAAAGAACACAAGCTGCTGCTAGTGCCCAAAAGGGAATGGTATTGGCAGTGTCCTTGGAGTGGGAACATTTTCTGACACCCATGCAGCAGCCCACAGAACAGCAATCGGGCAGTTCCACGTCCTCCAACACCAATCGCCTGGAGAAGTTGGTCAAGGACTACATGTCAGATGGCGTAGCTGTGTTGAACAATCCATCTGCAGACAGACGGTGAGTGTGACAGCACAGAAGGACCATGGCAACTCACTCATATTATCACAGTTTGATAGTGCTGCCCAAAAAATTATATGGATCCGTGGACCCGGGCAGTACTGGGAAGTGGGAACGCAGATTTTAGTACCTAAACACACGATACAACATGTTTTCCGGGGTCGGACTCTGAGGCACATACAGATGGTCCCGATCATCCTCATCATACAACTCTTCTCCTGAGTCTGACCCACCCACCACCTCTGCCACCTCAACATCCCCAGACACAGACCCCTCATCGTCCTCAACATTAACTTGGGATGCTGGCCTGAGCCCGACCTCCTCCTCCACATCAGGCCCCATCATCTCCTCAATGGCAGCCCTCAATAATTGCTCTGGCGCCGGACCGATGGACACAACGTTCTCCTCCGGGGAGGGCTGCTGCTGACCACTGGCTGCTGGGGTGGATGTTATAGCTTGCGTGGGGCGTTGGCTGTTGCTGTTGTTGGGAGTGCTGCTCACAGCGGAGGTCTCTGAGGAACTCATGGTGAGCTCATATAGTGGTTGACGTTGAGTGGAGTATTACTGATCCCAGCAATATACACACTGACTGGCAGAGTACGCAATGCTATATAGTGGTTGACGGTGAGTGAAGTACTACAGATCCCAGCAATATACACAGTGACTGGCAGTACAATGGTATGGGTGGGTGAGCAGAGTACTACAGATCCCAGCAATGCTATATAGTAATGGGGTGACTGAGTGAGCGGCAGTGTACTACTGTTCCCAGCAGACACAGAGTGGCAGTAAACACAATGCTATATAGTGTGGCTGAGCGAGCGGTGTACTACTGTTCCCAGCATACACAGAGTGGCAGTAAACACAATGCTATATAGTGTGACTGAGCGAGGTACACAGAGTGGCAGTAAACAAAATGCTATATAGTGTGGCTGAGCGAGCGGTGTACTACTATTCCCAGCAGACACAGAACAGTAAACAGAATGCTATATAGTGTGGCTGAGCGGTGTACCACTATTCCCAGCAGCGACACAGAGCACAATGCTATACAGTGGCGGGTGAGCGGTGTACCACTATTCCCAGCAGCGACACAGAGCACAATGCTATACAGTGGCGGGTGAGCGGTGTACTACTATTCCCAGCAGACACAGAGTGGCAGTAAACAGAATGCTATATAGTGTGGCTGAGCGAGCGGTGTACTACTATTCCCAGCAGACACAGAACAGTAAACAGAATGCTATATAGTGTGGCTGAGCGAGGTACACAGAGTGGCAGTAAACAGAATGCTATATAGTGTGGCTGAGCGAGTGGTGTACTACTATTCCCAGCAGCGACACAATGACTGGGGGGACCCTGGCTAGCATGGCTGGAGCGCGAACTACCCTGCCTGCCTACCCAAAGCTAAACCCACAGACAAATGGCGGAGATATGACGTGATTTGGGTATTTATTTACTCGAACCACGTGACAGTTCGGCCAATCAGAGCGCGTTCGGGTCCGAACCACGTGACCCGTTCGGCCAATCACAGCGCTAGCCGAACGTTCGGGGAACGTTCGGCCATGCGCTCTTAGTTCGGCCATGTGGCCGAACGGTTTGGCCGAACACCATCAGGTGTTCGGCCGAACTCGAACATCACCCGAACAGGGTGATGTACTGCAGAACCCGAACAGTGGCGAACACTGTTCGCCCAACACTAAATATTAGTAGAATAAAAAAGAGTCCTATATTTTTATTTTCAGTTACATATTTAAAAAACAAACAAAAAAATTGCATCACTCTGTACCATTTGCTGTTTACAAACTACACTTTTAACTATGAAGCAGAGCAGAGCTGATGACCCTTTGAACTTTCCTGCAGTAAAACCTTAAATAAACAAGAAACAGTGATAGACAGGTTGAGATAAGTGCTTCAGAAAACAGGACTGCAGCTGACTAAATTTGGTTGCAGAGCTCAGAGAAGTTCTTTTGCAAAGATAACATCTGAGGTTTCTTAACTCTTCCTGTACTGGAAACAATATGAGACTCATATATGTGCTACTAATGTTCTATTTCTTAGCTGTACTACAAATACATTATCTCATAAGTTTATTTTCACTTCTGATTCCCTCAACTTTTACACACAGCTATAGCTGTCTTAAAGGGCATGCCCAGATGAAAATGTTCTTCAACCATGAAATTAACAAATTTTTATGGGCTCTCTTTCTGAAGCATGTTCTGCCCAGCAATACCTCTCTTTTTGCACAAGTAATTAGAGGGATATGAAACTCAACATTGCACCTGTGCTTTACACTAAACACAGCATAAAACAATCAGAAAACAAAGTATGACTGGTATAAAGTCACTTGAAGGCAAATTCCACTACACTGGTGCTAACTGATAACAGTGCTGGTTGCAGGACAAATTATCAGATTGTCTAATTCAGTAATTTCTGAACAAACAACGCAGAGTAAGTTTTCTAACTTTCCCTGGAAACAGGGGAAGCTTTTCTGCATTGCTTAATCTGCAATAATAGTTCAGCAACATCTGATATTAGTGCCCTCCGCAATAAATAGCATTGCTGTTTTATAGCCATTATTTTTCCATCACTGCAACCTCTAAAAATGCAATAATCATATGTAAATATATGTACCTTTTTCAGAATGGTGCTAATACAAGTGATTAAATTGTTTTCTGTTATTTTCCACAAACTTATTTATTTTAATAGCAGCACCGTAATAATCACATTTATTTTTATAATAAATCGTTTTAAATGAAAGCATTAGCAGGGCAGGTTGCATGACCACATGTGCACAAGTCAAAAATGACATGTGTATACACACATTGGGCTCAATTCACTAAAGTGTGCTAACACTTAGCACATCAGTGATAAGCCGCTTTGCACGTGATATCATGTGCTAAGTATCATTATCATGTGCTAAGTATCATTATCACATGCAAAGTATCATTATCACATGAAGTCACTGCAGATGACGCGAACAGAATGTAGATCATTAATAATTACTGTATACAGTACATAAAGCGCTGCGCGTTAAACTTTGCGTGCGCCATATTACATTAACTCACATGTTATTGTAAGCACCATTGCTGATTTCATTACCAAACTCTATCTTCTGATCGTGCGAAGCGCCGTAGTTTTCAATGGCTTTCCGCACTTAGGGCTTGATTCACTAAACCGTGATAACTCATATCACGGCTGTTTTCGAGCACATTTTTGTTTTTGCCTTTTCGTGCGCACTCATGATTGCGTGCAAAAACTCGCGATCGCGTGCATTTTTGCGTTTGCGCATGGTTGCGAGTTTTCACACGCAATTGTGAGTTTTTGCGCAAAACCTTGAATTTTCACGCAAAAACTCACGATTGCGTACGAAAACTCGCGATCGCGCACAAATGTGAAAATGCGCACAAAAACTGCCGTGATATGAGTTATCACAATTTAGTGAATCATGTGCGGAATGCCATTGAAAACTACAGCGCTTCGCATGATCAGAAAATAGAGTTTGGTAATGAAATCAGCAATGTTGCTTACATTAACATGTGAGTTAATGTAATACGGCACGTGCAAAGTTTAACATGCGTCGCTTTATGTACTGTATACAGTAATAATTCATGATCTACATTCCGTTTGCGTGATCTGCAGTGACTTCACGTGATAATGATACTTAGCACGTGATAATGATACTTAGCACGTGATAATGATACTTAGCACGTGATAATGATACTTAGCACATGATGGAGTTGATTCACAAAAGAGTGTTCACTGTTAGCACGTCCGTGCTAAGCAGTTAACATACAAGGTGCCGTGCGCGCATCTTTACACACGCAAAGTTTTGCGTCTGAACGCTAACTAATGTTTGCATGCAATAACGCGGACATTAACATTCGCGAGCAAATGTCTGCGTTATTGCGCACAAACATTAGCGCACAGGCTCAAAACTTTGCACGCGTAACTGCTTAGCACGGGCATGCTAACAGTTAACACTCTTTTGTGAATCAACCCCGATATCACATGCAAAGCCTTTACACGCGCGTTTGCACGTGCAAAGCCTTTACACGTGATAACTGAGTTATCACGCTTTAGTGACTCAAGCCCATTGTGTAAATACATTGGCTACCACACTTCATCTTCATCGAATTTCTGGATGCTGTCTGGTACAAGTGCTCCTACCATGTTGTAACTTCCATTTTGCTGTCAGCATGTATACAGCACAGGTTGGTGCTCTCCACTTGCCCCTTTCTTTTACTGCTTAGTATTATACACATTTGGAGTTATCACAGGCAACATAAAATAACAAGGTGGGCCGGATGTGGCTTGTGGGCCTTGAGTTTGACACCTTTGTTTTAAAAGCTCACTTCATCAGAGGCTCAAACCAATTTATATTAATATGCTGTTATAAATTAAAAATAACAAACAGGATTTGGTTTAAAAAGAATACAATCAAATATGAATATTCATATGATCACGCAAAAGTCAAAAAGTGTCAAAAATGAAATAAAAAAATCTCACCAAAATCCAGGGTATACAGAAATAAATACCACGGATTCCTGATTCCTTCGCAGCATATACATATATAGAACTGAGAGTCTAGGCATCCTTGAAAAGCTGTGAGACTGCACAAAAAGCACTAATTTTAACCCACTGCCCATGTGTACAAGAATTCATGTGCTCTTCCAGTATTTCCCAGCAAGGCTTTGCTTCTAATTGCCAGATCCCATTATAAATGGGGATGCCACTCAAGTTAAAGGAGTTCAATTTGTGGCAATGTACATACATGCTATTGCCTCATTTCAATGGTGATAGTCAGATTCTACTTTCAATTCTATTTATCTTTAATAGGTTTTTGATCGAGTGATAAATTCCTCTATTATCTCTCTGCTAAAGGTAGTTGTAAAAAAAAAAGTAGGTTCGTGGCAAAATAGACTTATCGCAGAGTTGCAATTTTTATGAATTTCCCAGCGACCAAAGGACACAACATTCAGCAGTAATTCAGTCATAAAAGTAGTCTAGTGAAGCAATTGTTTGTATTCATTAACAGTTTAAGTGTTCCATCCATTCTGCTCTTTAAAGGGGCACTATGGCTAAATTCTTCTTATATTCTCATTTAATATAAAATGTGTGCAATTGTAGCAATGTGTAAGACTTGTATTGTGGCTGAATAAAACTCTGCTTCAATATTGCTTTACCCTAAATCAGTGCTGGAGTCCCGTCGCCAGAGAAAGCTAAGCGACGCTGAACCAGCACATTCCACTCTGCAGGAGGAGGCTGCCTTATCAGTCGTTTCATCTGAAGTTGTAATCTCCCCCTTTGATGTATCAGGAGAGGTTTCACCCAACGTCTAACTGCACATTAGTGCTGTTACAGCTCCTCTGATCTGCCATACGTCTCAGGACAATGACTTACGGCTCTGATGAAAAAAATGCTCCCTGCTGAGGCCCCCCTTCAGAGACACAAGCAGGACACTGACTACACAGCACTTGCGTGTGCTGAATCAAGATGCTGGAATCCAGTGAATAAGAGAAGCTGGTCTCCATGGCAACTGACAAGTGGTGACCCTGCCTGTGCCAGCTTCTCTGAAGGGGGGCCTCAGCGGGGAGCATTTTTTTCATCAGAGCCATAAGTCATTGTCCTGAGACTTACGGCAGATCAGAGGAGCTGTAACAGCACTAATGTGCAGTTAGACGTTGGGTGAAACCTCTCCTGATACATCAAAGGGGGAGATTACAACTTCAGATGAAACGACTGATAAGGCAGCCTCCTCCTGCAGAATGGAATGTGCTGGTTCAGCGTCGCTTAGCTTTCTCTGGCGACGGGACTCCAGCACTGATTTAGGGTAAAGCAATATTGAAGCAGAGTTTTATTCAGCCACAATACAAGTCTTACACATTGCTACAATTGCACATATTTTATATTAAATGAGAATATAAGAAGAATTTAGCCATAGTGCCCCTTTAACAGAAGCGTTCAGCACGAATTAAGTCATAACAGTAACTGCTCATTTGTATTTTTTATTTTTATTTTTAGATTAACTGTTTCAAAAAAACAGTGCAATTTTTGTCTGCTTTATTTACATTATAGGTTTACTAAGATTATTATGTTTGAATTGACGAGTACAGATGGGAGTCTGAGGACCATGTTACTCTGATCCCTGATAGTCATGGCTGCCCAAAAAGTACATATCTTTACATGCAATTATGGATTTCTCCTGTTGAAGTAAACTATTCCTAAGGGTATTTTTTTTTATTAAGGTACTAAGGAGATATTTATTACATGATTCTAAAATAAGGCATAGGTAATGAAAAGAAAGCTCAAATTAAATCTGTCATCACTATATGAATGTCCATATAACACATGCAGTTGCTGATAAGACATTTACCACTCTCCTCAAGTTAATGCAGCAAATCCCAGGGAGCTTTAATATGCAAGTCTCAGCTTCAAGAGCTGACATTGAGCTTGGCTGCCCATCCCATATTTAGGTCTCTCTTGCCTTGTGTGTTTATATCCCTAATAGGAAGCCTAATTAGTAATGTTCGTTGAATTACCAGTTCCGTATGACAACTATATCTGAGAACTAAAATTTATGAACCCCAAGATGAATAATACTGTGGCCATTTTTGAAAGGGTTTAGCAATCTTGAGATATTTGTGGAATTGCAATATCAAAGGACAACACATATAGTACTTACATATTATTAAAATACTAGCCGACCCGCGGCGTAGCATACGCCGCATAAGAGGGTAGAGGGCAGGAAGGGGGTATTGGGCACAGCAGCGGGGAGGGGAGTTGGACCTCCCCCTCCTGCTTAAGCACAGTAGCAACCGCCACTATTAGTAAGAGGCAGCGGATGGGGATGACTCACCTCTTCCGTGTTTCATCGTGCTTTCCACTGTCGTCACTTCCTGCAATGCCGCACACTGTATTGGTATAATTTGCCTTTTTAAAACAGAAGAAAATCTGCAATAATTCAGCTATAAGTGAACATTTGTGATTACCCACAATGCACCACTACTAAATATGCAAATTATTTCTTTTCACCCTTGGTAACTCAAGCAAGCCTATAGCTTTAAGTTTTACACAGTCATATCAAACCCACATGTGACAGCCTATTTCAGATGTTTGGTCCTCATCAGTACAAAGCAGAGATTGATACGGCTGTATGAGATAGGGCTTGGACCAGTACAACAGAGTAACCAAGCAGCTCAGGGTGACCCAAACTACTAAGACTGTATAGGAGAATAAAAGAGACCAAAAAGCCCTCCTACTAATAAAAGCAAAGCTTGGTGTAATTTTCCTTCTTAAAGCAGAAGCAAATCTGAAATAATTCAGCTATAAGTGAACATTTGTGGTTACCCACAATGCACTGCCACTGAATATGCAAATTATCCCTCTTTGCCCTTGGTTTGATATGACACTACTTCTTCTTCTTGCTTGGACCAGCCCCTTCTTCTTGCTTGGACCGGCCCTGCTGGCAGGGCGCTACTTCTTCTTCTTGCTTGAAGGTTGAGGCACTTACTCTATTATATATATACTAGCTGGCCCGCGGCGTAGTATACGCTGCATAAGGGGGTAGAGGACAGGAAGGGGGTATTGAGCACAGCGGTGGGGAGGGGGGTTGGACCCCCCCTCAACTGGGTCCCTCATGTGTGCTCTACCTCCAGCTTAAGCTCAGCAGGACCCCTAACCTTGGTCCCCATGTGCACTCCCCCTCCAGATTAAGCACAGTAGCAGCCTCCACTATTAGTAAGAGGCAGCGGGCAGGGATGACTGACCTCTTCAGTGTTCCATCGTGCGTTCCACTGTCGTCACTTCCTGCAATGCCGCACACTGTATTGGTGTAATTTGCCTTTTTAAAACAGAAGAAAATCTGCAATAGTTCAGCTATAAGTGACCACTTGTGGTTACCCACAATGCATTGCTACTAAATATGCAAATTACCCCTTTTCCCCCTTGGTAAGCCAAGCAAACATCCATAGCAAGCATATAGCTTTAAATTTTACACAGCCATATCACAGCCTGTTTCAGACTTTTGGTCTTCATCAGTACATGAGTGAGATAGGGCTTGGACCAGTACAACAGAGTAACCAAGCAGCTCAGGGTGACCCAAACCACTCGTAATGTATAGAGGGATAAAAGGGACCAAAAAGACCTCCTATCCTACTAAAAAAAGCCAAGCCTGGTGTAATTTGCCTTCCTAAAACAGAAAGAAATATGCAATTACTCAGCTATAAGTGAACATTTGTGATTACCCACAATGCACCGCTACTAAATATGCAAATTATTCCTTTTCACCCTTAGTAAGCCAAGCAAGCCTATAGCTTTAAGTTTTACACAGTCATATGAAACCCACATGTGACAGCCTATTTCAGACCTTTGGTTCTCATCACTACATAGGCTATCATTCATAAAGCATTTCTGCATGCGGAAATGCTTAAAACAGTTGACTTTCCCGCACACGTAGCAAAATCTGCATTTATAAAGGCACCTTCCGCATCAAAAGCTGACATTACCGAGCAGAGCGATAAATCACCGCCTTTTGTGGTGATTGTTGTAAAAAATTTAGCAAAATGTTAATTCATAAAGATCACCGCAAGCGGTGTGAGGTCGGGAAGCACCGCTCCCTCTGATGTGGCGATAACAATGTTAAGTGAATGGAGACACAGAGACCTCCCAGGCAGTTGCAGTAGAGCAGAACACAGAGAAATGCATCAACTCGGCAGCTTCCATATCTCCGCAAGCCTACCACCAGCCTATTTCGGGGAATCTCCACACTGCTACCACACCTAGATACTTTTTTATGATTCAGCAGCTAGAAGTCTAAAACACCATCCGCAGTGTTTTCCCACACTGATTCTACATACCAACAGCACTTTCATGAATGACAGCCATAACAGAGATTGATGTGGCTGTTTGAAATAGGGCTTGGACCAGTACAACAGAGTAACCAAGCAGCTCAGGGTGACCCAAACTTCGAAGAATGTATAGGGGGATAAAAGAAACCAAAAATCCCTCCTACTAAAAAAAGCAAAGCTTGCTGTAATTTTCCTTCTTAAAACAGAAGCAAATCTGCAATAATTCCGCTATAAGTGAACATTTGTGGTTACCCACAATGCACTGCTACTGAATATGCAAATTATCCCTCTTTGCCCTTGGTTTGATATGACACTACTCCTTCTTCTTGCTTGGACCAGCCCCTTCTTCTTGCTTGGACCGGCCCTGGGGGCAGGGCACTACTTCTTCTTCTTGTTTGAAAGTTGAGGCACTTACTCTAATATATATATATATATATCCGAACCGCGGCACAGCGTACGCCGCATAAGAGGGTAGAGGGCAGGAAGGGGGTATTGGGCACAGCGGCGGAGACTCTCAACTGGGTCTCCCATGTGTACTCTGCCTCCAGCTTAAGCTCAGTAGCAGCCGCCACTATTAGTAAGAGGCAGCGGGCGGGAATAACTCACCTCTTCCGTGTTCCATCGTGCGTTCCACTGTCATCACTTCCTGCAATGCCACACACTGTATTGGTGTAATTTGCCTTTTTAAAACAGAAGGAAATCTGCAATAATTCAGCTATAAATGAACATTTGTGGTTACCCACAATGCACTGCCACTAAATAGGCAAATTACCCCTTTTCACCCTTGGTAAGCCAAGCAAGCATCCAGAGCTGCTAGTGTATAGCAAGCATATAGCTTTAAATTTTTCACAGTCATATCAAACCCACATGTAAACAGCCTGTTTCAGACTTTTAGTCCTCATCAGTACATGGCAGGGATTGATACGGCTGTATACCAGTACAACAGAGTAACCAAGCAGCTCAGGGTGACCCAAACCACTCGGAATGTATAGGGGGATAAAAGGGACCAAAAACACCTCCTACTAAAAAAAAGCGAAGCTTGGTGTAATTTGCCTTACTAAAACAGAAGGAAATATGCAATAATTCAGCTATAAGTGAACATTTGTGGTTACCCACAATGCACTGCTACTAAATATGCAAATGATCCCTTTTCACCTTTAGTAAGCCAAGCAAGCATCCAGTACCACTGGTGTATAGCAAGCCTATAGCTTTAAAGGGACTCCGAGCTCAGAAAAAAAAGGAAAGTTGTACTCACCAGGGGCTTTTTCCAGCCCAGTGCTGGTCGGGAGGTCCCACGCCGGCGTCCTGGCTCCTCTCCTTCTCCCCGCTCCGAAATGGCTGGCAGGCCGCAGCCCGGGCGACACTCTCCCGAGTGTCGGGCTGCTTCTTCCGCATATGACGCGGATTACGTCACACGCCGGCCGCCTCGCGTCATCACGGCGGCCGGCGTGAAAGTACTGCGCATGCGCGAACAAAGCGCGCATGCGCAGTACTTTCACGCCGGCCGTCGTGATGACGCAAGGCGGCCGGCGTGTGACGTAATCCGCGTCATATGCGGAAGGAGCAGCCCGACTCTCGGGAGAGTGTCGCCCGGGCTGCGGCCTGTCAGCCATTCCGGAGCGGGGTGAAGAAGAGGAGCCAGGACGCCGGCGTGGGACCTCCCGACCAGCACTGGGCTGGAAAAAGCCCCTGGTGAGTACAACTTTCCTTTTTTTTCTGAGCTCGGAGTCCCTTTAAATTTTACACAGCTATATCAAATCCACATGTAGACAGCCTGTTTCAGACTTTTGGTCCTTATCAGTACATGGCAGGTATTGATACAGCTGTATGAGATAGGGCTTGGACCAGTACAACAGAGTAACCAAGCAGCTCAGGGTGACCCAAGCCACTTGGAATGTATAGGGGGATAAAAGGGACCAAAAAGACCTTCTACTAAAAAAATCAAAGCTTGGTGTTATTTGCCTTATTAAAAGAGAAGCAAATCTGCAATAATTCAGCTATAAGTGAACATTTGTTGTTACCCACAATGCACCATTACTAAATATGCAAATTATTCCTTTTCACCCCTGGTAAGTCAAGCAAGCCTATAGCTTTAAGTTTTACACAGTCATATCAAACCCACATGTGACAGCCTATTTCAGACATTTGGTCCTCATCAATGCATAGCAGGGATTGATATGGCTGTATGAGATAGGGCTTGGACCAGTACAACAGAGTAACCAAGCAGCTCAGGGTGACCCAAACTACTAAGAATGCATAGGAGGATAAAAGAGACCAAAAAGTCCTCCTACTAAAAAAAAGCCAAGCTTGGTGTAATTTTCCTTCTTAAAACAGAAGCAAATCTGAAATTATTCAGCTATAATAAGTGAACATGTGTGATTACCCACAATGCACCACTACTAAATATGCAAATTATTCCTTTTCACCCTTGATAAACAATGCAAGTCTATAGCTTTAAGTTTTACACAGTCACATCAAACCCACATGTGACAGCCTATTTCAGATGTTTGGTCCTCACCAGTACATAGGGTATCATTCATAAAGCATTTCCGCATGCGGAAATGCTTAACACCGGTGACTTTCCCGACCACTCAGCATAAGCCCCATTCATAAAGGCTCTTTCCGCATGAAAAGGTGACAGAGCGATACATTTCCGCCTTGTGCGGAGTTTTTCTAGATTAATCTAGAAAAAGTAACAAACACATCCATTCATAAAGATTAGAGCAAGCGGTATCCGGAAGGAAAATACCGCTTGCTCGACAGTAGCGATAGGCGGGCGGAATACATATAAATGAATGGGAGGGACCTCCCAAGCAGCATCAGACAGAGCAGCGCAGGGAGGGAATCGGGCAGCTTTTAAGTTTCCGCATGTCTTCCGCCACGCTGCCGCCAGCTTCCTCCAGAAAACCTCCGCACTTCTTCCGCAACAGGCAGACTTCTTTATGAATGGCCACCCAGAAGTCTTAATTACCGGTTGCGGAGAAGAACGGTGTTTTCCCGCACTACCGACAGCCTGTTTATGAATGATACCCATAGCAGGAATTGATATGGCTGTATTAGATAGGGCTTGGACCAGTACAACAGAGTAACCAAGCAGCTCAGGGTGACACAAACTACTAAGAATGTATAGGGGGATTAAAGAGACCAAAAAGCCCTCCTACTAAAAAAACAAAGCTTGGTGTAATTTTCCTTCTTAACCTTCTGGGCGTTTCAATTCTCCCCTAATTTCTGCCCAAAAAAGTCTATGGAATTTTCCAATGAATTTTTTTTTTAATATTTCAGGCCTGTAACTTACCAAATCATTAGCAAACAAGGTTCTAGTGCTTATCCTAAGCATAATAAAATAATAAAACATGAAAATCATGGCAAAAAAAACATTTAATAGTAACAATACGTAAACAAAACATCTTAATTCAGATCAAGCAGCAGTTGCAGCACAAAAAGTATTGAAACATCAATACACTTCCTGAGTATGAAATATTTTAAAGCAAGGGACAGCACAAAGTCCTACATCACATTCAGGGCAGTAAAAGCGCGTCTCCTTGCGCACCTTTTTTCCATTCGGCCCCCTCTTAGAGCAGCACACAACGCACATGCGGGTAGGTGTTGCTTTGCGCTCAGTGGGTGGCACATGCTCTACAAAATGACGTCCTGTTAGTCGCACTGGATTTACGACATAGGAGGCACGACGTCCTGGTCTATTCGCCTCAGTTTGTGGTTGCTGATGTTGTAAGCATATTTCCTCACAAACCTTCAAAATGTAGTGAAAGTGAGGAAGAGGCCTGTCATTTTGTTTCTTGTAGAGGACATAAGAATTCCAAAGACACTGCTCCACCAGATATCTAAAGATTTTCTTGTAATATTTGCGCTGCTGTTTGCGCACAACGGGGTAGAATGTTATGCACTGGTCAGCACGGTCCACCCCACCCATTGTCTGATTATAATCCAGAATGACCTGGGGTTTCTGGATTGTCTTCCCAGCACGATTCTTGGCTGCAGCAGTGTCAGTGTTATGGACTGTTGATAAAACGGAAACATCTTTCTTGTCCTTCCAGCGAAGGGCCATCAGTTTACCCTTCTGCCATGCCACAATTTCCCCTGGCTTCAGCTTCTGAGCAGAAAAGGCTGATGGCAGATTGCGACAGTTAGGCCGGACAGTGCCATATGAATCAGTCTTGTGTCTGATGAGGTATTCATATAGTTCAGGGGAGGTATAGTAATTATCTGTGGCCAGGCAATATCCCTGACCAAGAAGCGATGAAATGAGGGAGAGGACAGAGGCAGATGCAAGGCCAAACTGGCTGTAGCTGGGGTCAAATTGTGTGCCTTTGCCAGTGTATATAATGGCATTCCAAATATATCCGGAATTAGATTCGCACAATAGGAACGATTTTATCCCAAATCTGGCACGCTTGGAAGAGATATACTGTTTCCAGGCAAGTCTCCCTTTATACGCCATTAGGCTCTCATCGACGCTTACGTCTCGTTCTGGAACATACACGGACTGAAATTTGCGTATGACCATTTGAAATAGGTCGTAGATCTTCCACAGTTTGGGGGCAGGATGGGTGGCCTCATCAAAGGTCTCATTATTCATGAAATGCAGGTTTTTCATGATGAGGCTAAATCTGTTTTCTGACATGACAGTCCCAAAAAAAGGTGTAGCAATCAGTCGGTTGGTGCTCCAATATGATGTCTGTCGGGGTTTCCCCACAACCCCCTGGAGGATGAGGATGGCCAGGAATAGCCATATCTCATCCTGGGTGACTGGTTCCCACCTTTTTCCCCTAGCAAACCTCCTGAATGGACCAGGCTGCTGTTCCGCATAACGGTTGGTCTCGTCCACTATAATTTGGATTATGGCCTCGTCCAAAAAAAGTTTCAAATAGGCCAGGAGGTTAGGATCACAGGGAACTTTTTGGCCGGGTTCACCTGTAAATGGGAATCGTGGGGGGGCAGGATTATTCTGGGTAGTGTCTTTAGCGATCCATGTGCGGATGCTCTCGACCTCTTCAGTGAAGTCATCGCTGTCCGACTCTGAGTCAGACGATGACATGTTCGCCACATAGCTGTCACTTGAGTCTGAGAAAAACATCTGCTCATCCTCTCTGTCCTCAAACTCCTGCATCAGGGTTCGCGGGGAGAGGCGTCTACGGGAGCTGGAAGCCATAGCAGGGCAGGTGGCAGAAAAAACGTGGTCGTTATTCGGAGCAAGGGTCAAATCCAGGCATCAATCAAAGCGTCGTCGTTATCCAAAAGCAAGGGTCAAATCCAGGCGGCAATCAAATCAAAGCGTCGTCGTTATCCAAAAGCAAGGGTCAAATCCAGGCGGCAATCAATAGAATAGTCGATAGTCCAAAGCAGAAAATCAGCAGAAATATATCAGTGCAAGTGTCAGCAATCTCAAATAGCAAATGGTGTTTTTTTTTTTTTCTTTTGTCTTTTGTTTATGTTTCAAATTTGTTCTTTTTTTACTGTGTATTGGATTGGATACAGGTGCATTCAATCCAATACAAATTCAAATTTACCGCCGCGCCCCCTAGCGTCGACCTCACGACGTCATTACGTGGACGCGGAAGGAGACGCGAAAGAAGGCGGAAGAACACGCGAAAGGAGGCGGAAGGACCAGAGGACGGGATTGGGATCGGAAGGCCACGATGACGGGATCGGAAGGCCACGAGGACGGGATCGGAGGCCCAGAGGCGGGATCGGAAGGCCCAGAGGCGGAATCGGAAGGCCTGGGACGATCACGGAAAGAGACACGACGAAGGTTACGCCATGGAGGGACCGGAGGGGACCAGAGGGGATCAGAGGACGGGCTCAGGAGGACCGGCGACCTACCGGAGGACGATCACAGCAATCCCTGTACCCGGCGCACCCGGCAACACATGGTACAGTCTGGGGAACTTTTTTTTTTTTACCCCGACACTGTATCGGGATTATCTAAATGGGCATCTTTTTTCACCCCAATACAGTGTCGGGATTATCTGCCAGAGGGTTAAAACAGAAGCAAATCTGCAATAATTCAGCTATAAGTGAACATTTGTGGTTACCCACAATGCACTGCTACTGAATATGCAAATTATCCCTCTTTGCCCTTGGTTTGATATGACACTACTTCTTCTTCTTGCTTGGACCAGCCGCTTCTTCTTGCTTGGACCGGCCCTGGGGGCAGGACGCTACTTCTTCTTCTTGCTTGAAGGTTGAGGCACTTACTCTATTATATATATAGATAGATATTTACCAGTCATATTTTTTATCCTGGACCTGCATCATGTTCTCTTTTTTTTCCTACTGTCTTTCATTTTCTCATGACATCCTAGGGCCTTTTCCACTGCTGCCTGCACTTTTGCCTGCAATCGCACTGTGGTGCAAACATGCAAGCAGCATTTTCCACTAGCCCGATAGCGCTGTTTACCCATCGAGAACCGACGAGCATGATCATGGAGAGAATCACACGAGCGGTCGATTATGCGCGGGTAAAAACTAGCGCGCACTAGTGGGAAATGAGCACCGAAATTTACATGTAAATCGCGGTGCTCTAGCGATTTGCAAAATGGCTGCAATCCGCTTTTTGAAGCAGATCGCAGCCTGTGGAAGAGGGCCCTTACTCAATACTACCCTATTTTTTAAAATATATTTACTGTATAACCTTTGTGTTCACATGAGACTAAGAGTCTGATATATATAGACTGTGAAATTGACACTTCAGTCAAATGTAAAACATATGAAATGCTGCATGTGGTATTATGTTAAAATGTATTAATACAAAGAGCTATAAGAAAATACTATTATATTGTTTTGCTTCCCTGCCATCTGCCTGTTCAGAAAGTGCGGTCTTGATATTCCACTCCCTGGGGGAGATTTGTCAACGCATTACCGGCAGTTTTTTCTTCTTAATCCGTTCTAACCAGCAGGGAGAACAGTTCTACATGATAATAAGAACCTTCTTAAATCCTAGGTAATACTGGTAATTTAGCATGAATTTCTAGAGCTGCACTACAGTTAAGAAAAGTGCAAATCCATCCCTAAACTGCCGCAGATTAAGAAGTGCTTGATAGCAGTTCTACAGATGTAGAACTACAGGCTAGACATGATTGCAGAGTACAGGCTAGACATGATTTGTGTGGTGCTCCTCCCCTGTGGTGAATTCCTCCTCAGAGCCTAATGCTATCAGTACAGCAGGTGTGTTGGTAACCTTAAGCAACAGGATTTGTACTTTTTGAAAAAAGCATGCTTATATTCCATAGCTGGGATTTGAACCCAGGACACAGTGGGTAGTAGGTATCTGTCTTATCCTCTAGACCATGAGAAGTCAGAGTCGGAGCAATTTTGGGTACCTAGAATTGGAGTCGGTGGTTTTATAAACTGAGGAGTCGGAGTCAGGAGTTAGAGTTGGATGAATTTTGTACCAAATCCAGGGCGGTAAGTATTAGACTAAAGAGTCGGAGTCGAGGAGTCGAAGTTGGAGCCATTTTGGGTACCTGGAGTCGGAGTTAGAGTCGGAGGTTTCATAAACTGAGGAGTCGGAGTTGAAGTCGGATGATTTTTGTACCGACTCCACAGGCCTGGTTGCTACGACTGGTTGCTACGAGGGGAATTAGTATTTAAAGCATTCGTCTCACCCTGTGCCCAACTTAATGGTGGCGAAATGATACGTACACATATTCTGCATCTATTTTCTACCCATTCAACTGAGCCAAAAGGATACATTTACTCTAAACTTCTTTCATAAAACCCCGTTTGATACATTTTTGAAGATGACATTAACCTCCCTGGTGTTCAATTTCTGCTGGATTTCTGTGAAAAAAAGTGGTTCATTTAATGTTGATGGCATTTATTGTTGTCTGTAACATACCAAAATGTGTCAAGCAATGGTACATTTTTTGAGTACAATACAAGTTTCAAACACAAAATAATGTCAAAAAATAAATGCAATTTAATTTTCCCTTTCCGCCAGGACACAATTTTCCCACTCTTTTAGGATTTTGCAGTAAACGTGTAGTTTTTCACATCCATTTTTCACATTAAAATTGACATTGGTGTGAACATTTTTGCATGTAGGTTTCCAGAGAACATGCAAATTTGCAGAAGGATGTTCATTTGAATGCTAAAAATGCATGCAAAGGCACAAACCCTGCCTTAGAACTGCTGGATGAGCCTGACTCGTCCATACCATTTTCAGCTATTTTTCTTGGAGGAGTCAGGCTTGTCCATACTACCAGGATGGTGAAAGTCTGTCTTGTCTTTTGAGGGCTCGTTTCCACTATTCGAATCCGCATGCGGGCACTGCATGCGGATTCACATACTCAATGTTAGTGGATGGGGCTGTTTCCACGTGTGCGGCGGCGGCGGCATTTTTCGGTGCAGGAAAAATCTGCACAACAGGGTCATCAGATTTCGCGTGCGGCAGGAATGCGGGCGAATCGCCGCTAATGCATTCAATAGGGAAATCGCATGCGGCTTTGTCATGCGGATTTCCCCGCGATTTCGCATGCGATTTCGCAGGAAAGGCAATGGAACTTTACACAGGCAGTGACATGGTTAAATTCGCCTGGCTCCTTGCCATGCGAAATCGCATGCGAAATCGCGGGTAAATCCGCATGGGGAAATGCAGCTGCATGCGATTTCTTCAGCGGTGGAATCCAGGCGATTCCGCACCGCTACAGTGGAAACGAGCCCTGAGTTGCTCTCATCAGTAATTCATTGATCCTGTGCTGGTAATAATCTCATCTCTTCTTCTTGTGCTTTGAATGTTGGTAATCATAAAAAATTGTGCTGCTATCTTGGTTAACCACTTGAAGACCTCAGTGTTAAACCCCCTACTGACCAGGCCATTTTTTAAAGAGGAACTCCAGTGAAAATAATGCTTCATTTTTACAAAAATTATGTATAAATGATTTAGTCAGTGTTTGCCCACTGTAAAATCTTTTAAATCCCTGATTTACATTCTGACATTTATTACATGGTGACATTTTTACTGTTGGCAGGTGATGTAGCTGCTGCATGCTTTTTTAGCAGTTGGAAACAGCTGTAAACAGCTATTTCCCACAATTATTATTATTATTATTATTATTTATTGCATTTATATAGCGCCAACATATTACGCAGCGCTGCACAATAGATAAAAGGGTTAACATACAAGGTAGGACATACAGGAAACTCACAACAAAACAAGATCATGCAAATGATTTGATAATAGTGTCATAGGTCAAAATAGAGACTGTTCTAGTCCACAAGAGGGGTGATTGTCAGTAAGATTGCATAATCAAGCTGGAAACACTAAGGGAGATGGCCCTGCCAGCGGCTTACAATCTAAAGGGTGGGGGTGGAGACAATAGATGTGTCTGCGAGAGGGTGTCTAACAGAACATATTATGGTGCTGGTGTAGGGGGGTATGCGAGCATGAAAGGGTGAGTCTTGAGAGCTTGTGTGAAGGTATTAAAGGTTGGGGCGACTAGGTTCAGGACAGGAAACTGCCAGGATTACCACGTTCCTCAGAGTTTCTTGTGGGAGGGGTTTCACCACAATATCAGTCATACAGCGCCCCCTGATGGTCTGTTTGTGAAAAGGAATAGATTTCTCATGTAAAAGGGGGTTTCAGCTACTAATTGGGATAAAGTCCAATTCTTGGTCGGAGTTTCTCTTTGAGGGCTCGCTGCAGGGCTGTACAACTCAGCACACAAGTGATTTCCCCCTCCCTCTCATGTTCTCCCCACCAACAAAGCTTTCTGTTGGTGGGGTCAGATCAACCCCAGGCTTGTTTATTTATTTTTTATAAATATTTATTTCATTTTTTTAATTCAATTTGTCTATTTTGTAATTAATTTAATAAAGCTCCCTCCCTTTCCTTTTAGCCTATCACAGCGGATCGCTCCTGTGTCCCCCAGGGGGACAGCCATGTCACACAGCTGTCCCCAGTACAGTGCTGCTGTGGATCGCAGCACTGTACAGTGTTAATAAGCGGCGGTTTCACCGCCTAACAGTCTCCGAGCGGTGATCGCTGCTGGGAGACTGATGGTGGAGCGGAGCTCCATCATTCATGCGGAGAGGCGCGCATCAGCGCATGCGATCTCCTGCAATCTCCACCCGCAGCCATTCACACCAGTCAGCGTTGGAGTGGTCCTGGGGCTGCCGTTCAGCTCATGCCAATTGGCATGGAGCAGTTGTGATATATGGTATTATGTCATATATGGTATTATATCATATTATGACTGTATTTTTACTAATTGTATTTTATTCCTGCATTGTTTGTTTGCTGTGATTAGGCTAAAGGTTGCCATACACTCGTTAGATTAGCAGCAGATAGATCATCAGATAGATCTCTGATCTATCTGATGTGTTTAGGAACATTTTTTACTAGAACAGATTTCCAATAGATTTCAGTTTGAAATCTATTGAAAATCAATCTGATGGCATTTTTTTGCCATCAGATTTCCATTAGGGCCAATGCAAAATGGTAAGCAATCTCAACAGATCGAACTAGATTTTCCAGCCTGCCAGATCGATTGAAATTGATCGCAATCGATCGAAATCGGCTACAAATCGGTTGATTGGTCAATCGGTTTGGAATCAACCAATCGATCGATTGATTTTGAGACTGGCCTTGCTCTTATCATCTGCTAAAATTTGATGTCTGTTTGTTAAGCTTGATATACTGTCTGGTAGAGAGAGAGAGTCAGTTTGGTGTGAGACAGCTAGGTGAAAGCTGTATGCTCCTGTATTGATGGAAGTTCGCTGATGTATGGATCAGAACAGTGTTCATCATTGGATTCTTTGTCTGCTCACTGTTTATGGACAGTCCTCATGTCATATCATGACAGCAGTCGCTAAGTAGTTAAAACTCTCTGATGCTGTGGTAATCCTTGGCAAGTTTTGGTGCTCCATATCAATAGTTATGTACAAAATGCTTGAAGGGGCCCACTGTAAATGTGTGTGTAACCATGCCAACATAGCAATACTTACTATATTTATCCTTACTAATATTAAATCTTTATTAAGACCCACTTTTCTTTCAATTAGTTGGAGGTACTGTCGGCTCAGGGAATTATCTGATCCTCTGCATCCTCTCACAGTGTTTGTAGAAACTCCATTTGCTTAGACAGGCCTGGAGTTGCCCTACTCATGAATTTGAAACTTTACTGAATATTTATAAAGTATATATATTTTATGGAGTCGTTTGCTAGTTAGAGTTCATGCAGAGTATTTAAACGCACATATATACACAAACATACCATGATAACTGTTGCAGAAAAAACAAAATATGTCAGTCACATTGTATGAATATTGCTTTTATCTTTATTTTGTAGTTAAATGGCTATTTTAAATGGTCTTTAAAAAGGTTATTTTAGTTCCAGAGTTGTTAATTACTTATAGTTGTATCACCCTCTAATGTTCCATAAGCTAAGTTTAGTTTGTCTTGTTTACTTAAAGAGAAACTTTACTGAATTTAACCTAATAAATAAAATTGCTTATTTGTTACATTAAATCTATAAATCATTTAGTCATTGTTTGCCGATTGTTAGATCTTTCGTCGCCCTGATTTAGATTCTTAAAACTTATCACAGAAGACTGTATGACATCATAACCTAGGCCAAGCATCACTGGGTGGGTGGGTTTCATACCAATATACAGTAATAAATGAATACAGGAAATTTTTCTGAAGTTGAAGCCAAGATAATTAAAGTAACACTAAGTATTGTGTATGTCTCTAGAGTTGCTCTTTGAGCAATAAAGGATTCTTGTGACATGACTTTTGATATTTAATTACAATCACATAGTTTGTGAACAAAAACAAATGAAATGTTTATCTATGATCATTTCTAAGCCATCCGCTGTGTGTATGTGCTGTTTGTCTTCTGTACCGCACACACCCGTCCTGCCCTGCCCTGATTAGCCACAGCACTTTGCCCGCCTACCCTGCACTACTCCCTCCTGCCTCACCCTGCTGTAATTGGCTGCAATAGGACGTGGCACTGATTGAATGGCACGTACATGCAGTGATGTCCAAAGAGATGGCGCATGCACTCCTGCCCCATGCAAAGTAGTGCACACCACCAGCTAATGTGTAATATTTATTGTTATAAAGTAAAAACAGTTATAACTTATAACCTTTCAATAATGTATTGTAATGTCTAACACAGTAAGTGCATATAACTAATATGTATACAATATACATACTATGATCTCCAGTTGGTACTTCACTAGTATATTGCTTTATCTGGTCAGTATTTTAGTAATGCCTTACTTTAATTTCCCTCTGAAATATAAGGCTGACGTTCCATATGGGGAATAAGGGAATATATGTCACAAACCTAACATAGAATGCTTTATAGTACTACCACTATTGTGGTAGAATCACTTTCCTTTGTCATTAGGTATATCACAAGCAGTTGACCTTAGGGAAATCTTGATGTTAAAACAAGAAAATGTGATTTAAAATGCAAAATTGCTTTTCTCCACTATGGAGGTGGTGTTGATGAAAGCATTATAAAGGCATGTTTTGCATGTTACCTTGACATTAGAGTCATGTTTAAATGTAACCTGAGCACATTGTGGAACAGTCATGCATAATTACTGTCAGATGACTCTTGTTCTGTTCATTCCTCATATAAAGACAATTGTGTGTTTGCAGACGGTCAAATAAAGCAGCTTCCTTAAAATTTCTCCGGCTATCAAGGTTAATTATCTGCAAATACAAAATAAGCGTAGTATTATATGTCATGTCTGTGTAACAGCAGGCAGTTAGAAAGCTATTAGACATTATGCTGGGTGAATGCTCAACAAAGTCTTGGTGAAATACATTTTTAATTCAATTACGCCATTAAATATTGGAACAGCAGAAGAAAATGTTTCGCAATATAGGATCTTTGAAGACAAAACAAATTCATATTTTCTAGTTTTAAGTGTGTATATTTCTTCTAAATGGCAATAGAAGTAATAAACACATTAAAACAAAAGGCAAAAGAATGTATTTTGCAATTCATTTTACTAAATATATTCTTTAGCTGTGGTCTTAGCAACTATAGTTACATAATGTACGGGTACAGAATCACTCTTTCTGTGTTATGTGTAACTGTATAAAGTGATCATTTGTTATGTTACATTTCCATCTGCCCCGTGCCTGGCTAAAGGGGTTCTCTGGGGGGGGGGGGGGGGTGTTGAAAATAGAAACAGACACTTACCTGGGGCTTCTACCGACCACCTGTAGCAGTAATGTCCCACGCCGTCTTCCAACGATCCGCCGTTCCCCACCGCCGGCCTCAGTCTAACGCGGCATCCCATCCGACTGCGGCTGTGCGGCCGTGCTCACTCCCGCGCACATCATCGAAAGCTTACTGTGCAGGTGCAGTAGAAGAAAACTTCCTACTGCGTCTGTGCAGTAAGCTCCCAATGACGCGAACGGGAGCGTGCATTATTCGTCTTGTTAGGAGAATAATTGCCCAGTGCCGGCAGCGGGGAACGGGTGATCGGAGGAGGACGGCGCAGGACATGATAGCTGCAGGGGGCTGATAGAAGCCCCAGGTAAGTGTCAGATTTTATTTGCAACCCCCCAGATCTTCTTCCTGTACTAAAGTCCCGCTTTTTTGTTTTGCATTTTGGACACATAGAAATGATAAAATAGAAGGCAGCTGCCTTCTATTTTAAAGGGCAACTGTACTAAGAGGGATATGGAGGCTGCTTTTCAGCAATACCAATTGTCTGGCAGTCCTGATGATCCCCTGCCTCTAATACTTTTAGCCATAGACCCTGAAAAAACATGCAGCATATCAGGTGTGTCTGACATTATTGTCAGATCTGACAAGATTTGCTGCATGCTTGTTTCTGGTGTGATTCAGACACTACTGCAGCCAAGTAGATCAGCAGAATATCCATGCAACTGGTATTGTTTACAAGGACATTTATATTCTAAAGGCAATACTAATACCATTATAACTGTCTAAAATTTCTTAAGGGGATGGATTGGACATTCCTGCAGACCCAAATACTGCACTGATAGTATACATTGTTTAAAGTGGACCTCTATTGTACATTACCTATTCAATGTGTCCTCTTCTCCTATAAAGTCATAATTACCTGCTGAGCCTTCTTCATGTGAAACAGTCCTGGAGCTCTGTGTCCGCTGGCCTCTGGAGCATAGCCCCACCACTCTTTCTGAAAAGCAGTGTGCCTTTTTCTCTGTTTTGATTAGGGAAAGTAATGTGCCATTTTCAAGTGTGGGTGGGGGTGGGGGGTGGTCCAGGATTATGCTCCGAAAGCTGAAGATCCCAGAGTGCTCTGGAACTGATTCACAAGAAGATGACCTGGCAAGTTATTTTAACTTTATAGGTGAAAAGGACCCATTCAATAGGTAATGTGCCCTGTAGGTAAACTTAAAGCTATGTAAACATGTTAAAAAACATCTCATCTGAGATTGTATGATGTGTACACGAGCCTCCTGATATCACCTAAAGATCCAACATCCCAGATCTTTAGAAATGTCTGAATTCTGATTGACCATTCTTTTTTGCACCACTTATCACCCCTCCTCCCCTCCCCATAGCAAAAGGTGCATCACTAGCCTCTAGATTAACAACATCTGTACAGGACTCAGCCCTGGCCCCTGAACAAAGCCGGGACAAGGTCCTCCAGCACCCAAGGCTGAGACACCAAAGTGCGCCCCTCCATCCCTGCCACCCCAGCCATCACACACTGATTGCTATTAGACTAAGAGGTGCCACAGGGCCCACAACCTCCCCAACACCTTAACATCTAGTTATCTGGCTTGCAGTCACTGCCATGTATCCCCTTTTCTTATTTCTTTCTGCTTCAAACACAATTAGGAATGACAGCTGAATGAATTCTGCGCCCCCTCCTACACTGCGCCCTGAGGCTGGAGCCTCTCCAGCCTTTGCCTCGGCCCGGCCCTGCCCCTGAACTGTCGCATAAGTGATCAACTTCTGATCCCTGTGGGTGACAATACTTATTTGTGTGTAAAAGGCTTTACTCACAGCTACTTTGCTTTGCACCAGTATGCACAGAGGCAAAACTATCAGGTAGCGACTGCAAGTGCTCCCAGGACTGTGGGAGGCTCAGTTACATGCCCTATCTCAAAAGAAATACCAAAGAATTACTCTATCTCCAATACAGGAGTCCACCTCATCCTCCAGATTATGTGTTTTTGAGGCCTTCCTTGTTCATGATGGCCATACTTGTCAAATAACCCTTGGCAGATTAGTCTGTATGCTGTGGAAGTCACCACAGTGGGGAGTGGAAATAGGTGGGAATTATGGAGAGGGGTTCCATCAAAATTTTCCTAGAGGGCTCAATAATTTGTAGATATGGCTCTGAGTATGCAAATCATTTTTTTATGGCAAGAAATCAAAGAGAGATAATTGAGAACATGTCACCCAAAACCTTTGGTCTTCTTCAGTTTTCTTGAAGACATTTTGATCATTTAATTTGCCAGCGAATAAAACAATCTTCAACCCGCAAGAAAATTCAGCCCAAAACACTTTTGTGTCTGACATGACTTTTTATGAATATCACCACATAGATGAAAAAAATGACCTACAATCTTCTATTTACCACAAGTCTGCAGCTTGTCAGAAATGTCAAAAATAACAACTTCCAGTCCAGATTGTACTGAGGGGGTGGAAGTGCCCAAAAATAGGCAATGCTGTGAAACAAAAAATAAGGAGGGAGGGGGGTAGAGTGCCTTTACTACTCCAGATGTAAGAACCCAAACCACAGGGTTAAATTATTTATTCAGCACAAATTGTCCATTCCAGGCACTCCTTGAAAAATGTTAACATGCACTGTCTGCTGTAACGTAATAATCGATAGTAATATTTGTAATATATTGTAGGAGATGTTACTTTTTTATTTTATGAAATATGGCACATCTTGCTTTATTATGTTATTTCCCAAAATTAAAATACGAAATCAAGCTGAAGATAGATATTCTTTTTTCTTCATGTTACAGAGAGAAGCAATGCATTATTTTGCAGTTTGTAACATTCGGCTGTCAAGTTTTACATTTTTCAAATTATACTTTAATAATATAGTTCTTCACTTCTCACCTTGCTTGACACCATTTACTGTGTAATGCTCAGACCAATGAAAATAATATGGTTCAACTTAAAATCACTTGACTATCACAAATGTACTTTTTATGAATAATGAAGTCGTTGAGTGATTTCAGCCTATGTTATTTAGTGTGCTCTGGAGGAAGCCAAGGGCCGTCTCAAAAGTCTTGCTTCATGCTGACCCTGTCTAGGCTGCCTGACCAGGCAAGAATATATAGAGCAGAACTATTATGTACAGCATGAAGCAAATTAGTTTAATTTAGGTTATGCATCTGGTTCTTTCTTGCTGTTAGGCATCTGGTTCTTTCATGTCTATATATAGATAGATATAGATATATATTAGATATATGTTTAATATATAAAAATATTATATGGAAATGGTTAGCAGACAACAACATTAATGTTTTGGAGTGGCCAGAGTCCTAACTTGAATCCAATTGAGAATCCGTGGAGGCAGCTAAATATCAGGGTGATGGCAAAAAGACCCTCCAACCTGAAAGATTTGGAGCGCATTGCTAAAGATGAATGGGCAACAATACCTGTGGAGACATGCAAAAAGCTGGCCTGCAATTATAAGAAGCGTTCGATTGATGTAATAGCCAATAAAGGCTTTTCTATTGACTATTGCGAAGGGTATGAATATTTTGGACTGGACACTTTTTGCTCAAATGTAATTTATTTCCACAATATTGCCTCTTGTACTTTGTCTTATTATCTTTTGGGAGACACCTATGTCATTCCCCATCAAAAAAATACTTTCTGCTTGAATAAAAGTAACTTTAAGTCAAAATTTGCCATGGGTATGAATAATTATGGGAAGCACTGTATATATTTTCCGATTGGAATTTTCGTGAAAATCCGATTTACTGCAACTCTGTAATTTTACCACAATCACAGATCTCAAAAACATTGGACCAATCCGAGAATGCAGAATATTTCCACAAAAATTGTATTGCTGCAGTAAATTTAGACCAATAGACATTGATTCGGATAATATCGGCCAACAGGATTTTGCAATTTTTCATTTGAAATTAAAATGTGCGCAAAGCACTTTTTTACAGCTGTGAAAAATGTATCAGAAAATATTTGCAATATTGTAATTCCAACCTGAAGGTTTCTTGGATTCAGGAATATGTTATTTTATAGCACAAGTTGCTAAATTTTGTTTGTTTGTTTTTTTATTAAAAATTCTGTTGTTTGCTTTGAAAAACACTTTCCTTAGCTTTCTTTTTTCTCTTAAAGGTTACTTTGGTCATGAAGATGGGCATGCCACTTGCGAAAATAAATACTGTGGCCTGGGAAGGCATTGTGTAATTAACCCAGAAACTGGACAAGCCGAGTGTGTGTGTATGGAACGCTGCAAGCCACATTATAAGCCTGTCTGTGGCTCAGATGGAGAGTTCTATGAAAATCACTGTGAAGTCCACAGAGCAGCTTGCCAAAAGAAGCAAAAAATTTTTATGGTTCACAATGAAGATTGTTTTCTTAAAGGTAAGAAGCTAACACTTTCCAAAGTCATATGATTATTCAAAAACAGATGTGTTGAAAGAGTTTTGTAGTGCTGTAGACTGATAATAAAACTGTTAACATTGGTCTGGAAATTACAATTACTCGATCCATTCTAATGGGTTGGTGACATGACAAGGTGGGTATTGTTTTATTAAGGTTTCAATAGCACAATAGTTTGGTCAAAGTACACATTTTCAGTCTGGATGGAGCCAGGGCCGGTTCAAGTAACAATTGGGCCCTAGGGCAAAATTAGCCTGGGGGCCCACCAACGGACACCCCCCGACCAAAAAACATCATTAGAGGCCCTTTTTTGCAGCCAAATTTCCCTCCTAGGCCCCTGAGCTGGCTGCTGTCCCTCCCCCAATCACCTCCCAACTTAACAGACTCTGCAGAGTCCCTTGGGAGCAACAGTTAAGATGAGGGAGGGACAACTTGGGGGCCCCTACATGCTCTGGGGCTCTGGGGCAAATGCCCATTTTTTCCTATGGTAGCTCCGGCCCTGGATGGAGCTTAAAATAGTACATTTTAAAATTTTACAACTCAAAGTTGCTAAATCTAAAGCATTAACTAATAGTATTGAAAAATATGTTCCTGAAAAATTTTGGAAAACTTTGTAATGGAAAAATGATGTGGGGATATATTTTGGAGGTTGTCAACATTTCGTTATTACTCTGGATTGGGGATAGACCAGTTTCCCTCTTTCAGAAAATAATGCCTAGATGCTATAGCAGTAAATACAGTAATAACTTGTCTTTTTGCCAGATATTCCTTTTATTCATTGTACAATAGCTAAATTTCAAGCAAAAATACTAAATAAAAACAAAGCATTGTGTTGCTTCAATAAATATGTCTTGGGATTGCACACTTATGGTTAAAATGCAGGTGAAACTCAAAAAAAAAAATAGAATGTTGTGTTAAAAAAACATTTATTTCAGTAATTCAACTTAAAAGGTGAAACTAATATATGAAATAGGAACCCTTTGCAGGTGCTTTGGATTAAGTAGCTGATTAGATTCTGACACCTTGGGTTTGATTCTCAAAGTGGTGCTGTTAGCACGCTTGTGAAAAGCCCCTTATCACGCCTAAAGTCAGTCGCACGCAAAACTTTACGCACGCACAGCGCGGTGCCGTGAAACGTCGCCGAAAATGGCGCACCCGCTGCGCCTATAAGGTCGCATTGGTGTGAAGGTTAATTCACACCCCATACGATTTTATAGGTGCATCGGGTGCGGTGTTTTCATCGCACCGCGATGCGACCGCGCTGTGCATGCGCAAAGTTTTGCGCACTGGACTTGGCGCGATCAGATTTGCAAAATGGTGCTAACCCAGTTAGCACCCTAGTCATCACGGCCAAAGTCTTTTAGGCGTGCTAAGTGGGTTAGCACCGCTTTGTGAATCAAGCCCTTTGAGCTTAGAATGTTGAACATTTTCACAATATTCTAATGGTCTGCTATTTTGATTTCAGGATTCTCGTAAGCTGTAAGCCATACTCATCAAAATATAACAAATAAAGGCTTGAAACAGCTCGCCTTGCATATAATGAGTCTACTTCATATAATAGTTTCACCTTTTAAGTTGAATTACTGAAATAAATGGACTTTTGCACGATATTCAAAATTTTCAAGTTTCACCTGTAAAATAGTATCTGATCATGTAGTCGTGTTATCAGTTGCTTGAAATGTTATCATAGAAACCAGAAGAAGAAAATGTAAGGGGTCTATTATGTGCCTTTGGAGATACAAGATTGTTTTTACCATAAGGCACAGGTGTCGAACTCCAGATCTTGGAGGGTCAGATCTATGCTAGTGTTTAAGATAGACTGAGAAAGAGAGGAATGCATTCTACCTGATAGGCCACACCTTTCCTGATTCAAACTTATCAATTAATTTGAGTTGTGCCAAAAATGTGTAAGGACCTCGGCCCTCGAAGGACTGGTTTGTTATCACTGCCATAAGGCATGCCTTTGCTTCATTTCATTACACTTATTGTTTGATAAATCAGCCTTGACATGTTGCCTAAAGTAGGTCATTGCATTTTAGCTTACCTAGTAATAATAATGTAACCTAGTAAGGCAAATAGCTGGTTATTCAGGATGGTGGAAGGTAACCATTGATTGGCTCAGCACAAACCCTAAATGTATTTCTACACAGCTTGGATTATACTGTATGTAGTGAAATACAGCTCCTTACATGCATCTGCCGTTTTGTATTCATAGTATTTCAACAATCACGCTATGCAAATTTGTGTTAGAGGACGTGTAAATTACATGTTTTCCCATTACAGTTGTATTTGCAATGTATAAATCAATGAAGTTAATTTAAAAAAATCATGAACCTAATTTATAAGACTAGTATAATTTCCAGGTGGTATTTGGATGATTTCGTTTGACTGAATTTAAATATGTATCAGGCTTTAAATGATCTGCTTAGTGAACATAACTATTTGGTATTTTTTTTTAAATGTGTGAACTTGCTTTACACTACTTATTTGGATTGGAATTCAGACTAATCTTAATACTTAAAGGGAAGGTTCAGGGAGGGTGGGTAAAAAATCAAAATCAATTTCCACTTACCTCCGGGCTCTACTGCGCATGCGTAGTAGAGCCCGGAGGACGTCCGATGACGTCAGAGCGCCGGCGTGGGACGCAGAAGTACCAGGACTTGGAGCGCAGAAGAGCCCGACCTGGCAGCCGGCCTGGCCAGGTCGGGCGCGCCACCGGAGACCACCGGGAGCCTGCGGAGCGGCGGCGAGGGCACCTCCTGCCTGCCACGGGCTGGAGGAAGCCCCAGGTAAGTGGAAATTGATTTTGATTTTTTACCCACCCTCCCTGAACCTTCCCTTTAAGTATAGGAAGGCTCAGCAAAGCAGCAGCTGCCCATAGATTGTGTAACAGACCAATGGAAATTCTCCTCAGGGATGATTCCCATTGGACTGTTAAAGAAGCTCTGATGACACATTATATAACCCATTTGCACAGTGGCATAGTTAAGGAGATAAGGGCCCTGGTGCAAATTTTACATTGGGGCCCCCCTAAGCAATCTATACATAACAATTGATACAGCACACCAGAACCTGCCAGGGATACCCACAGTGTCAGAGATGCAAGAAGGGGATGGGGAACAGTTTGTTAATGATTACTACTATTCAAAGCATTTATAGAAGTGATTATTACCAGCACAGGACCAATAAAAGGCTAATACTGTGGTTGAGGGAGAAACCCTCATGGCCCCCCTTGTCCAAGGGCCCTGATGCGGTCGCAATCTCTGCACGCCCTATTGCTATGCCACTGCATTTGCAGCTTTAAAGGGACTCCGAGCAGTGCAGAAACTATGGAAAGATGCATATCATTTTAAAGCTCTCTTTCTCCTCTTTCCAATGATATATAAACCACCGCCCTACGCCTTTTAGTTTTCGCGATTTTCGCGATTGAAATTGCAGCGGCTGCGATTTCAATTGCGAAAATAGAGAAAGCTAAAAGGCGTAGGGCGACGATTTAGGTGTCGCCAGAAAGAGGAGAAAGAGAGCTTTAAAATAGGGATGGTCGGAAATGCCAATTTCCGATTCCGCGGTAAATCCGCATTCCACCATTGCCAAATACCGATTCCGCTTTCCGCTACCAATTTCCGCATTCCGATGCGGAATTTCCGCCGGAAATCGCGGAAATTCCGCCCGACTTTAACATCGATTTTCTCAAAAACTATAAGGTCTTTTTGAAAACTTTTTTTGCATCTTGTTCAGGAGATTCTGTTTAACAAACCCTGAAAATTTGGTGTTTCTAGGACTTACTGGGGCTTTGCTATTAACCGCTAAATTCGGCGGATTTTTACTGTAATGTAAATGCAGAAAATAGGCAGATGCAGATTTTCTGCATTTTACATTACAGTAAAAATCCGCCAACTTTAGCGGTTAATAGCAAAGCTCCCGTAAGTCCTAGAAACGCCAAATTTTCAGGCTTTATTAAGCAGAATCTCCTGAACAAGATGCAAAAAAAAGTTTTCAAAAAGACCTTATAGTTTTTGAGAAAATTGATGTTAAAGTCAGGCGGAATTTCCGCGATTTCCGGCGGAAATTCCGCGATTTCCGGCGGAAATCCGCCTAATGCATTTGCATTACCGATTTCCGCGTTCCGATACGGAAATGCAATTTCCAATCGGAATTTCAGAAATTGCATTTCCGCGGAATCCGAATGAGCATCCCTACTTTAAAATGATATGCATCTTTCCATAGTTACTTGTATTACACAGGACGACACTTTCCCCAGTGTCAGCAGCTCCATTCAGCAAAATGGAGCTGCTGACTTTAGGAAAAAGTCGCCCTGTGTAATACAATGTAACTATGGAAAGATGGATATCATTTTAAAGCTCTCTTTCTCCTCTTACTGGCGACACCTAAATCGTCACCCTACGCCTTTTAGTTTTCTCTATTTTCGCAATTGAAATCGCGGCTGCGGCAATTTCGGCTGAGAACGGAGATGCAACGTGGGGACTTAGCAGCTGCCAGGGGCTGGAGGAAGCCCTGGGTAAGTAGTACTTGGGGTAACTCTATATAATTGATCACTCTTTTAAGACTATAGCCAACTGGATGAAATTAAACATAGGGCTTGATTCACAAATTGGTGCTAAGTGTTAGCACCCTTGTGAAAAGCCCTTAAAGAGAACCCGAGACGGGGTTCTCACAGTGAAATCCTCATACAGAGGCTGGGTCTGCCTATAGAGTCCAGCCTCTGTTGCTATATAGATCGCCGCTAAATCCCCCCTGTGCTCAGCCAGACCCCATAAATCACAGCCGCACTATGCGGCTGTGTTTACCTTTGTAACGTCAGTCTCGGCGCTCTCCCCGCCTCCTGCATCGCTCCGGTCCCCACCCACGTCCCTTCCCTCCAATCAGCAGGGAGGGAAGGGATGCGGGCGGGACCGGAGCGATGCAGGAGGCAGGGGAGAGCGGAGACTGACGTTCCAAAGGTAAACACAGCCGCTGCTGACACGCTGCGTTTCGGCAGCGCGGCTGTCATTTATGGGGTCTCGCTGAGCGCAGGGGGATTTAGGGGGGATCTGATTAGCAACAGAGGCTGGGCTCTATAGGCAGAACCAGCCTCTGTATTGGGATTTCGTCGTGAGAACCCCGCCTCGGGTTCTCTTTAAGCCCGCCTAAAGTGCATGTGCTTGCGGTAAGATATTTTGCGCGCGCTGTGCGGTGCGCTGAAAACATTAACGTTAACGTTGCACCGTTTGCCCGCTAATTCGCCTTCGTGTGAAATGTGGCACCCGGTGCCATGTAAGCGTCGCACCCAGTGCACCCAAAATGGCGCATTGGGTGCGCCCTAAACGGGCGCCATTTTGGGCGTGCCATTTTGGGCGCACCGTGTGCGACGTTTACAGGGCACCGGGCACCACGTTTAACACGAAGGCGAATTAGCGCGAATGGTGCAACATTAACGTCACACCGCGCAACATTTTTGACGCGCAGCGCGCGATCTCTGGGCATGCTAAGTGCTTCGCACCCAAGTTAGCATGCCCAAACCCTTTAGGCATGCTATCTAGGTTAGCACCGATTAGTGAATCGAGCCATAGAGTTGTTGTATAGCACACAATATGGCATTAACTGTACAATCTCCTTGTCAGGCTTGTCTGGTTACCTACTATAAGTCAGGCTGTATGCCCATATGACTGACCTATAGCCCAGCCCTAACGCCAGCGAAGACTCCTGCCTAATATAAACTACAAAACTCTGCAGGCAGATGTAGCATACAATCTGACAGACAGCAATCGCCAAACACAACAAGCAATGCAAACACAGTATACTTAATAGTCACCTGAGGCCTATAGGCTGAGGCAGTCCAGATGAAGGCAAAGATAGCAGGCTGTGGTAGAGGTATTCAATCACTAAACAGATGCGTGGTCGATAACAGGCCAGAGTCAGTCCAGGCAGAGCTCATGCAAGTCCTTAAGCAATCAGGGGTCGATCTGGGTGGCAATCAGGGAGATCCAGGTACTAGCTGAGTCGGCAACGGGTAATCCAATAGAGAAGTGTGGTCAGGGACAGGCAGAGGTCGGCAATGATAAGGCAATATGAAAGAAGCTAGTCAAGGTGCAGACACAAGTTGGCTGCAAGACAGGCAACTTTGAGTGAGCGCAATCTCAGCAACAAGCCCAGCATAGGCTATCACGGGCCAAGACTGAACCCTCACCAGGTTTAAATACAAGGCCTGGCAAATCAAAGCTCAGCGTGTCAACTGATCAGCTGACACGCTAGGAGACACGCGGCTACTGTTTACATAGGCGGAGCGCACACTGAGACGCGTCCTCCACCTGCCGCCCTGCACCGCACGTGAGTCAGCGGTAGGAACGACAACAACTGTGAGTTAGTGGCAGGGCCGGTGGCGGCGGCTGCCGAATCCTTACACTCCTGTTCAGTTTTAGATAATCCTGATAGTTCAAAACATGACCTCACTTATTGAGCACATTGGGGAAGTTTGGGATGCTATGTCATCTAGACACAACACTTCTTTTGTACTGAAGAAAGGGGTGATAAGAGGGAAAGAGGGGAGCAACCATGGCTACATGACCATTGTGGTAATATTTAAAATAAGGTGTACAATGATTTCTTAATAAGCACTACTTTAAAAAAGTTGTAACATCAAAAATAAAATATTGCCATAAAAATAGCACTCCAAAAATATATGTAAACCCATCTTTTTTTTTTTTAATAGGCCACCCATTTTTTTTGTTCTTTTAACCTGGTGTGGTTGCCTTTGCCTGCCTGCATGAACTGTACATTGCCAGTTTACCTTACCATGCAAATACCAGAAAGCTTCATGTTTTGGATAAGATAAGGACACTATGCCTAGAAGGTAATTCATCCCCCCTTCTTGAAGAGTTTACACACTGATGCAAGCTTGTTAGGTGATATTTGCTGTGTGAGGGACAGTAAGCTTGTTGTCTAGGTGATATTTACTATGGGAGGGACAGTAAGCTGTGGTGCTTAGGAAGTAAAATTAACTTTGAGTTGGGTTAAAAAAATAAAGACAGAAGTAATGCCACTTTTGGTTTCACAGAGAAACCGTTTTGGAAACAAGAAATGTTACTTTCTTTTTTTTTTTTATCACATCAGGCAGGAAGCACTAAAAACAGCAGGATATGGGAGCTCAATAAGTAATCTCCTATTGCATGTTTTTTTTTCAGTGAATATGGAGTTTTATTCACACTTTAAGCGGACATTATTTGTCTATAGAGTGGGACCTGCACTAATGAGACTTTTCTGGAGTTTTGATTTTATTAGAGAGTTCACTTCATAAGCCCCAGTTGTTTCTATTAATGCTACATATTTACTACTGAACGACACATACATTAAGAAATCTTATTTGCCGACATTACTTTTTGAGAAGGGTTAGACAGTCATCAACTGTTACTTTCTTACTGATCTGGAAATAATAAATGTGGTCTTACAAAGTGATATGTCTGTAAATGGGATAGGAAGAAATGACACAAACTCTCCCAGCTTCAGAAGCATCACTCAGAATTCAATTCCAGCTGCAAGCCTTATAAAACCCATGGGTATATTTAAGAGAGCAAGTTAAGTTTAATAATGACAGCTTTTCAAAACTCACCAAGATAAGTGTCAAGCATTATTCTAATGATTGGCAAGACAAAATGCCTTAGATGGATGTAAAATACATTTTACCATCAAGGGAATAAATGAAATCTCTCACTTAAAAAATAGCTTCTAATTTCCTTATGTAGACCAAATTTTAAACACTTAAAACATGACTTTTAATGATGAAAATAATGTCAACATCTTCTTTAGCTATCATTCCAAAAGACATTTTAATAAATGTAGCTGTTTTATTCTAGCCATGTGAGAAATTTCTATTCACCACCGTATCTTGGGTAGTAGCTTTCTTTCCGGTCTACAGTAGTAGTAGATTGAATCATGTGAATTAATATATAGAAAAAAATAACAATTTTCCATTGAATACACTTGTTAGCATAGTTAAAATCAGAATAAGAATCAGAATCATTTTATTTGAGCAAATATGTTAGCACTTACAAGGAATTTTACTTGGCAGTTGCCTAATGGACACAGACAATGTGATGCAAGGATGGGCAGTATAGATAGTTGCAAATCAAGAACAGTATAGGGGTTACAATAATTGGAAAATGGGATGAAGCATTCATTTTCTAGTTTCAGTTCTGTTCAACAATGTTTTGGAATCCTAGCAGTTTCAGAATTAGTGTTGCTCTGCAGTAAGCAGGGCTACTGCCTGAGGGAGGAAGGTGTTCCTGTGCCTGGAAGTTTTCATTACAACTGACTAGCATCTCACACCAGAAGGCAGAAGATGCAAGATAGAGTGGGCAGGTGAGAGTGGTCAGAGGCATCTTGGTCACTCTCTTTCTGAATCGGCTATTGTAAAGATCCTACAGGGAAGGTAAACTGCAACCAATGATTCTTTCTGCTGACCACAAGATGCATTGCAGTCTCACCTTCTCCCATGTTGAGCATAAGCTGAAATAGACAGTTACTGATGATGTGGCAGCGGATTTTATGATTGCAGTGAAAAATTGCACCATTTTGTATTGTTATAAGTTAACTTTTTGCTAACTTTTTTAACTGCCGTAGGTGGTACCTCCTCTGTTTGGCTTTCTTGATGATGGCTACAGTAAAGCTTTCCCATCTTAGGTTGTTAGAGATTATCTATGAACCCAATGAACTTGAATGACTCCAAAGTGTTGCAGCTGCACCAGGACAAAAACTGTCCCACTACTTGCCTGTATGCAAACTGATCCCTATTGCATCCCAACTACTGGTGTGTCACCTGCAAATTCCAGAACCATTGCAAAAGGATCTGTGGAAATGCAGTCATTGGTGTACAGTGAATAAAGAAGTGAATAAAGCAGTGGGGGATGTGCCCTGAGGAACTCCTGTACTTACTGTCAGAGTCTGTGATATGTTTCTCCAGCCTAGCCTGTTGTCTCCTGTCAGTCAGGAAATTGGGTATCCATATGCACATGGGTTCTTGTATAACTTGCTGAGAGAGCTTGCTGTATAACAGTGATGGTATTATAGTGTTTAATGCAGATCTGAACTCCACAAATAAAATTCTGGCATAGGTTTTTGGGGACTCCAGATGTTCTAGTATATAGTACAAAGTATATAGCACAGACACATATTAACAGCACCTATAAGGTCTGTAGAAAAAATAGCAGGGAGTCTAGTAGGGGTTATGTGATGGATTTTAGATTATCCGTTTTTAAAAGACTTTTATGACCAGTGATGTCAATGTGACTGATCTGTAATCGTTTAGACATATGAGTTTTGATTTTTTTTGTTTTGTTGTAGGACTTGGTAAATTAGTTGCAGCGACAAGTGTCAGCAATGTGTTAAATGTAAAATGTCTGTGGAAATTTGTGCCAGCTAGTAAGCACAACATTTAACCACAGAGTATAGGCCTGCTGACTTCTGAGTGTTTTATTTTTTATAATGTTCGTTTACCTCTTGTGACAAGATAAGATAAGCATGTGTATTTATAGCACCAAGTAGAGGCATGCGCGGGTATAATTTTTCACGCGACCCGACCTGCAACCCTCTTTCTAGTGAATCTATTACCCAATCTGCACCTGCAGCCCCACTACCCACACCCGACCCGCAACTCGTTTAAATTAAAACAGGTACCTGAACCCGACCGCATTTGGGGTAACCCGTGGTTACCCATGGATACCCGACCTGATGCCCTGCATGGGTCTAATTTTACAGACTGGCACGCGCAGCGCTGCTCTCCGCACCCGACCCTCAACATGCTTTCTGGTGAATGTGGTACATGCACCCAACCTGCACCTGCAGACCCGCTACCTGCACCCGACCCCCAACCTGATTAAAATCAAAACGAGTACCCGAACCCGACCCGCATTTCCGATAACCCACGGGTACCTGATCCAATGCATGCCTCTAGTGCCAAGCATCCAGATAACTAGGCTGTGCTCCTTTTCTTATTTTTCTGCTGGAAAAGGTAAGCATTTAGGTATGAATACAGTACTTGGAGGATGTGCTTTCTACAAATGTCCTGAAAGTAATTTTATTCTGAACTTAATAGCCAAAAATTGTAGAGTGATGTAAGCAAAAGGAACTGCAGCAAGGAGATTAAAATCCAAAGACTGTAAGTCTGTGCACTAATTGGAATTACCACAATATAATATCAAAGAGTAAAAGCTCGTACACACATGCAACTTTTCAGCCCAACTATCGTCCAAACTTGTCTGTTGGACGATAGGTTGGGCGTGTGTACACGTGGCAATCGACTAGTTGAGCGACTGATAAGAGGTGGTTTGCCTGATCCAACCAGCTGATCAACAGATCCACTATCGTGCAGGTTGGCCATGTGTGTACAAGTCATTTGAACGATTTTTTTTTATATGAATATTGTTGTAGATATGGTGCGTGCACAGTATTTAAATAAACTGGTTGTTTAGTTGGTCAGCACTCATCATGTTGAGCGTTTGGTTGTGCATTAAGTTGCACATGTGTACGAGCCTTTAAATTAAAGGCCATAGATTCACTGATAGCCCACTTTTAATTATGTTATCTTATTGGTGCTTTGAGTGAGTGTCTAGATTTGATACGCTAGCAGGGGCAAACGCAGGATTTTTAAGGGGGGGGGTTCCTGAAAGGTCCAGAAGCACGTATGTCCCGAGTGCTTCCGAATACAGGTGGCTCCATACTGCCCATGCACAAAAGTGCGCTGGCGTATTACGGAGCTGCCTATCTTTGGAAGTACTCAAGGACACGAGTGTTTCTGAGGGCTTCTGGTAGCAGCAAATGTGAACGGGGGACAGCGCTGGAACAACTCCCCAAGAGAGGAACAGGAGATAGACTTAGTTTGGACAATTCAGTGGAATATGCTACATAGTTTCACATAGCGCAAGCGATACCCATATGATGCAGGGATATATGCATCTGCGGAAGATGTCGGCGCTACATAAATACTAAATAATATTATTTTGCCTCACCAGGATTGCACTTTTATTTAGCTTTCCTGTAAGACAAGAACACACAGTCAGCCAGCCAGCACTAGGGGAAGAGGGAAACAAAGGTGAATGAGGGAGGGCTGGTGCACACCAAGAGTGCTTCTGAGCGTTTTTCAAATCAACAGTGATTTGAAAAGCGCTTGGCTAATGTTACCCTATGTGGGTGTTCCCACAGCAGCGTTGTGATTTTTTCAAAATCGCAGGTATACTGCATGTAGCATGTTTTTGAGCAATTCATTCAAAAATCGCTCTGAAAATCACTTCACAAAATCACACTCACAAATTGCTAGCGATTGCTATTGTCATTTTGGCGTGCACTAGCCCAGAGAGAGGAGTGGAGAAATTGAGAATAGCCCCGGAGATGGAGCAGAGAACTTATCTGTATTGAAGTCCCACATCACACAGGCTACTTGCCTGTAATCGGACTCCTGTCCCTGTCAGTCTCTCACACAAGTCAGAAAGAAGCCCTCCTGGAGTCTAGGGACTGTCAAAAACTTTTCAGCTTGTTATCCACAGTTCCACACCTTATCCACACATGCAGTCATTATAACAATGGGGAGAGACCAGACAGATGTTTGCACACGGACCCTGAGTCCAGGCAAGCTCTGCATCATGCTGTGCATATTTACCAGCTTGCCTGCACTCTAATTTCATCATGTCTGACACTTCTGTGCTGTGGAGAGTCCAGGACTCCATAATCAACATTCTCTCACTGTAGGCTGCATCTTCTTGTGAGGGTTGTGAGGGAAGCTCAGCTGCCTCTCTCATTCTATTAGCTGGAGGGAAGCACCAGAAGTAAGAAGGGAGGGAGAATGAGGCTGTTTATATTATGCGGGCTTCCCTGGCTGAATACACAGCTCAGTGCAGGGGGGAGGTTCCAGACACCCGGAACAGCCCCCTGAGTTCGCCAGTGGCTAGTACTTTTTCATTGATACACCTAGAACAGGGGAGTCAAACTCAAATACAAAGTGGGCCGAAATTTCACAATGGGACCAAGTTGTGGGCCAACTAAAGTCTACTGGCCACCTTCCTCCCTTATAAAGTTCCCTCCAACCCCTATACAGTTCCTTCATGTCTAGTTGTCCTCCCTTCCCTATACAGTTTTCTGGTGTCTTCTGACCCTACTTCTTCCCCTATACAGTTCCCTGGTATCTATTGACCCCCCTCCCTCCCCTATACAGTTCCTTGGTGTCTAGTGCCCCCTCTCCCCTATACTGTTCCCTGGTGTCTAGTGGCCCTCCCCTATATAGTTCCATCGTGTTTAGTGTTTCCCCCTACCTCCCGATATGGCTTCCCTGGTGGTCTAGGGCTTCACCTCCAATACAGCTTCCCTGGTGGTCTCGAGTGGGCAAAACATAATGCAAAGTGGGGAAACCACTGGAGGGCTAAATTTTAAGGCTCTGATGGCCAGATTTGGCCAACGGGACGAAGTTTGACCTGCATGACCTAGAGTATAGATGTATTATGTATTGATGATGCCATTTGATGCTCAGTGATAGTCATCACCTTTTCCTATACAGAATTTGTCAAGTGTTAATCTTTGCACCTTTGCCAACACTGCAACTGGCATCTCTCCTTCTCATTGTTTTTCTCTAAACTCGTCATCTCCCTATAACTGTTTGCCATATTCACACAGCTTTATCTTCTCCTGAGTGAAAACATATTTAGACTGAGATGAGCATTTCATATCATTTTTGCTTAAAAGATTTAGATTAAGATTGATGGAAACTAATATACTGAACTGTGATAAGTAATGCTTCCAGTGGCTGAGTAGGAGTGGTACATTAGCTCTATTCCAAAGTGTCCTGTTCATCATTGTGTTTGCAGTGATTGCATACGCAGATGAGCCATGCAGTCGACAATGTTAGCAAGAAATAATGTGCCTGCTTGTACTTTGGGATAACATTGAAAGTGCCTGCTCTCTCTTTTCCATGTAGCTCTTTTTTCACTTGCTGCTGCTGAGCTGACTTAACTCACACCCTGACCTTTTCAACTGGGGTGGAGGAGTCATGGAATATCAATTGTCACCTCCACTGCTACCTTTTTTTTCTTTATGAAAAGGCTGACATTTTATTATATTTCCAGCCATTCATTAAAATTAATTTCCACATTCTGTTAAGAAATAGACATCCCTTCTAGGTCAAGGCCATGCATTGCAAGGATGAATTATAACAACTGTGTCAACTTTCTTAAATAAGTTTTGTGCATGCAAGCACAGCTAATCCACAATCATTCTAACTAACTGTCAGACTGGAAGTGTCAAAACAGCTGCTGGTCGGTAAGGACAGGTGTGGAAAATAAGGAACAAGAGTTCCTGCTCTGTGTACTTAATTGTTCAGTCTTCCAGCATAGCTCCTTTCAGACATTGGAGCTGTATTTCTCTGTACTGTATGGCATGACCAAGAGCCATGATGGCTTGAAACAGTGGACCATAACCACTTCAAACCATTTTTCAATGCTGGTATGATGCTGTAACAATTTTGTGCTAATAAAGGCAATTTCTGCAAGGGGTTGAGCCAGATTTTGAAAGATTATGCATAAGTCCTGTAGGGTACGTGGGTAAATTCACAATTAGCACGCTCCCACGCCCTCATCTTTTGATTGCTGCCTAACTTCTCTTGTGGAATCTACTAAATTGTTCATGCAGAAATTGCATAATACTTGGGCAGCATGCATGTAGTTAAGGCAAAGGAAATTTGGGCGCAGGGCAAAGCTGAAGTCCTGTCAGCGTTAACTACTATTCCCCCCTCAGGCCGCCTTGAACTCAGAGGTAAGACATAATTCAGCTTCCAGCTATTGCTGGCGGCCAGTGGCGTAGCTAAGAAGCTTTGCATAACAGTGCAAGTTTTACATGGGCCCCCCCCCCAAGCACTCTAAACATAACAATTGATAGGGTGCACTAAAACCTCCCAAACACTGCCATATGATGAGAGGTGTAAGTGGGGGATGGGGAACGATTTGTCAATGATTACTACTATTCAAAGCATCTATAGAATTGATCATTGCCAGCACAGGACCAATCAAGAGCCAATACTGCAGTTGAAGCAGGGCCCCTCTGGCCCAAAGGGCCCCAATGCTGTCGCAACCTCTGCATCCCCTATTGCTATGCCACTGCTGGCAGTTGAATTACGCTTTTTTTGCCTGTCTAGACATTGTCAATATATATTACAAACAGAATAAAGCACCATGAAAAAAAGTGGTGTTTTTCTCCAATGGTAATTCCACTGAAAAAAACACAAGAATAATGCAAAGTTTAAAAATGCTTACGAGTATATAACATACAAACTAAAAGCACAAATGTAATTTTAACCCAAATTTGAACAGGAACACTAATCACAGCAGAGATTTGAAAGAAAAAAAAATACCTCAAAGGACATGGTTAGCAACGTGTTCTTATCTGAAAAAGTACAGTAAAATAATGGAAATACATATTTATTTTACCTTTGTTTTCTTGGATCCCTGCCTGTGCACATATCTTCAATTCTGTGAGCACTACAAGAATGCATAGCATGTGCAGAAAAAACCTGCAGTGCGTTGTAAACACATCCGTTGTAGCATACGGACTAGGGTGTGCTTTCTAAGTCCTGTCGAAAGAAAAAAGCTTCTATCACAAAACATTTGGTGTTATTTTTCATCATGTCACAGGATAGTGACATAACAGGGCAATTTTTGATCTCTTGCTTTGAGCACTGTTTGCAAGGAGAATATTGTGATTCAGTTATGCAAACGGGAAGAACGTTTGATGTAGGATTTGTAAAGGGTGTTCTGAAAGCTATAATAGACAGATGGGAATAAGAATGTATTTTCTTGCTAACTATTTACATTAGTTAAAATGATTTACTTAACTTTGGCAGTTACCATTCTGAAAATAAAAATGTGAAAAGAGTGGTGAAGGTGAAATCCAAAGACTATATAGGAGACTTTCTGTTTGTCCCCTTGTGTTATAAACAATATGTCCATCCTACCCACTGAGGGACTTTAAAGAGACACTGAAGCAAAAAAAAAGATTATGATATCATGAATTGGTTAGGTAGTAGGGGTAATTACTAGAACATTGGTAGCAAAAAAAATATTCTCATATTTTTATTTTCAGTTATACAGCTTTTTTTTATACCTTTGCATCATTCTTTAATATGTGCAATTTACAGCATTCTAATTTTTTTTATAGAACAAGCAGTGAACTTTTGACCTGTCCTGAACTATTCTCTGCAAAAGAAAAACACAATACAGCTGAGATAACTCAGAAGTCAGAGCTCTCTGTGACTTTCAAAGTCATAGAACTCAATGGCTATTTGCATAGATAACAACTGCAGTTTCTTAACTCTTCCTGTACTGGAAACAAATGTTAGACTTCTGTCTCTGCTTCTAATGCTTTATTTCTTAGCTGTACTACACATACAAATCATTATATCATAATTTTTTTTTCGCTTCAGTGTCTCTTTAAAGAGGAATTTTAATCCAGGAATGAACATAATCCCAATCAGTATCTAATACTCCCTTTCCCACAAGAAATCTTTACCTTTTTTCAAATAAATCATCAGGTGGGTCTGTATGGCTGATATTGTGGGGAAACCCCTCCCACAGTGTGATGTCATGACAGTTTGCTGTCTGTGAACCTCATTGCATTGTGGGAAATAACAGCTTTTTCAATCTACCAAGCAAGCATGCCCCTCTGTGCATAGAACAGTAACAAACATTCCCTACAGATCACCTGGCAGAATTAAAGATGTCACCGCAGTGATAAAGTTCAGAATGTAAATCAGGGAAAGATTTTACAATGGGATAACACTATCTAAATCATCCATTAATGAATACTTTAAACAATAAGCAATTTCATTCATAATGTCATTTTCATTACAGTACCTCTTTAACCACTAGCCGACCGCATCACACTGATGGTCGTGACCATGGCGGCAGCCCCAGGACTGCCTAATGCCAAATGGCGTAAAGTCCTGGGGCGGGGATTTGCAGGAGATCACGCGCACCAATGCGCACGCATCTCTGCTTGGATGATGGAGTCAGTCTCCCAGCAGCGATCGTTGCTAAGAGACTGTTAGACAGCAAAACCACCATCTATTTAGTCTGTACAGCAATGCGATCTACGGCAGCGCTGTACTGGGGACAGCCATGTGACACGGCTGTCCCCTTGGGATGCAGGAGAGCAATCAGCTCTCATTGGTTGAAGCCTATGACAGTCGATCACTGTCATAGGCTGGCAGGGGGAGGGAGGGATAGGGAAATAATAAAAAAAAGTTTATTTATTTAAAAAAATAAATATTTGTAGAAAATAAACAAACAATCCTGGGAGCAATCCGAGCCCACCAAAAGAAAATGGGGGGGGGGGGGGGGAATCACTTGTGTGCTGAGTTGTATGGCCCTGCAGCGAGGCCTTAAAGCAACAGTGGCCTATTTTCTAAAAAATGGCCCGATCACTAGGGGGGTTTAAAGAGACTGTAACAAGATTCTCAGCCTTATTTCTTCTATCCTATAAGTTTCTATACCTGTTCTACTGTGGTCTGGATTACTGCAGCCTTTTCTAGTTGCACTGTCTCTGTAATATATCTAATCTTCTTTTCTTTGTCAAGCTTTGTCGACCCAGGAAGGAATGGGCTGCCTCAGTTGTAATGAATACAAGTTATGCACGCCCCCTGCAGGCTCTGTGTGCTTTGTTTATTTGTGAGGTTGAGGGGGGAGGGAGCTGCCTGTCACATGCTGAGAAACTGTGAGAATCCCAGACTGGAGTGCAGATAATTCACTATGAAATAAAAGCTTGTAGTATACTGTAACATGATATATATAAAAATAATAATAAAAAAAAAATATATATATATATACACCACTTCCTAGTTAGCGACCATGTTTTTTGTTTGTAAACACTGCCTAAAACTTGTGATTAAAAGCCAGGATCGCTTTGGGGAGCGTCGGAAACGGAAAGTTTATACAACTGAACAGAGCCTATTGAAAAGATGGGAATTACTCACATAGATGTCTGAACGGTGGCATTTTTTTATATACTTTATAAATGATGGGTACAATTCTTCTATTGCAATATGAGATCTACTAATTGCCATAAATACTATATTATATAATGGAAAACATGTAAAACATATCACATAGGAATTTGAAAAACTATAGATGAAACATTTGAGCACCTCCTAGTAGTGTTATTTTCCCTCTTTTGTTTTCCCTTTCTTTCCCAGTGTTCTCCTTGTACGATTGCCTGATGAAGCGGGATGTTGGCCCGTGAAACGCGTTGCATCAATGTTTTGGAGATTGTGTTGAAATAAATATAGTTGTGCAACTTATGGCTGAACTTGGCCTGGCCATTGCTATACTTGAGGGAGGTGAAGCCACCCATGTCCCTCCTTTTAGACTGATTTTAATTATTTTATCCTATTTTGGCGCCTCTATTACTTTTGTTTACTCATATACTTAGTCCACCCCTGGTGGAGGGGTGTATCCCCAATTCTCTTCTCCTGTCTATAGAGAGCGACTTTTTAGACCTGAGTGGGGTCAGGTTATAATTCTCCCCACTTGCTGTTCCAGTGGTCGCCTGTGCGGTGACCCGTGTTTGTGAGTATAATCTTAAAACACATACATTCTCCATTCTTTATTTAACATACTACACCAGATTGGGCTCTCGGTTCTTTTTTCCTCGTTTCCAAAGCAAATAAATTAATTGGCTTCCCCTAAGAATGTGCTCTAGACTATGATGGGCATACATGACAATGGCAAGGATTGGATTTAATAAAACTAAATAATAAAATGAGTTACACTACTAGCATACTTTGCTATTAAAATGACAAAAACCTGGTAAACTTCACATGCATAGTCTGCACACATTAAGTTTACTGACCTTTTGCAGCTATAGTACAAGTTGAGACCTGATCATGACCAGCTAATCAAAGTCGAAATCCAATACCATGCTTCACCATAAGTCCTTCTTTGGGAGAATTTCTGTAGAATGAAGTTGACATTTCTAATTAGACCTCTGTTGCTGCCTCTGACCCCACTGAAGGAGAGTTCCCTACACTTCTTCTCAACTCATATCAACAAGTAGAGACGAGCAACGAGCAAAAAAATGTAAAAATACTTTAGCAAAAACAGAAAGAAATTAGCCAAAAAATGAATTTTTGCTCATGGCAAAAACAAAATGCATTAAAATCCACAGGGAGGTAAGAAAAAATAAGTTAGCGAGTGCTTAAAAAAAAAGTATTTAAATGAATAAATCTAATTCTAATTTCTGGAACTAGCAGTACTTTAATAACAAGCAAGAAACATGTTGGTTTAAACTACAACTGAAGTGAGAGGTATATGGAGGCTGCCATATTAATTTCCTTTTAAGCAATACCAGTTGCCTGGCTATCCTGCTGATCCTCTGCTTCTAATACTTTTTACCATAGACCCTGAACAGGCATGCAGCAGATCAGGTGTTTCTGACATGATTGTCAGATCTGACAAGATTAGCTGCATGCTTGTTTCTGGTGTGATTCAGACACTAGAGGGGATCCTGAGACATAGTAGTACACTACATTAACAATAACAGGACTGCGGCAATCCGAACAATCACAGCAGTGTTTTTCTCTTAGCCACAAGTGCTGGCCATTCAGCACCATTGTTTACACTCTGCTTTGTTTTCCTCTGATTGATTTACTTCACAGGAAAAAAATCATTAGAAGAAAACAACATATTAATCTATCAGCGCTGTCTGAGTACCAGCACAAGGGAAGGCACGCTGCAGCTGTTTTGATAGCAATGTGACCTGTTTGTAAGAGGTCAGTTGTAATTTTAGAGTTAATGTATATTTCGCTTTGTGAAAAATACTCATTTTTGTGAAAGTTTTGGAAGGCGAAATGGTTCTTTTCACAAATCTTTCCAGTGGGAACGCCAATCGCAATAAAAACTGCCCACATTTTCTGATCCTTTACTACTCTATCCTAAACTATAAAAAATACTTGACTAGGGTTTTGGTTTAACCTGTATGCAGTGCAAAACAACAGCCTAGCCACAGCTAATTTATCTGAGATGGGATCATCCATTGTGGTTTTACACGAAATAAAGAAATTAGAGCCAGCTCCATACTACTAAGCTATAGGATGAGACGGGAAAAAATGAATGAAAACAATCTTGCTATAGCTCGCTTCTTTTGTGATTGTCCCTTTAATCAATGTCACTCTGTTGGCTGCATCTGCAGTATACATTTATTTGAAAAATGCAATGTAGACCTTAGATTGTGACTTCCATGAATTATAATCAGTGAGCTATCATGGGCAAAGTCACCAGTTAAAATTCTGTACCATCAATGCATATTTTCATTGCAGATTTGCAGTTATCAAAGTTATATATAGAAATGGTATTTAGAAAACTCCATAAAAAAAGGGGGGACTCCATAAAAAGGAGCCAGTTGGACAATATTACTAGGAGGGGTAGGGAGTGTTTTGAATGATCATTGCACACACAGAATTTGGAAGTGAGCTTGCTAAACTGCGTTATTGGTAGTCATGATTTGTCAAACAAACACAAATTAGATTTTGCTCATCACAGAACTGTATTATCCTGGTTCAGCCTCAGAAACACTTCCTGTATCTACAGATTGCTTTATCTATAATATTGCTCAGAGCTTTGGCTAGCTATTGATCTGAGGAGGTGGGCAGAGTCCCACGAAAGGCATCACCCGTGTTCTTTAATAAATCTCATTGTCACAATTTTTGTGTCATCACTAAAAGCAAGCGACCTCTTCATTTTTCATGTGTTTTAATGTTTTGTATTGCCCATTGGGCACCTTTTCCCCCCTTTTTCTTTTAACCTCCATTGGGGGGGGGGTAACTGTGAAAAAACGCGGAAAAGCCGCCGCGGGTGCTCAGAGCAAGGCGGCTGATTCCGCGTCTAACGCGGCGGTTTGCACGCATAAGCCTACATCTGTCAGTATGGCTGAACGGGGGAAAAAAAAGCATGCTCTGAGAGCGGTGCGGCTGGTTCCGCGTCCAGCACAGCGGATGCATTACAACACATGTCTGGTGTGGCTGGGACTGATAGTCCACACAGGTTCAGAAGGACGCGTGCGCGCGCTGAGAGGCAGAGCTTTTATGACAGCCAGAAGGGTGTCAGCTGACCAAGCCGGTCAGCTGACAATTCTATCAGTTCCCATTGGTCCAGCACTTAGGGGAGGCGCTGGAGAGCGCTTTGGTATATATACTGGGTGCTGGTCATTTCTCTGGTGTCTGCCGTTGCGATCACTATGTGGTAGCACTCAGACCTTTTTGTCAGAATCTGTGCTATTCTCTAGACCAGTTCCAGGGTGTTAATGACCAGGGAGCTCACACCCAAGACTAGGAATACTGTGTATCATCTGTGTTATTCTCTAGACCAGTTCCAGGGTGTTGATGACCAAGGAACTCACACCCAAGACTAGGAATACTGTGTATCATCTGTGTTATTCTCCAGACTAGTTCCAGGGTGTTGATGACTACGGAGCTCACACCCAAGACTAGGAATACTGTGTATTATCTGTGTTATTATTCAGACTAGTTCCAGGGAGTTGATGACTATGGAGCTCACACCCAAGACTAGGAAATAGCTTTACCATCTAGTTATATTCAGACTAGTTCCAGGATGTGGATGTACGGAGCTCACACCTAAGACTAGGCATTGTTGATTATTTGTTATGACTTTCTGCTTTCCTGACCACTCTCCTGATCTCTGATTTGGTACTTCGCTATATCTGATACTCTGTTGCCAAACCCTGCTTGCCTTAGGATTCCGTGTCTGTCTCCTGTCTCTATATCTGATCTGTCCGTGTGTTGCCGACCTGGCCTGTCCAACCTCGAGAGCTATCTCTCTCGTTAAGAGATAGTTCACAGTCTGTTAGTGACATCCCTCTATTGGTGTCACTCACAATCTAGTCCTTCCCACTCTCAGCCTGACTCCTCCCCTTGGGGAGCCTCAGGCCAGTGGAAGGAACCTGTTCTTTGGGCAGTACCCTTTACTGCCTTGCACCCTCTATACGGGTGCTCTCCTCAAAGTATTACTGTTACACCAAACACTCTTATTACTCAGGTGTCCAGAGGTTAGAGATATATCTGATTATCGGTGATACTGCAGATCATCAATAATCGGGTATATATCTGTATTCTTGGTGATACTGCAGATCACCGATAATTGGATCCTCTCTGAGTTACACCGATCGTTACAGTAACCCAGCTTGCCTTGCTCCAGACATCTTGTTTAAGACGTTTGAGGAGAGTAAATATGCCTTGAGACATTTAGGAATGCCTGAGTGGAAACAGGTTGGCAATTTTCACCTGCCTATTCAGTTGGTTGCCTTGGTTGCAACCCTCGCTTGTGAGTAGGACTTCATCACACTCTCTACTCCATTTGCCTTCATGTATTTCACCATTGTAGGCTCCTGCTGTCTCTGTGTTTTTTTTTGTTTTGTTTTGTTTTTTGAAGGTGCCTTGTCAGCTTGTCCTACCCTGCTATATACTGTATTGCTCTATATGTTTAGCCTAGGCTATGATGTCAGTCAGCCTTTTCCTCCCATTCTTCTCTGGGAGTCCAGGTGTTGCTTCTGTTTATTTCGTAACACACAACAAAAAGTAATACACCATACCAGGACTAATGATGTTTCCATCTGTTATAAATGTAAGAATGATATAAAGAGTGAGGAAAGGTTTTACAATGGGTAAACATTTACTTAATAATTTATAAAGTAATTTTGTAAAAAAAAAAAAAAAAAAAAGCAATGTTATCGATTAAGCTTTACTCAGTAAAGTTCCTATTTTACTACTTCACCTCACAGGCCATTTTATCCTTACTGCCAAGAGTCATTTTTACCTTTCAATGCTCCTTCCATTAATTTGGCCATAACGTTATCACTGCTTATTGTACCTAAATGATCTATACCTTGTTTATTTTTCCACAAATTGGGCTTTTTGTGGGCTATACTTGTTTTTAGCAATTACTTTATTTTATATGCATTTTATATGGAAAAACAAAGAAAAAATACGCTATTTTTCCAATTCCATCCCCTATACTTGTAAAATAAACAATGCTACTTTAGATAAAACCCACACATTTGATTTGCCTATTTATCCAAGCTATTATAACATTTAAATATCGTTTTTGTACACTATTAATAATTACAAGCCCTTATTTGCTAAAATAACAGGAATATACCCTCATGGCATACATACTAAAAAGCTGAGTTCCTAAGGTAACTATTTATGTATTTATGTGGGGGTTCTGTGATGGTTGTGGTGTGCGATTCTTTTGAGAGTTTTAATGGTAATTACTGAAAGATTGTGCAGTAATCTGTGATTTGCAAAATTCCCCCATGGCAGAATTGGCGTATCTCTTCAATTGTATGGTTCAGGTCCAAAAGTTACAGTAGCCTTCAGTAATAATCCTAGCTAAAACAGTTATCTCAATATGTTTAGGGCACAATATTATTAGCATTGACAGCATTGTGAATGGGTATCTAATAAGAAAACATAGTGAATAATAGTGAAGTTGTCTATTTTATATATATTGCTAGATACTCTGTGTGCTCTTGAATCACTGAGCGTAAGGCAGCTTCAAGGTCAGGTTACTGTCTGGAGATTAATGTCCTAGCTTAGACCTATTGTTATCTACAGTTAATCAGCTCTGGACAGAAACTTGACCTGATCTGGGATGAGTGATGCATCCAGATGTTGTTTTATGCTGTGTTATTTTTGTGTGGAATAAAGTTACCTTATTTTAATACATTGAGGTGCAATCATTGCCAATGTCCATCTCAAGTGCTTTAAAATGCAGCACAGCCATATAATTTTTGATGTATTTCACAGGTCTGCCAATCATTTTTTTCTGAATTGTTAACATATTCAGGCATAGGAAAAAAAAATAATATGTATGTTAATCTTTGTTATAGCCTTTCCATATTTAGAATTCAGTTTACACTTTATTAACAGACTAAGAAACTGGAAAACAGTAAGAGTGTCAAGAAAGAAAACCTTATACATATTGCATTTTATTGAAATTCATTCCAGTTGTTACAATGTGCATTCATTTCCTGAGATTGAAATCAAAATTAAATTGCCAACAAATAATGATCTTTTATTCTCCTGATTTACTGTAGTCCCTTGACATGACTATTTTCTTTTTATTAATAATGCGAGTTGCAAGAAAGAATATGAAATACCTTAATAAGACGAGTTTTGTCATTTGTATCTCTGCTGATAGATTCATCTGGTTATTGATTTACACTATGAGAAAGCTGGGCTGGATTCTGAATGTTGTGAGGTTGAGAGATTTGAAGTTCAATCTTACAGTTTTCACTGAGCCTATTTCACTTCATTTTATATCCCTATATACTATAGGTAACTCTTTCTCCTACAGTAGCCACAGAATGAAATGGCACTGTCTGTGTGTCATCAAGATGAATATTGCTCGCCAATCACAGTAATGTGCTGTAGAGTGGGAAAAATCACTACTCCCCCCTCTTATTTTATGCCGAACAATTTCCATATCACCCGGCTCTATAGAGTTTGAATAGGGCAGAGAAATGCATGGAGAGCTCAGTTCAGCTGGTGACATTAGAAGCTTGTCTGAAATGTTGAGTTTGGTAAGCTTTTTAACCACTTCGCTTCCAGACCTTGTTTTCCCCTTATGGACCAGTACAGTTTTGACATTTTACCGTGGTCCCTTTTTAATCAGCAATACTTTTATACATACTTATGACAACTAAATGAAATATTGTTGTTTTTATTTTTTCAAGACAAGCTAGGCTTTCACTGTATGGCATTTTCCCCCCAAATTATTTTGTTTTCTAAGCATTTTAATGGGAAAAACATGGAAAAAAATTGAAAAAACATATTATTTCTCAGTTTTACCAATTCCAGTTTTAAAAATAAAAAGTGCTAGTGTAGATAAAAAACACAAATTTTGTTTGGCTATTTGTATCATTTATCACACAACTTAGATTATGTGCCTGGCAGAATTTATGGTGAGGATATTTGATTCTGAAATAATGCTTCAGTGTGTATTTTTTACTATGAACTGAGAAAATAAAAACATTTTAATGGTAAAAATCAATCTTATTGGTTCAGGGAACATGTCATGGGCGTCGCTAGACTCTTAGGTCTGGGGCACAGGACTGGTATCCTGTTGGGAGTGCCCCGGATATGGGCGGGGATCTGGTGTGCTCGCTGTGCTGACAGTGCTCTTTATGTATGGGGTTAGACGCATCCCTGCTGTTGCCATGGCTGCGGGGATCACATGGGGCCAGGCTGCCAATGCATGAAGAGAACCTCTCCTGCCATGTGAGGCTCCTCATTTGAACTGAAAGCTCTATTTCAGCTGGAGCTGGGATGCTGCTGTGCGGGGCTGTCCTGCTTTCTCTCCCCCCTGCAGTGACAAGAGACTCTGTGTGAGCTGGCAGGGGGTGAGAGTGTGAAGTGGAACAGCCCCCCCAGCAGAGAGACACAGATCCCGGGAAGAGGCCAGAGAGGAGCTTCCTGCTGGAGGAACATGCAGCATGCACAGGCAGACTGCTGTGTGAGTGTCTATGAATATGGAGGTACAGCTGTCCCCCTACTATCTTGTGCTGTCCCCCCTTCTCTGTTGTTCTATCCCTCCCTTCCATCTTGCACCCCCCCTTGTTTTCATAACCCCTCTTCTAGTGTTCCCCCTGTTTTCATATACCCCCTCCATTTTGTACTCTTCCCCATCCCCTCTTGTGCGCTTTCTCCCTCTCTTGATTTATATAGCCCTCACATCTCCTGCTGCACTTTACAGAGTACGTAGTCATGTCACTGACTGTCCTCAGAGGAGCTCACAATCTAATCCTACCATAGCCATACTCTAATATCCTACGATATTATTATTATTATGGACTTATATAGCCCTGGCATCTCCTGCTGCACTCTACAGAGTACTTAGTCATGTCACCGACTGTCCTCAGAGGAGCTTGCAATCTAATCCTACCATAAGCAGTCTAATATCCAATATACCAAATTATTATTATGTACTTATATAGCACTGACATCTTCTGCAGTACTATACATAGTACATAGTCATGTAACTGACTGTCCTCAGAGGAGCTCACAGTCTAATCCTACCATAGCCATACTCTAATATCCTACCATATTATTATTATTATTATATTATGCATTTATATAACCCTGACATCTGCTGCTGCACTTTACTGAGTACATAGTCATTTCACCGACTGTCCTCAGAGGAGCTCACAATCTAATCCTACCATAGCCATACTCTAATATCCTACGATATTATTATTATTATTACCCGTATTTTTCGCCGTATAAGACGCTCCGGCATATAAGACGCACCCAGATTTGGAAGGCAAAAATCAGGAAAAAAAGAAAAAACTAAACCTTGGTGCGTCTATGATGCAGGGGCGTCTTATGGACTTTTCACCCCCCAGTTACTCTACATACTATTACACTGACCACATAAGGGGACAGTGTAATGATTGCCTATTCCCATGCTGCCTGCCTGTGTTCCCCTATGTGGTCAGTGTAGGGATTGGCTGTTCCTGTGTCCCCCTGTGCCTGCTGTTTCCCCCTGTGCCTGTCATGTCCTCCTGTGCCAACCATGCCCTTCTGTGCCAGCCATGTCCCCCTGTGGCAGCCATGTCCCCCTGTCAGTCTCCCCCTGTGCAAGCCATGTCCCCGTCAGTGTCCCTGTGCCAGGCATGTCCCCCTGTCAGTGTCCCCCTGTGCCAGCCATGTCCCCCTGTCAGTGTCCCTGTGCCAGCCATGTCCCCCTGTCAGTATCCCTGTGGCAGCCATGCCCCCCTGTCAGTGTCCCTGTGCCAGCCATGTCCCCCTGTCAGTATCCCTGTGGCAGCCATGCCCCCCTGTCTGTGTCCCTGTGGCAGCCATGTCCCCCTGTCAGTGTCCCTGTGGCAGCCATGTCCCCCTGTCAGTGTCCCTGTGGCAGCCATGTCCCCCTGTCTGTGTCCCTGTGCCAGCCATGCCCCCCTGTCTGTGTCCCTGTGCCAGCCATGCCCCCCTGTCTGTGTCCCTGTGCCAGCCATGCCCCCCTGTCTGTGTCCCTGTGCAAGCCATGCCCCCCTGTTAGTGTCCTCCTGCCAGCCATTTCCCCCTGTTAGTGTCCCCCTGTGCCGTCCGTGTCCCGGCTGTGCCGGCCATGTCCCCCTGTCCATATCCCCCTGTGCCAGCAGCGTAAATACAGTATATACGTTACCTGCTCCTGCCGCCGCGCTCCTGGCTCCAGTCCTGCTTCGCGATCCTCTTCTCCCATCTACCGCTGTTGCAGCCGCCGAACATCGCTGGCCGGTGAGTCCTAATTAGCCGCGCAGGGATTACGCAATCAGCACACATGCGCCGGGGTCACGCATGCATGACCCCGGCGCACATGTACTGATTGCGTAATCACCGCCAGGAGCGCGGCGGCTGTAGCATCAGGCATCAGTGGATGGCAGAAGAGGATCCCGAAGCAGGACTGGAGGCAGGAGCGCGGCGGCAGGAGCAGGTAATGTATATACCGCTTCCCTGCGCACCTCTGCATTCCAAAATCTGTACCTTCGCCGCATAAGACGCACTCACTTTTCCCCAACAATTTTGGGGAAGAAAAAGTGCGTCTTATATGGCGAAAAATACGGTATGTACTTACTGTATATAGCCCTGGCATCTCCTGCTGCACTCTACAGAGTACTTAGTCATGTCACCGACTGTCCTCAGAGGAGATTACAATCTAATCCTACCATAAGCATAGTCTAATATCCAATATACTATATTATTATTATGTACTTATATAGCACTAACATCTTCTGCAGTACTTTACAGAGTACATAGTCATGTAACTGACTGTCCTCAGAGGAGCTCACAATCTTATTCTACCATAATCTAATGTCCTACCATATTATTATTATTATGTACTTATATAGCCCTGACATCTCCTGCAGCACTTTATAGACTACGTAGTCATGTCACTGACTGTCCACAGAGGAGCTTACTATCTAATCCCTACCATAGTGATACCCTAATGTCCTACCATATTATTATTATTATTATTATTATGTATTTATACAGCACTGACATCCTCTGCAGCACTTTACAGAGTACATGGTCATGTTACTTACTGTCCCCAAAGGAGCTCACAATCTAATCTCTACCATAGTCATAGTTTAATGCCCTCCCATATTATTATTATTATGTATTTATATAGCACTGACATCTTCTGCAGCACTTTACAGAGTACATAGTCATGTCACTGATTGTACTCAGAGGAGCTCACAATCTAATCCCTATGATAGTCTATATGTTATTATGTATATAGCACATAGCATGCCAGCCAGCCCTGAGCCCAGCAAAACTGCAGCATAACTGCCAGCAAGACTAGCACAATATTATCACCACCATCCAGACCAACACAGCACTACCTCCAGACAGCCTCAGCAATCACCACCAGCTAGGCCAGTACAGCATTACCACTAGCTAGGCCTCAGCATCACTGCCAGCATAGCATCACCACCCCAGGCCAGCCGAGGATAAGACAGATGTCAGGTGAGGGGATTCTGCCTATTTATGTGAAATGCTGTGTATTTATGGTATTTAAGTTACACCACTGCTAGGTTCATGTACATTGACCCCACCCATGACCACGCCCACCTCCCGCTGTAAGGCCATGCCCATTTTTGGTGCGGCGCACATTCACTGTCCATTGGTGCCCAGGGGTGCCCTGGATCTCCCAGGATCCTAGGAACGCCCCTGGAACATGTATTCCCTTTCACTAATTAGTGCTGCAGCAGATAGGGGCAGAGGTGTGCACAGGAGCAATACCCAACAGTGCACAGCTGTGCTCCAGCTACAAGACGTATATCTAAGTCCTCATGGCTTAGATCAAGTCACAAGGATGTAGATATACTGTAGTGGTGGATAAAGTAGTTAGATATGCCACAGGTCTTGATGCACTAAGACTAAGCATATGGCATGCGTTATTGCACCATTTCATTTGCTCGCCTTTTTTTGATAAAACTGTTTCACTGCCTTATAATTGCCTCAGTACAAAAAAGTACTATGAATTAGGTAAATTAGGTGAAACATGTTCAAATATATTTCAGTTTATTTAGAGACATCTTATGTGTAGCGTGACTTACTTACTCACAATGTACAGAAAAATTGCTAAGTGTAAAAATAGGTTAAGTTAAAATGATTTACTGCCATAGTTTGGGGTTAAACCCTTACTGAGCAGAACAAGCTGAGATTCGAACCCTGGTCTCCTGTCTCAGATGGAAAACCTTTAACCATTATGCTGGGCATACACGGGTCGATCCGACTCCCGCCGCCTCCCCGCTCGTCCGTGCGTGCGCGCGGATCGATTCCCGCTCGTCCCCACCGGCGGACAATAGCGGGCAATCGAGCGGCTGATAAGGAGCGCCGGCGGGATCGAGGGGGGAATCTATCCGGCAGATCATCGGACCTGTCGGATATTATCAATCGAGCCATCAGCAGCTCAATTGATAACAGCTCACCTCGCCGTCTATGCCCAGCATTACACTATCCAGCCACTTTAAAGTCACCATCGTTACTAATGTTTGTACACTGACTAACCATGGAAGCATTCCTTTTGTGAGCTTTGTGTTGAGATAATTCCTGATAACAACAGATAGAGAGTGATGAGCAAATACAATCCACAACACTTGTTGTATGAACAAGCCATGTTTCCTGGTGAGCATATGCTGGATTGGTTCGTGGCTTTGATTTAGCACATACACTTAAGGTAGCCATACACTGGTCGATTTGCCATCAGATTCGACCAACAGACAGATCCCTATCTGATCGAATCTGATCAGAGAGGGATCGTATGGCTACCTTTACTGCAAACAGATTGTGAACCGATTTAAGCCTGAAACTCAGGCCCGGCCCTAGACTTTTTGCCGCCTGAGGCAAAATTCAAAAAAATCGCCGCCCCTCCCCCCCCAAGCCGTGTGTGTGTGGGGGGCCGCCCGAGCTGGAGGGGATAGCGGGCAGGAAGGGGGTATTGGGCCTAGCGGCGGGGAGGGGGGTCGGACCCCCCCCTCCCTCGCCTGGGTCCCCCGTCCTCCGCTCCCCTCCAGCTTTAGAAGTGAGGTCACTGGCTGCAGCTATATTGTAAGAGGCAACGGGCGGGGATCACTCACCTCTTCCTCGTTCCAGTCCGAGCCTGCGCTCCACTGACATCACTTCCTGCGGCGTAGCAGGAAGTGACGTCAGTGGAGCGCAGGCTCGGGCTGGAACGAGGAAGAGGTGAGTCCTCCCCGCCCGTTACCTCTTACAATATAGCTGCAGCCAGCGACCTCACTTCTAAAGCTGGAGGGGAGCGGAGGACGGGGGACCCAGGCGAGGGAGGGGGGGGTCCGACCCCCCTCCCCGCCGCTAGGCCCAATACCCCCTTCCTGCCCGCTATCCCCTCCAGCTCGGGCGGCCCCCCACACACACAGACGGGCGGCTGCCGCCCCTCCAGAAGTGCCGCCTGAGGCAAAAGTTTCACCCCGCCTCATGGGCGGGCCGGCCCTGCTGAAACTGTTCACAATCTGTGGTGGTGGTGGTGCTGCCGCCGCTTCCCCCCATCCCGCATACATTACCTGCTCCGCCGTCACGACTCCCGGGTCTCCGCTCTTCTTCTCCACTCTGGTCTGCTCTGGTCTCCGGCATGCTTACCTTCTTCCTGTCTGGGGGAAGTTTAAACAGTAGAGCGCCCTCTACTGTTTAAACTTCCTGCCGGGACAGGAAGAAGAGAAGCATGCCGGAGACCAGACCAGAGCGGAGACGGAGAAGAAGAGCGGAGACACGGGAGTCGCGCCGGCGGAGCAGGTAATGTATGCGGTCGTCGGGCACTCGAACGCCGCTAGCGATGCGCTCTTTACCCACGGGCGATCGACGGTTATTTTCCGCATGGCGCAATCGACGGGATTGGACGGAATGGATTGAAATTCGGCGTGTAGCATGAACGATTGGCAGCAGATTCGATCCCAGTGATCGAATCTGCTGTCGAAACGGCGGCAAATCGGGCCAGTGTATGGCCAGATTTACCCTAAGATGCGCTCCTTCCCATATTTAACCTTATTCAATTAACTTTTTCTCCTAAGTTTTATCCTTCAAGATATTTTTTTTATTTTCTGTCGAAAACAACTTTCCATCACTCTGCAATGAAAAAAAGCAGTATTTTGTTGCTTGCTGTGGCTTAATATGAACCCGAGGTGAGAGTGATATGGAGGCTGCCATATTTATTTCCTTTTAAACAGTACCAGTTGCCTGGCAGCCTTTCTGATCTATTTGGCTGCAGCAGTGAGTGAATTACGCCAGAAACAGACATGTAGCTAATCTTGTCAGTTCTGACAATATTGATAGAAAAAAATACCTCATCTGCATATGCTTGTTCATGGTCTATATCTAAAAGTATTAAAGGCAGAAGATCAACAGGACAGCCAGGTAACTGTTATTGCTTAAAAGGAAATTAATATGTCAGCCCCCATATCACTCTCACCTCACTTTTCTTTAAAACACATTTGAGTGATAAGTTGTGAAAATATAACCTAGGAGAAAACTTAGGAGAAGTCAATTGATTAAGGGCCTTTGTGTTTGTGTTTTTGTGTCAAAGATATAGTAGTGGCTAGGAAAAAGCCTCTGATTCTATTCCAACATTTTATCTAACCTATGCATTAAGGATTTTGGAGTGTGTGGGTTTTGAGATCTGGCAGTGGTGGGATAGAGTGTGTGTTTTTTGAGGTCTGACAATGGTGGAATAGGGAGGTGAATGTGTTGTAGGTAGTCCAACATTTCTGCTCAGGATTCTTTTCAGACTGTCAAATCTGCAGTGGGCAGAAGTCTGTACGTAATCTTGCTCTCCAGTGCAGGTTAATTCCTGGTTTATGTGAATCAGTCCTCTTATCTCTACTGTAAAACTGACAAAGGCTGATGACTCCCACTTTAAATTCTTCACTGAAGCAAAGTAATAATCAATATTAAATCAGATTCAGAAAATTAATCAAGCAAAAATGTCTAAATTTCTCAGCTAACGCTTTGCCTAGAGGGAGAGGTTGATATCACTCTTCTCACAAATGCGTGACACCTCCACAAAATCCTCTAGCCATCTGCCATCAGTCTCTAAATCCTCTTTAATTTCCATTAATTCTTATTAAAAAATCGAAGTAAATCCACTGATTTGGCTGAGAGCAGCAGCAGACATGATGGGAGAAAACATAGAAAAGGGCATTTATGTAGTTTTCTTTATCAATTATTTAACTCTGTGATGCATTTACAATAAATGAAAGCTATAAACAATTGATGACTGTGTATAATTTATTGTTGATGTTGATGTCCACTTATGTAAGGGATACTGTAACCTGCCAAATAATTATAATAGTATTTATTGTATACACAGAGGCAACAATTGTTCAGCCATATCTGGCTGTCCATATGTAAGTTATAAGGACTAGTTGTGTATACTGTTATAAAGATATATGTAGAATTATTGTTCTCCAACACACAAACATGCAGATTCTGTGCAGACTCTTGAAAAACTGTAACTTTTTCCTTTAATGTTAAAAAAGTCTGGTGGATTCCTATTATTATCCAAACACAATATCCATGTTTTGTATTTATGTATAGATTTCATAGGAACAACACTTCAAGTAACAATTTAAGTATCCTGCTAAGTTATCACCAAAGCAGACATCAATGCCTGCACTCCATGCACTGATGCATTAATTTTGTAACAATTCATTACATCTATGCATTTATATAAACTTAGAAAGTTATGTTAAGTGGATGTCAGGATCTTTGCCTTTATTATCCTGCTGGTGGCAGCACTGGTGAACTTTAGTGCGTAATTCCGCTGTCCACCTGCAGATAGACCTCCTCTTGCTAGGAGCTATGCAGTTCCCCGGCTCTGGATAGAACTGTGAGGAGTTTCTGGATGGTCACCTGACCAACGTGCTGCATACTTAAAGAGAAACTCCAACCAAGAATTGAACTTTATCCCAATCAGTAGCTGATACCCCCTATTACATGAGAAATAGAATGATTTTCACAAACAGACCATCAGGGGGCGCTGTGTGACTGATTTTGTGCTGAAACCACTCCCACTAGAGGCTCTGAATACCGCGGTACTCCTGGCAAACTGCCACAATGTAACAATGTTCACAGACAGGAAATGGCTGTTTAGAGCTGTCTAACAGCCAGAACAGCTAGAAACAGATACATAACCTGCCCACAGTAACAATGTCACCATGTAATACATGTCAGAATGTGAATCTGGGAGAGGAAAGATTTTACAATGAGCAAACACTGACTAAATCATTTATACATAATTATGGTAAAAATGAAGCACTTTTTTTTATTACATTATTTTCACTGGAGTTCCTCTTTAAGTGTGGACTTCCTAGCAGCACATTACTAGATCATTCTGGCTACTCTTGTAGTGTTGTGACTATGACCGTTTTCCTGTGTTGCGTGATCCTTGTGCCTGAACTCCTGGTATTGACCCTTGCTAGCCTGACTATTCTTTGCCTATTGATATATTTTGATTCCCTGGGTTGATTATTGCCTGCCCGACTTCTCTCTTGTATGCCGATTAGGTTTATCCACACCTGTATATATCTGTGTTCCTGTGTGTTGCTATGTTGTTCATATATTGTGTGACCAATGTTCATTACATTTTGCTATTGTAAATATCTGTATAGTTAGTCAGTTAGAGGGGTCCTGGTATTTGTAGTTCATCGTGTCACTGATTGTATGATTGCATGTGTATTGTGGATGTATGTTTGAATTGCTGCACCTTTGTAATAAACACATTTATTTCTCTTATCCATTGTACAGACATCAGTATTTAATTTGTGATCTTACGGTATTGATCCTACCACATAAGCGATTGGCATGCACAGATCAAGGACTTTCCAGTGTGGTTCTAGTCACAACCACAATCTGCACGACCAATTGTTACAGAGGACTTATACAAGCAGAGACATACCGTAGCAGTTTTATTTGTCTCGAAATATGAATAATCTTCCGTAGACTCAGAGATTCCCTCGCATTTGTTATGTCATTTTATGCATATGTTATGTGCTGTTTTGCATATGTTTTATGATTTTGTTATTAAATCTCCTACAATACTAAGAAGTTACAGCCTACATTCATGTTTGTTGCTGTTTGCAAGGCTGTACATGTAATTTTGGTGATGTCAATCACAAAGAGAAGAAAATTTGGGCGCATGCAGCTACTGAAAAACGTATATAATATAGGTTGGGACATATACATTTGCTGTAAAATATAAAACTGTATCAGTTTATAATTAGCGTATGGGGAGGCCAAGGTATGTGAACATAATACTTCATCTCACTCTTCATCATTCAGATGCCCAATAAAATGTGACCATCTCACTTAAAGTTTTCCAAACAGGGGAAGGACAGTGCGTTAAGTGTATAAGGAGGATATATGAGTCTCAGAGTCCCAGAGAACTGAGCTCTAGGACAGTACCAGAGTTGTATGTTGCGGTACTTTTTCTGTGATTTTCCTGTTTGAGAACAGCAAATTCACAGAAAAGGTCAGTATGTAAAGCAAGTGTGTACTTGAAACCACCTGCCAGAGTCCTGTATCAGAGAGGGTGAATAAGTGCTCATACTGTTTATTAAAACACAGTGAGTCATATTGTGTATCAACAAAGTTTATCAATTTATTGGCAATACTCCATACCTTAACAGCAAGTGAGTGAAGAGGAGTACATTTTCTTATTTGTTGAAGTGATGGAGCTTGGGGGTAGGATAACAGGTCTCGGGCAATAACATATTGAGCCATGAATAGCTCTGACAATGCTGGATCAGGCTTTTGTGTCAGCAAAGATTGTAAGATTTTCAGGTGTCCTGACAAATAATAGTAGGTAGGAAAAAACAAAGTTTTGTAACAGTAATACCTTTCAAAAAGTAATATATTTAGGGATAAATAAAACAGTCTAAAGTCCGGAAATGCTAAACCTCCAAAAACCTTAGGACATTGTTATTTTCACACTCTAGCCCTAGAGCTAGACTACATGAAAGGGGTTATAAAGCTATTTACTTTATTAAGAAATTGCAAAATAGGATATAGACCATTGAATGCTCAAGTACATATAGAAGTTTGAGAAGTATGATCATTTTATTCCGATTAATTCATCCCATAGTGTTAATAGGTAGATTTTTCCAAATACCAAACTTATTTTTCAGATATTCTAGAGGTGGAGGTCATAAAACAACTTAGGGGACTTTGCAATATGTATATCTAGGTACGTAAAGAGAACCTGTAACAAAAAAAAGTTCCCCTGGGGGTATTCGCCTCGGGAGGCGGAAGCTTCAGGGTCCCAATGAGGCTTCCCCCACCCCTGTAGCTGCAGGCATTCCAGCTCTGGCTTCCCCGAAGTGTCCCGGAATCCTCCCTTGACAAGCCTGACAAGTGCTGATAAGTGCTGATTTACTTACCTTTTCTTGGCTCCAGCGGGGGCGCTGTTGTGGCTCTCCGCATAGAGATAGGCAAAAATAGCCGATCTACGTCAGGTCCGCTCTACTGCGCAGGAGACTTGCACCTGCGCAGTAGAGCAGCCCGAGCGATCGGCTATTTCCGCCTATCTCCGAGGCAGAGAGCCGATACTGCGCTTGCTCTGGAGCCGGAAATGTAAATATTTACATCCCTGCTGTTCGGGGAGCTTTATCGCCACCGCCGTGGGACCGAGGAGGACAAGGGAAGCCTCAATAGGATCCGGAGGCTTCCCCCACCCGAGGTGAGTACCCCTCAGGGGAGGTTTTTTTCGTTACAGGTTTTTTTTAAGTGTTTCTACTCTATGCAGCTTATCAGCTGTCTCAGGATTTCTCAGTTACTGCCCATCTGTTATGCTTGGTGGTATATTCTCCACAGTCAGCATGTGGTGTATATCCTGATGTGAAGGAGGTACACACACTAGCACAAGGAACCAGTATATCCCCAGTTTAGTGGAGGAGGTGACTGACTCCCGTAGGAGATGTGGCACATAGAGCAGGCGTAGATCCGAGCAACCACAAACAATACTTAAATACAATGGATACGATATTCCTAGCGTATTACAATTACAGCTATCAATGAAGCTACAAATGACTGACTAACATATGTATATATCGGCGATGAACCCATATATAACATAAGCAAGGAACGCTAGCTAGGAACTGGAATGATACAAGAAACAGGACTCAGAAGGATTCGCTACTTCTATGCAGAAGTGTGCGCAATCCACACAAGGTAACAGGAGCAGGACTAGGAGGGATTTGCTACTTCTACGCAGAAGTGAGCGCAATCCACACAAGGTAACAGGAGCAGAACTGAGCTAACAAAGCACGGGTGATCACAATACGCGCAACCTACCGAAACGTGCTGGAAGCTGACTGACTGAACACAGGATATAAACAGTTCGGGTACGTATATATCAGCGATACTGATGTATTAACATAACACGAATACAAGGAAAATAACAAACGCGCTAGTATGCGTATGTATTGGCAATGAACCGATATATGATGCAAGACTAGCAAAGTAACTATTACTGATAACAAGAGCTGAACCGGAAGGACTCACTGACCCCTTCGCAGGAGTCAGTGCAGTCCACACGAGATCTAGGAACGGGGGGCCTCGGACAGAGTAACAGACTGAATCTGAGACTATGCTAGCCCATGGAGCACTGCAGGAAGCAGTCCTTTATACTGAGGTCATCCAATGGGAGCAGACATGAAGATTCCCACACAGGTGAATGGTAATCAATCACAAGCTGACAGCAGTAAAGGGCAGACAATGATATGCAGCCTGCAAGAAAGGGATTGCAGCTCCATTGCAACAGACAATGTTTGTTTTCATAAAAGCATATTGACCTGTCATTAACTTCAGAGCGACTGCAGATGGAATCAACGCTCAGTGTAAGCGCACGCAAAACTATGCGAGCAAATGCACGCGAAGAAATCAAAAACTGCTTGTCTTCAGTAAAACTGCAGCCAGCAGTACATGCTGCAGAAGTGATCATAACACCATCCAAGTAGTGTAATACAAACACAATATGGGTTAAAGACCTCCCTTTCTTTCATTTTTATTTGTTTTTAAAGAATTGTATACACACCAAGGTGCCTCTTTCACACATATTGTTCTTATATACCCCCCGACGTATCCTGTTGGAGGGGTTCAGACAGACTGCATGTGGTTCACACCACAGGGGTCAACTGTCGATTTTCCTAAGAAAGCAAACGCCACCAGCTCCAGCTGGACCACCCTGAGTGGAGTCGGGTTTATAGTCTCCACCTGCTTTTTGCGATCGGTTGCCCCTCTGCAACCCGTCTTTGTAAGTAGTTTTCATTATACCACTTATAGACCTTATACTACGCTATTGGGCTCCTGTCCTTTTTTATGTTTTCTGTGCCTTTTCTCCAGGGTCTCAAGACACCCCTACCATACCAAGTGCAATACAGACCTCTACTTGTTGTTCTCTAAACCATAAAATTGAGGAGCATTTCCTTAATCACCTGAAAAGTGCATATGACGAGTGAACAGTCATTTAAATATAATATTATATAATCTCCATAAAGTGCCAGTTTATCTGAGCAAAAACCAAAACTCAGACCCTAACAGTAGGCTCAGTCCTATTAGTAACAGGTGATAGCTCTATAGAAAGGGCAAAAAGATAGGGAGATAAAGGGCAGCCCTGCCATGTACCACTACAAATGTCAAAAGTGGGAGTATAAAAACCATTAAAGGATACCCAAGGTGAAGTACTCTGTTAAAATGTTGGCTGCTGTGATGTGGCATGAGTCCTGATGCTTACTGCTCCTTCCGATCACTACCATGCCCCTCCATTCTACTGCAAAAGGCCCCCTTATCAGATGCAACTTGGCCAAGTTGCTGAACTGTAAACTGAACATACTAGTCTGCATATTTTTATTGTTATATAGTATTTTTAGTATTTTATATAGTGCTGACATCTTTCGCAGCACTGTAAAGAGCACTGTAAAGAGCACTGTAAATATTGTCACTTATCTGTCCCTTAGAGGGGCTCAAATCTAATCCCTACCACAGTCATATGTTTATGTATGTATCTCATATAGTCTAGGGATATATTTTTTTAGGGGGGGGGCAAATTAACTTATCTTTATGCTTTTGGAGTGCCCGGAAGAAACCCACGCAGACATGTGGAGAACATACAAGGGTACAAGGGAGTGCTCCAATGGTGCGTTAACTCTTTAATGTTAAAATGTCACACTTAAAAAGTTTCACTTACACTGTATGTGCAAGTAATGCACATGCAAGAGGCCACCAGTGAGTCCCTTCCACCTCCTGAGCCTGGCCAGGGCTAACAGGGTCCGTGCGTGGTGGTAGTAGGTGTAAGGGGGGCAACCGCTGGCTAAGTGTCCTCACGGCAAGCCGTCTGACGTCTGCAGATAGTGTCCTGGCTGGATTCAAACTGGGTTCCCAATGCATCAAGGCTGTGGTTAGCACAGTATGTCCGATCCATGCCCCTTTTGACTGCACCCCAGCTACTGCATTCTCAGCATGCACACTCCCATCCAGATTACAGTACAAGAGGGTGGATCGGATATACTGCACATGTGCAGTGCGGGTTAAAGATTAGCAACTTTGCCAAGTCGCAGATGCTAACAGGGCCTTTTGCAGTAGAACGGAGATGCACTGGAGTGATTGGGAGAATCGGTAAGCATCTGGACTCATGCCCAAACATTACAGTAGCCACCATTCTAACAGAGCACTATGACTCTAGTATGGATTAACTGAGAGCTTAGCCTTAGGATGTGCATATAAGAACATTGCATTTGTAAAGGGATGATTCACCTAAAGTGTAAAAAATAAACACATCTCCCATCACTCAGCTCTATTAACCAGAGTCATCGAAACTTTTCTCCTACATTTTTTCAAGGGAGATGTTTTTACACCTTATTATTAAGCAAACGATTATATTTTATTACATTTCCACCTACAAGGTACACTGCTGGAAAAATATAAGTGAGTTGGTGAGAAGACCATTTCTATGAGAATATTCATGAGAAAAGTTAATGGAATCAGAGCCAATGTGTATATACAGTACTGTTGATTTTCCCCCACAAGCACATTGAGTCCCATCCACATACAGTATATTTGTATTCAGTGTTCTCTCTCCAGCCTCTTTCCTGCGATACAATGCAGAGCAATCCTTCCCTTGTAGAAGAGGATGTTCTCCTTTATTTAGAAAACCTTTGTAAAATGTTATTTGCCCCCAACTCAGTCCTTGCTACTTGTGAACTGTTTCCTCTTCTTATCAGACAGCCATGCACCTGTAGGCTTCCTTACTTCTTTGGCTATGTTGAAGCAGTTCTCGCACATTTGGCATGCAGAAAAATCAGTTCTCAGGTGACAGACGAGCGATCAGAGAAACAGTATTGTTTACTATGATTTCTCAACTAAAGAAAACTTCCATATAGCTGTATAGGAGGAAGCAGGATGCTTCTGTATGGTACAGTAGAGTATAACATAGTAGAGATGAGCGCAGATTGGAAATAAGTTGTAGCTTTTTTCTGAGTTTTGACATAGATGTATTTATTAGGGAGTGTTATGCTGGTATCCAACAACTAGGAAAAGATCAATATTGTTGTTATATTGCAAAAATAACGAGGCCCCATGATAAGCTTATGCAAAATATCTTATCTCTGTAATTATACTTTGCTTTTAATGAAACTCAAGGGACAATCTGGATCCTCTATCACTGTAGGCCTCTGGTAGCTTTTGCTGCTATAGGATAAGTTGCACTTATAAGAGGTCTTCCTATGTACAGTATAGGAATAAATGAAAATATTCCCAGAGTGCATATGTGATTAATTATGTTATTAAACACCACCTGCACTGATGCCACTAAAACATTACAAATCTTATTTCAATGGAAATGCCACACAATAGTAACTCATGCCATATGGAAATAAAACTGATTTGTTTTCACTATATAGTTTATTTTCTCCATCAAGGAAAATAATTAGAGGTTTCTCCGACAATCGAATATATCATCATGAAATGCTGACTATGTCTTCTTTAGTGTAAAAGATTATATTGAGTAGAAAGTACATAAGCTATCAATTATTGTTTAAAAATTAAATCTAGTCAATTTTAAAAGGTTGGGGACTGTAAACAGATCAGATCAGTGAGTCAGTGAAATTGTTGAATAGTAAACTCTTATATATTGCACAGCATATAAAAAGACTATTTTAACCGCTCTGCGACTGCCTAACGCAGATTGGCGGTGGCAGAGTGGCTCCCCCAGGACTGCCTAATGCCAATTGGCGTCAAGAGCGGTGGGCGGAGATTAGCGGGGAATGCACACGCGAAAGCACGCCCATCCCCACTGAGTTATGAAGCTCCGCTCCGTAAACAGTCTCCCAGCCGCAATCGGAGCTGGCAGGCTGCAGGGACAAAAGAAATGGCTTTTTTTTAGTTTTGTACAGCGCTGCAATCTGTACTGGGGACAGCCCTATCATGTGGCTACCTCCTGGTGTGGCTCACAATAGGCTGATGCCTATGAGAGGTGACCCTAGTGCTGGATCTTGAAGGGAGGGAAATTTTTTAAAAATAACATAGTTTAATAAAAAAATACTTTTTAAATTAATTTAAAAAAATGACATCACAATAGCAATCAGAGGCCACCAACAGAAAGCTCTGTTGGTGGCAAGAAAAGGAGGCAAGATTAATTTGTCTGCTAAATTTTATGGCTGTGCAGCAAACTGTTAAAGCTGCATAGTGCTGAATTGTTGAAAATGGCCTAGTCACTAGGGGGGTGTAAGCCTCTGGTCCTCAAGGGGTTAACATGTAGACGCTAATTAACATGTATAAATACAGCAGAGGCTTTTTGTCCCTAGGCTTGTGCATAGGAATAGGGGACATGATCTGCACATGGAGGAAAGAAGTTTTAGCCATTTATTTAGGAAAGGGTTCTTTAAAATAAAAGTGATTAAAATGTGGAATGCATTGCCACAGAAAAAGTTATAACACATTCTATAATGCATCTAGGGGGCTTACATGCTTTCCTTGCTTTACGTCCATGATTATAATTACTAGGTATTTTCCAGGCCAGTGTTGTACCTTATATCTTGGTTGAACTCGATGGACGTTTGTCTTTTTTCAACCTAAATAACAATGTAATTATGTTGCTAAGACGGGGGAAGCCTCAGGAGTATCCTAAAGAGGCTTCAATGGTGTCCTCCGGTCATCCGTTGCTACTTATGGACCCTACAAAGATTACTAAAAAGGGCTTATCAGTAATCTGCTAAGGGCTGTGCTCCTCTTCAAGTGTGGCCATACTGCACCTGAGTGAGTAGGGACGCGCCTGTGCAGTACAGGCATTCTCCCACGGTTGCAGCACACTCTCATTCATGCCAGAAGGGGAGCACAGCCCTGATCAACTGGAGGGTCCCAGGCAGCGGCTGAGGGCTAGGTAAGTATTTTCTTTTTTACTTCTTTAGACTTCTGGTTCTTCTTAAATTTACTTTCACAAGTGATTAGGTTTGAGGTCCAGAAAATAGTCACAAACTTGAGTATTTGAGGTAAACCCCTTAAAAATGGAAAGGAGGTAGCTCAAAATGGCTACGTTATTAGCTCTAGGGATCTGGGCTTAAAGAGACACTGAAGCGAAAAAAAAATTATGATATTATGATTTGTATGTGTAGTACAGCTAAGAAATAAAACATTAAGATCAGATACATCAGTCTAATTGTTTCCAGTACAGGAAGAGTTGAGAAACTCCAGTTGTTATCTCTATGCAAACAAGCCATTAAAGAGAAACTACAACCTAGAATTGAACTTTATCCCAATCAGTAGCTGATACCCCCTTTTACATGAGAAACATAATGATTGTCACAAACAGGCCATCAGGGGGCGCTGTATGACTGATTTTGTGCTGAAACCCCTCCCACAAGAAGCTCTGGGTACCGCGGTACTCTGGGCAAACTGCCACAATGTAACAATGTTCACAGACAGGAAATGGCTGTTTACAGCTGTCTGTAACAGCCAGAACAGCTAGAAACAGCTACATAACCTGCCCACAGTAACAATGTCACCATGTAATACATATCAGAATGTAAATCTGGGAGAGGAAAGATTTTACAATGAGCAAACACTGACTCAATCATTTATCCATAATTATGGTAAAAAATGAAGCACTTTTTTTACTACATTATTTTAACTGGAGTTCCTCTTTAAGATCTCCGACTAAGTTAGTCGTGGAGAGGGCTGTTATCTGACTTTATTATCTCAACTGTAAGTGAACTGTTTACTTTTTCTCTGCTAGAGGAGAGGTCATTACTTCACAGACTACTCTGAAAGAATCATTTTGAATGCTGAGTGTTGTGTAATCTGCACATATTATAGAATAATGCAATGTTAGAAAAAACACTATATACCTGAAAATAAAAGTATGAGAATATTTTCTTTGCTGCTAATCTTCTAGTAATTATTCATAGTACACAACCAATTCATTATATCATATTTTTTTTTCGCTTCAGTGTCTCTTTAACTCTGAGCAAGGCCACTTTGCATGGGTTTGTATGTTCTCTCTCTGTTTTATGTGTTTTTTTCCAAGTTAAATGTCACTAATATTGTAAATGCAAAAGTTTGGACACATAGTACATTACCTGGAATAACATACGGGATACTTTTTATCCCCATTACCAAAAAGTGGGTGGAGGCACATACAGATTTCACTTCCAAGTGGTAGGTAAAGAATAATATTCAGAAAAATGGGTGGAGCCTACAAAAGCCAATCAAAATTCACCTATTGATTTTCAAGGGGAATATTTAATTGCTCCCATTCTTGCACTGTTAATGGCACAGGCCTCAATTCTTGTATAGTTGGTCATTGGGTGACTGGAGTTCAACTTCAGCAAAGGGGGTGAAGCCACAAACAGCCAATCAGATTTGTTTCATTTCAATGGAAAGACTGCAAAGCTCACAAACTTGGTCATTGAGTAATTGTGTGTTAGGATTAGAAAAAGTGGACAAAGTTAACATCAGATCAACAATTAAATTCCCCGTTAGAGAATGTAGAGATATAAAATATAACTTTTATTAATTTATACTAAAACCATATTTGATATATTTTTCCTTATAAACCAAATGAGATAGGTGTATTTATATTAGTAATCAATATATGACCTATGGGTCCATATAATACTTGATCCCACCTATTCCTCACTAAAGATTGCTTAGGTGCTATTTACAAATCCCCCCACCACAAATCCAACATGTTTCAACCCACTCTTATGGGGCCGTCGTCAGGGACAAAAGTGCTAAGTGCTAGGGTATAGAGTGCATAAGAACATTACATTGCAATCATTATATACAGAAAAATAAAAAAGAGAGCTGTGCTCCCAAGCTCAGTCAAGCAACCATCAACTCAGCAACTCAGTCAATGATGCTTGACTGAGCTTGGGAGCACAGCTCTCTTTTTTATTTTTCTGTATATAATGATTGCAATGTAATGTTCTTATGCACTCTATACCCTAGCACTTAGCACTTTTGTCCCTGACGACGGCCCCATAAGAGGGGGTTGAAACATGTTGGATTTGTGGTCGGGGGATTTGTAAATAGTGTCAGGAACCGGCCCGCGGCACGCCTGCATATACGGTTCCCGACTGCGGGTTTGACCAGATTGAGAGGGGAAGCAGCCTTAGTCAAGCTAAAACAAGGCTGGGACCCCTCAGAACACCTCTCACTGCCACCACTAGCGGTTCGCTAGACCCTTCCACTCTGCTGTCGAGTCCTCAGCGCGCACTCCGCGTTTTCGTATTTGAGTCAGCTTCGCGCTTAGGCCAAATACGGGAACGCCACGCACCCACACACACACACAGTTGCAATCTTACACTGTCGTGAAGCAAAGACCCACTAACAGTCGTTCCGAACGATACTGTTAGCCACTCTGCTGTCGCTACTCGCACTGGCGTTGTTCGTACGTTGGGTCAGCTGCGCGCTTAGGCCAACGTATGACAAACGCCCCCACACACAATGCAATTACGATTTCATACGGTAGTGTTGCTCAAGCGTACAATTAGGCATGAACTTATACACGGTTACACTTCAGTCTCTTCTAGGCTATGAGTGTTAGTTTAGTACGGCAGAAGTCAAACTTATTAAATAATAATGTAATATTCTAGAAAAACATAGAACAATGCAGAACTTAATATATACAAAAAGATTACAAAAAACTAAGTAAAAATAGTTACAAGATAACAGTTACAAAGATAACAGGTTACAAAGATACAACACCAAGCAATTTGCTTACCAAAAATACAGGAATCCAGATAGAAGAACCTTGGACTTTTGTGGACGGACACAATTCTGGTTAGACCAGGAGTTCACTAGCTTGGGCCAGGAGACCGGCTGCCACTACCGTCAGAAGAGAACTGATTTGAGGTAGATGTCCCCTGGTTTTTATAATGAAATATTCGCCTCGAGGCTGTAAGCCTGTGTGGACGGGGGGAAGCTAGATTTAATTACATCCTCAGTCATAATTGGATCTCCAGAGATCTAACATCCACCTGCGAAACATGTACAATAGCCCACATACATGAAAAGATTTCCCTAGTCCACGTTACAGGTGACAACCCCATTGTTGACAGTACTTCCTAGCTGATCAAAGATAAGGAGGTTGCACCTCCACCAATAATTCAATTTCCACAGGTAGAAAATGGTATCAAAAGGACTTCACCCCTTCCATAATTTCCAGTAGGCTGTCAAATACATTTCAAACATTCAGGTGTCAGCTTCCCCCTTTCCTCAAGACTCTTAGCAGGCTTTCCTTGTATAATGGGACAATATCTGACACCAGACTCAAAAGCCCTGTCGACCAGCCTATTCTTCCTCAATTGGCCGCTAATTAGCAGTACACACAGTTTCCCCGGCTGGACAATGAGGGCAGAGGTAATGTACATTTACATGCAGACTTACATTATCCTTCAGATTACTCTGGCCAGGTGGCCAATTACTACCAAGCACAATACACATCTGAGGTTTTACCCAGTAGACAGAAAAAAGACAGAAATATGTTCTGTTATTATCCTTAACATTATCAGCACCCCAATATATCACCACACCTCCCCTCTTTAGAATGGGGCAAGGCAGATGATCTTCCCAGATTATCCTGCCTGCGCCTACATTGTTGGTTCTGCTTGACGGGACAACCCATCAGCATTCCCATGATTGCTCCCCTTCCGGATAGCGCTGGCAGGTGATTCTAACGAATCATCCTGCCAAAGCCTACATTGACGGCCTGGCCGGGTGGGGTAACCCTTTAGCATCCTCAGGAGGGTTCCCCACCTGTCAGTTAGCTCCAAGCTACACGACTGGAAAGCTAGGTCAGGTTGCTGCAATGTGTCGTTGCCCTTGGCAACCTGACGTAACCAACCAGGGGAATGTGGGTCAGTGACGACCGTGAATTCGCGACCATAGAGACAGTGCTGCAGCTGGGGGAGGGTTCCAACCGTCGCTACACGCACTTTCTCTATAGTGGCAGGAGCTATCTCTCGGTCCCTTTGGGGAACGATTCTCTGCCGGGCTGCCTCCTCCACTTCGGACAGCTCCGAGGGAATAACTTCCCAGAACCCTCTCAGCCCGCCCCTCCCAGCTGGTGACCTGCTGGCTAGCCCCCTGAGCTCTTCCAGGCTGCTGTCAAATCGAACAGCCCCAGAGAGCTCAGGGCTGCCTGTCACACATTCCAGGAAGGCTGCAGACGGAGAGGCTCCTGGGCCCTCCAGGCCAGGTTCCGGATTGGATGTGGCTGACCCAGCAACATTTGCCACTTCAGTGGACAGTCCCTCTGCTGTAGACTCGCTAGCGCTGCGGGTTACCACTGCAGCGGAGGGAGCGTCCACATTACACTTATCATTAACCACATCACCTTTGGTCTGGAAACCATCTGAAGGGGAAGGATCTGGCCTAGTGCCATCTGCCCCTTCAGTGGACAGTCCACCTGCTGCAGCCCAGCGAGCGCCGCTGGTTACTCCTGCAGCTGACGGAGTGTCCACATGACACACAGCATTATGTAGTACAACACATATGACAGCAGCATTATCAGCCCTACATATATTGTCATTTGGGACATCACATAAAACATCAACATTATCTGCAGCATTACACCCATTGCTACTCAGCACTTCACAAGTATCATCAACAGTTCCTGCCTCGATCGCCTCGATAGTCCGTGCGTCATAAATGACCTCATCAGTTTCTGCATTCTTGGTATCAACAGGTTCCACTCCAGGCCTAGGCACTGGAGACTCACTAGGGCTGGCTCCTAGTACACAGTCCGTAGCCCCTGGGGCCTCGCCAGCATTCCCCACTTGCACAGCATTATCAAACAGTACCTTGCAAGAGTCCTGAACTTCTGCTGGGGGTGCAGGCCCCACAGGGTTTGGGGTAGGCTCATACCGGGCCACTAACCGTCCCAGGTCAGGACCCAGCAAAACGTTGGTGGGGATTTTGGGGATTTTGTCAGTTACCCCAACTTCTTTCAGTCCACTGCTGGCCCCCCAATCCAGGTGGACCAAGGCGGTGGGTATGGCTGGGGTGACACCCCCAATTCCTCTGACAGCAATCATTTTCCCAGGTATGTACTGCTCTGGGTTCACAAGCTGGGGATGTATGAGAGTCACTTCTGCTCCAGTGTCTCTCAGCCCAGTGGCAACTGTACCCCCAACCGAGACAAGCAGCAGATTCTCTGGAAGCCAGTGGCATTCCTGGTAGCACACAAAGCCATTGGGACTTCACTGGGGTTTGAGGCCTCACTGGATTTTGGGGCCTCCCTCTCTGGGCAAGTCATGCTGATATGACCCACCCTGTCACATACAAAGCATTTCCGAGTGTCAGTGGTTGGTTGCCTGAATCCAGGAGACAGCGGTGCTTGCCTCCTCTGGGTGCTGGGTGAAACAGGTTTAGCCATCTGTTCTCCTCTCCAGCTGGGCGTAGTAGTCCTCCGGGACGCAGGTGCTCTATGGGCGGTGTAGGCATCGGCCATTTCCGCAGCCTCATCCACTGTCTTTGGTTCTCGATCCAGCACAAACAGCCGGACCTCAACAGGACAGGTGTGTAGGAACTGGTCTTTTATCATCAGCTCCTGCAGGGCATCCAAGGTTTTAACTGACAGTCCTTTTAGCCACTGCTGGAAGGCAGTGCGCAGGTTGCAAGCATGATCCAGGTAGCTGTCATTAGGACCTCGCTGCACTGTCCTGAAACGTTTTCGATACACCTCTGGCGTGAGGTGGTATCGTGCAATGATGGCTTTCTTAATTGCCTCAAAGTCTGTTTCTTCCTCCTGGGGGAGACTCACAAATGCCTCCAGGGCCTTGCCTCTCAGCCCTGGTGTGAGGTATCTTGCCCACTGCTCACGGGGCACCCCATACTGCCAACAAGTCCTTTCAAACCCCTGTAGGAAAGTGTCTATGTCAGAATCCTTGTCCATAGCGGGGAACTTATCCAGGGGGATTCTGTGGACTCGCTCACCTTCGCGTTCTGCGGGTCCAGCAGACCGGTTCTGCTGCTGAAGTTTAGCCAGCTCCAGCTGGTGTTGCCGTTCAGCACTTTCCCTCTCGGCCTGGTATCGCCGTTCAGCTCTTCCTTCCTCTGCCTGTCGGTGCAGTAGGATCAGCTTTAGGCGCAGTTCAGGATCTGTAGATCAGCTTCCAGAGATGGCATCTCCCTGCTTGGTGGATCGTCCAGGACATCGTCTCCACTTGCATTCTGTGGTGTGAGCGATTCCTCCTCTGGCGTGTCGTGAGCTGCATCCGCTGACGTTGAAGCACGGGCTTGCTCTGCCTCATCATGCTCCTCGAGGGCACGAACCAACTGCTCCTTAGTCTGGCCGCTCACCGTATCAATGCCTTTGTGCTCACACAGGTGGAGTAGCATCTCTTTATTTTGCCTTGCATAGCTGGATGCTTTCTGAGCCATCGTGTTGCAAAAAAGAAAAAGAAAAAAGGGGGGAAGGGAAAGCAAATACCCAGTGTGTATCTTTGAACAAAAAAAACGTATATAGATTCTGCACTGAGTAGACTTCTGTAGGCTAGTTGCTTCTAGCAAACTTCCAACCTTTAGTACTCAGAATAGCGAGCTAAACTGCGTACTAATGTACCAAACGATCCCACCACTGCCAGCCAATTATGTCAGGAACCGGCCCGCGGCACGCCTGCGTATACGGTTCCCGACTGCGGGTTTGACCAGATTGAGAGGGGAAGCAGCCTTAGTCAAGCTAAAACAAGGCTGGGACCCCTCAGAACACCTCTCACTGCCACCACTAGCGGTTCGCTAGACCCTTCCACTCTGCTGTCGAGTCCTCAGCGCGCACTCCGCGTTTTCGTATTTGGGTCAGCTTTGTGCTTAGGCCAAATACGGGAACGCCACGCACCCACACACACACACAGTTGCAATCTTACACTGTCGTGAAGCAAAGACCCACTAACAGTCATTCCGAACGATACTGTTAGCCACTCTGCTGTCGCTACTCGCACTGGCGTTGTTCGTACGTTGGGTCAGCTGCGCGCTTAGGCCAACGTATGACAAACGCCCCCACACACAATGCAATTACAATTTCATACGGTAGTGTTGCTCAAGCGTACAATTAGGCATGAACTTATACACGGTTATACTTCAGTCTCTTCTAGGCTATGAGTGTTAGTTTAGTACGGCAGAAGTCAAACTTATTAAATAATAATGTAATATTCTAGAAAAACAGAACAATGCAGAACTTAATATATACAAAAAGATTACAAAAAACTAAGTAAAAATAGTTACAAGATAACAGTTACAAAGATAACAGGTTACAAAGATACAACACCAAGCAATTTGCTTACCAAAAATACAGGAATCCAGATAGAAGAACCTTGGACTTTTGTGGACGGACACAATTCTGGTTAGACCAGGAGTTCACTGGATTTTGGGGCCTCCCTCTCTGGGCAAGTCATGCTGATATGACCCACCCTGTCACATACAAAGCATTTCCGAGTGTCAGTGGTTGGTTGCCTGAATCCAGGAGACAGCGGTGCTTGCCTCCTCTGGGTGCTGGGTGAAACAGGTTTAGCCATCTGTTCTCCTCTCCAGCTTGGCGTAGTAGTCCTCCGGGACGCAGGTGCTCTATGGGCGGTGTAGGCATCGGCCATTTCCGCAGCCTCATCCACTGTCTTTGGTTCTCGATCCAGCACAAACAGCCGGACCTCAACAGGACAGGTGTGTAGGAACTGGTCTTTTATCATCAGCTCCTGCAGGGCATCCAAGGTTTTAACTGACAGTCCTTTTAGCCACTGCTGGAAGGCAGTGCGCAGGTTGCAAGCATGATCCAGGTAGCTGTCATTAGGACCTCGCTGCACTGTCCTGAAACGTTTTCGATACACCTCTGGCGTGAGGTGGTATCGTGCAATGATGGCTTTCTTAATTGCCTCAAAGTCTGTTTCTTCCTCCTGGGGGAGACTCACAAACGCCTCCAGGGCCTTGCCTCTCAGCCCTGGTGTGAGGTATCTTGCCCACTGCTCACGGGGCACCCCATACTGCCGACAAGTCCTTTCAAACCCCTGTAGGAAAGTGTCAATGTCAGAATCCTTGTCCATAGCGGGGAACTTATCCAGGGGGATTCTGTGGACTCGCTCACCTTGGCGTTCTGCGGGTCCAGCAGACCGGTTCTGCTGCTGAAGTTTAGCCAGCTCCAGCTGGTGTTGCCGTTCAGCACTTTCCCTCTCGGCCTGGTATCGCCGTTCAGCTCTTCCTTCCTCTGCCTGTCGGTGCAGTAGGATCAGCTTTAGGCGCAGTTCAGGATCAGCCGAGTTCAGTAGCTGTAGATCAGCTTCCAGAGATGGCATCTCCCTGCTTGGTGGATCGTCCAGGACATCGTCTCCACTTGCATTCTGTGGTGTGAGCGTTTCCTCCTCTGGCGTGTCGTGAGCTGCATTCGCTGACGTTGAAGCACGGGCTTGCTCTGCCTCATCATGCTCCTCGAGGGCACGAACCAACTGCTCCTTAGTCTGGCCGCTCACCGTCTCAATGCCTTTGTGCTCACACAGGTGGAGTAACATCTCTTTATTTTGCCTTGCATAGCTGGATGCTTTCTGAGCCATCGTGTTGCAAAAAAGAAAAAGAAAAAAGGGGGGAAGGGAAAGCAAATACCCAGTGTGTATCTTTGAACAAAAAAAACGTATATAGATTCTGCACTGAGTAGACTTCTGTAGGCTAGTTGCTTCTAGCAAACTTCCAACCTTTAGTACTCAGAATAGCGAGCTAAACTGCGTACTAATGTACCAAACGATCCCACCACTGCCAGCCAATTATGTCAGGAACCGGCCCGCGGCACGCCTGCGTATACGGTTCCCGACTGCGGGTTTGACCAGATTGAGAGGGGAAGCAGCCTTAGTCAAGCTAAAACAAGGCTGGGACCCCTCAGAACACCTCTCACTGCCACCACTAGCGGTTCACTAGACCCTTCCACTCTGCTGTCGAGTCCTCAGCGCGCACTCCGCGTTTTCGTATTTGGGTCAGCTTTGTGCTTAGGCCAAATACGGGAACGCCACGCACCCACACACACACACAGTTGCAATCTTACACTGTCGTGAAGCAAAGACCCACTAACAGTCATTCCGAACGATACTGTTAGCCACTCTGCTGTCGCTACTCGCACTGGCGTTGTTCGTACGTTGGGTCAGCTGCGCGCTTAGGCCAACGTATGACAAACGCCCCCACACACAATGCAATTACAATTTCATACGGTAGTGTTGCTCAAGCGTACAATTAGGCATGAACTTATACACGGTTATACTTCAGTCTCTTCTAGGCTATGAGTGTTAGTTTAGTACGGCAGAAGTCAAACTTATTAAATAATAATGTAATATTCTAGAAAAACATAGAACAATGCAGAACTTAATATATACAAAAAGATTACAAAAAACTAGTAAAAATAGTTACAAGATAACAGTTACAAAGATAACAGGTTACAAAGATACAACACCAAGCAATTTGCTTACCAAAAATACAGGAATCCAGATAGAAGAACCTTGGACTTTTGTGGACGGACACAATTCTGGTTAGACCAGGAGTTCACTAGCTTGGGCCAGGAGACCGGCTGCCACTACCGTCAGAAGAGAACTGATTTGAGGTAGATGTCCCCTGGTTTTTATAATGATCTAACATCCACCTGCGAAAAATGTACAATAGCCCACATACATGAAAAGATTTCCCTAGTCCACGTTACAGGTGACAACCCCATTGTTGACAGTACTTCCTAGCTGATCAAAGATAAGGAGGTTGCACCTCCACCAATAATTCAATTTCCACAGGTAGAAAATGGTATCAAAAGGACTTCACCCCTTCCATAATTTCCAGTAGGCTGTCAAATACATTTCAAACATTCAGGTGTCAGCTTCCCCCTTTCCTCAAGACTCTTAGCAGGCTTTCCTTGTATAATGGGACAATAGCTGACACCAGACTCAAAAGCCATGCCGACCAGCCTATTCTTCCTCAATTGGCCGCTAATTAGCAGTACACACAGTTTCCCCGGCTGGACAATGAGGGCAGAGGTAATGTACATTTACATGCAGACTTACATTATCCTTCAGATTACTCTGGCCAGGTGGCCAATTACTACCAAGCACAATACACATCTGAGGTTTTACCCAGTAGACAGAAAAAAGACAGAAATATGTTCTGTTATTATCCTTAACATTATCAGCACCCCAATATATCACCACAAATAGCATCTAAGCAATCTTTAGTGAGGAATAGGTGGGATCAAGTATTATATGGACCCATAGGTCATATATTGATTACTAATATAAATACACCTATCTCATTTGGTTTATAAGGAAAAATATATCAACAATGGTTTTAGTATAAATTAATAAAAGTTATATTTTATATCTCTACATTCTCTAACGGGGAATTTAATTGTTGATCTGATAAAAATCAGTTTGTGTGTTTTGACAGTTAACATCAGCCAAATACAAACCTGGGTAACGCCAGGTCATCAGTGGGCGGAAACAAATACAAATTTCACTGGGAAAATGTAAACTGCAGCCATTCTTACGCTGTTAATGGTAGGGTTCTTAAACTTTGCACAGTTGGTCACTGGGTGATTGGGATTAATATTCAGAAAAGAAGGGTGGAACCTACAAAAGCCAATTAAAATTCAGTTATTGATTTTAAAGGGGAATATTTAATTGCTACCATTCTTGCACTGTTAATGGCATAAGCCACTTCCCTTTTCCAGTATCTAGTTAATGCTAAAATACATAAAATGACCACTATTATATAGTGATGAGCGTAATGACCTAATTACAATTACGCAAAATTTTGCGTAATTTGCGAAATTACGATTATAGCCGTAATCAAAATGTCAAGACTTACGCAACATTTCACGTTTATGGGGAATTTCGTAATTGTGATCGTTTTTCGTAATTTTGATAGTTTACATTACACAAACAAATCAGAATTTCGTATTTAACATGGAAATTCGTCTGGTATCGAAATTGTATTCCAGTCCAGAGCCTCCTGATGCATTTAAAGTAACAGCACTTGCAGGTATCTTTGCAATATCAGATATTGGAAGGCCCAAAACCAAGTGTCTCAGAATGCATGGCCACTAAGTGCACCTTGACAAAGAGACCTGTCTTAGAAGTGGCTGCAGGTAGAGCCTCCTGATAGATTAAAACAACAGCACGTGCAGGGACTTTTGCATTAGCAGATATTGCAAGGCCCAAAAACAAGTGTCTCAACATGACTGCTAAGTGCACCATGGCAAAGAGCACCTGTCTTAGAAGTGGCTGCAGATAAAGCCTCCTGATACATTTAACACTAGAATTACCGAGTTTTCTATTTTCTGTTGCAAGGCTAGAGGTGTTATTCACTCCTGCTGAGATGTTCTCAGGTCTTCAGGGTTGATTATCTTCAGTCTATTGTTGTGCAAACCACCCGTTACCTAAGGCCTTGCACATTTCCATTTGTTTACACAAAGTAGCTGTGTGAGACTTGGATGGAAACCTTCAGACATGCCTGCAGTATCATATTACGTAGCACTGTACAGAGTATATTGTCTCATCACTAACTGTCCCTCAGAGTGGCTCAAAATCTAGTCCCTGTCATAATCATACAGTATGTCTATGTATGTATCATGTAGTGTATGTATCGTCATCTAGGGCCAATTTTATGGGGAAGCCAATTAACTTATCTGTATGCTTTTGGGATGTGGGAGGAAACCGGAGTGCCCGGAGGAAACCTACGCAGACACAGAACTCTGTTGCCGCTTCATGCAGCAAAATGCAATCAGAGGGCAATTGGCACTTTTGGCAGTGTTCCATTGACATGACAAATGATGACAGACTGAGGCATTCCATTGCCATGGCATTGATGGCAGTATGGCAGATACTGTAATGCAATTAGGCTGGCTTTTCACAACATATGAATGCTGTAGAGGTGGCCAAAAGGTGTGATGCTGTCCTGTCGGAGAGAGAGAGGCTGGCAGAGAACGTGGTCATGAATCTGATGGAGCCATTTTTGGATGATGGGAGAAATGTCACGACGGACAATTTCTTTACTTCACTGTCACTGTCGCACAAACTGCTGCGGCGCAAAACAACGCTATTGGGCACGGTGAATAAAGTCCGGCGTGAACTTCCTCAACTTGCACCCACAGGTGCCCCGATCTCCAAGGACCCAAGGAACGCCCCTGCCAGTGCTACAATGTTTTCTGATGTGTACTATACAGGCCTATAGAAAAAAAGCACATATACTCATGTCTCTCTCTCTCTCTGCTTTTACAGTGTGGTGTAGACGTGTTGGACCAAATGGCACGGATGTATTCCGTAAGAGCAGCAACACGCAGGTGGCCAGTAGCAGTTTTTTACAATATGCTGGACCTGGCGGTGGTGAATGCCTACATTTTGTACAAGGCATGTACAGGGTGGACAGGCAAAAGAAGATTGTTTCTGAGTCTTCTAGCTAAGGAACTCCGTTGCCGATTCATGCAGCACAAGGAAATATTGGCACAAAGGCGGGCTGCTGAAGCTGTTGCAGCTGCTGTGCCAGGGACTGTACAGACAACACAGTGCCAGGTGCAAGAGAGCTGCAACAGGAATCGCAGCAGGTTTACCTGTGCAACATGTAAAAAATTCACCTGTGCCAAATGCAGGGACGATGGACACTGGGTCTGCAAACACTGTAAACTCTAAAGTTTGAAACACTGAAAAATGAAACAGAATTTTTGGTTTTGCGCGATCGTGAATTTTCACGTGAAACGATACCGTTTTTGCGCGGAAACGAGAATTTTCGGGCGAAACCAATATCTATAAACGTTATCGATACACACCAAGCCGCTCACTCCGCTCCTCCAATGAACTTTGCCTGACCGTCCCCCGCATCACCCAGTCCCATGCACGCCTCCAGGACTTCTCAAGAGCCGCTCCAACACTATGGAACTCCCTACCTCCACCCATTAGGGCAACCCCCTCCTTCAACACCTTCAAGAAGGCCCTCAAAACTCACCTTTTCACTCTGGCCTAGCACCACTCACAATTGCTCTAAACCCACAGCTGAACTCTGGTCCCCTACCTTTCGTGTCCCTACCTCTCCCTCTAGATTGTAAGCCTTTGGGCAGGGTCCTCCTCCTTTTGTGTCCTACCTGATCATGCACTTCCATTACTGTGAACCCATGCTATGCATTTGAGTGAACCTAACTTGCCTAATCTCCATGCTCCCATCCAGTGACTAAGCATTACCTTGTACTCATACTGTGCTGCGTGATCTGGTTTGCATGTATTCCTGTATTGTCTTATTGCTGTATGTCACCCCTAAATATTGTCTGTAACCTAAATTAGTGTCCAGCGCTGCGTAATATGTTGGCGCTTTATAAATACAATAAATAATAATACCTCTCGCTGTGCAGTGTCTTTTGCAAGCGGAGGAAGTTCACACCGGACTTTATTCACCGTGCCCAATAGCATTGTTTTGCGCTGCAGCAGTCTGTGCGACAGTGACAGTGAAGTAAAGAAATTGTCCGTCGTGGGTTTATATAAATATCATATGTATTATGGCAATGACAAACCTTAGCAGACTCCCATCCAGTGACTGACTATGCATTACCTTGTACTCATAGGCCTGGTGCACACCAGAGGAGTTTTTCTGAGCGTTTTGAGTTTTTAAATCTGCTGCTAATGTTATCCTATGTGTCTGTACAGACACCAGGCGGCGGCAGCAAGCAGTCACCAGGCGGCGGCAGCAAGCAGTCACCAGGCGGCAGCAGCGAGCAGTCACCAGGCAGCAGCGAGCAGTCACCAGGCAGCAGCGAGCAGTCACCAGGCAGCAGCGAGCAGTTACCAGCGAGCAGTTACCAGGCAGCAGCGAGCAGTTACCAGCGAGCAGTTACCAGGCAGCAGCGAGCAGTTACCAGGCAGCAGTGATCAGTTATTAGGCAGCAGTGATCAGTTACCAGGCAGCAGTGAGCAGTTATTAGGCAGCAACAAGCAGTTACCAGGCAGCAGTGAGCAGTTACCAGGCAGCAGTGAGCAGTTATTAGGCAGCAACAAGCATTTACCAGACAGAAGTGAGTGTCTGTGCACACTGGAGCAATGAGGTTTTGTAAAAAAAAACCATAGCATTACATTGGGAAGAGCTTTTAGAGGTTTCAAAAGCTCTTCCCAATGTAATGCTATGGGGGTTTTTACAAAATCTCATTGCTCCAGTGTGCACAGACACATAGGATAACATTAGCAGCAGATTTAAAAACTCAAAACGCTCAGAAAAACTCCTCTGGTGTGCACCAGGCCTTACTGTGCTCACACAAAGGACAGAATTCTCTGGTTGTGGGGGATGGGAGATGGGCAAATAGAGTAACTTAGACCCAAGGTGATTTAGTTCAAGCAAACAAATGGAAATGTGCTTGTTTTCAGAACAAAAGAAAGAGAACAATGGAGCTGATGGCATGTTAAAAAACTCAGCAGGGGTGCTACTAGGTGTGAGCTTAAGGGAATTTACGCAGATCTGCGCAAGAATGGTAAATCTAGTGTTAAAGTGACAGCATGTGCAGGGGCCTTTGCATTATCAGTAATTGCAAGCAATGAGTGACTTTCCTGAGTTTAGACATTACCTAAATGTACATAATTACTATTAGAAATGAAATTATGTCCATTTTCGTAACTAAAATAACTTTGTTTCTGTAGAAAACATGAGATTACGAAATTTCCCATTAAACACGAATTTGCGCTGGAATGTGAAATTATGAACATGAAATTTTGCTTATGGAATTCCGAATTACAGTTTGTATGGCAATTACGAAATTATGAATTTGTGTCGTAGTGGCAAAATTCACGTCCGTAATTAGGGAAACAAGAAATTACGAAAATTTCGGCTCAACACTACTATTATATCACTACCATCACCAGTCTCACACTAGTCCTATGCTATCACTGCCATCACTGACCTTTATATTGCATATTGATTAGACCTAACCATGGCCACCACCAATGTGTATATACATCATGCAGTCTGCTCAATACCAACCTTAATTTACAGCATATTGCTTATTATTAACAATACTTCAACAGTTCAATCTATGCTTTGTATTCTTCTTTTTACCAGCCTTTTACAGCTATTGTTGAAATGTCGGAGTTACAGTGATTGTGTATTCCTCTTGATAAAAGGCACCACATCTACACCTTTTATTCTGCACTATTGCACTTTACAACTGAATAAGCAGCTAATATGCATTTTTATCATGCAAGCATTTTATTGCGATTTACATGTCATTTTTATCTGTAATCAATTGAACAGATAATCTCACCTGCCTTTAGGAAATGTGTCATAACTGAAACATCAACTCACTTGCACAATGTCACTTTATGGTAATGTCACTCTCAAAGAGTACAATTGCTATTTTCTACCGACTATAACATTAAACAATCTATTTTACTTCATACAAATGCACATTCAGTGCAAGTCTGAGTAATATGTCTATTCATCTTTTACATACAGTAATTATTTATTGTACCTTTCTCAATTGTTGCAGCAATTGTTGTCATTATAGACTTTATCCCCAATAAACCTGGTGTGATCCGGGGTAACACATTATAAATGAAGCCTCTCTATGTTCTTTCTTGTTTCCAACTATATTTTTAAGGACAAGATGTACACTTTCCTCCTTTTGAATTTTTAATTTTCTGTAATTCATACATTCATTTTGCACCTCTTGACATATATGTTATTAGATTGAGTAAATGACTAATGTAACCTTCTTTAAGCATGTGTGAAATCAAACTTGCCTGGCCCTCTAAATGAATTGACTTGAGCATTATGAGGGTGGCTTTAGGCGAGGCACTGGGTGATTTATCTCACTTTTGGTGTCTTCAGCACCAGACTTCACTTATCGCCTCAGTGCTTTAATGTTTCTATATTTTTAATAAAAACAAACAAACATAGCCTAGAACCCTCTCCTCTTGTCTCTGTTAACTATTTGTGTCACGTACAAGCTTGGATTGCCAGCACAGCAAACCAGATAGCATGGGATTCCACTGCCTAAACAACACCAGGCTGCATTTTCCATAATATATATATATCCCCTTGTCAGTATATAGATATCCCCTTGTCAGTTTTGCAGTGCCCAGGAAGGGCTGGGGATAACTACCCTATGCATGTGGAGAAGATAGGACTTGGAAGGAGTTTATAGTGGACTGTGGTTGCCCATTTAGTTGTAAAGCCACTTCCAAGTGCATAGGTTAAAAAAAGTCATTTTTGACCAACTACCTACGCAAAACAAATTGTTAAATATTAAGATTGTATTTAAAATGAAAGCCAAAAACAAAATTGTTAATAAAATAATAACATTTTTTTTTATCTGCACAGTTCTATTTTCATCTGTGTACTTCTATTTTATCTTCTGTAACCTTCTATCACGCTGGTGTGTGGTGTGATAGCATACAGGTAATATAAAACAATAGAAATGGCGTAGTCAGGATCAGGTTAAGGTCATTCACCAGTCAGAGATATCAAGGTACAGAGTAGCTAGGCTAAATCGTAGTCAATAATAGAGCAGAGTCATACACAAGTCAGATGTCAGCTGTATTGTAAGGATTAGGCAATAACGTAGTCAGGGACAGGCCGAGTCGGTAACGAATATCAGATGGCAACGGTACAGTAGGACTAGACAGGAGCGAGGTCAAGAGGCAGGCAAAGGTTGGTACACAGATAATATACAATGAGATGTTACAATAATAATATTACAAGAATATATACGAAAATAATAAAGACTGACTAACTGGAGTACATATATATTGTGCGTCTACACAATATATCAATGTAGCTCAGAGTAGCTAGCTAGACCTAGAACCAGCGAACTGATTAGTATCAAGGCCAATGAGTGACTGAAAGCACTGGACTTATATACAGATCCTAATTCCCCAGAAACCACTCCCATAGTGATGTCACTTCAGTGACATTACTGCTGACCTCAGCTAGAGCCTCCTCCTAAGCCTATAAGGCTTATTGGCCATCACGCGCGTTTGGTCGCACGCCGGAACTCACCGCCAGAGGAAAGCTAAGGAATGCCGCCAAAGGATTCCATTGCGGCAGTCCCGCCGCTCGCCCAAACCACGCCGGGGACGTCGTGGGACCTGCTGCTGGAGGGTAAGCTCATCACACCTTCTTTCTTCTTCTCTATACTTTATCCTGAGACATGATCTACTCCTGCATAGTTGCATCTTCTTCCTGAATTTTCATCTTTCATCTTTTTTTTTTACTTTGTACTTCTAGTCTTCCTTTCACCAGTTCTCCTGAATTCTTTGTTGTATAATCTTAATTTATGAGCTTCATGCTGTATGTTTAAACGCACTGCAGCACTGCCGAAAACAATGGACACCACTATGACAGTGGAGAAAGGAGCCAGCCCTTTTCTCTGCTATTGTAGCTATACTGTGAACCCCGTCAACAAGATCTTTGAACTTGCCACCTGAGTTTCCTATTGGTCTATGTAGGAGTGTGTGTGTGTGTGTGTGTGTTAAAAAGCAACTATGAGTTTGCATTCTTGAGTTCTTCGGTGCCCTTAAATCCTAGTGAAAGCTTTTTTTTTTGATAATTGTAGTCCTTTAAATAAAAGCAAGATGTGCAAAGTTATTCACACCTAAGGAATGATCTGAAATACAAGATGATAGGTGAGCAGTGATGGATTGCATTACACTCTGGGTCTAAATTGCTTGTAGTCTGGTTGTAAGTGATAAGACACATAATTAGCTTGAAATCAAACCTAATTCAAAATCCGTTTAGCATGAATCATTGTATGGCACTTTACCAGGATTTATAGCCCCTGTTAATGTGGATAATAGTTTTATTTTATCTCCAGTACAAATTACTAATACAATTAATGTAGACTAAATAGATAAATACAATGAAGACTGTAATGGATAGGGATATTTTTTTTCTATTAAACACGCCTTTATTTCACAGGAATCTGAGTAGCTTTCCTCACCCTTGTCACCTATGGCTGCTCTTCCTCTATTAAAGCTAGAAATAAACTGCAAATGTTTTTAAAATGGAATTCAAAAATAATGGTTCGGCAATCACAACCTCTCATGCAATTAAGTAAATATTGCTAACATTAGGAGATATGGAGCAAAATGTTACGTAACTTTTAAAGAAGTTGTTCGTGTTCAGGTCAGGTTTGTAAAATGGGAGGTTATTGGCTAGGGTTACCAGGATACTTCACTAGCACAGCTGCTACTATGTTAATTGACATAGTAGTGGCCGTGCTAGTGAAGTATTGCGGTTGTGATACTTCACAGCGGCACTCAGCATTTAAAGAAGCAGGTGTTGGTATGAAAACAGCATGTGTAACTAAGCTTTTTAACTCGGGCTGCTACAACAGTGTTGTTTAGTGAATTGAGGCTAATATTCTAATGTCTATACAAAGCTTCATAAAGTAACTCTGAAGGTGGAAGCACCCAAAAATTATAAAACAATTCATGAGTTTAAAAAAGAGAGGCATTAGTTGGCTTGCCTCTCCTGTAGAATAGTAGCCAATAGGACTCAAAAAGTAGTTCAAAAATGTTATTGTAAAAAATATAAATGGAAAAACGTTCCATGCAGCTTCTAGTGAAACAAGACGAGCACCCCAGTCTTAGGCCTCGTTCACATCACGGCCGTTTCTGTGCGCTTTTCACAGCACACTGCCTTGTGCGATCAGCAAGGTATTTATTTTCCAATGTAACTAAATGTAGCTGGTTCACATCTATGCGCTGTGCTGAGCAGCGTTACAAAAATGTAGGGTTGCATGCATTTCTGTGCGTTGAGCTGGAAAACGCACATCAATGCAAGTGAAGAGGTGCGCTTTTTTAGCACATAGAAGCGCATGCGTTTTTTACCCCTAATTGGAGTAAAAAATACATTTACATAGAAAAACAAAGTTTTATTGACAACTGCTACTGCTACAATAAGCAAAACGTGCTTTAAAGAAGCGCAGTGCAATGCACAGAAACGCGCACTAAAGCGCGCATAAGCACATGCGGTTTTTACCACGCGCTTTCACGCGTTTTTCAGCGCAGCAGATGTGAACGAGGCCTAAGGCACTAACATTGTTTACTAGAAGCTGCACAGCCATTTTTTGTTGTTTCCATTTGAAGGGATTGGCAAAATAATTTGCCTCAATTTGAGCAAACAAAATTATCCTTAGCAATCAATTTGCGTTGCAGATTAGCAAAATGTGTTGAACATGCATGCTGCTTGGCTCAGGACTAGCTCCACTTTATGGAGAGGACAAGCAGTTTTCCACTAAAGGAACTTTAAAGGAAATTCCTGCAGGAAAAGCAGTTATGAAACAGTGATTTGTCTCTCTGGATTGCTGAAGATAAGGCCAAGAAAATAAAGGACACCTTGGATTGTTAGCCAAGAAAGTGAGGACTGAATTATTTATTTATTTATGGGGGGGGGGGAGTCTAGCTTACCTAATAGTGCAACCTCTTTCCATAGTTCATAGGTCATTTTAGGGTGATCTTAATTCTAGTCAGTCAATAACTATTTGGGGTAAGCTTACGAATGTGAATCTTTGATCCAGAAACAGAGCCTTTGTACATGCTGGTCATGGCAGAGTTGGTTAACGCACGCTTATTACCACCCCTCACCACTGCACTCCACCCCATGTTCCATCACTCTAATACTTCCTCCTTCAGGCTTTGAAGAAGGAAGGAAGTATTGAAATGATGGAAAGTGGCTTGGAGAGTCAGTCTCTGCTGTGGTCTGCATATACAAAGGGTCTATTTCTGTTCTGACACAGGCAAAACAAAGATTCACATTTATAAGCTCATCCCTCAATTGTATTAATGGCATGTCCTTACACACATCACTAAACAAAACAACCAGGGCTGCTTAACTCATCTTATTTTGTATTTATGTGTACAACAACTTGCAGTCATGAAAGGGCATAAACAGCCATCTACTATGCTCACTCTGTTTGACCAGGCCACTAAAGACACAATTTACATAACGATCGTTTACAAACAATTACTTTATGTATGATCACAAATTATCGTTTGAGACCACTGATAAACCTGTCCATTAATGGTCCCAAATGATCATTTCCAATCGTTAATATGAATAACGATTGGAATGATCATTTCCAATCGTCAATATGAATAATCGTTGGTAAATGATTATTTGGCAAATTGCATTGTTAGTGACCACCTTAAAACATTGTCAGTATTTGGTTAAAGCAGTATATGATAATTAACCACTTGCCGACCGCACACTCATAACGTGCGTCGGCAAAGTGGCAGCTGCAGGACCAGCGACGCAGTACTGCGTCGCCAGCTGCAGCCTAATTAATCAGGAAGCAGCCGCTCGTAAGAGCGGCTGCTTCCTGTCAAATCACGGCGGGGGGCTCCGTGAATAGCCTGCGGGCCGCCGATGGCGGCTCGCAGGCTAGATGTAAACACAAGCGGAAATAATCCGCTTTGTTTACATTTGTACGGCGCTGCTGCGCAGCAGCGCCGTAAGGCAGATCGGCGATCCCCGGCCAATCAGCGGCCGGGGATCGCCGCCATGTGACAGGAGACAGCCTGTCACTGGCTGCACAGGACGGATAGCGTCCTGTGCAGCCCGGCTTACCAAAGGGGGCCAGGTAGGAGAGGGAGGGGGAGCATTTCGCCGCGGAGGGGGGCTTTGAGGTGCCCCCCCCCGCCAGCCACTCGCAGGCAGCAGAGATCAGACCCCCCCAGCACATCATCCCCATAGGGGGGAAAAAAGGGGGGCAATCTGATCTCCCTGCCTGCACCCTGATCTGTGCTGGGGGCTGCAGAGCCCACCCAGCACAGATCAATCAAACTAGCGCTGGTCCTTAAGGGGGGGTAAAGGGTGGGTCCTCAAGTGGTTAACTGAACAGTGTATGAGGCTAGTAACACATTCTCTTTTACATAATGTCAAACTTGGACAGCAAGCATAGATGTCTATCAGTAAAATCTGCCTATTAAAAAAGGCTTTTAAAGAGAATCTATACTCTAAAATTCTTACAATAACAAGCATACCATTGTATTCATTATGTTCTCCTGGGCCCCTCGTTGCTGTTTCTGCCACTCCCTGCTGCAGTCTTGGCTTGTAATTGCCAGTTTTAGGCAGTGTTTACAAACAAAAAACATGGCTGCTAACCAGCATGTGATAGGCTGAGAGAAGCTCAGTCTGTGACTCATACAGAGCCTGGAGGGGGCGTGGAGAGGGTGTGTATACCTTCTACCTATCACAGTAGAGCAGCACATTCCTACCTGAGCTGACAAAGCTGACAAAGGAAATAAGATTAGATTATATTACAGAGATAATACAGCCACTGTGCAACTAGGAAAGGCTGCAGTAAGACAGACCACATTAGAGCAGGTATAGGAACTTATAGGACAGAAGAAATAAGGCTGAACATTTTGTCACAGAGTCTCTTTAAAGTGGAATATAACCCAGAATTTCTTCTTTGCTCTAAAAGATTATTTACAGCATATGATATACCGTATTTTTCGGAATATAAGACGCACCGGATTATAAGACGCACCTAGTTTTAGAGGAGGGAAAGAAAGAAAAAAAAGATTCTGAACCCAAAAGACTCCTAAAATATTTAATCAGGTGCTGTCATATCCCTCATCTTAGTGTATTGAGTCTAGATACCAGTGTAGTGATCTGCTGTGGGGTTACATGAAAGCACTAAACAGCAGCATATTGTATATTCTCACCTCTCACTCACTAGATGCTGCTGCTGCTGCTGCTGCTAGTCTCATCACAGTGTGACATGGGGGTAGAGAGTATCTTCTCCCTGGGGAGCCTTCTCAGCCTATAGGAGGAATAGGGCTGGCATTTCAAAAGAGATCCCTGCATGTAGACTCTACTACATGCTATATAAAAACATTGTGTAGCGCTGCTTCAATATGTTGCCATGGTGACCTCCAGCTCTGCTATGTAAAAACCTTACCCCGCCACACAAGAAACATTTACTGTCAGATATAAGATGAAAATCGCAGCCTTACTGTGAATTGACGCGGCATTGCATATCATCCACCACGTGCTCTGCCGCTAATGGTGTTCGCCACGTGTTCTAGCCGGCTTTGGCCGGCTTTGCTGTATGTTCCCCCATACTTCGGTCGGCTGTGGCAGGCTTTGGTGGGCGCAGTGTCCCCTACATGTTGCCGGCTTTGCTGGGCTCCTTGCCTGGCTCCAGCAGCTTTACAAATAAATTAACTGAACTTTGGGAAGTTATAATGTCTAAATGAATAATAATACTTGTGCACAAAAGCAAATATGATAATTGTATGGGTTATAAAAAGTAGGAAAACACATTTTTGTTGAAAATGTTGTCAGAGTTTTTAACTGCTTTAAGGCAGAAAGATTCAGGTAAAACAGCCATCATTGGCATCTTGTGACTACTAAAAATAGAACAGTCAGCAGTCAAAAGAAAAGGCTGATTGTTGCTTAATTAGATATCATTTCCAGCCAATAAAAATACTTAAATGATATCTTTAGGGCAGTATGCTATTAAAGATGCACAGCATGCACACTGTACAGTGAGCTGCATTATATTGGTATAGATATGATTATAAATTAGGACTATTCTTTCCCTTTTATATTATTAGTGAAAGCCATTTTTATGGCAGCATAATGATACAATACATAGTAAGTACAACTGCAGGGGAGAGGGCATGCACGGACCACCAAAAGGTGTCATAAGGCTCTTCGTAGATAACTAACAAATAACCATTTGCTCTTAACGTTCCTGGTGGTAAGCCCGAGCTGAGCTCGGGCCATGCCGCCGGAAGGCACCGCTCAGGCCCCGCTGGGCCGATTTGCATAATTTTTTTTTTTTTGCTGCACGCAGCTAGCACTTTGCTAGCTGCGTGCAGTGCCCGATCGCCGCCGCTACCCGCCGATCCGCCGCTATCCGTCGCGCCGCAGCCGCCCCCCCCCAGACCCCGTGCGCTGCCTGGCCAATCAGTGCCAGGCAGCTCTATGGGGTGGATCGGAATCCCCTTTGACGTCACGACGTCGATGACGTCGGTGACATCATCCCGGCCCGTCGCCATGGCGACGGGGGAAGCCCTCCAGGAGATCCCGTTCTCTGAACGGGATCTCCTGATCGCCGATCGCCTGAGGCGATCGGAGGGGCTGGGGGGATGCCGCTGAGCAGCGGCTATCATGTAGCGAGACTTTGTCTCGCTACATGAAAAAAAAAAATTAAAAAAAAAGATTTGCTGCCCCCTGGCGATTTTTTAGCAAACCGCCAGGAGGGTTAAAGTTGGATGAAACTCCATATTAATTGGAAAAATTTAAATAAATTATTCAATAGGTAATTCCTATTTCACTTACCTATACTGTTGTTATTTATGTTCATTGTCAGATTTAGGAGAAATGTGATATGAAAAAAAAAATTCTGCTGGTTCCCATCTTACTGTTTTACTGTGTTGCCTTTCTTCAACCCAGCTCAGTGTTAATTTTCCCTCCCTATTGCCAGAGCTTAGAGTTCCTCCCACAGCAAACATCACCTACACAACAGGCTTACATTACTGTGTATTACTACTCAGAGGAAGGGGAATTCAATTAGCTTTTGGTCATAGTGTCATTCATTATCTTATCAGAAATAGAACGATTTCTGTTATTTGCATGATGAGATAAGCTTGTTACTGTAGCAAAACAAAAAAAGACTTCCCACAATCCCACTAGCACTGCACAGTTCGTGCAGTTAGGCATAGGCCCCAGATCAAGGGAGAAAAAAAATTGGGGACATATAGGGACCTATTTTTGAACAAAAAGGGTTTACATGTTTATGGGGGGCACTTACTATTTATGGCAATGTTTTATTTTTGGATGTTAACCCCTTTAAGACTTACAATTTTGTCTAGGTGCGCACTCTACCCTGCGTAGTGCCTGACTTAGTGTTATTATGTCTATAGCAGTGCAGCAGGATTTTCAGTGTAATTCAGGTGCAATAGCCAGTCCCTGAATTACATGTTTTGAGTTGCTACAACTCGGAGGATGAATAGTATTTAATGTCACCTGGAATTTCAGCAGCAGCAGGGTTAAGCGTCAATTCGGCTAACTCTGTGTTCAACTGACTGGGCAGCATAATAATAAGTATGCATACGATGATCATATTCCAATCCATCTGAAAATGGTCAGTTGAGGAAAGGACTGTGGAGTAAAATTTTCTCTTCCAAAATATGGGATGTTGGAACAAAACTAGTGCATAAGCAGAGCACATATCTACATTAGGAGCTCTGCTCGGTTGCTTTGAGCAGGTGCTCCAATTTGCTCCAAGTATCCTTGCATCATTGTTTAAGTGTAAAAGTTCCCAAAAAAACCCAGGCACAAGTTTTTATATGAAAAAGTGATTGCTTTTGTATGTTTATTAATGACTGATTATTATTATTTACTGAAAATGAATCTAGCACTAGTGATACATATGTGCAAACTAACTGCCTTTTGCATGTTTTTTTTCTTACCTTTCATAAGTGAGTACATTTCTTCTACAATATTCCTGAATAACTGTGTGCCAATCAGATTTTTTCACCAATGTCTGTTTTGCATAGGTAGTCATAATTGGTAGGCTATAGAATAGCAAACTGTGGGAGCTTTGTATATGATGCATCCATCTTTATCTTTTGCTTTTGGTCTTAATTATCACAGATAAAAGCACAAAAAAATTAATTGGTAGGAAAAGGACTGAAGCCTCTCTAAACATGCTTATGAATGAATAATCCATCAAACGTGTAAAGGACAGGGAATCTATTTCCACATTTAAGCTGCATGTTGAATTTGTGATGGATTTTTCTCATACTTCTGTAATATAAGCAAACACTAAAGTCAATGAATGAATGCACTAAAATTTGTAGATACTGGAGTTAAAAAGAAAAAACATTAATACGCTAGTGAGAATTCAGAGATGATGCCATTATTGCTGGAGTAGACCAATGATATCATATTCTCAGTGGTAATCTATGTATAAATACACAGATCGTATGAAAAAGAAATAAGGAAGTCGGCACTCCGATGGTATAAAATAGTCCCATTGAATGCAGAAGCAGGGAACACCGCTGCGGTAGTAGAGAGAAGTCAGTGTGCTCTAGGTGTTTATGTAGAAGAAACACAGAGCTAAGATGTATGGCTGAGACTTGAAAGAGAGGCACCTGGCACTGCTGAGTTTAAAGCTTAAATGCAAAATGTATTTGAGCGAACACACATCTTGCATAGTGGATACATGACTTGAAATTCAAAGCATACCGCGAAGTTGATGGATTCAAACAGTGGGTGCAGGGCACAAAGTAAGCCTGATGGCCATTTCGCGCCACCAGGCACTTCTTCCAAGGCTGTGTCAGCCTGGGACTAATTAGCTAGATTCCCTATGCTTACCTTTGAAAATGCTCACAATGTATACTGTCAATGAGCCCTGATGAGTGATAAAGACAGGGACACCTATAGTAAAATATTTCACTTTTCAAAGGTGTGTTGTAATATCTTTTTTTTTACATTAACAAGAAAATAACGGAATCATACATTTTACCATGGGGGATCCTGATGTACTATGTTATGTAAACTAGGCCCCGTTGTAGTTATTGGGATAGAGTGATTTGTTTTAATGCAGACATTTTGGCCGTTCAGGGTTAGTTGATAGGGTAAAAAAAAGTTAGTTTTAGTTGATTTTAATAGAAGAACTAGAGAAGTCCTGCACATAATGGCTTACTGAGGGTGTACGGCATACTTTGGTTATCAGTATTTCCCATATATAACAGGCATTCAATGTACACATACTGTAAACAAAAATACAACATAAGTCTTGTTAATTTGGGGGCATTATTTCTCCATTTTATAATATTATTTATAAATCGTCTCCCCCACACATTATGCCTTCCTATCAACTGTACTATACTAGTACTGTACCCTGATCCATGGAAACTTTAACGCTATGCAAAATTTGAGTGAAGGGCAGGGATATAACATATTGTTGGCAATTAGCTAATTTGATTAGTATCGAAAGAGAACAGAGGCACCAGCAGGATAAAAGGTAATACAAAATTTAAAATTTGCTGGGAGGCAGTGGTGGACTTACCTCCGGAAAGCAGACTCAAAATACTGTCTGAATTAAACAAATACATTTGAGGCGCTATTCGTGCTACTGACGAGCTACTGTTTGTCCCCTATCTCATTGCCTGATGAAGCGGGCTGTGGCTGCGAAACACGTTGCATCTTTTGGGGTCCTAATAATAAATGTATTTGTTTAATTCAGACAGTATTTTGAGTCTGCTTTCCGGAGGTAAGTCCACCACTGCCTCCCAGCAAATTTTAAAAATGTTATTACCTTTTATCCTGCTGGCGCCTCTGTTCTCTTACGATAATACTGTGTCCACCCCTGGTGGAGGGGTGACCTACCCCTACTTTCCTGATCTACAGAGAGTGACATCTTAATCCTGAGTGAGGACAGGTCTAATCTCCTCACCTGCATCTACAGTGGTTGCCTAAGAGGTAACTCATGTTTGTGAGTATATTCATCTCACACTTACATTTATCCATGGTTTTCAATACATACTACACTATATTGGGCTCTCTGTGTTTCTTATTTAATTTGATTAGTGTGTGTCAGTTATGGGCAACAATGCTGATATTATTTTTCACATTAAAGTTTGATAAAACAATGGTAAATTCAACTTTCGAGTGAAAATGACATCAAAAATCATTTTGCAATAAGTTTGTGATTTGTGTGTGAATTTTCACTCTAAAAAGAAAAGATTTTTGCATGTTTTTTTATGGCAAAAATAAAAAAATGTCATGTTTTTACTGTAAAACATTTTTTTTACGAATTTTCACCATATATTTCACCAAAATACAGTGTATTTTTCAAAAAAAAAAATTCTCAAAAACGCCAAGCCATTTTCAATGCGCAAATAACTTTGGCAAAAATTTGTGAGCAACACTGGTGTGTGTGTGTCTCTACCCGTTGTCAAATGCTCTCAGGGTGAATAGATCTAAACTTGGATGAGATCCCTTTACATTTCTAAAAGAGAAGACTGAAACATGGTGTCAGATTGCTGTATACCCTAAAAAATTATACATAAGTTTCTGTATGTGACATTACTTTGTATGGTTCTGATCCAGTTCTGTAACATGCCTGAAAAAGAAGCTTAACGTTTCAAAAACTTGCAAAGAAATCTTGTACAGTTAGTCATTCACAAACACTGGTCCGCATGACAGCCGGGGGCCCCAGTCTCTCTCACTGGCTGGGGCCCCCAAACCGCCATGCGATACCTAGAGGGAAGTGCGGGCAAGCCCTGGACCTTTCACCTCCAGGGAACTCACCCCCCCCCCCACTGCCTCTAAACTGAATGCTAACTGCAACAAAGACAATTGCTAACTCCCTTATAGGTATCGCATGGCGGTTTGGGGGCCCCCGCCAGTAAGAGAGACTGGGGCCCCCAGCTGTCATACGGACCAGTTTTTGTGATTTTAAATTTATTTTTTTACAGCTTCTAGGATGTGGTTGACAGGTGAGTGGTTAGGGAGGGGACCGTGTGGGAGATGTGCCTACACGATTGCATCCAACCGACGCCTCCCACCTGAATGCTAATTTATGCAATTCCTGCTAGATTTGGTACAGCAGGCAAAGGATATATAATAGTACACCTGGTTGGCTGACTGGCATCTGCTGACCAGATAAAGGCAGGAAATTGCTCTATCTGGGAATTAGCAATTGTGTTTGTCACAGTTAGTCATTAAAGGTATCACTTAAACAACTTTTTTTGTTATGTCTTCGAACATAATACTTATTATTATTACTGTAAACTCATCAAAAATATAGTTTCAGTTGCATTAAAGAATTTGCTAAACCTTTAACATATAATTTGGTTCCATTTGTGTGGCAAACTTTGCTTGCATTCCAGAAATCAAGATTTATTTGAACAAGCAACCAGTTTACTTCTCTTTTGTCCTTCATTATGATTAAGTGTTGGTCTGGCTAAGAAATCTGAAAATCCTGAATGTGAACACTGTTGGTAGCAACACTGTATTAAAAGTACAACTTGTCATTTTAATTTAAAGAGACACTGAAGCGAAAAAAACATTATGATATTATGATTTGTATGTGTAGTACAGATAAGAAATAAAACATTAAGATCAGATACATCAGTCTAATTGTTTCCAGTACAGGAAGAGTTAACAAACTCCAGTTGTTATCTCTATGCAAAAAGCCATTAAAGCCATTAAGCTCTATGACTTTCAAAGTCGTGGAGAGGGCTGTCTTCTGACTTTTATTATCTCAAGTGTTAGTGAACAATTTTCTTTTTCTCTGCCAGAGGAGAGGTCATTAGTTCACAGACTGCTCTGAAAGAATCATTTTGAATGCTGAATGTTGTGTAATCTGCACATATTATAAAATGATGCTATGTTAGAAAAAACACTATATACCTGAAAATAAAAATGTGAGAATATTTTCTTTGCTGCTAATCATCTAGTAATTATTCATAGTACACAACCAATTCATTATATCATATTTTTTTTGCTTCAGTGTCTCTTTATATAGACTCTTTTAACAGATTTGATATCCAAGTCAATTTATTTCAACAAGACATGTTGATACTTCTACCTAAAAGCTACTCTGCGTCTCTCATCATGACTTTATTTTGTAACTATCAAGAGCTATTTTTAGTCCATCTATGCATTTATATTTATTTTGAGATGTGTTAGAGTGTCTTTGATATAAACCATTTAACTAATTGAATGCATTTTCATGCTTTTATTCAGGAGACAAGTGCAAATCGATGGAATACACAAAGATGAAGAATACATTACTGGATTCTCAGAACCAGAAACATGTCAGAAAAGACACAGAGAAAGTTAATACTGATAAATTTGCCCTCAAAAAGATCTTGGTTGATCAGATGTTCAAATATTTTGACAGTGACAGCAATGGACTGGTGGACACAAATGAATTAACTCAGGTAAAGAAATGGTTTCTAGTAATAGTTCCCAATTTTGAAATTTGATTTTTTCCCCCATTTAAAATATAGATACTGGTATTCATTTCATCATTTACTATAAAGTAAACTTATGGTGCAACCCTTTACAGAGTGCATTCACAATAATTCAGCTCATTCCCCAATAAAACAAAATAATTTACACCTGAAAATCTAAGTGAGAATGTTTGGGTTGCTGAAGTCAATAATTGATTCATTGGAGACTTTTTTTTCTAGCTGATAGTTAGTTCTAGCTTCTAGTGCAGAACACTACAGAACATACATGACCTTCCAAACCTGGGCTGGATTTATTTTAAACATTCTGTTTACGGGGATGCATAGCTAGACTGTTGACTTTGGTTAAGCTGTCATTTAACATCAGTTTTAATGCAGGTCACCAGTAGGTCAGCTTCAGTCAACTGCAGCTTAAAATTATTTGCTCAGTTTCTACAGGGGTACACAAACTTTTTTCTTTAGCTTCAGCTACAAGTTGATAATAGACCTAAGCAAAACGATAACCTTGTGCAAAAAATAAAACTCTGCTGCTTAGAGTTATGTGAGAGGGGCCAACCAGTGGCGTAGCTAAGGAGCTATGTTCCCTGTGCAAGTTTTACATTGGGCCCCCCAAGCTCTCTATACATAACCATTAATATTGGTGCCCCAAAACCTGCCAAGGACATCCACAGTAGGGATGGTCGGAACTGCCGATTTTCAATTCTGCAGAAATTCAGATTTCTGCCAATGCCAATTACCGATTCTGCGGATTTCCATGTCTGCTTTATGAGTAGTCTTTTTTTTGTTTTTTTTTTTGCCTTCTCTGATTGGTCCATTGCTTTCAAGTTCTGTGATTGGGCTAAAACTACTGAGTTGAAGATATGCGGTATTTCTGGAGAAATCTGATTTCCCAGCAGTTTTTTTTTGTCATTTTTTTTTATATTCTCTGATTGGCCAAATACTTCTGAGTTGACTCTGCATTCTCTGATTGGTCCAATGCTTCCAAACTCTGTGATTGGGTTAAAATTACCAAGTGGCGGTAATGCAATATATCTGTTTTCCGAGTTCAAAAATGCAGATTTTTTATTGGAAATACAGTAAAACCGCAATCTAATTACTGTGTATTCGTGATTAAAAACCCGTAGACTTTAACGGTTAATATCAAAGCCCCCTTACATGCTAGAAACACCAAATTTGCCAGATATGTTAAGAAGAACAGTGGGAACAAGAGGATTTTTTTTTAAAGACCTTATAGTTTTTGAGAATATCGATTTTAAAACTTCAAAAGAAAAAAGTATGCATTTAAATGTGGTAAATACTTTAACTGTCATTTACCGCATTTAAATGTATACTTTTTTCCTTTAAAACTTTAAAATCGATTTTCTCAAAAACTATTAGGTCTTTTTGAAAACAAAAATGTCCTCTTGTCCCCAGTTCTTCTTAACATATCTGGCAGATTTGGTGTTTCTGGTACATAAACAGGCTTTGCTAATAACTGCTAAAGTTGGCAGGTTTTGAATCACGAATACCGACCAGTGATCATGAGTGCATTCATGATCGGCACTAATGCGACCTCGTGATCACAAAAAATGGCTCGTGATCACGAGTACTTGTGATCACGAGCTTGGGATGAGCACCACTACAGGCTGTTAACAGTATGTCTGCTTCCATGAATCAGCAAGCAAAAACAGTTTAGATTTATTTTAAGATTTGTATCACCTGTAACAAAGAAATGTTTTTTTTTAAGTGTTATTATGCTGTTGTGTATTTTTTTTTAGAGCAGAGTAAACGTTCAGGTCCACTTTAAGGCTTCTCTTTAGCTGATGCCTGGGGTCAGTGGTCATCACTAGTGCAAAAAATAATGTTTTTCTAAGAGCTACAGTTCATATACAATGTATATCTAGTGACTTACACACATACACAAGTTACAGAGAAGGGTTAACGGAAACAACCTTTTATGTTTCCCATTTTCCCATTTATTAATCTCAATTAATGTATATTTTCATATGAAATCAACAAGCAATGCTATTATAAATAAAACACACCCATTTGATTTATCCATTAGTCCCTTTATGACAACATTTATATGATGTTCCTAGTACAATGTATGGTGTAAATAAATTATGTGGAAATAAAGGTGTATTTTTTATGTTTGTTTTTTTCTTTTGTGTTCCATCAGTTGTAAGTCCTTATGTACTAAAATAACAGTATTATACCCTCATGACATAAATATAAAAAAAAGCCCTAAGGCAACTATTTATGGATTTTATTATGGATTTTTTTCAGTCTGTTTGCTTGGTAACTGGGGTGGGGGCCGGGAGGGTGCTTTGGAAGGGTTTCATTATATTATTTTTTTAATAAAAAAAAATCTGTGGTAAGTGTAATTTAACTTTTTGCCACTACATGGTGCTAGAAACACTCCCTGGTTTACCAGGAAGTGTTTTTTTTTTTTTTTTTTTTTACTTTCATTCACGTACCTTGTTATGAATGGACTTGGCCCCTGATCAGGCTCATGTCCATTCATTACAGGCACTGCAATTGGTTCGGCGAAGCCTTGCTTCCCTTTCCCAACTGCCGATACGGAAATACCACTGCTCAGGGCGGCGGTCAAGAGCGCATAGGCGCACACCCTGCTGCTTAAATACTGGACGAGAAAACTTGTCCAGTTAGCCTTGAGTGGCACCTATCTGAACGAGAATACTCGCCCGCATAGGCTTAAGTGGTTAATAGTTGGATTATTGTGGTTCTGTACAAAATAACAAGCTTGCACATTGCTGCATTCTAGTGATTCTGGAAGTGTGTTTAGCTTTCAGAGACATAAAAGGGATGGTTTCCATGTTCAGCCGTGATGCACTGCAGCACACTACAGTATCACAACTCACTGCATGAAGTACGTTACTGTATACCACATGCATCAACAGAGACAGTGAAGCATACTTTGCATTGACTGTTAGAGATGGCTCAAATTTCCGATTTTCGGTTCGCGAACCTCAAACTCGAACTTCTGAAAAAGTTTGCGAACCTGCAAACTTTTTGAACCGCAATAGACTTCAATGGGCAGGCCACAAAAGTGATGGAAAAAGTGTTTCAAGGGGTCTAACACCTGGAGGGGGGCATGGAGGAGTGGGATACATGCCAAAAGTCCCGGGGAAAATTACGGATTTGCCGCACAGCAGGGTTATAATCTCTAAAAAGCAGAAATCACATTGCATTGCTAAATTGGAGGTCTAAAGTGCTTGAAAACATCTTGTGTGTGTACACATGGATCAGGTAGTGTAAGTAGTGTACTGCTTCACACCAAACTCACCGTGTAACGCACCGCAAACAGCTGTTTGTGTAGTGATGGCTGTGCTGGACTGGAGTGCACGATGGCGAGAGTGCAGGCGATGCTGGTTTTCAAGTCCATATGGTCGGGCTGAGGTAGCTCAATGACAGAACAACTATCCTCAATGAGGCAACAACCTTATTATCTTGGGTCAGGTGTGCCCCCCAACACACTCATATAGCCGGTCATTGCTTCATTGCGATATGCAAGCCCCTTCACAGCTGCAAGGTAACGATCACGAAGGGGAATTGACACATGTATATGCCTTTTGTTTTGTTGTTGCAGCCGCAGTGCAGCCAGAAAAATTAGGCAGGCATGTACACGCACCAGAAAAAAATATTATTGTTTTTGTTAGTGGACCCTGCTAGCAGCGGCCTTAAAAATTCAGGAATCAACCTGGAGTCCTGGTCTGGACCCTGTTGGTGGTGGCGGAGAAGGCAGTTAAGTGGCCTGCAGGCAGAGATGCTGTGTGGGAGCTGACTTAGTCTTGGGGCAGGCAGCAGCGACCGGCAGGCAGAGATGCTGTGTGGGGACTGACTTAGTATTTGGGCAGGCAGTATCCCTCCGGGATCCATGCCTCATTCATTTTGATAAAGGTAAAGCACTGAACACTTTTTTGACCTGACTGCTGGTGGTATATAATACATAGTGCAGTCACACAGAGGCAGTGAAAGGTATGAACTGAATGTTCTGGGCCTGGCACAGTACAGCAATTAGCAAGGGCCAGCTGCGACAGACAGGGCTGTATATGCAGTGTCATTGGCACGCACACACACACACACACACACACACACACACACACACACACACACACACACACACACACACACACACACACACACACACACACACACACACACACACACACACACACACACACACATATCAGAAGAACATTAGCTCTCAAAAGAGCAGTTTTGGGGTGCTTTTCTTCAACAAATGTCAGCAAGGAGCAAGCTAACAGACCTCCTAACTATTGCTTTCCCTATCTCTCTAATGTCTCTTCCTTCTCTCACTAATACAGCAGCACAAAGAGTGAGAACATTGCCGATCCTGCTGCCTCTTATAAGGGGGAGGGGGCTCCAGGAGGGAGTGCAGCCTGATTGGCTGCCCTGTGTCTGCTGACTGTGATGTGGAGGGTCAAAGTTTAGCCCAATTATGTAGTATAGGGGGCGGGTCGAACTATGCTTCAACATAACATAACGTGACCTTAGCGTGACTTTTTAATTACATTGTGTTGCATTCTTGTTATGCAGGGAACACAGCACAATGCCCCACTGTGAACCTAACCATAAAAAGGTTTGAAAATGTGAACCCACCAACAGGGGTAGAAACTCAAAGTAACTGATAACCCGAGGGTTCCATAATATATAAAATAATTAAAAACTGTTTAAAAAGACAGACCATGTATGTGCAGATTGACTAAGAGACAGATCTCTGTCTGAATCTGATCGGAGAGGGATCTGTTGCCTACCCATGCACCACAGGCCAATTCCCGATCAATTTTATGCTGAAAACGATTCAGAATCGGCCTTGTGACGCCACATCCGCCACCTTGCCGGCCCTATACTGTCTCCTAAAAAGTTGAAAGTTTCCCTACTCGTGCCTGGTGCGCTAAACTTTACCTGTCCACATCCTCCGCTGGCTCTGCAATCCGCATACACATGCCCACGTGGTTACCGGGGAGCCCATTTAACATTAGGGGGAACAGCACCAGGGGTTTAGTCATTTATCCGGATATCACTCGCCACTATTGCTTCACACCCAATAGACCCGATCAACCGTGACTACCCAATATCTTGCAGCATGTCCAGTTGAACGGTCACCAAGTCGCTAGATGTATGGGTACCTACCTTAACAGTTGCTTAGTATATGGAAGCAGTGATCAGAAGACACAGTTGCAGTGGCTGGGCTCTATTAGATGATTGCTTGGGATTTTTTAAACCATCTCAATGGGTTTACTGGATTAAAAGTTTCCATATCCAAAATAAAGGAACTGCTAGCAATGCCTCAGCATTAGGTAAGATAATGTTTTTTGTTTTTTTTGTGGCCAGAATTCAAATTTGATTTTTTTTCGGTGATAGGAGCTACATACAATTAAGGACTTGTTTGCTTTGTGCCCAGTGAACTTGCCATCATATGTTTCCTTTCTAGATGAAACCTGGGGCACTCCAGAGATTCCATTGTAGCTCAGTAAAAACATTCAAACTTAGTGCAGATGTGTGCTGCATGCAGGGCCAGGATTTGTACTTCTTACCGCCCAAGGCTGACTATTACCAGCCGCCCCAACCAAAACCGTATCCTACCACCTCTCTCCACACACACCAATCCAAAAAATTTTGGGCCGATAGTGTCCACTATTGGGGCTAGTGCCGAGGTCTCAATGGCAACGTGAAGTGAATCAATCATGTCACACGGGGGAACTGGTCAATCAAGCGATCTACAGGTGATGGGCGTGGTGGGAACCTTCCACCACACACACATAATCAAAAGTGGCTCACAATTGGACATTGGGTAGGGTCAGCAACACGTAAAAGTGAGTCCTGTACCCACTGCTGTCTCCAGGGTAACAGCGCTGGCCAATCAATAATTAAGAAATGGGTACTGTGAGAGGCTGCCTTCTGTATTCTGTACTATTTGCTGGTGCTGCCCCTGGTCCTTTCATCCCCCACACCAAGTGTGTGAGACCCAGCCTTCTATAACTGCCTGGAGCTGCTGCTATGTCATTGGACAAGGTCTGGCTTTTTGCTAGTCACACACTGTTCACAAAAGTTTGGTTAACGGACTGCAGCTGCCTGTAGCACAGCACAGGCAGATGCCAGCTGGTACTAATAGTGCAGTTATCCTGACCACTTTCATTTGTTTGGACACTTGCAAATAATGCCCTGCAAATAATGCCCACTGTCTGCCGGCCGCCCTTTGTTTATCTGGTGCCCTAGGCCATGGCCTATGTGGCCTTGCCAGAAATCCGGCCATGGCTGCATGTAAGCACTGCACTATAATGACAAACCTGGAAAATAAATAAAATACATAACACAAATAAAAACCATGAGAGCAGCTCATACATCACATCACATGTGAATTATTTATGTGCCATATTTTCATAGTCTGTGAAAGAATACAGATTCTGGATTTTAGATATTTTGAAATCTTTAGACGTCTCAGAAATGTTGATTGAAATTGTTACAATTATCAGAGGACAGATGCATAAAAAGACTTTTCAGTTCTCCTGGAGGTATAAACATAATTTCCAAAGGAATCGCTGAAAAATATTCTCTAATAGAAGCTAGACATAAAAAGGAAGTTGGCATGCAGAAAGGAAAACATTTTTAAAACAAACATTTGAATACTAAATCTATAGCTTCATTTTATGTTAACCATAACAGCTGACTGCTTTGATAGAATTACAATTTGCTCACTAGTACCCTGAAACAGTGGGTTGATTTACTAAGTGGAAAGCTTTGCTAGACAGTAACAACGAAACAAACCTGACCTGAATGTGTCTCCTACAAGCAAGAATTGGTAAATGATAAATAAAATAGTTGAAGTTAGCAAATTGATGGATGTGTGATTGGAGTCATGTGCTTGCACATATAGCAAGATTTTTTTTAAAATAAATCCATACATAAGTTGGATAAGTGGAGCAACAGCACAAACGCTGATTCACCAGTCTTTCACCAATCCTTGTTATGTCCTGATATGAGCCAAAAATTCTAGGCACCTAAAAATAGACACTACAGCCCATATCCAGTTAACTTTTCTCCTGAGTTTTCTCACAGGAAATTTTTTACACTATATAAATAAAATATCTTTTAAGCACCCAGCAAGCAAGGAAATATTTAATCCCTTGCCGACCATGTAACGTCAATTGATGTGAACACGGCGGCAGCCCCAGGACCACTCCACGCCTATTGGTGTGAAGTACTGGGGCGGGGTTTTGCAGGAGATCGTGCATGCCGATGTGATGTGCGCGCATCCCCACTTGGATGATGAAGCTCTGCTCCGTTATCAGTCTCCCAGTGGCGATCGCCGTTAGGAGACTGTTAGATGGCAAGACCGACGTCTATTTACTGTGCACAAAGCTGCGATCCATGGAAGCATTGTACTGGGGACAGCCATGTGACACGGCTGTCCCCCTGGGCGGCAGGGAAGCGATCCGCTGTCATAGGCTGAAGTCTATGACAGTCGATCGCACTGGTTGGCTGGCGGGGGGAGAAAGGGAGGGAGGTCTGAGGAAGAAAATCATTTAAAAATTACTTTATTAAAAAAAAACAATTAAATATTTATAAAAAAATAAATAAACATTTGGGGAGTGATAACAGCCCACCAACAGAGAGCTCTGATGGTGGGCAGAAAAGGGGTCGTGACTTGTTTGCTGAGTTTTACGGGCGCTGCAGTGAGCCCTTAAAGCGGCAGTGGCCTAACTGGTAAAAAAGGGCCTGGTCACTGGGGAGGGGGGGGGGGCTAAGGGGTTAATACCGTGGTCCTAAGGAGGTTACATTTTAATTTAACCCCCCCCCCCAAAAAAAAAAACATACATAGCTTGGGGCAATGGGAATGAGACAACTAAAATATACTTTATTGTATTGTTTTATATTGATAAAGTACGGTGGTCCAGCAGCTCAGTGGGTTTTTTTTTTTTTACAAAAGGGTGTAATAAGATTATTTACTGTAAATACTAAAATTGAATAATATTTTATTTTTTATTTTTTATCTAGCTTTAATTCCTCATTATTTTATACTGATGCAAACAATGGTGCATCATGTTCCCTTAATAAATGATGTCTAAAAATCATTAAGCTGAATCTCTGAATGTTCTAACTAAGACCATGAAACCTTTTCTCAGTTAATAGTTTACAGCAGTGGTACATTTTTGTAATTCCTTTCTGGACAAGTGTTTTAAGCATTGGCTGTAAAGGTCTAGCTTATAGCTTGCACTTTCTGGAGTATGTAAATACATTTTTGTTACTTTTGAATATACACAATACTCGTGTGTGTCTGCTTGGAGGAGGTAAGTCCACCTCTGCCTCCTCTCATTTTAAACATTTTAGAATATTTTATCCTTTTGGTGCCTCTGTCTGCTTATACAGTTCCTGAGTCCACGCTTGGTGGAGGGGTGTTGCCCTTTTTTCCTATCTACAGAGAGCGACTACTTAATCCTGAGTGGGGACAGGTCTAATCTCCTCACCTGCTGCTACAGTGGTTACCTGGATAATAACCCATGTTTGAGAGTATAAATACATACTTACCTTTTATAACCACTTACCAGTACATACTACACTATATTGGGCTCTCGGTGTCTCCATTCTGTATTATAGCAGCCATTCTGTCTATGTGTTGGTGTCTACCAATGTGTGTCATTATTATTTATTGGAATTATATAGCACCAACATATTATGCAGCGCTGGACAATAAATAAGGTTACAATGATAATATGTAAATTGTGGTGTCCATTTCCCATTAGTGCACACCATTTTTTTCCACAGAATGCAATTGTTAGCTTGGATGATTCGATCACGCCCCATTCCCGACGGCTATATGGTCCATCAGCAGCAAGAGGAAAACACAGCATGTGCGACCGCAAGTGCAGCGTGATTGCGATTGTGCTTGTAGTGGAAAAGGGCCCCTAGTGATCATTGTACAGCTGCTGTACACATGCTGGCCTGACACTCAATTCTTGGCCATGGCGGTCGTTATAGTCTGCCATGGCGGAGTTCAGACCAGCATGCAATAAACTATCATTTTCACATTTTTTTTGTGTTAGATTGAATTTTTTTTTCCTTTCATGATGCAATATGTGCTCCGTCCAGCGCACATATTGCATTATATTCTTCTGATCACAGGTTTCCTTTAAGAGTACTAGAATTACTAATGTTCATGTTCTTTAAGAATACTTAAAATACCATTGATGAGAGCCTCCTTAGCACAGCACCATATTTCTGGTTGCCAACTTGTTTTATTCTAATGAGCAAAGGGCTTCTGTGGGTCATTAGGTGATCAGACTCAAACAGTTATTTGAAGTGGGATCCTACAGAGCAGAGTTAGCATCAGATGTGTCAGTAGTTTCACGATACATCTTTTATTCAAATCATAGTGGATACAACAGTGACTAAAAATTCTTTAAAATCTGTATGCTGCATGAGCTGGTTAGAAAAGTAATAACTGATGATACATTGATGTAATAAATTGCTGAATGTCCTCACCCTCTAATTAAACTCCTGAGCTTCATAACAAAAGTAAACAGGAGGCTAGTTGGTTTTAATTGGAAAGACAAAATAAATGTGACAAACCCGCCATTAACTTGATAGAAAGACTTCTTTGCTGGTAAGATATGTGAACTGTCACAAATTTTTCCACCTAACATCCTAATGCATAAGGAAAAATATCACTAGTAATGGTTATTAGTTACTGAAAGTAATTTAATTTGGCATGATAGTGCTTAGTTTTTAAGATTTGCAGAAAGCACTCAATATTTTAATTGCAAGAAGTTTTGAATCCGGATGATACTTTTTTTTTTGGTTTTATCAGTAAAAGCAAAACTTTTGCTTTACTGGGCAACAAGCCCCCAGCAGCTGTTCTGTCCTGCGCCGGTCCTCCACGAGCCTCCATTCTACCGCTGTTGCTCCATTCTGCTTCTCGACTTGTAAGTCGAGGCCAGCGCAGCCCTGCCAAGTGTATCCTTTCTACTCGTTCATGTCTGCAATTGCGCTATTGCGTACTGGAATGTGAAGAGAGGATAAACATGGCTAGAGCCATGCAGGCGCAGTGGCCCAGTGGCAAAACCAAAAGTAGCTGCTGGCGGGAGAACAGAGGCTCGTTGAGAACCAGCGTGGGACAGGACGGCTGCTGGGGATTTGCAGAAGCCCCAGGTAAGTGAAACAGCGTGTCTTTAATCTATCGTCAGTTCCGCTTTAAATGCAATTTTTTCCAGACTGATTTGCTGAAATGTTGCAGAAGGGTCAGAAATTTCATGAAAATGGTGTGAGCACACTAGTGACTACTTTGTTGATCAATATTTCTCACCCTCAAGTAGTGACTCATAATACTATGGCCGTTATTCAATTACCTTTACTCCTGTTTCTCCTGAATTTTCTCACATGCTATATTTTCACACTGTGGGCCATATGCAATTCACTCTTTCACCTGTGTTTTCTCCTAGGTGATATTTTTAAACTTGTCGATAAAATGCCTTTTAAGCCCCCAGAAGGCAAGAGAATTATTAAAATAATTTTGATAGTACTTTTCCACCAACTTTTTGGTGCTTTTTTAGTTGAAAAGTACTGGAAAGTTATTTAAAATCAAAGATGAAAAATTATCTCCTAGGAGAAAACTCAGGTGAAAAAGTGAATTGCATATGGCCCTGTGGCCCATATGCAATTCACTTTTTCACCTGAGTTTTCTCCTAGGAGATAATTTTTAAACTTGTCAATAAATTGTCTTTTAAACCATCAGCAAGCAAAAACATACTCAAAATAATTTTGATAGTATTTTTTACCTACCTTTTTTCATTGCAGAGTGCTAAAATGTTATTTTAAATCAAAGATGACAATTTTCCTCATAGGAGAAAACTTAGGTGAAAAAGGGAATTGCATATGGCCCTCAATTATTTAAGCCCCTAATAAATGAGAAAAATACTGAAAATATCACAGGTCTGCAAAAAAGCTGTTTTGGTCATTCCACCTAATCTTTATGTTTTTTGGTGAGCTGAATCCTAAAATGACCTCCATTTTGTCATAGGACATCACGTTTCCTGACAATTTATGTAACTCTGTTACCTAAGGCAATACCTCAAAATAAATGGAAATAGACTTATAAAATTAAAATTTTATTACATTTTTTTCATGAAAGTCCTATTTTGAACTGAAACGAGTTCACCTACACACACTAAATTTGAATCTTCTTCTGTGAGGCGCCTCTTGGTGCATTTATGCTTGTGAGTAGCATCTGGAATGTCTCTCTGAAGCATCCAGCAGTAGTCTGCCATCATTGTAAGGCTCCATTTTCCCTGGTGTCTCCTTTCCATCTCTGTAATGCCTTGGTGGAATCATTCACCTTGTTCCTCACTCACAGCTCCCTATTTTTCCAAAAATTACATACCTCCCAACTTATTGAGATAAGAAAGAGGGACGCTTAAGTCACACCCATACCACACCCCTGATCACGCCCACAGCATACCCTTAGTCACGCATACCATAAAGATTGTATAAGAAAAATATGTTGTTGTTTTATAATTCATACCACACTGGTCCTTTCTATCCTGGTTCATTTTCCTTCATATTACCATTTGAAAATAAGAAATATATTCATTTAAACGATGGGAGAGTCAATTAAAGTCCTATTAGATTAAATTAAACACATATTTCAGTAGATAAAATACATATATTTACATAGATCTGTAAATGAGTCCTGAAAGATGGACAAATGAAGAAGAAAGAGGGACAGAGGTACTGAGTTCCCAAAGAGGGACTCTCCCTCCAAAAGAGGGACAGTTAGGAGCTATGAAAGTAGTTAAGGTGGGACTGGAGGAAATGCACTTTCAAACTCTCCAGGCAACCTAAAGCTTGAAATGCTTTGTTTTTGAAGTGAGGATCTTTGTTATTGCCTAAACATTTCTGTATGAAAAAACTTAAAAATTTGATACATTTGTGTAACGATTGGTGTCAGCTAAACAGATTTTCTGATTATTGGTGATCTGCAGTGTCACCAATAATACAGATGCTATACCTGATTATGTGGTGATCTGCAGAATCACCAATAATGCTAGTATAGCCAGACACAGGACTACCAATGTGAGATAGTGTTTGGTGCAACAGTAATGAGGAATATGAAGTCTCCCGAGGAGCGGGTGATTCAGACAATACTGCAGCCTCTGATCACCTGAGGAGCAGGCGAGTCAGGCTGTACTGTAGTCAGTGGACACCTGTGGAGCAGGTATCACCAACTGAGCTACAGAGAATCATCACCTGAAGAGCGGGTGATTAAGACTATACTGCAGCCAGTGGACACCTGAGGAGCAGGTGTTACAGACAGTGCTGCAAAGGATATTCACCTGAGGAGCAGGTGATTAAGACTACACTGCAGCCAAGGGACACCTGAGGAGCAAGTGTTTACAGACAGTGCTGCAGTTGAGCTTCACCTGAGGAGCAGGTGCAAAGCCACAGATCCCTCGCCAGTGGCTAGGCCCACTGGTGTGGCAAGAAGGTCAGACAAGCAGAGTAGGCAACGTACGGGCAGATAAGGTACAAAGACAGAAGACTGATTCAGTGTTAGGTTCAGGCAAGGTCGGCAACATGAATCAGATGAGCAGAGGTACAGAGTCAGTAAGCAGGAGAATAGTCAACAGAAGCAGAAGGTCATAACAGATAATACAATAAACTAGTACTTTAAGCTATCAACAGAATCTGGCTAAGTGTGGATCCACATCTCCGGCTGGTTCTAGCACACTTTGGGATCTGACTAGGTCTGAGTGCTCACACTTTAGCATTTGCAACAGCAGACACGGGACAACTGACAGACCACAAACAACAACAACAACAATAACAGCAGGAACAGTCTTTAAAGGGACTTTTTGGTCCCTTGTTGGTGAATTGCAAGGAGCAGAACACATATGGAAGCAGCTACTCAGCACTGGATATCAAAGAACAGCTTGTCCCCAGAGCAGCAGCAGCGGGATCAGTGTTAAGTTAACATCTACCCGGTGGATAGCAGCAGCCGCTGCAATGTCCATCTTTCCGCTTGTCCCCCGGCAGCACCGCAATCAGTGTTTCCATCTCCCCGGGCTGATAGCAGCAGCCACTGCAATGGCCATCTTTCTGCTTATTCCCCGGCAGCGGCGCGATCAGTGTTTCCATCTCCCCGGGCTGATAGCAGCAGGCGCTGCAATGTCCATCTTTCCGCTTGCCCCCCGGCAGCAGTGCGATCAGTTTTAACATCTCCCCAGGTGGCATGGCAGTAATCAATGTAAGATCGGTAATGCAGGTCCGCTCTGGCTTTGTCCCTGTATCAGCCCCGTGTCCGCTAATCCAGGCAGAGAGGAACATCTTTAGCCACGATGGTCGCAGTGTCCATCAGAGGCCACCATACCAGGTCTATAGGACACTCCTGGACCATGGATGCACCTAGATTTAGTTTTTAGTTTTTTTCCCTGGTTTTTGCCCTCTAAATCTAGGTGCGTCTTATAGTCCGGAGCGTCTTATAGTCAGAAAAATACGGTATCTGTCAATATACATAAAGAGAATGATTCTGTGCTTCCCTGTTTTAATCCGTAAATTATCTATCTACAACTGGCTTAATTTGGAAATGTGACATTGTCACTTAAAATGTCATTGTTATTTAGGAATTGTTAATAAATCTGTGGGTAAGCATACAATACCGTTTGAATCATTAGTCCCTGCTGCTGAACTTCTTAGTTTTCTGACAGTAGACAGTATTACTTTGAAATCTCTGTACTGCTATGGGTACCAAGTAACTTCTTTAGCAGCTGCTGTTTCAGCTTTGTAATATTCCAGTATCTCTTACAGTCCACTTTCAGTGCAAGTTTAAGATTTCAGATGCTTAGAGTACAAGCTAGTACCTTAAAGGACCTCTGTCGCAAAACTCTTAAAATGTAAAATATATGTAAACATACACAATTAAGAAGTATGTTTCTTACAGAATAAAATTAGCCATAACTTACTTTTCTCCTATGTTGCTGTCACTTACAGTAGGTAGTAAAAATCTGACAGAACCGACAGGTTTTGGACTAGCCCATCTCCTCAGGGGGTTCACAGGGATTTCTTTATTGTTAAAATGCACTTAGTGAATGGCAGTTGCTCCGTCCAACTGCCAAAAAAGGGTACAGTGAGCAGGGGGGCTGGTCAGCATCATTGTATAAATCTTTTTCAGGGACTGTGTTTATCCTATACTATAAAACCGCTGTGTCGCTGCGTCCTCCATCCCTGTGTCCGCACGTTCCGTGTACTGCACATGCGTGGCATATGGGTGGACTTGGGAGAGGACGGACCAGGGGGTAGGCGTGTGCGCGCGCAAGTCACGGGCGTGTGCGCATTTGTGCTGACCAGCGGCGGCGACAGGGGCAGGAGGGGAGGAGATTTGGAAGGGGAGAGGCCTGGCATCCATTTTTAAATGGGCCTTATATCTAGTAAAGAGAAAAGGCCATGCTGAGAATGACCTATGGAGAGATGGACTAGCCCAAAACCTGTCGGTAATGGCAGATTTCTACTACCTGCTGTAAATGCCAGCAACATAGGAAGAAGTAATTTAGGGCTCATTTTACTCAGGAAGAAAAGTATTTCTTATTTGTATGTGTTTAAATTTTAAGATTTTCACAACAGTTCCTCTTTAACTACTTGCTGACAGCTTCACGCCAGCTTCATAGCGATTGCCGCTAACAGACTGTTAGATGGCGAAACCGCTGTGTATTTACACTGTACAGCGCTGTGATCTATAGCCCTAGTGACCTATCCCCCTGGGAAGCTCAGAGCAATCAGCTCTCATAGGCTGATGTCTATGAGAGCTGATCGCTGTAATGGCTGGCGGGGGGAGGAAGGGGGGATATAAAAATAAGTAAAAAATAGTAAAATGTATTTTAAAAAAAAGACAAATAAATAACACAGCAGTGATCAGAGCCCACCAACAGAAACCTCTGTTGGTGGGCAGAAAAGAGGGGGGTTCATATGTGTGCTGACATGTATGGCTCAGCAGCACACAGTTAAAGCTGCAGAGCCCTCATTTGTAAAACATAGCCTGGTCACTTGTCACTTTTTTTTTAAGCTTGCCCTAAGATAGAAATAACTTTGATCTGGAAGCTGTAGACTGACTTTTATTAAAACACTTCTGACATTAAAAAAGAAAATGATTCAGGATTGGCTAAGTTCCAAGTTGAAAAAGTCATGGCACTATGTACAGCAGGGTACACAGAGTTCATGGTTTCTGGGTGCAAGGCACAAAACTGAGAATTAGAACAGATGTTCACAGGCTTAACAAGGTGCTAACACATTGTTGTTGTTGTTGTTTTTTTATTTTTTTATTTTTCAATTCAAAACTCTTTCTGATGCAATATGCTCACTTTATGTTTTTCTACCATATCATTAAGATGATGGTGAGGATGACAGTGATTTTCTTTTTGCAGGCAATTAAACAAGAGGGTTTTGGCAAAACACAACGTGAATGTTCCCTTTATGACCTAATGAAGTATGATGATTACAGCGGTGACAAGCATTTGTCCCTGGATGAATTCTACAGAGCATTTAGTAAGTACTCTGCAAATGTACACTCTGCAGATATGTTTTATGGATGTCAAGGATACATGGAAATGAACATTGGCTTAAGCTGATTTTATGTAACAGAATAGAAATTATCCAGCTGTCCAGCTGTCAGTATGACTATACCTTTATTCTTCCATATTTTGAAAGGTTAAGCATGGTATGTTATGGTTGGAGATATATGTATGGTTGGCTTATATATGTATAGCATTAAAGGAAACCTGCAATGTCTGAAAAAAAAAGAGTTTCACATTCCAGGCTTCTGCCAGCCCTCGGCAGCCTCCCTGTGCCCGCGCCGTCTCTGAATGGTCCTCCGGTCCCCCGCTGTGGCTCAGTTTGGTTATCAGCTCAGTGCAGCCCTGGACGTGTGTCCTTATTTGTGTTACCCTTGCCGAGAGCGTCCTGCGCATGTGCAGTACAAGGTTTTTTCATACTGCATCTGTGCAGGACACTCCGGGCAATGGGAGCACGAACAAAGTAGCGCACGGCCCGGGCTGCGCAGGCACAGCTGCCGTCGACTTGCCATGGCCAGGGACCGGAGGATCGTTCAGAGACTACACGGGCACAGGGGACTGCCAAAAGCCTCAGGTAAGTAAAACTATTTTTTTCCCCAGACATTACAGGTTTGACTTGTTAAATCAAAAGTCATATTGCTCTTAATGGACAACTGTGTTTAAAAAAAACAAAAAACGGTTTAACTGAAATCAGCCTTCATGTAAACCTTCTCCACAGTGTGATGATAGGGTCCGCAGCTAGTGACACACTCCTTTCTGGTCAGAAAGTATTTCACTGGGATTCCCATTATTCCGCACATGTGCACTGTATTGCACTGCGCTCCCATCGTGCACACTGCCTATATTGCCCATTAACTTGCATTACTGCATAATCCGTGCAGTAGGTGTGTGGGTACTGGCAGGCAGGTGGTGGGGACTGGCGGGTGAAGACTCTTCAATCAAGATTTAAAGGAGAAGGGGAAAAAAATAAAAGAAGAAAAAAATTAGAGATGAAACAATGAAGGAGCAGAAGCAGAAGAAGAAAGCAGAAGCCCCCCCCCCCCTATGTATATCTCTACCTTTATTCAATAAATAACTACAACATTAGCCCTCTATACCTATTTTACCTGAAAGGGGCAGGCTATCTGGGGGTCACTTTATTTGTAGAAGAGGGGGAAGCTTTGTCACGTCTCTCCCACAGAGTTCCCCATGTAATATATTATGTGGGCTGGTATGGCTAGTATGGTGGAGCCCCACGCAGGTTGACTCTGTGGTGTAGAGAGCTACATGTTGTTTTTTTAAATAAAATAAAAAATTGGCATGGCCCCTCCCATTTAAACTTTCATTAACCCCTTGTTATCCATGCAGGCTGGAAAAGCCAGGATGGCTGAGTAAACCTGCGTGGGGCTCTGCCTTACTAGCCATACCAGCCAACATGGTCCATAATATGGGGAGTCTGTAGTAGAGGGGAGACAAAATCTCCCCCTTTCCTACAAAGCCTTTGTCCATATCATGGACAAGAGGCTCTTCTCCACCCCTAGTGCCCAAGAGGAGGTGGTGGGCACATATATCCTGGGGGTCTTATGCAGAATCTGGAAGCCCTCTTAAATAATGTGACCCCCAGATGTCCTGGCCCTTCCAGGTAAATAGTTATAGAGGGTACATTTTTACCCTATACCTATTTATTGAATAAAAGTACAAATATACTTTTAGGGTGAAAAAACTCTTCTTTATTTTTCATGTTTTCATGTTACTTTCTTCGGCCTTCTTCTCCTTTAGCTCTTCTTTAACTTATTTTCTCCTTCCTCTCCTTTAAATTTTGATTGAAGGGTCCTCACGCACCAGTCCTTGACACTTGCACACTGGTACCCATGATGTATGCCTGGCACTGCTGGCACGTTGTTCCCAGCCGATCGCCACCCGCCGTGGTCACTGTCAGCAGGGCAGCCATCGGGGGGGGGACAACTGACACTAGAGTGAGGGGCCCTGCCATTATTATTTTATTTTCTACTAAGGTATCCTTCATCATCAGGCTTGAGGATGTGTGAGGGGCCCCAACATTTCTGATGGCGGCCCTGGCTGTCAGCTTCTTCTTTCTTCTGTAAAGCTCCAGCTGTTTGAATGGCTCACTGGGTCTCCCCATTTATCTACTAGGTGGCCCACTGGTAATCAGGTCCTTTGGCTCAGGATGATTCTCATTGGGCCACCTAGTGAATAAATGGGGAGCCCCAGTGGGACATTCAAAGATGCTTCTGCTGGGGCTTCATAGAAGAAAGAAGAATAGAAGATGTCAGCAGTAGCAGTCACAGCGGGTGGCGCAGAATGATGGGAGTGACATGCCAGCAGTGCCTGGCATACAGTGCAGATGTTGGTAAGGGATTTTAACCTTCCTGGCGGTAACCCCGAACGTAGCTCGGGGTAAGCCACACAGGAGGATTTCTCAGGCCATGCTGGGCCGATTTGCATAATTTTTTTTTTGCTACACACAGCTAGCACTTTGTTAGCTGCGTGTGCACACCAACCGCTGCCGCTCCGTGCCGCTACCCGCCGCGCCATGGCGACGGGGGAAGCCCTCCAGGAAATCCCTTCTTTGAATGGGATTTCCTGATCGCAGGTCACCGGAGGTGATCGGAGCGGGTGGGGGGATGCCGCTGCACAGCGGCTATCATGTAGCAAGCCCTAGGCTCGCTACATAATTTCAAAAAAAAAAAAATAAAAAAAAAACTGCTGCGCTGCCCCCTGGCGGTTTTTAATAGACCGCCAGGAGGGTTAAGCCTGTTGGCTCTTGCAGCAGACATCGGGTGCATGTGCATCTCCAGGGAGCAAGCCAGCAGGTCCATGGTGCTGAAGTACTGCACCACAGCTCAAACCTCACTACCCATCACCCGAGATATGGGAGCATAGGTCAGGCTTTCACCTGAGTAATGCTCAGCCATTGCAAAAGTGAAACCAGCTATTTGATTTGCCAGTAATCCTTGTGTGATGGCCAGGTGACAAGTAGCTTGCATGTACAAGGTATTATCACCTACAATAGGATATGGCCCCATGTCTCTAGTAAGCATAAACAGTCATTTTGTGAAGAGTGCCAATGCATCTCCTGACAGGAGCTTTATTTTTTTACAACTTGCACAGGATGTGGGCGCCTGCTGCTAATAGAGTTCATTTAACCTTTTTTAACAGCACTATGGTGGTATATGCCAGTATTCCCAAATGCCATGCAAATTGACTGAATAGAACATGCTCTACTTATCCACTTTAAATGGCATTCACTGTTACAACACTGCCTAATAGGGTTCATTGAACTCTATTGCTAGTGGCTACATATGTTCCAATTAAAAATGTGGAAAATGCAGTTATTGTTAGTAAGTATGCAGGCACTGTTCATGTGTTTGTGTTATACTATTAATACTGTTAATATCTATCTATCTATCTACAGTATCTATCTATCTATCTATCTATCTATCTATCTCTCTTTCTATCTAATTATCTATTGCTCAGGAGCAAAGATCTGCAGATTTCGGAAAATGTTGTACATATATTAAATTGTCATGTAAATTTCTTAGCGGATATTTTTGGGACATATGATTTTGAGCGGAGGCTTAACTTGTAAAAAAAAAAAAAAAAACTGTTAAAAGAAGTGTTAATTACTTTTGACAGATTGACAATATGGGGTCTAGCGTGCCTTTATCTGTTTGTGGGAAAATCTCAGGTGTCTTAGAACAAAAAGTAGCAAGTGCAGTTCATTCGTGAAAAGCTGTTGAAAACAACAGTAACTGTCTTTGTTATGACACCTTTGAAAATGCCATCAAATGCTTGGGAACTGCTAAGAATAATGCATTATTGGGATGGCAAGCAAGACCTGCTAAGTACGCAAAGAGCACAAACATTTCTGAAAACCTGGAATCGTATTTTTCTGGCAGAGATGAATAATCTGTTAGAGCTTTTTTGAGGAGGTAATATGTAGTAACTGGAAATCCCATTTCCATGACTACTTCTTGACGTCTTATCATGTTTTAAGGTATCAGTCTGTTTCAGTTCTGGAAAAAAAAAGTCAATAAAGAGGTGGTGTTCATCGGTGTTGTTTCAATTTAATGATCAATACATGTAATGGATGCAAGTTCTCTGGCTGTATGGATTTCCTCACTATGTTTCCTTTTTTTAATTAGCCACAGTTCTTTAGGGATACTGCAATTATGTGTGTACTCTAATGAGCTATCAAGGGCAACTGCAGTGTCAAAAAATTGTGTTTAAAGTAAAGATGCAGTTTGGTAAAAATTATCTGTATGCTATATGCATATAGAGGTGTTCTTTACCAGCATAGCACCAATGAAAAGCTATTACAATGGGTAAAGGAGGGCCTTTACTAAATTTTGCAATTAATACTTATGCAATTCTTTTTGCTGTTATGAGTACATATACATGTGCAGTATCCTGTGCTTGTAATGTTATATATGCAGATTAACATTTTTGGATAAGCATATTACTGTTATGGACTTGAAATATTATTACTAGTATATTAATAAGATAACATTTGCAGTGCTATTATTATATTTGCCATGGTAAAACCACCTTTTCGAAAATGTAGATACAGTTGATAGAAGTTGTGCAGACCATTTAGCCCTATTTCAGAATAAAAAAATAGATCAAGAACACAGAAATGGAAAATGAAAAATTGTCAAATAGTATCAGAGGGAGGAGAAAATGCCACCACCACACAATGCCCTGCACTCTCTGTTGACCAACAAAAGTGGGATGTGCATTTGATTTCTGTCACTGATCTGAGATCTGGGTGAATGCACTTCCTAAATGATTTAATAAAGGATACATAAGTCACCTTAGCAATTCACCAAATGAGCTGATTGTTCCATATAGCTATCCAGACATCTTTATTGAACCTTTGCTTGTCCCAAAGTATTAAGGGTCAAAATGTTTAGGAGACTCAACTGCTTCCTTATTAATTCAGAAAACAATAGGTTATAAAATATTTAATATACGCTCTAAAGTGGGATGAAACTCCAATCTCAGGTGTCATATAGCTTGTACTTGGACCAATACAAATTGACAGGAAGTCATTCTGATTGATCCAATTTCAAGCTGCATATAATTTACATGAAATGGAATGCAAGGAAATATTATTATCATGTCATTGATCACCTTTAGTTGATAAGCAATAAAAAAATGCTGTTGTATTCAGTGATGAATGATTGAAAACAAAGAAAGGTGATGGATATTTGGGAAGGCCACTCTTATTTCCCAGATGCCATTATGCACCATTTCAAGTTTAAAATTAAAAATAGACAAATCTTTCATTTTGCTTCTTACTTCTCTGATATCCATTATAAAACTGAGTCCATTTTACCATGAAGAGAGGATTATAAATTCATACTAATAAAGTCGGGTAAAAATTGCCTTGAGTTTCTGAACATTAGTATGCAGATGCTCGGTTGTATTTATTGCCAGTGATATTTGTAACATATGTGTAACAGTTGTTGCATTAGGCTAGAATACCGTGTAACTCTAATTCAATTAGAAATGTTATTCTAGTGGATGATAAAATGCATTAGACATAAGAAAAAAATGAGACCATAACACTGTATTCAACACTGGCCAACGTGGATCAGTTATGCTCTCATTTAAAAGTTTAACTTTCAGAATATATTCTTCACTAATTTATTAAAATATCAGTTTGCTGGATATGGATCTCTTTTTTTCATTTAAATAGTCCTCTGAGTAAGGTACTGTTATCTGTCATAATTTGTTTATACTAGTGTTGTCCAAATTTCTGAGAGTGCACTATGGATTGGAGCCCTAACATCTTTGAACTTTAGATAGGACTTCTCCCACACTGTTGAACTAAGACCTGGTAACCAGTGCCAGACCTATAAGGAAGCTGACTGAATCATGTTATTCAGGTGGAAAACTGTAGAGCAGAGGTCCCCAAACGTTTTGGGTCGAGGGCCGGGTCAACACACTTCAGACTGCTCAGGGGCCGGAGTATACATAAAAGAATGTAGAAATCTTTGTGCACCAGACAGTGAAGCATACCCAGGTGACAACCTGCAGTCCAATTGGACAACAGTGTCACCTGGTTTGGAATTTGAAAACCAGCGAATTACTGCTTTCTGGCTACATTCTATATGCAGACCACCAATATTTAAAGATGTAGCTGACCGCATCTGCAATACATTTTGTGTGTGGGGGGCCGGTAAAAAAGCCAAAAATGCCACAGGGGGCCACATTCGGCCCACGGGCCTTAGTTTGAGGACCACTGCTGTAGAGGGTGGCACTGAGCCAGTGTTTCTCACAGTATCCTTCTGCTTTAAAGTAGCAGTATTGTACCATGTTAGCCTTAGCCCTCTGCTCTGATTTCAGAAAGCAGAGATTAGCATACATACTAAACAATGGTAACAAATTGCTCATTCAATTATAAATAAAGTTTAAATTTAAAGTGTGGACAAAATGTCCAGTATTCTAGATGGTGCTGCTGACTGATAAATCAGGTGACCAGGAGGAGGATTAAAAACAGCCAGTATGAATGGCAAGCCAAGTCATGCACGAGGTAAAACATAAGTGATGGATAACTGCACAAGTAAACACTGAAATGCTGCACACTGCTTATTTGCTTAATTTATAGATGTTTCCTGCTGAGCTGTGCCTTAATCACTGTGGATGGGTTGTTTTATCTGCAGGAGATCAGTTCCTGGAATGCTTAGTAACTCTTAGGTTACCCTTCAGTACTTCACACTATATAAGATGAGAATTGGGTTGTATAAGTGGATGATTCCACATAAACCCTTGGGGTATCCATCAGATCAATGTCTAACTGCCACTGCCTCATATTGAAGTTGAGAGTTTGATGTCTCATACTGAGTCCAATGTCCTATAATAACAGTATCAGTGACATATCATCGTTGTCACTCCATATGGCATGTGCTCTCATGTAGTATAATAATATGGCTGCATGCATGTATGTGCAATGCAGTGCATGTGTATGTATGTGCAGTGTGTGTGCCCTATATGTGTGTGTAGTGTATGTGTATGTATGTGCAGTGTGTGCACTATTTGTGTGTGCGTGAGGGTGTGCATGCTGCCCCATCCAGCCACCAATCAGAACTCCACAGTACACTATCAGAACCAGTCTAGCACTCGTTTAGCTGTTGGCACCCAGCCATCCAATTACCCACTCAGCCGTACACTTGTCAGTACCCATTTACTAGCCTATCAGCACCAAGCTACCCACCTACACATCTGCACTCCTAGCCAAACACCTAGCAGCACCCACTCACTTACTCATTGATCTATCAGCATCCAGCCAGCTACCTACACATCCACTCTACTCTCAACCGTACACTTACCAGTACCCATTATCATCCAGTCAGCCACCTACACCTTTATACTCAGCAGAGCACTTATCAACACCCATTCACTCACCATCAGCACCCACCCACCCACCTACACATCCACAGTCAGCCATAACCCTATCAGCACCTATTCACTCCCCTATCAGCACCAACCCATCCACCTACACATCTGCACTCAGCTGAACACTTATCAGCACCTATTCACTCACCAACAGCACCCAGCTACCCGCATACACATCCACACTCAGCTGTACACCTACAAGCACCCATTCACTCGCCAATCAGCATCCAGACAGCTACCTACACCTCCCCACTCAGCCGTTTACCTATCAGCACCCATTCACTCGTCCCTCAGCTCCCAGCCATACACACACACACACACACACACACGAAAGGCAGTGCTTTTTCCCAGCAAAAGGTCTTGAACCTGCCATGCTGCTACCCAATCTTTACTATTGGTTAGGCTTCCAAATAGTGTTGGTGTTTGAATTTTGAACATCATTCTGAAACATACACCCAAACAGAACAAATCAGCACTATTCAGCACTGAACCTACGAGTAGAGTGGTGGTGGTGTGTGTGTGTGTGTGGGGGGGGGGGGGGGGGATTCACAGGTGCTTCACAACACATTTCACATGATTCTGCAACTTCCTCCTTTCAGCTTTGGAAGGGGGAAGCATGGAGTCAAATGAAATGCACTGTAAAGCACAAGTAAGTGAACTCCCCAATTTTTTTTTTTTTTTGTAGACATGTAATTTTACACGGGTGGAATCTTTTGGGTCAAAAGCAGGCAGATACATGACCAGTCAACACTGATTCTGAATAGTGATTTATAGGTATGATAGGATAGACATGTGTATGTACAGTGCCTAGCACACAAATAACTATTCTGTGTTCCTTTTTTATTCCTCTGCCTGAAAGAGTTAAACATCAGGTATGTAAGTGGCAGTTCCTGTCTGAGTCAGGACTGGGTCAGACTACAGTGTAACCCTCAGTTATAAGAAAGTACAACTATAAAATAATTTCCTAGCGGAAAATGGCTTCTGACAGCAGGAAAGAGATAAAAAAGTAGTTCTCAGATTTTAGCTCTGGCATACTTCAATGAACGAGTCATTGAGCAAAAACAATAAAACAGTAACAACATAAAAAGTAGATTTAAATGTAAGATAAAACTGTGGAATATTTTAAAAAGCCATTTTTAGGAAAAGGAGGATAGATACAACTGTTTATTTCATCAGTTTATTTTTACCTCAGGCGTCCTTTTATCTCAAGCCTTGACAATAATTTAAAGTGCATTCAAAAATGATTAGTGTGAGTTACTGTTTTAGCATACAAAACTATGCAGAGCTGTGGTTTGTGTGATTTTAATTAGATTTCACCTGCAATTTGATCAGAGCTAGAGGATGCTATGTAATTTACTGAGGAATATTAATTATAGATTGAGTTCAGAGATATAACGGCTATATCACCTGAGTGAGTTTGAATACAGAACTTTCATGTTTGCACCTTTAAAAGCTTCACAGTCTTATCTCTCTACAAGATAAATGTTTGCTATACAGTAATATGTGAGGGAGCTTTTCTGAGAAAGATTTGTGATTGTGTAATTGGCTTGAAGGTTGTGTCCATGCTTCCTATATAAGTATTTGCTGTTTGCCAGTAAGTTTAATCCTTCCTTAATAATGGCCAAGAGTATTTCTCAGAAATCTTCAGAATTTATGAGGATTTTGTTTATGTTGTTCATAAGAAGTCAGGTCATGGTGCATGTCCTTAAATGTCCTGAAAACAAAAATACTTCAAATGATTTGAAGTGACTGGTTAACAATAACCTGCACTGAGTTTTCTTACCAAATGTAGAGATTTAGAATATATATGATGGACACCAAGCAACTTCTTTCAGATAAATTACGGTACTTGTATTTATAGTACTGCTGATAGGAAAAATTAGTTATTGTTATCCGTTGATGCAGAAAATAAGAACACTCGGTCAGGTGAGGACACGTTAAGACTGTTGATTTAATACAAAATATACTGCAGATGAAGAATTGGTAAAGCAGGAAAATAGACCAGCAGTGCAAACATGGACAGATGAACCTTAAGCTAGAGAACACGAAAGGTTACAAATAATTTCTCCTTTCAATAACAATATTAACTGCTCTGCGACCGCCTATTGCCGATGGGCGGTAACAAAGTGGCACCCCCAGGACCACCTAACGCCAAGTGGTATCAAGTCCTGGGGACGGAGATTAGCAGGGAATGCGCATGCGCATGCGCAATCATTCCTTGCCGAGACCCGGAGCTAGCAGGCTGTTTAAAAAAGCGACTATTTGTATTTGCGATCTAGCGCAGCGATGTACAGGGAACAGCTCTGTCACTCTGCTTTCCCCAGGAGTGGCACGCAATCTCGTCCCTCTCATAGACTGATGCCTATGAGAAGCTATCATAGTGATTGGATCTCGGGGGAAGGGAGGGAAGGGAGAGGAAAAAATAGCTTTATTTATTAGAAAAAAAATAATAAAATTAATTTAAAAAAAACGCAGCAGCAATCAGATCCCAGCAACAGAAAGCTCTGTTGGTCGGCAGAAAAGGAGGCAAGATTCATTTAGCTGCTAAGTTTAATAACTGAGTGTTAAAGCTGCACAGTGCTGTGCTGTAAAAAATCGCCTGGTGATCACTAGGGGGGTGTAAGCCTGTGGTCCTCAAGAGGTTAACGCTTGTTTAATTACACATGCATATTTTGATACCCTGATCATTTTATATAATTGTCACTAACATTGTTTACAGTGCAAAATGAGTCATCCCCAGGCTTTAGTATGGGATTTTATTTGTTGTCAGCACTTCAACAGATATATGATAACCACCAGATTTGACTAACAGATAGATCCCTCTCTGATCAAAATCTGATTTTCACTTACTTTATTATTATTGGATTTCAATTATTATTAACCACTTCACCACTGAGGGGTTTTACCCCCTGACCACCAGAGCAATTTTCACCTTTCAGCGCTCCTTCCATTCATTCGTCTATATCTTTATTATTACTTATCCCAATGAAATGAACTATATCTTGTTTTTTTTCGCCACCAATTAGGCTTTCTTTAGGTGGGACATTATGCCAAGAATTATTTTATTCTAAATGTGTTTGAATGGGGAAATAGGAAAAAATGTGGGAAAAAATTGTTATTTTTCAGATTTCGGCCATTATAGTTTTTAAATAAAGCATGCTACTGTAATTAAAACCCATGAAATGTTTTAACCCATATGTCCCGGTTATAAAACCATTTAAATTATGTCCCTATCACAATGTTTGGCGACAATATTTTATTTGGAAATAAAGGTGCATTTTTTTCAGTTTTGCATCCATCCCTAATTACAAGCCCGCAGTTTATAAAGTAACAGTGTTATACCCTCTTGACATAAATATTTAAAAAGTTCAGTCCCTAAGGTAACTATTTATGTTTTTTTTTTATTGTATTTTTTTTTTTTTTAATTACAAACAAAAAAAAAAATTGGGGAGTGTGGGAGGTAATGAGTTAATTTATTGTGTAAATGTAATGTTTGTATATGTAAAATGCTTTTAGGGTGTAGTTTACTATTTGGCCACAAGATGGCCACAGAGTGTTTGTTTACATGCGACCTGTAAGCGTCCGGAAGGACGCTTACAGGAAGCAGTAGGAGGCTGGGAGACGCACAATGATCTCGCTGTTTCTGAAAGAAGCAGCAGATCATTGCGGGGGCTAGATCAACGAACAGGACTGGATTTTCCCGTTCATTGATCTCCGGGCGAGCGGGCGGCGACGTGCACGAGCGGCGGGTGCGCGCGCACGAGCGGCGGGAGCGCGGACTGCGGCGGTAGCACGGAAGGTACGGATTTCTCCGTCCCTGGTTTTTTAGGAGGGAAAAAAGGGGCGGAGAAATTCGTACCGCTGGGGGTAAAGTGGTTAATATTGTTGTCGTTATTATGATATAACCAGTGTTTAAAACCAGGTCTCTGACCAACGTTAGTAGAAGGCATTGATGGGCATTGATGGTAATAAGGAAACTCATCTCAAGCCTTACCTCTTTGGTGTACTGTTACAGTCTATGAGGTAGACTGAAGATATCATTAGGGTCACAGCAGTTCTTGTACTAACAAGATCATCTCTAGCTGCAAATCACCTGTTTGCACTTATAATAATAGCTGAGCTTGCTAGGGCAGAATAGGCATTGCCCAACCATAACATTTTAGCTACTGATGAAACATCATTGTTCCCATTGCATTTAAGCCCAGCAGCAATTGCAATGGAAAATATATGTGGACAATTTGTCACTGATGATTATGTTACAGGCAGGGGAATATATATTACCCCGCTATCACCCTTACTTTGCCATACACTGCAGCAGCTAACGGCGCCAAGCTGTCAACAAGATGCATTGGTTTTGATGAAGAAGTGGTGAAACAATGAGCAGCTTGCGGGTAAGGGCTGCTATAAGGTTTATAGCAGGAAAGATCAAACTAAAATGGCAATTGAACTTTGTGTAATTGGTTCAGTTATCCTTTAAATGCGATTTGCATAGCAGCTATAAATGAAGACTGGCTTTTAAAACATGACAAGCATTTCCATAAACTATATGAAAAACACCTAGTAATTGTCCCCTTATCCCTGTATTCCTGTGCAGAAATACCCATGTCTGATCTGAGCCCAGAGCTGAAGCATTCTATGGAGGTTACAGCACAACTGGATCAGGTGGCTCAGATGGGAAATTACTTTTTTCCAGAACATGTTTATTTAACACTCCAGTTATGAGTTTTAAATAAGCTTTTGCAGAGTCTTATAAATGATGCCAGACCACTAGTCTTTCTATAAAAAAATAATAAAAAAATGTTTTTGCTAATGTGCCTCTTATCCCTGCGTATCCTATGTAGAATACATGTCTAAGCAGTAGAGTTAGCTGTTTCCAACCCACCTATCAGTGCATTTAATCATCTCCTCTCTGTGTGAAAGCTCTACCACAAATCAAAACACACTTCTATGCTAGCTGTAGCCAGTTATCACCTTTCTCATAGTTTTCTGAGGTACATTCTTAGATCAATTTAAAGGTTAGTGGTCTAATAGTTCATTACAGGGACAGTACTATGTTTTTATGTTATGAAGCAACAGTGCGAACACCATGTGGAGACATGGATTGGCTAAAAATTGGTAATGGTGTGAGGCAAGATTGTATCCTATCCCCCTTCCTGTGTAATCTTTACGCAGAAGTGATCATGAGAAAATTGGATCTTGAGGAAAAAGAAATTGGCGTGAAAATTGGTGGACAGAACATGAGTAACCTTCGGTATGCTGATGACACAACTCTTCTCTCAGAAATGACAGATGGTCTGCAGCATCTGATTAATCGAATCAAAGATGAAAGTGCAAAGGTTGCCCTCCACCTGAATATCAAAAAGACCACGATCATGACAACAGTAGATGACGGCAATATTAAGATAGCAGTTGACAATAAAAATAGTGCAGTGTGTGCAGGAATTCACCTTCCTCGGCTCTCAGATCGATCAAAATGGTGATTGTAGTCATGAAATAAAAAGTCGGATAACCCTCAGCAGAAACGCGCTGGTAAGCATGAACCAAGTATGAAAAGCAAAGACAATGCTAAGACTGATCAGTGGCAAAAGGCGACAAGGCCACCAGAGAACGCGTTGGCTTGACACCATCAAAGCTGACACAGGATTTAGCTTAAGGCAACTGGCAGAAATGGTACAAGATCGGACAGCATGGAGAGAGCTAGCCCATAGAATCGCCAAGAGTCGGACACGATTGAATGGATAACATCATCATCACTATGTTTTAGCTGCCTGGAGTTGATTTGAAATCTCCCCACAGCCCAATCCTCCTCACACTCACCTGTAGAGTCCTTAACTTTGAGAGTCACATGTACCCCTTTCTAAACAGAACCCCTAGAACCTTTCTGCAATGATTGATGTCTACGTTTGCTGCCTAAATATCGGTCCTCCAGGCCATACTTTTCTCCATAGATTTGAAATTAGGAAACATTCCCATACAAAACACGACACCACATTGCACTATGTCTGTTGACGCTGCTACGACTCCATACACTGTAGTCAGCTACCCTGACATAGCACAGAATGGGAGAGGAGAATAGAGGCAGCAACAGTTACAGAGTAAGGCAAAGGGGAAGGGGTGGTGCATGAACAATATCCCTCCTTCAGAAGGCACTGTGGACAGGCAGGGCTTTGTGACTATAACATATACCAGTCAGAAAGATCTTACACAAGCCAAGGGGTCCGTAAGTATGTTTTTTCTTTGTGTGGGTGTGAGTGTGTGTGGGTGTGTGTGTAAGGGCCGGGGGTAGGATTTTTGATACTTGAGTATTTAACTATAGGTAAAGATATTCAGATTGCTGCTGGACCTTCCATTTTACTCCAGGAACTGATTTGAGCGTCTCATGTTAATGAACAGAGATGGCCAATAAAATGCAAATAATTCTGACTTGTATGCAAATTAGTTCTAAATTGTATACAACCTGGATTTGGGCCTCAAATGAACTTCCTGTCCATTTGATTGGCTATTTGCTTGCAAACTGCAATTATTTTCATATTGTATTGATAGCCTGTCCACTTTAATTGGCAAACAGAGCATAAAAACAGGACTCTAATAACACACTATTCATTTTTAAAATTAACTTTTCTAAAAGAAAAAAAAAATTGCCAAAATATTGTCATTACTTTAAAGGTGCCCATAATCGGTACAATTTTTTCACCAACTGTGATCTTTCGATGCGATTTTATGATTGAATTGTATAGAACATTTACCGTTTATGAAGGCATTCGATAGGGAACGATTGTTTGGTCGATTGCTTTATAGGATAAAATTGATCCGAAAGCTGGAATATATGATCGAATTTGAAGAAATAATCATTCAGTAAATGTAAAAATTTGATAATCATCTTTACATTACTTCTGATCATTCAAATCGTATTGAAAGATCGCATTTAGTGAAAAATTGTACAGCTAATGGGCACCTTAACTTTCCCTAATGCCATCTCCAATAGAAATCAACATAGTTGAACCGTCTTTTCCCTCTAGCAGCCTCTTCTTGTCCTCACACTTTGCCTGCCTAGTATTATAACTTTTTCAGTGTGTGGATAATGTGACCGGTATAGATGGCCAATGGGGTGCTGATAATTAACTGTAGACAAACTTAGTGCAAATAGTATGCAGTTTGGGATTGAGTTAATTGAATGTACTTCCTTATAAATTGGATTGATCTAAATTCAAGCTGCTTTAAATTAATATTAACTATGCACACAGGCCAGACATTTTAGAATCTGACTAGCCATCCCTAGTGGCCAGTAACACCCTTGTATATTGACATTATAAGCATGTTAGGAGTTCTGCCATGTGCCATCCCTGCAGTATACTCTAGCACAGTGTGGAACATGCAGTGGATATGAATGGAGAGTTCCATTACTTCCCCGCAGGGAGAATTATTTTCAACTCCACCCAATCAAATTTGCTGATTGCAATACTTTGCATGAGTTTACAGCCACATGAAGACAGTCTGACACTGGATTTATTTCCAAAAGAAACTGTACTATTTGCTAAAAAATTATATTCTTTGCCTTGTTTCCTGAACAGTTTAGACCAAGATGTGGCAAATGTCGTACAAGAAACTTGTTGTTGGACAGAACTAGAAATTGGCACATTTGATGTATTTAAGTAAATGGTTGAAAAGGATTTACTTAGTTGAGCGGCTGCACGTTTGGATCTTCCACTTCAGTTCTGCTATGATCATCTAAGCACTAGAAAAGTTTAAGCTATTGCTCATTTGGAGCTGTGGCAGGATACGTCTGCGGCTAAACATTGCTCCATTGACGTGAAAAGTGTGTATTCTTATACTAGTGTCCATGTACATCATTGCCCAAACATTACAGCAGCCTGACAGACTCATTTATGGGATTGGGGTGGCCAGCAATGACAGTTTTCATGGCACTGCAATGGGCTAATGGGATTTACAAAAAGACCTTGTGCCTACTCTCAAGTCTAATTATTCCATTTGATTATTCCATTCAGGCTGGTATTCATAGACAATTTGATGTCCATGTACATGAGGCTAAGTCTTGTACGTTATGTTAATTCAGATTGGCTGTACTCTGCAAAAGAGGGGTAACAAAACATACCCCCTTCTGCAGAGCACTTTTTGTAGGGACAAGGGGTGCGTCGACATTTCAGGTGTGGAATAACACCTCATGCAAGCCCGCAGGGGGGGGGGCTGGGTTAAGTAGGATTTTTGTTAAATTCTGTGAGCCCCATTTAATAACGTTGAGACTACCAGATGTCTGCACCCTCCCATTAAATAAAAATAAATAAAAAGAGTACTCTCCTTTTTATATCTGTACAGTTTCATTTTTCATTTGAATATTTCTTTGTTTTGATCTAATTAAGGTGGCCATACATTTGTTAGATTTGCAGCAGATAGATCATCAGATAGATCTCTGATCTATCTGATGTGTTTAGGAACATTTTTTACTAGGAACAGATTTCCAATAGATTTCAGTATGAAATCTATTGAAAATCGATCTGATGGTATTTTTTTGCCATCAGATTTCCATTAGGTCTAATGCAAAATCATAAGCAATCTCAACAGATCGACCTAGATTTTCCAGCATGTCATATCGATTGAAATTGATCGAAATCAGCCGCAAATCGATTGATCGGTCATTCGATTTGAGGTTGATCGATCGATTTTGATCGATCGGCCGCTAATCGGCTCAGTGTATGGGCCCCTTTAGTCTTCTATATACTTCTTATTTCTAATTTCTTTCTTAACTATTCATAAATTCTTCTTCTGTTCTTCTATCCTCCTTTTCTTTTGTTCTTCTATTCTTTTTTAATCTTTAGAGTAGCTTGTACTTGCTACACTATGAAATAGTAGTTACCAAAAGCTCAGTAAGCAGCCCATTTAAATTTTAGTCTATTCGCAGGTATCAGTAGGAATTCAGATTGAAAATTCAATGTGTAAAGTACTTTCATTGTGCATTTTGCACTTGAGTGCTTCTACCATCACCAGGAGTAAGTGAACCCCCATATGTCACTGCAGGGCATACAATGTGTATGCACATGTCAGATTTTGGTTTTGAAAATGTGTAAACAATGTTATTTTTAGTTTTTTGCAACATTTGCATCTTTACTTTTTTTTTTTTTAGTGAATGACTTTTAGTTACTTTCTTTCTTGTATTATAAATGTAAAAATTGTGATTATAGTCCACTGTGATAATACAGCAGAACCCCCACAGCATATGTAAAAAAAAAGTTCACTGACTACCATATCACTATTAAATCCTCTGACAGTGTAACCAAGGTGCTTCAGTAGTTATCACTAAGGATAGCTAGAATATATTTTTGTGTAATGTGAATATGTAGAAGTTATGAAGGTTAGTCTCATAAAACAGGCACATAGACATAAACCCTTTCATGTATGAGTAAACTGCACAGATGGACAATATTAGATTATATCCAATAAAATGTTCTTCAATTCAGAAAGAAGAAGCTTTTAAAGTAAATGCTTTGAGTACCCCATTAACCACAGGTATTGAGCTTGTCCTAGGTATAATACTTCTTTATTATGACTATATTTCACAATTTGTCAGCAACTTATGATTAAAAAGTTTGTTTAACAAGGCAGGATAAAAAGCAATGATGCACAGTAAATGAGATCATACTTTCATCAATTTACAAGAGCCAGAAAAATGCAAGAATTATGCTGTTTGTAACTATGGGCTACTGCTCCTTAGTGACAGATTTAAAATACAGGTATCTGCGGTTTTCTACTCCCTTTATTATCATGTTTACCACAACCAGCATTTGGTAGGGATGTAGGGTTAGGGTTTGCTGGAGGATAACGACCAATCGCTATTTGCGTTAAAAACAAATGTTTCATTAATCTTCGTTCGCTGTTGGCATTCCTTAAGTAAAGCAAGCCCAAAAGCATCTTTGCGTTGCCCTCCAGTGACCGCTATCTGTCCTTTAACAGACCAATGGCAATCCTGAGGACTTTTAATGGCCAAATTAAATTTGTATATTTGCCAGGGATCATTTTTCAGCAATATTGTGGCTGTACAGCCATCCCTGGCCAAAGTGTTGCAAGTTCCACCAGGTTTCCAGATGGTCATAAATAACTGCGTACTACTGACCACCTGGAATGGCGGCGGGAGCACGTTTGTTTGTGTGCACCTCCCACGGCAGCACTGGACTCATATACAAATCGAGATAAACTTAGCATAGCTCTATCTGGACGACTTTAGTTGTCTAGATAGGATAAAGTGGATCATTTAGCTCTGATACAGTGATGTTGTTTAATAAACAAAATCAATTGTTTATGACATTTAGAAAAAAAAAGAATTGAATACAGATTGGCAAGCTTTCACATAGCCAGCTTGCATCTGGCAAAGAAGCTTTCTCGGTTCTTGTGCAGAGAATCAATTCTGAACCACATTAGGGGATATGAAAATGTTGTTTTGTGTACTGATGAGATCCATCACAAGCATGCTCCTAATTTTTTGCTGAATGCACTCATGTCATATACTGAGTAATTAATCATTGATTCAAATTTACATTATATATATATGTGATGGAAAGATTCACAAATGCTTATCTAATGTTTGTTTTTAGAATTTTTTTGTGTAGAGAAATGTGTTGAACATTTGGGAATGAATGATATAGAGTTTATCATCCTGTTGTGAAAATGAAATGTGCAGATTGCAGAGAAAATGGATTTGTTTTGGTGTGATCTGTCAGTTGTTCTAGTTCAGGAAATGTACTTTTTCAAATACCCAGAAACGCCTTACATGCCATGGAAGTGTGTCAATATTGATTTACAGCATATCTCATTTGATGACTAAAGCTACACAGACAGGCAGTATTTCTCATCTTGATGAAAAATCTTGATGATCATTGTTGATTGTCCAGAACAACGGTATTAGGAATTGAACAGAAATGCTGTCTGTTCTGTTCTACGCAGAGAAGTGCCGCCTGCTGGGGTAAGGACTATGTGCAAGTTCATTGTAATCCATCATGACAGATCACTAATCAGCCATGCAGATTTTTGCATAAATTGATCACAATGGACTGTCTCTGGCAACACTCTAGCAATGAAGATCTAGCGTCTGCATATAGCTTTAACTAGCCTAGGATCAGGTAAGATTTTCTATAGCTTTGCTGCTTTCAAAAATAGTTGGAGGGCTTAATTCGTTTTCTACATAGAAGACCAATTTAATGAAGCTTTTACAAGTTTCAGTCTTGCAATGCAGTGTGTAGTGTAAATTGTACATGTAGTAAAGCCATGTTTTATGATTTCTAAACATTTTTAAAGTTAAACATGTTTTGCTCCATGAAATTGCCTTTCAGACAGACTTAAAGGACAACTATCAAAGTCAACCAAAATGCTTAATGTCATATATATGTCTAGTAATTACAATACATCGTTGCATAACTTATGTGAAGAAAATATGACTGCGGGTATCACTATGGGGGACTGCATCATTCAGATATAGGGGCCATTCCCAACACATCCCACATACAAGGACAGTCCTTACTGGCTGTAATCTTCTGACTAGATTGTCTTCAGAACGACAGAGAGAAAGCAGAGATACAGCATCAAAACATTCAGCTGCACCCGAGCAGTGTGTAAATAACTCATCAGCTTTGGCTCTGTGTGCTTTGTAGTAATCTCAATCAGAAGATTACAGCTTGGGAGAACTCATTTTGAATGGTGGGTATAAGCATTCAAGAGCAGGAAGAAAGTAAGGATCCTTCTCTTTAACCACTTCGCCTCCAACATTTTTTTCCCCTTAAAAAAAACAGAGCAATTTCACCTGTTAGCACTCCTTCCATTCCTTTGCCTGTAACTTTATTACTAATTATCACAACAAAACAATCTATATCTTGTTTTTTTTTGGCCACCAGTAAGGCCTTAAAATAATACATGCTACCATAATTAAAACCCACACATTTTATTTGCCCATTTGTCCTGGTTATTGCAACGTTTAAAATGTTTCCCTAGTACAGTGTATGGTGCTAATGCTTTATTTGGAAATAAAGGTGAAAAGACAAGACAAGACAAATAACATTTATATTGCGCTTTTCTCCTGGCGGACTCAAAGCGCCAGAGCTGCAGCCACTACGGCGCGCTCTATAGGCAGTAGCAGTGTTAGGGAAACTTGCCTAAGGTCTCCTACTAAATAGGTGATGGCTTACTGAACAGGCAGAGCCGAGATTCGAACCCTGGTCTCCTGTGTCAAAGGCAGAGCCCTTAACCATTACACCGTCCAGCCACTAAGGGGCATTTTTTCAGTTTTGCATCCATCACTAATTACAAGCCCATAATTTAAAAAGTAACAGTAATACACCTTCTTGACTTTCATATTAAAAAAGATCAGTCCCTAAGGTAACTATTTATGTATTTTTTGGGGGGAGGGTAATTGATGAGTGTGGGAGGTAAAGGGGTAATTTTAAATGTAAAAAAAATCTTTTCATAAAGAAAAAATGTTTGTAGATGTAATTTACTATTTGGCCACAAGATGTCCTCGCGCATAACTTCCCTATGCGTGCTATTACTACACAAACAGGAAGTTATGCGTGGACATGTAAAATATTGTCTTTTATTGAATGACGGCGCCACCTCTTTGATGGCCGTGGTCATTCACTCGGGGACGTTACTGCCACCGATCTAGCGATCGGTGGCAGTAACGAACGCGGGAGCACACAGGGTGTGAGCGGGAGTGTACAACACCAAGGGACATAGTACCTTGTCCAGGGGAGGGGAAGGGGGTAAAGCAGGGAGGTAGATACTTGTCTCGGGGAGGGGAGGTGGTTAAAGCTACACTACAGTTGAAAAATCTCTTGGCTGTTCTCATATGATCGTCAGATAGTAGTGTCGCGCTCAACATTCAACAGTGTTTTGTGTTTATAAAGTTTTAAAGTTCATCAGTCTTTTTTCCATCCACTTATCCAAATGCTGCTCTTCCTTACATAAAAAGCAATCAAATGCGCTCACCAGAACTTGTAGCTGATTAATTATAGTCAGCAATAATCACATGTACTGTTCCTATTCCTCCTGGTCTTCCAGTCTCCAGTGGTTAAAATACTCGGAAGTAAGCAGAGAGAGGCAAACATAGCGTAATCTTGTTATACTTAGATCACCGTGATTCCACTCCCCACTGTGCCAAATACACCTCAAACACACCGTGCTGGAAACCCTCCCGTGTGTGATAAAGGCTATGTTATCTGCTCACCAGAAGCTTTGGCTGATCACAAGGAACCAGCAACCACGTTTTGTACAACCGTTCATAGGCACATCCAGCTTCTTGTCCCTTCAAGAACCTTTGTGCTCTCTCCTCAGCAGTCATTAGTGAATCCACATATTCCTGTCATCCTGCTGCTTGGAATTCAGTCTTGAATGTATCTGTGTAAATCCAGGAACAGATGTATCTGCAGGTATGTCGGTCTTCTTCCACAGTTTGTGTTCCAATACACTGCTTCTTAAGAACAAGCGACACCCATGCTAACCTTTGAAATGATAAAGAGGAATTGGAAGGTCAGGTGAAAGATCAGGCAAGGAGGATTTATCCTGTATAATTTCCAGCAGTAACTCCAACATCCACCTTCAGGGATGCACTTCACACCAGACCAATTCCCCTGGTGGTCAGAAAACAGCTTATAGTTGGAGCTAAGACCACCTGTGTGCAGGAGGTGGGAACTCCCACAATGCAGTAGTAGGGCCCTACTAGGACAAACTAAAAAACAATCACCTCTAAAGAGGTATGACAAGACACTAAAACAGGAGTGGAGGTGCTAAATGAATAAAAGATAGGCTAGTACAGCTGTTGATCTTATAAACAGAGAGGTAATCTTACCTCTCTTGAAAGATTTGAACCAGTCTATTGAAAAAGGTCTCTTATTTGATCACATATAAAATGATTGCATACATGTCACACTATGTGCATGTATGAATGAATGTGATCAAATGGGACAATCCATTACCCACAACATTGGCTGAGGATCTCGTTCAGCATTCTTATGACTTGTTTTTGGAGTGGGAGAGATGGAGGGGAGGTTTTAACTCATCAAATCACTGCATGAGGGGCACCACCTGTTTCCGGTAACATTACCTGTTATGTTTGGAGTGCTCCCAGGACTTTAATTACAGATGGCACCTCTACCATTCAAGCTTGTCATGCTATAAGTGCGTCTTATCCAGTTCGGCCTATTTGGACGAGCTTCCTCGTCCAGATAGGCACTACTGCTGCCGCCGGCTGGTGCGCGCGATCGGGCGCACCCCCGGGCGCGTTCCCGCTGCCCGCCGCTAGCCCCCCGATCAGTGAATGGGAATATAATTCCCATTCACTGATCTAACTTCCCTGCAGAAATACCGACGCTTTCTCTCCAGAGAGCGCGATATTTCTGCCCCCAGGAAACTTCTCCCCAGTATTTTAGTTCCTGGATGCGAGATCGTTCGCATCCAGGACTTTTTTCACTGTGGCTATCTTGTGGCCAAATAGTAAACTGCACCCACATACATTTTTAATAAAAAAAAAATATTATTTTACATTTAAAATTAGCAGTTTCCCTCCCACACCAAAAATTACCCACATACACTTTTTTTTTATTAAAAAATAAAATAAAAAATACAATTTAAAAAAAAAAAAAAACAACGTAAATAGTTACCCAAGGGTCTGAACTTTTTAAATATGCATGTTAAAAGAATATGTTATTATATTATTTAAAATTATAAGCTTATAAATAGTGATGGACGCAAATTGAAAAAATGCACCTTTATTTCTAAATGAAATATCGGCACCATAAATTGTGATAGGGACATCGTTTAAATGGTGTAATAACCGGGACAGATGGGCAAATAAAATACATGAGTTTTAATTACGGTAGCGTATATTAATTTCAAACTATAATGGCCAAAAACTGAGAAATAATGAATTTTTTTTCATTTCTTTCTTAATCTTCCTGTTAAAATAGATTTAGAAAAAAATAATTCTTAGCAAAATGTACTACCCAAAGAAAGCCTAATTTGTGGCTGAAAAAACAAGATATAGATCAATTCATTGTGATAAGTAGCAATACAGTTATAGGCGAATGAATGGGAGGTGAACATTGCTCGGATGCATGAGATTTTCGGACTGCGGTGTTGAACCGGTTATAGTCCGAAAAATACAGTAGCTTGACTCGAGGAAATGGAAATGAATGATTATGAGTTATGATTGCACCTAATCACTGCAGAAATCATTATCTTTACCTAAAAACAATTGTAAGAAATGTATTAATCATTATTGCTGAATATTAATATGAATGTACCATAGAGTGGCAACAAATAGTTTGAATGATGTGAATGAGCAAGGTCAGAGACACCACTGAAATCATAGTAATATTTTAATGCAACAATGGTAACAAAGAACTGTGCTTGATCACATCATTGCATGTCACATGTTTTCTTTTAGAGGTGTAATGAGAACAGTTTCTCCTCCTAATAATTGATCTGTGCCATTTTTGCACAATCACTACCATTCCTTGTGCCCCTCTGCATTTACAGTAACATTTGTAAAAATACAACTACTATGTACAGTTAGCAAAGGCATTCCCATGTGTAGTCACAGAGATTTGTAAGCTTCAACATCTGTAAAAATGGACTCTAACTACAATGGAAGTCAGTGACTATTGAAAAGCAGCTTCCGCTGGCCATTCAGCGATGGCATTAAAATTATGCACTTTATTATCTAAATGAAGTACTCACATGTCTAGACATGCAATTAGCTATGAATACTTGAAAGTAAAAACATAATGCAAACTATAAACAGCTGCAAAATGGAACATGTCACAGATAGCAAAATACAAACGAGATGGAAAACTTGCTTTGATGCTACAGGTAAGAAGTCTTTATAGATATCCAGCATAAATATAATAGGTTCATGCTTTTAGTATACCAAATGACCACTGAGAACTTGGGTCTTCATAATAAAAGCTACAAAAAATTCTGACTGCATATTCAACTTTGCTATGGATTCACGTTTGTAGGATTTCCTTTCAATTATTAGCTAACATTTTGATTCTGTGCAGCCCCTTTCAGCGAATCAGCAAAAGTAGAAAAAAAATAACATACCAGTGTGTTGAACAAAAAATAAATAAAATAAAGAGAGATGAATAAAATGGTTTTATATTTTTATATTGTATTTATTTATTTAAAAAATCCTCAGCTCAACGTTCCTTGCAAAAAGAAATACAATTTGTTACAATACACTGTATATCAATTGATAGCAATTGTATAATTTAATATTGAAAAGTACATTTCCTAATCAATTTGCAACTATCTATAACTGTTTACATGAACTTTGACTTCTTTGCAACCAAAGTAAAAGAAATTATACTTGTTATACACAACAGAACACCCCTACATTCAAACTCAGGCAGAAAGCATTGTTTCTCTTTTTGCAAATCTTGGATTGAAGTGTAGCAGACTGACAGCCACGTGTCTTGTAAGAAACGCTTTACTTTCGGTGTATTATATATTCCTAACAGAACAGCATAAAGAACCACAAAACGTTTGCTAAGCCCCTGGAATATTTATAGCTTATCTGCAAACATTTTTTTAAATAAATGAGCAGCTCCAGTTTAATTACATTAAGTGTTAGCATATGCAAATTAGCTTTATCTAGACTGAAGTGAAATCAAGAATTTTAACCATTGAGCAGGTAAAGATTTTTTTCTATATTGGGAATTTATGGAACCCCCATTTGAGTTGTTATTGCTGTCTATTTTCATTCTTTCGTGTCCCAGTGATCAGTGGCAGAAGTAATTATCTACATTAGGGCACAGAACAGAAAACAAGGAAATATTTTGGTAGAGAAGATTTCTGACGCTCCTCAAAATCTATGGCCATCAGTCATTGTCTTCAATAGTGAGTCATGACTAAACAAAGTCCACATTAGAGCCATATTTGTAATAAAGCAGGAAATTAAAGAAACTGTCCTAACAGAGGATACAGATAGAAGTAATAATCTAATAGAAGTTAGAACTGTTACCAATTTTAACAAAATTTCAGATAGCATTTAGGTTGGAAATGGGTTTCAGTAGCAGTAGCCCTGCTCCTTACCAGCAAATGCATGTCAACCCTCGCCCAACACCTGGACACTCTTGAAGGTAGGTTCCAGGAGCAGCTCACCAGCAGTTAAAACAAACTTTCAATCCAGTTTCATTAAAAAGTATGCAAGGCAGCAGTAAAAAATAATGACACAAAAAATAGCAATACTTATCAGGCACATGTAGGTATAGAGGTGCAGAGGTATATTCGACGGCCGTTTTGCCCCCTAATTAGGGCTTTCTCAAGACCGAACACCCCTGTCCTGTGGAGAGCCTGACTATATAGTGCAGTGCCCACTCCTCTCCCCCATTCGCACACACCCGATGTGCACTCCCCCCCAAAAAAACCAATTGCCCAATTGGCTGTCTCCACCTGGCCAAATGCCGCCCCACTCACCTGCCAAAAAATTACAGCGGGCAAACTGGCCAATCGGGAGAGGTAATGCGGAGGTGTCAGCCATAACATTTATCTACCTTGGTAGGTCTCTTCTTGAGGCAACCTATTTGGGGGATATGTATGATTCACTGTTGTTGTTGGTTTATGTAGTACAATGATGATGGTTGATGGAGGGGTCGGTCTTATCTAACCCTTACAAACAACCATTTTTGAGTCTACAATGAATATCATTTGTATATGAATTGTATGTTATCCCATTTATTTCCTTGTATCCTATGTAACAGGTTGAGCAGTCATAATAAGTGACGGGGTGCTGGGGGGTAACCCCTCCCAGATGGGTCACACTTTGAGACAACCTGAAATCTTATAGTGCTGTATACACATATATACATATATTTTTTTGATGTGTTTACTTGTTTAGTTCCTTATATATTGACTCTATAGGATGGGGTGTGTTCCTCTGTTTTAACAGTTCTTAGTGTTATTCATTGTTGTGTGCTTTTTTGTATTTTTCTAGTCACTGTTAATAATGATAAGTCCTTCTGTGGAGAGCAGGGCTTGTGTGCAGTGCGTGCCTCCTTTTTTAAGGTTATTGTAGTTTTTTGTGCTGCCACTAGATGTCAGTAAAGTCTACACTGACGTCCCATACGTGCGACGTTGTTTACATCTTACGGCTGAGCTAATGCCGGAGTTTCCTTGAAACGCAATGCGCTCCGGCTCTATTAAATTTCTGGCCCAATACGGACCCCGCCGCATCATTGATGTTATGGCTGACACCTCCGCATTACCTCTCCCGATTGGCCAGTTCGCCCGCTGTAATTTTTTGGCAGGTGAGTGGGGCGGCATTTGGCCAGGTGGAGACAGCCAATTGGGCAATTTGTTTTTTGGGGGGGAGTGCGCATCGGATGTGTGCAAACGGGGGAGAGGGGCGGGCACTTCACTATATAGTCTGGCTCTCCACAGGACAGGGGTGTTCGGTCTCGAGAGAGCCCTAATTAGGGGGCGAAACGGCCGTCGACTATTCCTCTGCACCTTTATACCTACATGTGCCTGATAAGAATTGCTATTTTTGTGTCATTATTTTATACTGCTGCCTTGCATACTTTTTAATAAAACTGGATTAAAAGTTTGTTTTAACTGCTGGTGAGCTGCTCCTGGAACCTTTCTCCCTCTTGGAAATATTGGACATACTACTTATACATTTCTGGATGTTGCACCACCGCTGTGAATGTTTGGGCAGTTATATACTAGTGTGCACTCGTTACAATCTCTTTCTATACCACACTCTTGAAGGTAGGCTTACATCAAAATGATCCCTTCATTTACTGAAGGTAGAAAAGAAAAACATATGAGATTCAACTTTATACTTTTCAAGACTGCTTAAGAGCTTTTCTGTGTTTGTGTCTGTGTGTAAACAAGAAAGAGAGAAAATGGCAATCCATCCAATTAGTTATAACATGAAAACAGACAAAGGCCGTGATTTACTGGTGCAACATTATTGTTGCATTGCGCACTACCCATAGGCTGCCGTGCTGCGCACTGTGTGGGGTCCTGTGCGCGATGTAGCTTTGTGGGCTATTAGTACCAGCAAAGCTACTTATGGGGCACAAAGTGGCTATTCACTTAGCGCCGCTTTTGTGAATCAAGCCCCTGAGCTTTAAGAATTCCATATTGTGCATTTAAGGATGAACCGCATCATTACTAAGCCGTGTTTCTTGTGCTATTATGGTGCTTGATCTTTTAGAAACCATTGAATCTAACTTGTATATTAAACTGTATAAGATCAGTTCCTAGTAATCACTAACTTTGATAGAATCCTGATTTACCTGATCTTTGTAGCAGTTCTAGAAACAGTTTCAGAATGCTCAGCCCTCAGTGGAATGCAGAGATCCATGCTTTGGGAAAGAGCTTATCCAAAGAACCACACAGCAGCTCACTGAGCAGTTCTATTCCTCCCATTATGGATTAGGGAAGCACACCACAAATTTGCTTTCTGCAGCTTTTTCCCAGTCCATTAGGACCATACAATCCTCTCAACACCAATTTTACTGCATGCCTGTATTTATACAGGCATTTTACAAGTATTTTACAAGAGAAATGCATAATGTAACCATAGAGACATTTTTGATATCACTGTGTCTAGTTTGTCTGTTGCATTTCCACAATGCTTAAACCAGAAAGGCACCATGTTTTTGGACAGTAGATGCATTGTCAGGGCCGGATTTACCATAAGGCACTCTAGGCACGTGCATACAGGCGCCTGATGATGGAAAGGCAGCCCTCTCCCCTCCCCTGTGCAAAGTCCTGATGAGAAATGTAATGTAAATAAGAGATTACTCAACCTGTTCTCAGCACTCAACTGACAAGATCTCCCTTCAGTCAGGGGCACCTCTTGCTACCTAATACTTGGGGACACCTCTAGCTACTTAATATTGAGTTTCCTTTAGCTACATAATACTTGGGGGCAACTCTATGTTGAGGGTACATCTGGCTACCTAATATTAAGGGGCACCTGTAGCTACCTATGATGGGCAAGGGAAGTAAGGGAGAAGTGACAGCTGTGCCAGCCAGCACACTTGTGGTGTGGTTCAGTGGGGGTTTGTAGATTCCTAGAGAGCAAATTCTAAGGTGCCAGGACATCTAAATCCAGGCATTGTCATTCTTCCAATAAAATGGCATTCATGAGCGCTACGGTACATTAGCCCTGTATTCAATTAACATCTCTTCTGAGATTTAGCACAGGATATGTGTTCAAACCTTGTTAATAAAATACATTTTAAGCCACTGACAAGCAATACAATATTTAAAATAAATTTGATATCACTTCTTATCTACTTTTTTACTATTGTTTTTTAATTGCTAGGTGCTGAAAAAATATTTTGTAAATAAGATGAAAAGTTATCTCCTAGGAGAAAACTCAAAAAAAAAACATTAATTGAATAGCAGCCTTTGTATCCATACAATGAGGTTATGCTACTGCTCAAGCCAGTGTAAAATCGAGCCTCAGTCAACATTTGTTATTGGATAGAAGAAGTTACTACCGGGTTCTTGATTGTCCAGCAAGATCATAGTGAACCAGAACTCCTAGGAGTGTGTAAGGGGCTAAAAGAGATCAATAAGCCTTCTTACTAAAATGCCATGCAATACAGAAGTTTGCCTTCTGGGGTCTTGTGTATTTAGGATACACTGAGACGGCAGAAATTGTGGAAGCTTTACAGCATTAGTCTTAAAGTGGGCCTGAACTCTTGCACAGGACAGAAGGAAAACATAAGCAAATGCATCCTGTATGTATTTAGAGAGTTTAGCCTGTTTAACCACTTCCCGACCGCCGTATTGACAATTGGCGGCCGGGAAGTGCACCCCGCAAGGACCGCCGTATTGACAATTGGCGGCGGTCCTTGTAGGGGCATGGGCGGAGCGATCGCGTCATCAGTGACGCGATCCTCCGCCCGGGATCGTTACTTGGGCATTTTGTCTCCGCTCGCCGGCCACTTAGCAGAGCCGGCGAGCGGAGGAATCCGATACTGTAGCCAATCAGAATGTATAAGGCACTTTGTTAAGTAAACAAAGTGCCTTATACGTGCTTCCTCCTCGCCTCGTGGTCTCATTGTTGCAGAGACCACTAGCGAGGAGGAAGCACTTTGTAAGTACCCAGCACACAGCCTTTTTTTTGCCTTACAGCCCCCTGATCACCCACCCCAGGCCTCATACCCCCCCTGATCACCCCAGCAGACCCCTGCCTAGCACCCTTACACCCCTGCAAAACCCCCACCCCCCCACCTGCCACTAACTAGCGACGCTGCCCCTTAGTTTAGGTCCCTAACTGCCTCCTAGTCACCCCTGATCCCCCCCCCCTACCTTTAGATCACCCCCAGACCCCATCCCAGACTACCCCCCTGTATACTGTATACATCTGTATACAGCTACCTTACCCCCTGATCGCCCTCTGATCCCCCTCTGATCACCTGTCTATCACCTGTCCATCACCCCTCAGCACCCCCACCCATCAGAGCAGACCCTAACTGCCCCGCGGGGGTAACCGATCACCTGCCCAGGCCCTCAATTGCCCTCATACCCCCCTCCTGATTACATCCCCTGCTCTTTGTTTACATCTGTCCTCCCCAGCGATCACTAACTGATCTGCGATCAGTAACCCCCTGTGTCTGCCTCTCATCAGATCAGGACTCAGTCTGCCCCGTGCGGGCTCCTGATCAACCCCCCACCCCCTCAAATCGCCCTCAGACCCCCCCCCCTAATCACCGTCCAAGTGCATTGTATTTGACTGTGCTGCGCTTGTATTCGATTGTGCTGCGCTTGTATTCGATTGTGCTGCGATTGTATTTGATTGTCCCGTGATCTGCTTCGATTGTCCCGTGATTGTTTGATTGCCTCTGAGACCCCACTTCCCACCAACCCCCACCCCACCACCACCCCCACCCCCCATCACCTTCCGAGTGCATCAGATTTGATTGTGCTGCGCTTGTATTCGATTGTGCTGCGATTGTGTTTGATTGTCCCGTGATTGGCTTCGATTGTCCCGTGATTGTTTGATTGCCTCTGAGACCCCACTTCCCACCAACCCCCACCCCACCACCACCCCCCATCACCTTCCGAGTGCATCAGATTTGATTGTGCTGCGCTTGTATTCGATTGTGCTGCGATTGTATTTGATTGTCCCGTGATCGGCTTCGATTGTCCCTCCCCCCCACCACACCCAACCCTCCCCCCCACCACACCCAACCCTCCCCCCACCACACCCAACCCACCCCACCACACCAACCCTACCCTCCCCCCCCCCCACCACACCCAATTACCACCTTCCGAGTGCATCAGATTTGCTTGTGCTGTGATTGGAGTCGATTGTGCTGTAATTGTATTTGATTGTCCCGTGATTGTTTGATTGCCTCTGAGACCCCACTTCCTTTAACCCCAATACCTCTCAAATACTCCCTTTTTGCTAGGTAGGTGCTCTTTTTTTCTGGGTAGTCTCGGAGGAAAACCCCATAAATTTAGCAATCCACAATGGCAAGAAGGGGGCTTTCCGATGACGAGGTATACAGGTACATGGACCAGTCGGATGAGTTCTTTTGGGAAGAATCATCCGTCGAATCTTCCGGGTCCGAATTTGAACCTGTAGAAAGCAGTGGTTCCCTGACCGATAGTGATGACGAGGCTATGGTCCCGGCTAGAGCCAGGCGTACCAGACCCCAAGTCGTTAGACCGCAGGTGGCGCAGGATCCGCCTCAAGGGCAGCAGGGTGGTGCTAGCGCTGTTGATAGTTTTCTTGGTGAGGCAGGCACCAGCAGCGCAGCATCTCCTGGACTTGGTACCAGTACTTCTGTAGACCCTGGCAAAGTGGTGAGCGTCAGCATGGAAGTCGAAACTGGTACGGTGGCAAGTGCAGTAGTACCCCCGTCGCAGCCACCAAGAAGAAGACGGGCCCGTAGTACCCATAGACTCCCAGAGGTGCTGGCACAACCAGATTGGCAATCCCCTGATTCCGCCGCACCCGTAGTGCCCCCTTTCACTGCCCAGTCTGGAGTCCAGGTGGCGACAGCTCATCTAGGAACGGCCCTAGACTTTTTGCAGCTGTTCATCACCCAGGTTCTCTTGGACTTAATTGTGGTTGAGACCAACCGTAAAGCCACACAATTCATCACCGAGCACCCGGAGAGCATGTATGCCCAGCCTTTCGGGTGGAAACCAGTCCAAGTTTCCGACATTAAAATCTTTTTGGCCCTTATCCTTCACTTGGGACTAATGAAACAGAATGTATTGCGGGCGTATTGGTCTACGAACCCAGTACATCATGTTCCCTTGTACCCTGCTGCCATGTCCAGGACACGATTTGAGTCCATCCTGCGCTTCCTGCACTTCAACGACGACGAAACCTGTCATGAAAGGGGAGACCCTGCTTATGACCGGCTCCACAAAATTCGGCCCCTCATAGACCACCTGTCCTCAACATTTGCAGATGCTTATATCCCTGAACAGAACATCTGCGTAGACGAGTCCCTCTTACGCTTTACCGGGCGCCTTGGCATCAAACAGTACATCCCAAGCAAGCGCGCCCGGTATGGGGTGAAACTGTATAAGCTCTGTGAAAGGGCCACAGGCTATACATGTCGTTTTAGGGTCTATGAGGGAAAAGACTCAAAATTGGAGCCGGTCGGATGCCCTGACTACCTGGGGAGCAGTGGAAAGGTTGTGTGGGACTTGGTGTCACCCTTGTTTCGGAAGGGGTACCATCTTTTTGTGGACAATTATTACACAAGTGTGGCCCTCTTTCAGCACTTAAAGTTAGAAGGAATCCGATGCTGTGGCACTGCGCGGCCTAGTCGCCAGGGCTTCCCCCAACGGCTCGTTACCACCAGACTTCAACGGGGGCAGAGGGCCGCCTTGCGTACTGAAGACCTGCTCGCGGTGAAATGGAGGGACAAGAGGGACGTTTACTTTCTGTCCACCATTCACACAGACACGACAGTCCAAATTCAACAGGCAACTAAGGTCATTGTAAAGCCCCTTGTCGTCCACGAATATAATGTCAACATGGGAGGGGTGGACTTCAATGACCAGAGGTTAGCGCCCTATTTAATTGCCCGGAAAACAAGACGCTGGTATAAGAAAGTGTCTTTTTATCTGATTCAATTGGCAGTTTACAACAGCTTTGTTCTCTACAGTAAGGCTGGGAGAACTGGATCTTTCCTCCAATTTCAGGAACAGATCATTCTGGACATCCTGTATCCAGGAGGTGCCAGGCCCCCCCCCCCAGATGCAACTAGCCGACTGCATGGTAGGCATTACGCCTATCAGATTCCGTGTGCCCCAGGTCAACGCATCCGAAGAAAACGTTGTCGTGTCTGCAGCAGGACTGGAAGAAGGAATGACACCAATTTTTATTGTCCCCGCTGTCCTGACCAGCCTGGCCTATGCGTAGGGCCGTGTTTTGAGAGGTACCACGAGCAGGTACACTATTAGAACCTAGGGAACTCCAGACACAGGAGTAGGCACACACTCAGTGGTCTTTCGCACATTGTCGCAGGGAGAGGAGAGGTAAGCTTGAAAACCAAACGGGTAAGCATAAAAGTGGCAAGAAGGATCGGTTTCCATGCTTGATATTGCTGATCTGTCCTGGGTTGGCGATATAAGACGGCATGTTTGAATTTCCCTTGAGTGTGGACACCCCCGGTTTATATGTGATTTGGGCCTATGATGATGCTTTAATGCCACACAGAGTCATCTCTATTGGCAGGCATATTGCTGTATCCTACAGGCATAATGCTGTATACTAAAGTTCTGAGGCCCAGTCACATAAGTTGGTGGCTCACCCTGAGTGCAGGGTGGCATGGGGTGTCTCTCTCCTGAGGTTATCACTGCCATTGATGTGGAGGAAGATCTGCCATTGATGTGGAGCAAGGTATGTTTGCCGTTCATTTTTCCTTTCAGCCCAGAGTGCATTACTTGTATACCCAATATAAGGAGGATAGCAGAAACTCCTAATACTGGCCATACATGTAATGATTGCAGAGACCCTAAAATGCCAGGACAGACTCCACAAATGACCCCATTTTGGAAAGAGGACACCCTAAAGTATTATGTGAGGTGCACGGTGGGTTCATAAAAGATTTTAGTTTTTGTCACAAGTTAGCAGAATTTTTTTTTTATTTTATTTTTTAACAAAGTGTCATTTTCCGTTTACTTGTGACAAAAAATAAAATTTTCAATGACCTTACCATTACCCTCATGGAATACCTTGTTGTGTATTCTTTCCAAAATGGGGTCATTTGTGGGGTTTGTTAACTGTCCTGGCAAGTGGGCAGGGTGCTAAATTGTGAGCACCCCTGTAAAGCCTAAAGGTACTCATTGGACTCTGGGCCCCTTAGCGCAGTTAGGGTGCAAAAAAGTGCCACACATGTGGTACCGCCGTACTCGGGAGGAGTAGTATAATGTGTTTCGGGGTGTATTCTTACACATACCCATGCTGGGTGGGAGAAATACCTCTGTAAATGACAATCTTTTGATTTTTTTACATACAATTGTCCATTTACAGAGTTATTTCTCCCACCCAGCATGGGTATGTGTAAAAATACACCCCAAAACACATTGTACTACTTCTCCCGAGTATGGCGATACCACATGTGTGGCACTTTTTTGCACCCTAACTGCGCTAAAGGGCCCAAAGTCCAATGAGTACCTTTAGGATTTCACAGGTCACTTTGCGGAATTTCGTTTCCAGACTACTCCTCATGGTTTAGGGCCCCTAAAATGCCAGGACAGTATAGGAACCCCACAAATGACCCCATTTTAGAAAGAAGACACCCCAAGGTATTCAGTTAGGAGTATGGTGAGTTCATAGAAGATTTTATTTTTTGTCACAAGTTAGTGGAAAATGACACTTTGTGAAAAAACAATAAAAATCAATTTTCCGCTAACTTTTGACAAAAAAAAAAATCTTCTATGAACTCACCATACTCCTAACGGAATACCTTGGGGTGTCTTCTTTCTAAAATGGGGTCATTTGTGGGGTTCCTATACTGCCCTGGCATTTTAGGGGCCCTAAACCGTGAGGAGTAGCCTGGAAATCAAATTCCGCAAAATGACCTGTGAAATCCTAAAGGTACTCATTGGACTTTGGGCCCTTTAGCGCAGTTAGGGTGCAAAAAAGTGCCACACATGTGGTATCGCCGTACTCGGGAGAAGTAGTACAATGTGTTTTGGGGTGTATTTTTTACACATACCCATGCTGGGTGGGAGAAATACTTCTGTAAATGACAATCTTTTGATTTTTTTACACACAATTGTATATTTACAGAGTTATTTCTCCCACCCAGCATGGGTATGTGTAAAAATACACCCCAAAACACATTGTACTACTTCTCCCGAGTACGGCGATACCACATGTGTGGCACTTTTTTGCACCCTAACTGCGCTAAAGGGCCCAAAGTCCAATGAGCACCTTTAGGATTTCACAGGTCATTTTGCGGAATTTCGTTTCCAGACTACTCCTCACGGTTTAGGGCCCCTAAAATGCCAGGACAGTATAGGAACCCCACAAATGACCCCATTTTAGAAAGAAGACACCCCAAGGTATTCCGTTAGGAGTATGGTGAGTTCATAGAAGATTTTATTTTTTGTCACAAGTTAGTGGAAAATGACACTTTGTGAAAAAAACAATAAAAATCAATTTTCCGCTAACTTTTGACAAAAAAAAAAATCTTCTATGAACTCACCATACTCCTAACGGAATACCTTGGGGTGTCTTCTTTCTAAAATGGGGTCATTTGTGGGGTTCCTATACTGCCCTGGCATTTTAGGGGCCCTAAACCGTGAGGAGTAGTCTTGAAACGAAATTTCTCAAAATGACCTGTGAAATCCTAAAGGTACTCATTGGACTTTGGGCCCTTTAGCGCAGTTAGGGTGCAAAAAAGTGCCACACATGTGGTATCGCCGTACTCAGGAGAAGTAGTATAATGTGTTTTGTGGTGTATTTTTACACATACCCATGCTGAGTGGGAGAAATATCTCTGTAAATGGACAATTGTGTGTAAAAAAAATTAACAAATTGTCATTTACAGAGATATTTCTCCCACCCAGCATGGGTATGTGTAAAAATACACCCCAAAACACATTATACTACTTCTCCTGAGTACGGCAATACCACATGTGTGGCACTTTTTTGCAGCCTAACTGCGCTAAGGGGTCCAAAGTCCAATGAGCACCTTTAGGCTTTACAGAGGTGCTTACAATTTAGCACCCCCCAAAATGTCAGGACAGTAAACACACCCCACAAATGACCCCATTTTGGAAAGTAGACCCTTCAAGGTATTCAGAGAGGGGTATGGTGAGTCTGTGGCAGATTTCATTTTTTTTTTGGTGCAAGTTAGAAGAAATGGAAACTTTTTTTTTTTTTTTTTTTTCTCACAAAGTGTCATTTTCCGCTTACTTGTGACAAAAAATAATATCTTCTATGAACTCACTATGCCTCTCAGTGAATACTTTGGGATGTCTTCTTTCCAAAATGGGGTAATTTGGGGGGTATTTATACTATCCTGGAATTCTAGCCCCTCATGAAACATGACAGGGGGTCAGAAAAGTCATAGATGCTTGAAAATGGGAAAATTCACTTTTTGCACCATAGTTTGTAAACGCTATAACTTTTACCCAAACCAATAAATATACGCTGAATGTTTTTTTTTTTATCAAAAACATGTTTGTCCACATTTTTCGCGCTGCATGTATACAGAAATTTTACTTTATTTGAAAACTGTCAGCACAGAAAGTTAAAAAAATCATTTTTTTGCCAAAATTCATGTCTTTTTTGCTGAATATAATAAAAAGTAAAAATCGCAGCAGCAATTAAATAGCACCAAAAGAAAGCTTTATTAGTGACAAGAAAAGGAGCCAAAATTCATTTAGGTGGTAGGTTGTATGAGCGAGCAATAAACCGTGAAAGCTGCAGTGGTCTGAATGGAAAAAAAGTGGCCGGTCCTTAAGGGGTAGAAAGCCCTAGGTCCTCAAGTGGTTAATTCCCCCTCATTTGTGTCTAATCACAACTTGTAATCTGATCTCTCACCTGTGTGCAGAGATTGCAGATAAGCCCATTTGAAAGCACAAGCTGTTAACAATATGTCTGCTTCCATAATTCAGGAAGTAGAAACAGTGTGCATTTAATTTCTTAACTACACCTATTGTTCAACAGTCTTATTGGATGCTCTTAGGGCTTGTTCACACTACCAGAGCTTTTCTAAGCGCTTTGTGATTTTAAAAGCTCTTGCTAATGTTATCCTGTCTGTGTGTTCCTAATGGAGCGATGTGATCTTGTAAAAATCCCGCATAGCATTCATTAGCAAGAGCTTTTCGAAAACACTAGCGCTTAAATAGCTCTGTGAACAACAAGCCCTTTCTTCAGTTTTCTGTGTAACAAATATGTTTAAGTTACTGGTACAGAAAAAACATTGAGCTAAAGTTATAAGTAAATTCTATGGCTGGATCAACAGTGAGCATACATGCAAAATTATATATAAATGTAGTTAAAAGGATATTTAGCTGTGCTCTCTGGAGCCCTATGAAACAAATCCACTATGAAATTCAATTTCAAGTGATGCTACCCTGATGAATTCTAAATGTAACATTTTATATGTATGTTTGTTATATTTGATAAGATGAAGGTACATTCAGGTAGACAAAAGTAGTGCGCCTATATACCTTTAATAAAAGGAATGAATAACGTTTTATTTATGCATTTATTATAATTTTGTAAGACACCCAGAGCATCAAGAATTTAAAAGTTTTCTTTAATGTGAAAAAAAAAGAATTTCAAAGTGTAATTTCAGTGTACAAAAGCCCCAAAACCTACCAAGGACAGTTTCAGTGTTAGAGAGGTGTAACAAGAGAAAGGAAACCGCTAGGTTAATACAATGTGATTTCCTGGTGCGTCACTACCTCTGCATTGCATTGCTATGCCACGGGCTAAGTTTAGTTTTAGACTTTTAGATTAGTGTTACTGGGATGTATCATGCAGTACTAAATGAGCAATAAAGTACATGTAATTTTGCCTACAGATAGCTGAATGCCAAATTGTTTTGTTGTTGGAGCTGTAGGCTGATTTCTGTCAGCTACAGCTAACATTTAGTCCCCTATCCCAATCATACCCTCCCCTCCCCCCCCCAAAAAAAAAATACTATTCCCCCTCCATGTTCTAGTAATGACAGCTGAATGAAAAAAAATGGACACGTTTACATGACTGATGTATTATTTCAGCATTTCAGGCCCTGATATTCTGATAGCCAGAGAGGAATTCTGTACCAAAGCACATCAAAAAGGAAGAAAGAGAGAGAGGGAAAGAAAGAAAAAAAAAGAAAAAAAGAGAGAGAGAGGCTCATATGCAATTAACTTTATCTCCTGAGTTTTCTCCTAGGTGATATTTTCACAACTTATCAATAAAATGCCCTTTAAACCATCAACAAGCAAACAAATGCTTATAATACTTTTGATAGTGCTTTTCACCAACTCTTGTGTTACTTTTTCCATATCAAAATGCTAAAAAGTCATTTTAAATCAAAAAAATAAAAATGATCTCCTAGGAGAAAACTCATGAGAAAAAGTGAATTGCATATGGCCCAAAAAAAGAGAGAGAGAGAGAGAGAGAGAGAGAGAGAGAGAGAGAGAGAGAGAGAGAGAGAGAGAGAGAGAGAAAGAAAGAAAGAAAGAAAGAAAGAAAGAAAGAAAGAAAGAAAGAAAAAGATAGAAAAGAAAGATGTGTATTTACTTACTGGGCTTGATTCACCAAGACAAATAGCATGCCTTATCAAAGTTAACATGCCTTATCAGAGTAGCATAGTGAGCGTTACAAACCCGCAGGGGCTCAGGGCAGGACGAGTGGAGCTCTCATCGTTGCCAAATAGCAGGCATAAGCTCGCTATGCTACTCTAATAAAGCATGTTAACTTTGATAAGGCATGCTATTTGTCTTAGTGAATCAAGCCCATGTAGTGTACCATACATCCAATATTTTTTCATGCAGGCAGTGAAGCATTTATCTCTGTTCTATGCAGTATGGATAAACTGATGCATAATACAATCTATGGTGAATATCATGCTTCCATGCTTTCACTATAAAACAGAGATCACCCCTATGACATTATAGTGAAGTATTTTCCTTATCTTAAAGTATCCTGGCTTTAGCTTACTTAGTTCAATATAGTGACAGGTATATGTTAACATTAAGAAGTCACTTTTTTATTCATTTGACTCCTCTATTCATACATTGTCTGTTGGGCATACTAATGAACAATATAACATCTGAACCACTGACATTGATATAGCACTTCTAAAACCTTGACATATATTATGTCTGCTGCTCACTGAGTTAACTTGTCAGGATGTCAGCTTATAACATAGCAAATGTAAAAATATGATTGTAAAGGTTAGGGTTCTGTTAATTCCAGCCCTGAATTGCTTTGCTAGAGAAGCTGAAAATACAAGAAATGAAGTAAGTTGCCTGGAAACTGAATATTACTTAGACATTCAAGCACTGAAATTTGACTGTGAATTTTTTAAGTTCAAACAATGACGATATAGTTTAAGCCTGACATTTAATTTTTTTTAGCCTGAATGGTTCAAGAAATTCCCTTTACATGGTATTCTGTCATTAGACAGTAATTATGTTTGCCATTTTATATATGATTATAGATCGTTTTATTCTATATCCTTTCTTTGCATTCGGTGATGACTTCTCCCACACAAGTCCTCACTAAATTTTCAAAACACAACAAATGGTTTTGCCGTATGCCCATTGTAAGATTTAATTTATAGATGTATTTACTAGATAATGTAGGCAACAGGGATGCGGAAATATATATATATTCATGCTTAAGATTTTGTAAACCCTATATAATTGTATATAATTTTTCTGATTGAAATCTGAAACACACCCTTTAAACTTTTTGAACACTTTTTGAACAATTATTATATTTAGTCATGTACTTACTGAAAAAAAATCGAAAATCAGATGGTATTTTTCATCATTTGATTTTCATATATATTTTAGTTCTTTTGCTTCTTTCATAAATATTTTGCTTTTTTAATGGGTGTGCATTTGCAAACACTACCCTTCTAACCTGTTCCCACCTCATGCAATTATTATTATTATTATTATTTTTTAGTATTTATATAGCGCCAACATCTTCCGCAGCACTGCACAGAGTATATTGTCACTGAACTGTCCCTCAGAGGGGCTCACAATCTAATTCCCTACCATAGTCCTATGTCTATGTATGTATTTTGTAGTGTATGTGTGTGTCTAGGGCCAATTTAGGGGGGGGGGGGCAATTAACCTATCCATATGTTTTTTTGGGGGGGTGATGTGGGAAGAAAACTGAGTGCCCAGAGGAAACCCACGCAGACACAGGGAGAACATACAAACTCCTTGCAGATGTTGACTTGGCTGGGATTCTGCAAGGCGAAAGCGCTAACCACTACGCCACTATGTTGCCCACAATGCAATGGAACAGTATGATCCATGTTAAATGTGGAATTATTACCCCTTAAAAGAAAACTATCATGCATTTGGGAAAGGAAATCCCAGGTAGCTTATGGTGACCCAGAACCACTAGGAAAGTATAAAGGGCTAAATAAAGGGCTAAATAAGACCAAAAAACTCTTTATTAAAAAGCTAAAATGTATAAAAAAGATTATTTGCATATTCAGGAGAGGTGCATCACAAGAAACCATAGTTGCTCTTTTAAAGCTGAATTTATCACAAATACCATCTGTTTTAAGAAGGCAAAATTACATTTTGAATTGGGGAAAGGTTCTCCAAAGATCACCAACTGCTGTAGTCCACCGGTCAGGGCCAGTTAAGAGCAGGGGCATACCTTCTTCCTCTTGGAGGTGGCAAGTATTTAGCTGGATGCCTGCCAATTATCTTGTTTTTGACCAGCTGTCGCTGTATACAAAAGAGAAATGGACAGCGGTGGCATCCGTTTTAGCGAGGGATGTCAGTGAAGATTGGTGTATTGAAGCTGCCAAGAGCCATTTCCCCTGTCAGCGTTCCTCCCATTCATTTGTCCATAACTGTATCACTGCTTATCACACCTAAATGACCTATACCTTTTTTTTTCACCACAACTTAGGCTTTATGTGGGTGATACTTTATTTCAGCAATTACTTTATTTTCTATGCATTTTATAGGGAAAAACAAGGGCAAAAAATGAAAAAGTACACAATTTCTCCAATTCCATGCCCTAAAATTTTAAAACAAATAATGTTATTGTAAATAAACTGTGCCTTTTTTAACAAGTGTCCATGTTTGGTAGCTGTGGGTGATTGGGGGGGGGGGGGGGTTAATAAGGATTTAACAATTATTTAATTTATTTATTTGGTTTTAATTTTAGCTTTTGGCCATTAGATGTTACCAGGAAATGCTAAATCATTTTTAATGACATTTATAAATGGACAAGTCTCATGATTCAAGTTATGTCCATTAATTTTTAAGCAATTTGATTGGCTCAGGGAACACACGTTCTCCTTACGCAATAGCTGATGTGTAAATCCTGCTGTGAACACTGGATGCATATATGCATCCAGATTGATTTACTGCCTCTCAAACTGGATGCATATATGCATCCAGATTGATTTACTGCCTCTCAAACTGGATGCATATTTGCACCCAGTTGGAGTTAACAGTTTAAAGGGATACTGTAGGGGGGTCGGGGGAAAATTAGTTGAACTTACCCTTCTAATGGTCCACCGCAGACATCCTTTGCCCGCACAGCCACTCACTGATGCTCCGGCCCCGCCTCCACTTCACTTCTGGAATTTCAGACTTTAAAGTCTGAAAACCACTGCGCCTGAGTTGCCGTGTCCACGCTCCAGCTGATGTCACCAGGAGCGTACTGCGGAGGCACAGACCATACTGGGTCTGTGCAGTACACTCCTGGTGACATCAGCGGGAGCGTGGACACGGCAACGCAGGCGCAGTGGTTTTCAGACTTTAAAGTCTGAAATTCTAGAAGTGAACTGTAGGCGGGGCCAGGGCATCGGTGAGTGGCTGCGCGGGCACTGGATGTCTGCGGGGGACCATTAGAAGCCCCGGGTAAGTTCAACTCATTTTACCCCGACCCCTACAGTATCCCTTTAAGTGCTAATCCTTCTCTGAATACTATTGTTAAAGTTATAAAGAATGTCAATATACAATCCATTTTGGAAATTTGTATCTGGCTGCAAACTGAAATGGAAAGATACATTTTATTAACATTGATTTACAAAATGATGTGTACAGCATCAATCAATATTTATGTTCATTTTATAACCAAAGTGGAATTCCCCTGTAATAATTCAGATACTAAGTATTTCAATTTTAGGCTGTTAGTTTAAATGGAGACTTAACTCTGTCAAACAAAGGCACACACACACAGAGGAAGAGTGTTATGTAGGACTAAATCTAATTGTAAACTCAAGTGGAATCATTTGCTAGGGCACAACTAGATAACTGGACTGGCTGCAGTAGGTGAAACCTAAAACTGACATGAGAACTAGTAATTACCAAACTATTATCTTAACATGCTAACCTTCGCTGACCCTGGAATTGAATTAAAGCAGACCTGAACTCAGAACGTCCTCTCTGCTCTAAAAGATACACAACAGCATTATAACCTTTGAAGGGGAACTTCAGCCTAAACAAACATACTGTGATTAAGTTACATTAGTTATGTTAATTAGAATAGATAGGTAATATAATTTTTTACCCACCCTGTTTTAAAAGAACAGGCAAATGTTTCTGATTCATGGGGGCTGCCATCTTTGTCATGGGGCAGCCATCTTTTTGGTTGAAAAGAGGTGACAAGGAGCAGGAGACACAGTTCCAACTGTCCTGTGTCCTGATTACCCCTCCCAGCTGCACGTGCTAGGCTTCAAATGTCAAATTCAAAATGTCAAAACAAAAATTTTGCACCAAAACAGCAGAACGAGAGCAACAACATCAGAAATCCCATCATGCTTTGCACAGCATCAGGGGAAAAAAGCCCGGGCAGTTTTCTTCTGTGCAGCTAAAAATGAGGCTTGTATAAGAGAAACAATGTTCTGATGCTGTGAAACTGTTAAAGAAACACCAAGCCTTTTCAGTGCTGCTGAGTAGATTTTTAGTCCGGAGGTTCACTTTAAATAAAATAATTTCTTTGTTACAGCCAATACAAATCCTAAAATAGATCTGCACTGTTTCTACTTCCTGATTCATGGAAGCAGACATATTATTAACAGTCTGTGCTTTCAGATGGGCTGCCATAGGCAGTCATGTGACCCAGGACAGAGATCAAATTTCAACTTGTGATTAGACACAAATGTGGGGGGAATAAACAGGCTAAACTCTCTAAATACATATAGGGTGCATTTCTCTATGTTTTCCTTCTGTTCTGTACAAAAGTGCAGGTCCATTTTAAGCTAGGGCAATCAAAGCCCTTAACAGATGAATATTTATTCAAAGGAAAAAAATGTCCATGGAAGACCAAAGAGGAATGGAGTCTCTATGAGACAGCATAAACAGTATATAAAATGTATAATTTTTTTCAACCATAAATAACTGGGATACATAACTTTAGTAAAATTGCTTTTAAAAATAATAAAAACAAACTTGAGAATCCTCCAAAAGAAGATACACTATTCAAAAACCAACTAGATTTGCCAGATTGTTACTATCTGCTGTAAGTGAAAGCAAAATCGAAAAAGTAATATATATTTTAAATTTCACAATTTTTCGCAATAGTAGTCCTTCCTTATGTAGTCCTTCCTTAATTACCTTGGCTTAAACCCTATTGCTTAACTAATGAAACAATCAACCACAATACTATGCTCAAACAAGAAACAGGAGCTACAAGCAAAACTGGAACCCCTTGTGCTAAAAAAAATGTAACTGATGTCCCTAATGAGAAAGAATCAAAGAAATATTAACTCAGAACTTCCTCTCTGCTCTAAAAGATTAGCCATCAGATGATATCGTTTAAGGAAAAAAGATTTCTTCATTACAGTTTATGGAAATCCTAAAGAACCCCTGACATTTTAACTTGCTTTCACTTTGCTACCAGCACAGCTCGCAGCTTTGATTCATACCTTCTGATAAGAGCAAATTAGACAGGTTGATTTAGATAAACAAACACGGAGCACATAGAGGGGGATTTATTCAGCAAGTGCATGTAGAATAAAGACTTTTCATTGTGTGCTGTGCTAAAGTTTGGGTCCACTTTAGATTAAAATTCTGTTTCACAGTATTCTAACAATGACTACATTGACTATTCTGGATCTACATGGAAGAGTAAACATTTAGCTAATGATAAAATCAAAAATATAGATCTACTTGGCCCCATTAATATAGATATTCCAGCTAGGTCTAAAGACTATTTTAAACAGTAACAAAACTAGTGGGGCTAACAAACACCACAGAAAAAGGTCATGGTGGTTATCCAAGTAAAATAGGCATATGGTCATATAAATTAGAATATCCCTACAGTAGTTGCAGAGAAAATTAGGTTGTACACAGATCCTAAATAAAGACAAATGTTTGCACAGATTAAAGATGAAAGATAATCTTCAACCTCCTATGATGTCATTTCAGGTCAGCCCCTTTGAAGTCAATTCACAAAACTTCTCATAAATGACTTTTTTTCACCTAATTAATAAAAATAACCTTTCAGCACATTTACAAGCAATATAACAACTCAAAGTTAGTTGTTCCTGATTAACTTGATTTCAGTACTACTTTTCTTACTTCAATTATATTATTATTATTATTATTATTATTATTATTATTATTATTATTATTATTGTGCTCTTTGAGAGCTTAAATAAGTAACAAAGATAAGGTGAAAACAGATGAAAATGGGAAAAGTTTTGTAAACCATCCCCATTGTGTAAGCATTTTTATTAGCTAAATAGCCACTACTGATTACATTCTACTCTGAAAATCTGTTCAGAGTACATTCAACTGTCAGTTTCCATAATTCTGCAAAATGCTTGGATTTCTATTTCACGCTATTCTTCAAAGAGAGAAGAGTCCAGCTATATTTCTGTCTGCTGTAAGAAATAAATCTATTCAAAATGATTTGTTCTCTCCACAGCTCCATTAGCTGATCAGTGTACAGCATGAATTATAAGTTGGAATGTTGCAATGTCATCTGTTCCTAGGCAGAATAGAAAAAGGAATGAACATGAGGTACAAATGTTTTGTGGCTTTGTAAAGCTACAAAAACACAACACAGTAAGAGTGATTTAGTAATGCTATGTGTGTTGCTTGAAGAATCTTGTTGTCTTCCTTACATAGTCAGCCTACTACAGTGGTGTTTGATGTCTTGTCGCCTTACTTGAAGAGATGCTGTCTGCAGTCCCTACCAAGCTCCAGTCCTCCGCTGATGTAAACTTTCTTGCCCTGTCTATATTTATACACACAGTGATATGATGCAGCCTGGTGGTGTGGATGCATTATATCAATGGCAGTGAGAAATTCAAATAAGCTCACCTTTAGCCAAATGGCTATTTTTTTAGTGTTGTAAACACTGCATACTGTATATAATTTTATGCTTTTAAAGTGGAACTGAACTCTTGCACAGGACACAAAGAAAACAGAAAGAAATAACCCCTTTGTGTTTTTAGAGAGAAGAGCCTATCTAATTCCCCCTCATCTTCAAGTAATCACAAGTGTAATTTGATCTCTCAGCTGTGTCAGCACTGAAATTCAGCAGTCCTCGGTAGACACAGCTAATATGTAAACACAGGATGTTAACCCTTTGCCTGCTCCCATGAAAGCAGGAAGTAGACACACTGCAGATTTATTGCAGGAGTTCTGTAAGCTGTAACAATTAAATGTTTTTTTCTTTAAGGCTGGTTTCACAGTGGGACGTTACAGGCGCACGTTAGAGCAGCCTGTAACGCAACCCACCGCACAGCAATGAAAAATCAATGGGCTGTTCACAGTGCCCACGTTGCGTTACTTAGTAACGCTGCGCCATAAAACAACGTACTGCATGCAGTACTTTCTAAGCGGCAGAGCCGCGTTAGACTGCTTGCACATGCTCAGTAACGTTGGGGAGGAGCGGAGAGCGGTCAGGCACATGGCTAATTAATATTCACTGCACTCAGTGACGTGCAGTGTTTACTTCCTGGAGCGGCCGCTCTGTGCAGCGATTGGCCGGCAGGACCACGTGATGCCGCATGCGCACAAGAGTACGCATCACGGCATCACGGACGCCAGAGTGAGATGCACAACACGGCTCACTCTGACGTCCAAAGCAGGGAGCACCAGGCGTTGCGTTAGGGGCACGTTATGCGACCATAACGTCCCCTAAAACGCAACGTCCTGGTGTGAAACCAGCCTTAAGGTTATACTGTTGCTTATGTTTTAAAGCAGAGAATAAGTTCTGAGTTCAGGTCTGCTTTAATATGTTTTTATGTTTTCTTCTCATATGAGTATCTCCAACAGAAAAATCATGGCTAGTTTCAACAAACTTAAAGTTAAAAGTTTGTCAAGTTTAAGGATTTTAATAGCTTTTTGTAACACTGCATGTGCCAGTCAGGATTACAAAAGATAACCTTGGGATGCCACTCAAAAGAAAAAGTCAGCTGTGTAGTTTTGTTTATTCTCCATTCCCCATTGTGTCTGGAGAGAGAAAGCCTTGGCCTCAATCCAGAGTGAAGTTGTCAATTTTAAGAATTCACAAAAAAGTGTAATGTACAGTATATGTGGTAAAAGATCATCCTAAGTCTGACTTTTCTTCTTTTTTTATTTTTTTTTTATTTAAAAAATACAGTTACACTTTGTAGTGGTTTCATGACAAATATAGATATGGTAACACCTATGCATGGATACATTAAAATAGAGTAGTTAGGAAGCGGAGGAATGCTGTGACTCAAAGCTTAGATGGTAAAAATGGTGTTTTACCTGGAGGTGAATGAACCTGAGCAATACAAATGGAACCAATAATGATAAAGTACCTACTGTATATATATATATATATATATATATATATATATATATATATATATATATATGTGATAGAAAAACAAGTTTTGGCCAAACTTTGGTCTCACATTAAATAGCAGTTTAGATTCAATACAACACAATTCACTTCAACAGAGTTCAACCCTTTTCTCCCACTCCCACAAGTCCATAAAATACTCATGTGAAGTTCGCATCTATGAAAATGCACCAGCACACATCTTCATTAAACAAGCCACTTTCCTGACGTATGTGCTGCTGATGTACATCTAATACTTCAGTTTACTAGCCCACAATCAGCATGATGATCATTTGCTTGGACTCTGGTCTAACACCACTGGCTGCATGCTTGTTGCAGGTGTGCGACTCAACCACAAAGTTAAACAATCAAAAAGGTCAGTATGATAGCCAGGCAACTGGCATTGTTTATAAGGGAATGAAGATAGCAGCCTCCATATTCTTCTCACATCAGGTTCCCCTTAAGATAATTACATTTGATGGTATCCAAGTATACATGGCATGATGTGTGTAGAGAGATTCACTGACCCCACACTGGGTAGTTGTTTAGACTCCAGAGCAGCCTGATAAATATTTGAAACATTTGGAATTTGGAACAAAACATACAAGAACTTTGTGACCCTTTTTTTGGCATTTGAAAAACTAGGCCTTATTTTCATAGGAACATTGAATTGTTATATGTACCCCATATTAACATGTCTGTTCCAAATATATAAAAAAAATTGGATATACTGTATGCTTTTCACTATAATTAACCCCTAATATCTGGTTCTTCATTTCTTGACACTTGCTGTTATCTCAGTTTACTCTAGATTTTTTCAACTCTTCCAGCTAATTGAAATCTATGACCTGTTTGGAGTATCTTATCACTGCCAGTAGAATCCAATATCCCACATCTGAACACTATCACTGCTCCGTTACTATTAAACTCAGCTATCCAATTACAGCAGAGCTCTGTGCACCAGTCAGGAACATGTGATCACTGGGAGCCAATCCAAGTGATCACAATCAAAAACTGAAAAAAAGGGCTCTGGTGCTGACATGTGACATGATGAGATGGACATGTTTATGTACAGTGACAAGTATACAAATACCTATGCTGTTCTTCTTTTCTAATTTCCCTGCCTGAAAGAGTTAATAATCAGCTATGCAACTGACAATTTGTCTCCAGTCAGGACCCTGTTGGACTATATAGCAGCACCTCACTGATAAGGGTTTATAGCCATAAATAAACATTCCTGGTGGATAATTGGGTCTCTGAGAGTAGCAGAAAGATAAAAAGTTCAGTAGCTCATGTATTTGCACTCTGGGACTCTGGAGACACTGCCATTGAACAGAGTCTATAAAACATTAAATCTACTTCATAAATGTTTATACAAAATATAAAACCATGAGATATCTAAACAAAAAAAAATATTTTTAGAGGTAGGAGAACAGATCCTATTGTTTATCTCATCAATTTATTTTCATCTTGGGGTCACTTTAAAGTGTACCTGAAATGAGTAAAAGTAAAACATTTATACTTTCGTGGGGCTTCCTCCAGCCCTCTTCAGGCCTTACCATATCCCTGGGCCACTTCAATCATCCGATGACCATTGTGGTAAATGTAATCAGTCACACATGCGTGGCCAGGCCACGCATTGCCCCTGTTGCCTATGCAGTACCACTGTAGTACTAGTAGTGTGGGAACATGCGCTGCAGAGCATGCCTGATCAATTTTACCGGGATAGTCAGCAGACACATGAGATGGGGAGGGAGTCCATAGCCTGAAAGGGGCAGGATGAGACCCCAGGTAAGTATCAATGTGTTCCTTTTACTCGTCTCAGCAATACATATTGTAGATAATAGAAGTGTTTTTGATGCTGAAACCAGAAAACAATGACATAAAACTGGGTATCTGGAATAATATACTGCATTCTACTATATGTCACTACAGTGCCTCTTTAACCACTTCCCAACTGAGGGGTTTTACCCCTTGACCACCAGAGCAATTTTCACCTTTCAGCGCTCCTTCCATTAATTTGTCTATAACTTTATCATTACTTATCGCAATGAAATGAACTATATCTTGTTTTTTTTGCCACCAAGTAGGCTTTCTTTAGGTGGGACATTATGCCAAGAATTATTTTATTCTAAATGTGTTTTAATGGGAAAATAGGAAAAATGTGGGAACATTTTTTATTATTTTTCAGTTTTCAGCCTTTATAGTTTTTAAATAATGCATGCTACTATAATTAAAACCCATTAAATGTATTTGCCTATTTGTCCCGGTTATAAAACCGTTTAAATCAGGGGTCTCAAACTCAATTTACCCGGGGGCCGCAGGAGGCAAAGTCAGGATGAGGCTGGGCCGCATAAGGGAGTTCACGTGTCCCCGCCGCAAAACGAGGGCTGCAGAGCCCCCAAATCGCCCCGGGGGCAATCCGCCGGCATTTCCTGGAAGGGGCAGAGCTTTCAGCTTCAGCTCTGCCCCTCCTGACGTCAATCGCGGCGGATCGCCGCCTCTGCCCGCCCACTCTAAACATAAAAAAAAAAATTGGGAAAATAGGAAAAAATGCCCGGAATCTTCATACAGCCATATTACGGCTGTATAGCGATCCCTGGCCAAAGCGCTGCGGCTGCGTATGGACCCCCTGGAAACTCTGTCAGGAAATGTATTGCTCTTTCTTTTGATACATGTAAAATTACACTACCGTTAGGCTTGCTACTAAAAGTGACATTTACCGCATTTAAAAGTATACTATTTTCCTTCGAAACTTTAAAATCGATTTTCTCAAGAACTATAAGGTCTTTTTGAAAAATTGTTTTTTCCTCTTATTCCTAATGATCTCCTTAACATATCCTGCAAATTTAGGGTTTCTAGCATTTAAGGTGGATTTGCTATTAACCATTAAAGTCGGCGGGTTTTTAAATGTGTATTTTTTTCCTTTGCAACTTTAAAATCGATTTTCTCAAAAACTATAAGGCCGATTTGAAAAATTTTTTTTTCCTCTTGTAGCCACTGGGGGCCCCTACAAGCTCTGGGGCCCTGGGGCCACAAAATATTGTATCGCGGGCCGCAAATGGCCCGCGGGCCGCGAGTTTGAGACCCCTGGTTTAAATTATGTCCCTATCACAATGTTTGGCGCCAATATTTTCATTGGAAATAAAGGTGCATTTTTTTCAGTTTTGCGTCCATCCCTAATTACAAGCCCTTTGTTTATAAAGTAACAGTGTTATACCCTCTTGACATAAATATTTAAAAAGTTCAGTCCCTAAGGTAACTATTTATGTATTTTTTTTCATTGTAATTTTTTTTTTATTACAAAAAAAAAAATTGGGGAGTGTGGGAGGTAAGGAGTTAATTTTTTGTGTAAAACTAGTTTATTTGTATGTAAAACATGCTTTAGGGTGTAGTTTTACTATTTGGCCACAAGATGGCCACAGTAACTTTTTGTTTAATGCGACCTACAAGCGTCCTTCCGGACGCTTGCAGGAAGTACTAGGAGGCTGGGAGTTTGTTTTTTTCTCACAATGATTACGCTGCTCAGCGGAGCAGCAGCGGATCATTGCGGGGCTTAGATCAATGAACGGGAATGGATTTTCCCGTTCATTGATCTCCGGGCGAGCGGCGGGCGGCGTGTTTGCGTCGGGAGTGCGCGCTAGAGCGAGCAGGAGTGCGGTCAGCGGCGGAAGCGCGGAAAGTACGGATTTCTCCGTCCCTGGGGGTTAAAGGATGGAATGAGGGACGGAGAAATTCGTACGCGTGGGGATAAAGTGGTTAAATATGTTTGGTTATGAAGAATAATAAATGATCCCACTATGTGCAGTTTATTAGTCGAAAAACTAGACAGTAAGTTTTGTCCAATGTGTATGCCAAAGACAGTACTTTTGTGTGGAGATGGTTGCAAAGAAACATCTCATGAGCTTATTGTTAGTTTTGAAAAAAATATATAGCTTACAACAAACTGAAACAGACATATAATTTTAGTAATATTAGATTACAAATCACTTTAAATAAAATGTATCCTTTTTGTTTCGGTTACAATAACACTTTAGTATTCAAGAAAAGAATATATTTTATGCAGCCTTTGCTTAGGGTAGTTTATTTTACTTTCCACATTTATATAGCACTGACATATTTTCTGCGGTCCTTTACAGAGTACGCTGAACAATTCACATCACTTACTGTGCCTCAAAGGATCTCATCAATACGGTTGTTTACAATAGATAAAGTAAAACACAGATACATTTTGTTCAGTGACAGGAAAAGCTTACAATGCCAAGAAATGTTTCCTAATGAGAGAACAGGCGAGAAAAACTACACCACCCACAGCAACTAATCTTTTTCTTTATTTCATTTGTCCAACTAACATTAAAAGAAATGAAAAGTATATTCTTTTTAGTTAATATGGGCAACATATTTTTTTATTCAACACTTTTTCAAATGCTATAATTGTCTGAGAAAAGGATTACATTTTTTTCCTGTATATTTAAGTAATATAAGAGAATATACTATATAAGAAACTAACAATCTTTTACTTTCAATCATACATTATGTTAATGGCGGATAGTACTTGTTGTGTGGCCTTGAAGGATTTATTATGATTAAGCTAACACCAGACTGTCATACATGTTGATAACATGCAGCTCTGTAGTGCTATCTTAGTAGAGTGGGTAATTTCGACTAGAGCATTTATTGTAACGATCGGTGAACACAGAGAGAATCTGATTATCGGTGATCTGCAGTATCACCGAGAATACAGATATATACCCGATTATTGATGATCTGCAGTATCACCGATAATCAGATATATCTCTAACCTCTGGACACCTGAGTGAGATGAGGGTTTGGTGCAACAGTAATACTTTGAGGAGAGCACCCGTACCGAGGGTGCAAGGCAGTAAGAGATACTGCCCAAGAACAAGCTCCTTCCAATGGCCTGAGGCTCCCCAAGGGGAGGAGTCAGGCTGAGAGTGGGAAGGACCAGAGTGTGAGTGACACCAATAGTGGAGTGTCACTGACAGATCGGTGAACTATCTCTAAACAGAGGAGATAGTTCTTGAGGTCGGACAAGCCAGGTCGGCAACAGACAGACAGATGAGATACAGAGGGAAGAGACTGAATCAGAGTCCTAAGGCCAGCAAGGTTTGGCAACGGAGTATCAGATATAGCGTGGTACCAAATCAGAGATCAGAAGAGAGGTCAGGAAAGCAGAAGGTCATAACAAATAATCAACAATGTCTAGTCTATAGGTGTGAGCTCCAAGATCATCAACACCCCGGAACTAGTCTGAAGTATAACAGGATGGTAAAGCTAATTCCTAATCTTGGGTGTGAGCTCCGTAGTCATCAACACCCTGGAACTAGTCTGAAGTATAAAAGGGTGGTAAAGCTAATTCCTAATCTTGGGTGTGAGCTCCGTAGTCATCAACACCCTGGAACTAGTCTGAAGTATAACAGAGATAACACAGATTCTGACAATATGGTCTGAGTGCTACCACTTAGTGATCACAACGGCAGACACCAGAGAAGTGACCAGCACCCAGTATATATACTATAGCGCTCTCCAGCGCCTCCCCTAAGTGCTGGACCAATCAGAAATGGTTGAATTGTCAGCTGACCGGCTTGGCAGCTGACACCCTTCTGGCTGTCATAAAGGTTCTGCCTCTCCACGCGCGCGCACGTCCTTCTGAATCTGTGTGGACTATCAGTCCCAGCCACACCAGACATGTGTTGCAATGTATCCGCTGTGCAGGGCGCGGAACCAGCCGCACCGCTATCCGAGCATGCGGCGGTTTCTCCGCATTCAGCCATGCTGACAGATGTAGGCCTATGCGTGCAAACCGCCGTGTCAGATGCGGAATCCGCCGCATTGGACGCGGAATTAGCCGCCTTGCTCTGAGCACCCGCGGCGTCTTTTCCGCGTTTTCTCACATTTATCTTGCAAGAAGAACTCATGAGAAGAATATGACATTTATCAGGAGATTGATTTCTACTTCTCTAATTGGCTGATCAGAATCAGCCCATATGGCAAGTATATAAGATATATTAACACATTATGGACCTCAAGGCTTTGGCCTCTTAAGGACCAGAGCCTTGTTTTAATGCAGCCATTTTTTGATCACTATTATTGGCTCACCTGGTAAGGAGCCAATGAAACTGGATCCTTACCAATAGGAGGAAGCTCAGCTGTCACTTGAGAGCGGTAAGCCGCAGCATAGAATCTGTACCACAATGGTCTGAGCCATGCTTATGCGCTTTGAGTCCTATGGGAGAAAAGCGCTCTACAAATGTTATTTGTTGTTGTTGTTGTAGAATCTAAGCCAATAAACAAAAAATAAATTAGTCACAGAAAAAAATGTTTGACTCTTCCCCCAAGGCCTCCTATTGGTCCACTGATCTCGGCTTTGACATTTTTAAGGCTTCATTTCAGATCATTTCAGATCCCACATACTACAATTCTGCATCTTCCACATACCATTTACAAAGCTGCATAAACCACCCACCACTTGTACCAGTTAATGCTGTAATGTATTGCAGAATGTATCTTAAGATGATGTGAACCATGGTCACCAGTGATGCACTGTGGGAGACCTTATTTGTTCACTCCAACCGGAATAATGGCAAATACCTTCTGTTTTAATTCATTTTTTATATCAATCTACCATCACCTTAAGAAATATTTTGCCATACTGGCTGTGACTTGAGTGGTGGTGGATTATGTAGTTGTATAGATGGTGCGTGTGAGGTGTGGTAGTGTAATATTAGGGACCAGTCCAGAAGGGCTTCCATACCACAATAACAGTTCATAGAACATGCTAATTCATGTTTTTCTACCATGATTTATGATTTGTTTAATGATGACTTTAAAAATACAAGGAACCTTTTCTTAAGATTCTTCTAATTTGCTATATCTGATCATGTAGGCAAAAACGCCCCAAATGAATTTATGTGGGAGAAACAGGAAAAAAACTCTACATGAGCAAATGAACTAGCACAAGTTCACTATTTACAGCACATAATAATAATCATCATAATAATAATAACTATAATGATATCTGTGTGCTTACTCGTTCCTGCTTGCGGGGGCAACGTTTTGATGATTTTTTCATCACTGTATTAATGGATGGCTTCAAGTTGCATAAAGACAGACTAACAAGAGAGACAAACTGTATACATAGGTTCAAAACTGTAAAGCGAGGTTTGAACAAGGATAGTATTTTTTTGTTTGTTCTGGTATGATGGGTTTTAAATGCCACAAACTTTTGTTAAGTCTATAACAAATATTCTATGTGCTCGGCTTTTAAGTAAGTTAACTTTTCAAATCTGGATTTGTGATCTCTCCTTATCACTGTCAGTGATATGTGATGTTTAAGCAAACAAATGGTCTTGTCTATTTGTCATAAATTAGAGGAAATCTTGTGTGACCCTCCTGATGTTGTAATTAAGGCATCTGAATGATATTTATTTATGCTTACAAAATAATCTATGTATCTCCTTTTGATGTCCAATGTACACAAGCTGCCTTATCTCTCATCTCGTCAGAATACAAGAATTGAGTCTGTAAAAGATGTATTCGCTGAAAGCTTAAGGGGCCCAGAAATCAGAAAATCGATTTTATCAAATTCCCCATTGGATCGATTTGCGTCCGATTTTGATCGATTTCAATCGATTTGATCTATCTGACAGGAGGGAAAATCTAGATCGATCTGCTGCTGGCAGCAGATGGATGGCCCATAGAGTTGCATTGGATCTAATGGTCCAATAATGCATTTAGATCGATTTCCAATAGATTTCATTCTGAAATCTATTGAAAATCTGTTCCTAGTGTGTGGCACACATCCGATAGATTCCTGTCAGATTGGAGTTGACAGACATCTGCCAGAAATCTGATGGTCAAATCTGCTGCAAATCTATAAGTGTATGGCCACCTTACTCTTTTTCTTTTTAGTTAGTCAAAACTTCCAGGGTGAGGATAATGGAGATACATAGATAAGGACTGATCTAACCTAGTGCCTCACTTGTGGCTCATTTTGCATACAGATTTATGAAAGTGAGTATTTTTCAAATGCTGTGCTGAGCATCGGTTTAAATATTTAAAATCCTATGTTGGCATGAACAACATTATTATGGGTGGTGAAGGCTGTTACAATCTGTTGGAGTTTCAGTATAAACACCTTCAAACTCCAGTGTTATAACTATTCTTGAAAACATAAGCTCGGTACAACAGAACATCAAATACAATCATGGAGCTTGTGGTGCTAATCAATGTATTTAAAAATTAGATAAAATACATTTCGACAACCAAATGAACCCTCTTGAGAACTTCTCAAATCTGAAATACCATGGAAAGTCTGATCTGCTATGAAAGGTTTGCAAATCCAGATAAACTAGTAAAAAAAAACAGAGGCAATAGGCCATATGCAATTCACTTTTTCTCCTATGTTTTCTTCGGGAGATAATTTTTCAGCTTTGCAAAAAAATAACTTTTTAGCTCTCTGTAATTGAAAAAGTATTCAAAAGTAGGTGACAAAGTGCTGTCCAAATTATCCTGAGTATTTTCTTCCTTGCTGGTGGCTTAAAGGGTATTTTATTGATAAGGTGTCAAATATCACCTAGGAGAAAACTTAGGAGAAAAACTGAATTGCATACGGTCAATATTAAAGAATGGAGAGAGGTTTAGGTAAATCTAGTCAAAGCCATAAAAGAACCAAAGCTCTACAGTTATGAACCTTTGTATAAATGTTATTTCCCAATTCCCACATTTCTCTATCCTTCTGGGCTGGCGAAACCAGCCATTTTTCACATAGATGGTGGGTCCAGGTGACCAGAGCAGGAGGTGCCCTAGTCCCCTGGACCCACCTATTTATGTGAAATAACGCTCAATCTGACACTCTGAGGTGGCCTCCGGGGAATGGGGATTCCCCAGCAGCCAATTTGTTTATGACACTGTTTGCCAAAAATTCTTGTTTTAGCAAACAATTTTCGTGTTTCTAGCTTATGCAATACAGATTGCAGAGGCTGTCTATAGCCATTCAGCCCCGGGAGTTGGGCGGGTGCATGGGACCACTCCTGAGGATACTGGCGTGGGATCACTCCTGAGGTTATTGGCGTGAGATTATCGCAAGGTAAGTATCCCTGGTTAATTTAGAACAATAAAGGAGTTTTTTCGTTGTCATGTTTTTATTTCTTTTTTTAACTCTGCTGAAAGGGATAAGGGGTACCGTGTACCCCTATACTAATTTCTCCTGGGGAGGGGGTGGCTTTCAGAGTCTGCTTGTTAAAGGGGACCCCCGGATGGCACCATGAACCCCCAGGACATCGGCGGCCCCCACCTCCTCCTGGAGCACCAGAGGTGGGGAAGAGCCCCTTGTCCATGGATTGGACAAGGGCTCTGGGGGAGAGGGGGAGGTTGTCCGCCCTTCTCCTCCAGAGCCCCCCCATACCATGGACCATGCGGGCTGGTATAGCGGTGCAAAGCCCCACGTGGTTGGGACTCTGCATTCTGGCTATCCCAGCCTGCATGGGGGACAAGGGGTTAAGGAGGCTTGGGAGGGGGACCCCATGCTGTCTGTTTTCATGAAATGTATACAATATGTATACAGAACTCGGAATGCAGTAAACTGTACTGCAGCAGTGTCATTTTACACAGTTTAAAAACCATTTTTCCTATGAAACTTTGAAATCAATTTGCTCAAAAACTATAAGGTCTTTTCACAATTTTTTTACCATGTTCCTACTCATCTGCTTAACATACATGCCAAATTTGGTGATGATAGCATGTACAGGGGCTTTACAATTAACCGCAGAAGTTGGCACTATTGACTTCAATAGAAATGCACTCGGAACACGAAAATTCGGACCACAAAATTCAGTTTTCGCATGAGGTACATGGAATTTCGACGAAATCGGAATTCAGCTGTTCCGATCAGCCCTGGTGCTTTGTACTCTGTACATTGGTAGTAAACCTGGTCCTGATATCGTATTGGTGGAATACATTTCTATATAATGCTTTTCAGCACAAAGCAAAAAAAAAATACTAAAAATATGCGGAGAGAAAGTAACAACAATGTTAATTGAATCATTAACAACTTCATTTGAGTGCTTTGTTTTCGCTAGTAATTTGATTATGTTACTTTTATTATTTTATAATCTGTAAATATAAAATAAGAGATAGAAAACATTTTATTTATTCTAGTCAAGCAAGCAAGCATTACTGCATTATTTCATACAGTAAGTGGATTTTGTATGCTGCTGCCTGTAGCGTCTTTATTATGTCTATTATGCCTAGCCCATCCATCTCTGTCCATGCACTTCACTTTACACTTGCCCTCTGATAAATACTGTCTGTTGCTGCCTTTCCTGGGTGTCATGCTAGGCTGTACATGTTTAGAATGATTAAAGCTCCAATTATTATTGTATTAGCCTTGTTTGGTTATTATTAAAGTGTTTATTCACTGGAGACAAGGAAGAAGAAACAATAACTGTAGTTAAAAATGGTATACATGGTAAATTATGCCAGAAAAAATTGCTTGTTTGCATTAACTGAGTTCTCAGAATCATCTATTAAAATAACAGCAAGATTTGCTTCAACAATTGCATAAGAATAAATATTAAATACGAAAAAGATAACACACTTACCGTAATTTTCATGGGCTAAATTGACCTTAAAGTGAACCTCCAGAGTAAAAATCTACTCAGCTGCACTGAAAAGGCTTGGTGTTACTTTAACAGTTTCACAGCATCAGAACATTGTTTTTCTTACCCAAGCCTCATTTTTAGCTGCACAGAAGTAAACTGCCCGGGCATTTTTCCCCTGATGCTGTGCAAAACATTATTGGATTTCTGATGTTGTTGTTCTCCTTCTTCTGTTTTGGTGCAAATTTGTTTTTTTTTAATTTTGAATTTGAGATTTGAAGCCTAGCACGCACAGGTGGGTGATCAGGACATAGGACAGTTGGAACTGTGTCTTATGCTGCTCCCTGTCACCTCCTTTCAACCAAAAAGATGGCTGCCCCATGAAAAAGATGGCTGCCCACATGAAATCACAAACATTTGCCTGTTCTTTTAAAACAGGGTGGGTAAGAGATTATATTACCTATCTATTTTCATTAACATAACTAATGTAACTTAAAGGAATACTATCGATCTATGCATTTATTTTTAAATGCTGTATGTTGTAGCACACATTAGGACAAGTACTAGGAGCAATTTGATTCCTCACACAGCTGTTCCTCTCAGCTGTAATCAGTTTTAGATACAAAATGTATCTAATACTGAAGGCTCCCAGAGGGCTAGACCATGTCTCTGCACAGGGGAGTTGCTATCAACTTCTCAGTTTATAGTTTAATTATCACCTTGCTGAAATAATCTTATTGATATGGTGGTAAGGGGTTACAAATTCTAGCAATGTGTGTTTATTATCTTTGCTTCTATTGACTGATATACTAATAATGCTAATTGTAAACAGTGGTCTGCCCCTTTCAGCAGCTTGTAAAGTGGATGCAGCCTGGAGTGAATCATCATCACAAACAGGCAGGCAGGCAGGCAACCAATCTGAGTGTAAACACAGACTAGTGTTCTAGCTAGTTATATTTCAGCAATATTACAGCTCATTTAGTTTCCTGTTACCACCTCAGATCAGCCTATTTTTCCTCATGTCTCCTGCATGCTGTGAGTGACACAGTGAAATATATTTGTGAGGTGTGTGAGAAATGAATTTTTAAGCAGGGATAGAGGGAGAGAAACCTGGGTGAATAAATAAAGTGCCCCTAGCACCAGTGGTAATGTGTACACTAATATAGAGTATAAAAAAAAGTCATTTCAATCGATAGTATTCCTTTAATTACAGTATGTTTGTTTAGGCTGAAGTTCCTCTTTAAAGTGACCCTGTAATGAGAGGGATATGAAGGCTGCCATGTTTATTTTCCTTTAAGCAATGACGACTGCCTGCCTTGCTGATTCTGTACCTATTATATTTTCAGTGACAGAACTAGAATGAGTTTGCAGACACTAGATACATGTTTGTTTTAGGTGCGTGATTCAGGTGTGATAGAAATGTTAAATGTTCTTAAACAATATCCCCAAGGCAACAAGGCTCTGCTGCTATATTCCAGCAGGGGGTCTAAGGATTACATCTGCTGGTGCTTTCAGTCACATCACTTAAAGTCAATCAGGTATTTGTAAAGTATCACTTGTCACAGAAAACTAAATGTGACATACAAATGTGAACACATAGCTTACTGATTTCCTCTGTGAGGGGTTGGTTCTGCTTGGCCTGAATCTTCCTACCGTTTTCATTGCAAGAGGAGAAGGTGGTATAGACCAAACAGTCTGAGAAAACTGTCACCTAGAGTAATGGAGGTCAGTGTTGCAAGAAGTGACTGGAAAAGAGTCTTCTGACTATCAGATACTTTAACCACGGCAGTTTTATTGCGCCGCTGGTGAGCTGGGTGTAGAGTGAGTCGAATGATGGCTCACCCTGCTGCCGCTCAAATCCCTGGCAGTGCTAAATACTATTGCCCCTACGAGTTGCCTCTGAGTTGTGTCAACTCAGAGTGTGGTGTAATTTGGGGTCTGGCGATCGCTGGATCACCAAATTACTCTTGCCCAGGGCACGCATTATAGCACTAGTGCTATTGCTTTAACCTCCTTCGTACCACAGTACTCTGTCCGATTAAGCACCATAGCCTTTTTTATTCTTACTCTTTCATCAATCTCATTGGCTTTCAGTGATCACAGAGTCAGGAGTCAATGAATGAATTATTAGCCAGCTGAGTTTATCTGCAATGCATGCGAGTAAGTGCAGCAGAACCACGTTGGGCTAGTGTACAAGAATTTACACTGTGTCAAGACTAAACATCCATATACATGGCATAGATTTAAACACAATGTGGTTACATTAATTTGAAGTTATGTCAGCTAATCAATAAGCTTATGGACAGTTATAAACACGAGCTCTAGTACTGAATATTACACAAGACTAGGAAACACTTATGCCTCAAATTGGTCTTGAAGTTGGCTGCTGTCCAGAATTATTATTTTTGAAGACTAAATAATGGTAAAGAGGAGTACAAATTTTGAAAGCAAATTCATTAATTTTTTATAGATTTTCCATTTTCATTACATGAGTGAGTGTTTTTTCTCCAGCAATCATAGACTAGAGGGGCGTGGAGCACTGCAGTCATAGACGGTGACCAAAGTGAGTTAACCCCTTCACTTTCTCCCACTCATCCTTAGTGAGGATCAGTATGATTTCTAGGCAAAAACCTAGAGCATCACCTTGTGGTTAGGATATGTAAGCCCCTTTGCTCTGGAGTTTCTGCTACTTGGATACTTTGCAGAAGCCCAGCACAAAGGAGGAAGAAGCAGACAGAAGAAAGTTTCCATTCTTGTTTCATATCACTGGGAACTACTAGAGTAGCTTGTCATAGGAAAGAACTCAAAGCAATAGATTACAAAAGCCGTGGACAAAGTCGCGGTGACCACAAAACTAGTCAGGCAGGTGATGGGTGGGAGCTAAACTTCCATATTCACAGGTGATTTGCACTTAACTCAGTGTCTGGTGTCATTCTTTGTTCATTAAAGTGGTGAGATAACTTTCTTTCTATAGAGCACCTTGTAAGAGGGTCATACAACGGACTGGGCTAGGAAGGATCAATTCTAGGACTGTTTCCTTATGGATTGAAATAACTTGGTTTATTTAACCACTTCCCGACCGCCTAACGCACAGAGGCGGCCGGGAAGTGGAGCCCTTAAGGACCGGCTCACCCACAGAGGCGGCGGTCCATTTAAGGGCATGGGCGGAGCGATCGCGTCATCCGTGACGCGATCCTCCGCCGGCGCCTGTCACCGCTCGCTCGCCGCAACATCCCGCCGGCTATACGGAAGCGCCGGCGGGATGTTAACCCCGCGATCGCCGCATACAAAGTGTATAATACACTTTGTAATGTTTACAAAGTGTATTATACAGGCTGCCTCCTGCCCTGGTGATCCCAGTGTCCGAGGGACCACCAGGGCAGGCTGCTGCCACCCTAGTCTGCACCCAAGCACACTGATTTCTCCCCCCCCTGCCCCAGATCGCCCACAGCACCCATCAGACCCCCCCTGCCCACCCCCCAGACCCCTGTTTGCACCCAATCACCCCCCTAATCACCCATCAATCACTCCCTGTCACTATCTGTCAACGCTATTTTTTTTTTATCCCCCCCCCTGCTCCCTGCCCCCTCCTGATCACCCCCCACCCCTCAGATTCTCCCCAGACCCCCCCCCAGACCACCCCCCCCTGTTTACTGTATGCATCTATCCCCCTGATCACCTGTCAATCACCTGTCAATCACCTGTCAATCACCCGTCAATCACCCGTCAATCACCCGTCAATCACCCCCTGTCACTGCCACCCATCAATCAGCCCCCAACCTGCCCCTTGCGGGCAATCTGATCACCCCCCCACACCAATAGATCGCCCACAGATCCGACATCAGATCACCTCCCAAATCCATTGTTTACATCTATTCTCTCCTCTAAACACCCACTAATTACCCATCAATCACCCATCAATCACCCCCTATCACCACCTGTCACTGTTACCTATCAGATCAGACCCTAATCTGCCCCTTGCGGGCACCCAATCACCCGCCTACACGCTCAGATTGCCCTCAGACCCCCCCTTATCAATTCGCCAGTGCATTAATTACATCTGTTCTTCCCTGTAATAACCCACTGATCACCTGTCAATCACCTGCCAATCACCTATCACCCATCAATCACCCCCTGTCACCCCCTGTCACTGCCACCCATCAATCAGCCCCTAACCTGCCCCTTGCGGGCAATCTGATCACCCACACCATTAGATCGCCCGCAAACCCGCCGTCAGATTACCTCCCAAATGTATCGTTTACATCTGTTATCTTCTCTAAACACCCACTAATTACCCATCAATCACCCATCAATCACCCCCTATCACCACCTGTCACTGTTACCCATCAGATCAGACCCTAATCTGCCCCTTGCGGGCACCCAATCGCCCGCCTACACGCTCAGATTGCCCTCAGACCCCCCCTTATCAATTCGCCAGTGCAATATTTACATCTGTCCTTCCCTGTAATAACCCACTGATCACCTGTCAATCACCTGCCAATCACCTATCACCCATCAATCACCCCCTGTCACTGCCACCCAACAATCAGCCCCTAACCTGCCCCTTGCGGGCAAACTGATCACCCACCCACACCAATAGATCGCCCGCAGATCCGACATCAGATCACCACCCAAGCGCAGTGTTTCCATCTATTCTCTCCTCTAAACACCCACTAATTACCCATCAATCACCCATCAATCACCCCCTATCACCACCTGTCACTGTTACCCATCAGATCAGACCCTAATCTGCCCCTTGCGGGCACCCAATCGCCCGCCTACACGCTCAGATTGCCCTCAGACCCCCCCTTATCAATTCGCCAGTGCAATATTTACATCTGTTCTCCCCTGTAATAACCCACTGATTACCTTTCAATCACCTATCAATCACCCATCAATCACCCCCTGTCACTGCCACCCATCAATCACCCCCTGTCACTGCCACCCATCAATCACCCGCTGTCACTGCCACCCATCAATCAGCCCCTAACCTGCCCCTTGCGGGCAAACTGATCACCCACCCACACCAATAGATCGCCCGCAGATCCGACATCAGATCACCACCCAAGCGCAGTGTTTCCATCTATTCTCTACCCTAAACACCCACTAATTACCCATCAATCACCCCCTGTCACTGCTACCTATCAGATTAGACCCTTATCTGCCCCTAGGGCACTCAATCACCCGCCCACACCCTCAGAATGCCCTCAGACCCCAGCCCTGATCACCTCGCCAGTGCATTGCTTGCATCTATTCCCCCCTCTAATCACACCTTGAGACACCCATCAATCACCTCCTGTCACCCCCTAGCACACCTACCCATCAGATCAGGCCCCAATTTGCCCCGTGTGGGCTCCTGATCACTCGGCCAAACCCTCAGACCCCCTTCCGATCACCTCCCCAGTGCATTGATTGCATCTATTTTCCCCTCTAACCACCCCCTGAGACACCCATCAATCACCTCCTGTCACCCCCCTAGCACTCCTATCCATCAGATCAGGCCCAATACAACCTGTCATCTAAAAGGCCACCCTGCTTATGACCGGTTCCACAAAATTCGCCCCCTCATAGACCACCTGTCATCAAAATTTGCAGATGCTTATACCCCTGAACAGTCATTTTGAGACATTTGGTTTCCAGACTACTCACGGTTTTGGGCCTGTAAAATGCCAGGGCGGTATAGGAACCCCACAAGTGACCCCATTTTAGAAAAAAAAGACACCCCAAGGTATTCTGTTAGGTGTATGACGAGTTCATAGAAGATTTTATTTTTTGTCAAAAGTTAGCGGAAATTAATTTTTATTGGTTTTTTTTCACAAAGTGTCATTTTTCACTAACTTGTGACAAAAAATAAAATCTTCTATGGACTCGCCATACACCTAACGGAATACCTTGGGGTGTCTTCTTTCTAAAATGGGGTCACTTGTGGGGTTCCTATACTGCCCTGGCATTTTAGGGGCCCTAAACCGCGAGGAGTAGTCTAGAAAACAAATGCTTCAAAATGACCTGTGAATAGGACGTTGGGCCCCTTAGCGCACCTAGGCTGCAAAAAAGTGTCACACATGTGGTACCGCCGTACTCAGGAAAAGTAGTATAATGTGTTTTGGGGTGTATTTTTACACATACCCATGCTGGGTGGGAGAAATTTCTATGTAAATGGACAATTGTGTGTAAAAAAATCAAACAATTGTCATTTACAGAGATATTTCTCCCACTTAGCATGGGTATGTGTAAAAATACACCCCAAAACGCATTATACTACTTCTCCTGAGTACAGCGGTACCACATGTGTGGCACTTTTTTACACCCTAAGTACGCTAAGGGGCCCAAAGTCCAATGAGTACCTTTAGGATTTCACAGGTCATTTTGCGACATTTGGTTTCAAGACTACTCCTCACGGTTTAGGGCCCCTAAAATTCCAGGGCAGTATAGGAACCCCACAAATGACCCCATTTTAGAAAGAAGACACCCCAAGGTATTCCGTTAGGAGTATGGTGAGTTCATAGAAGTTTTTATTTTTTGTCACAAGTTAGCGGAAAATGACACTTTGTGAAAAAAAACTATTAAAATCAATTTCCGCTAACTTGTGACAAAAAAATAAAAACTTCTATGAACTCACCATACTCCTAACGGAATACCTTGGGGTGTCTTCTTTCTAAAATGGGGTCATTAGTGGGGTTCCTATACTGCCCTGGCATTTTAGGGGCCCTAAACCGTGAGGAGTAGTCTTGAAACAAAAATGACCTGTGAAATCCTAAAGGTACTCATTGGACTTTATGCCCCTTAGTGCAGTTAGGGTGCAAAAAAGTGCCACACATGTGGTATCGCCGTACTCGGGAGAAGTAGTACAATGTGTTTTGGGGTGTATTTTTACACATACCCATGCTGGGTGGGAGAAATACCTCTGTAAATGACAATCTTTTGATTTTTTTACACACAATTGTCCATTTACAGAGGTATTTCTCCCACCCAGCATGGGTATGTGTAAAAATACACCTCAAAACACATTGTACTACTTCTCCCGAGTATGGCGATACCACATGTGTGGCACTTTTTTGCACCCTAACTGCGCTAAAGGGCCCAAAGTCCAATGAGTACCTTTAGGATTTCACAGGTCATTTTGAGAAATTTCGTTTCAAGACTACTCCTCACGGTTTAGGGCCCCTAAAATGCCAGGGCAGTATAGGAACCCCACAAATGACTCCATTTTAGAAAGAAGACACCCCAAGGTATTCCGTTAGGAGTATGGTGAGTTCATAGAAGATTTTATTTTTTGTCAAAAGTTAGCGGAAATTGATTTTAATTGTGTTTTTTCACAAAGTGTCATTTTCCGCTAACTTGTGACAAAAAATAAAATCTTCTATGAACTCGCCATACTACTAACGGAATACCTTGGGGTGTCTTCTTTCTAAAATGGGGTCATTTGTGGGGTTCCTATACTGCCCTGGCATTTTAGGGGCCCTAAACCGTGAGGAGTAGTCTTGAAACGAAATTTCTCAAAATGACCTGTGAAATCCTAAAGGTACTCATTGGACTTTGGGCCCTTTAGCGCAGTTAGGGTGCAAAAAAGTGCCACACATGTGGTATCGCCGTACTCAGGAGAAGTAGTATAATTTGTTTTGTGGTGTATTTTTACACATACCCATGCTGAGTGGGAGAAATATCTCTGTAAATGGACAGTTGTGTGTAAAAAAAATTAACAAATTGTCATTTACAGAGATATTTCTCCCACCCAGCATGGGTATGTGTAAAAATACACCCCAAAACACATTATACTACTTCTCCTGAGTACGGCAATACCACATGTGTGGCACTTTTTTGCAGCCTAACTGCGCTAAGGGGTCCAAAGTCCAATGAGCACCTTTAGGCTTTACAGGGGTGCTTACAATTTAGCACCCCCCAAAATGTCAGGACAGTAAACACACCCCACAAATGATCCCATTTTGGAAAGTAGACCCTTCAAGGTATTCAGAGAGGGGCATGGTGAGTCCGTGGCAGATTTCATTTTTTTTTGTCGCAAGTTAGAAGAAATGGAAACTTTTTTTTTTTTTTTTTTTCCTCACAAAGTGTCATTTTCCGCTTACTTGTGACAAAAAATAATATCTTCTATGAACTCACTATGCCTCTCAGTGAATACTTTGGGATGTCTTCTTTCCAAAATGGGGTCATTTGGGGGGTATTTATACTATCCTGGAATTCTAGCCCCTCATGAAACATGACAGGGGGTCAGAAAAGTCAGAGATGCTTGAAAATGGGAAAATTCACTTTTTGCACCATAGTTTGTAAACGCTATAACTTTTACCCAAACCAATAAATATACACTGAATGGGTTTTTTTTTTATCAAAAACATGTTTGTCCACATTTTTCGTGCTGCATGTATACAGAAATTTTACTTTATTTGAAAAATGTCAGCACAGAAAGTTAAAAAAATCATTTTTTTTGCCAAAATTCATGTCTTTTTTGATGAATATAATAAAAAGTAAAAATCGCAGGAGCAATCAAATAGCCCCAAAAGAAAGCTGTATTAGTGACAAGAAAAGGAGCCAAAATTCATTTAGGTGGTAGGTTGTATGAGCGAGCAATAAACCGTGAAAGCTGCAGTGGTCTGAATGGAAAAAAAGTGGCCGGTCCTTAAGGGGTAGAAAGCCCTAGGTCCTCAAGTGGTTAATCAATACATTTTCCCTGCATTGGTGGACACCGTGTAGTATGTGTAGGCATTGCAATAGTATGCATACTTTTTGTATTATTGAGCACATTTTTCATTTTTTCTGTTTTTAAAAGGAAAAAAAATATTTTATTTAAGTTATTTATATAGATTTTTTTTTTTTTTGGGGGGGGGGGGGGGGGAGGGAAATTGACTGTGATAGTGGAAGATTGCTAAGAGGTAGTGGAATGGTAGTCATGACATGAAACTGCTGTAATGTGAGAACCATAAGGGTCCTTTTCCATTATATCAGATGCTGTCAATTGTAACTGAAAGGACAACTGATGTGCTGCCCGGCATCTATGTTTTCCTACGGCCTCTTTCACACGATATGCTAAAAAACTGCACTGCACAATGCACTGCTATGGAGACTAAAAAAACGCATTAAAACACAACACATAGCAACACATTAAGGGCTTGATTCACTAACCGGCGCTAAGCCGGTTAGTGTGCCCTATCACTTAGTGGGCGCAAACTACGGCACTAAGTAGTTTGTGCCCACACATCAGTCCCGCTCACTGCGGGTGCGCCTATATTAATGCACGATGCGACGATAACGTTGCACCTGCTGCCTCTTAAACGTTGCATCTGATGCAATGATAATGGCGCATCGGGTGCCTCTTAAATGTTTCATCTGATGTGACGATGATGGCGCATCAGGTGCCTCTCAAAGCGGCACATTGATGCGCCATTTCAGGGGCACCCGATGCGGCGTTATCGTCACATCAGATGCGACTTTTAAGAGGCAGTGGGTGCGACGTTATCGTTGCACAGCGCACTAATATAGACCCACCCTCGCAACTCGGGACTGTGCACAAAGTAGCTTTGCACGCACTAGCGGCAAAAAAGGGCTTTCCACACCGGTGCTAACACTTAGCGCCAGTTAGTTAATCAAGCCCTAAGTGTAAAAGGGCCAATATGTTTTGTAATCATTCTAAGACAACCAAGATTTCATCCAAAATATTTGCACTACAGGTTTAGCACATGACTGAAATTGCACGATTGCTATGCCCTAACCTTTTAGAAATCTTTAATATAATATAATCTAACATAGGTACAAGTTACTTTCTAAAAGAAAAGATTTTTTTTTAATAATCCATGGCATAATAAGTATAATAAAATTTCCACCTAAGGAGGATTATGATGAAATACCTCTTGATGCTGAACTGGTGATTACAACGCCGCATCAGCTGTGTGCTTGTTCGGCACACATTTGTTAAATTAAATCTACCTACTTAAAACAGATTTAATTACTTTGTTACATCCTATACAGAATTCTCCATTCATTCAAGTATCTCTTTGATTGCTGTTGTACTAATTATGATGTTCAAGTCTTATCTAGCAGATTGCATATATTTGTTTAACGTTTGCAAAAGATTACTAAAAAGAATGTTCGTGTATTTGGGATTATTACTCTAAATATAAAAATATCAGGTTTAACATAATAAAAAAAAAAACTTTTTTTCTTTTTAGTATAGTTTTGAAATGAGTTTAGATTGACAACTTGTTTGCATTCCATAAACTCTAAAGTACAGCTCTATGGTAATTTTCTAGAATCATTTTGCATCTCAGTCTGCTGCGTACATTTAGTATGCATCAGACTGCCAACAGTATTGGTATCAGTAATATTAAAGGACAACTGAAGCCAGAAGGATATGTAGGCTCCCATATTTATTTCCTTTTAAGCAATACTAGTTGCCTGGCTAGCATGCTGATCCTTTGCATCTAATACTTTCAGCCATAGACTCTGACCAAGCATGCAGATCCGGTGTTTCTGACGTTAATGTCAGATCTGACAAAATTAGCTGCATGCTTGTTTCTGGTGTTATTCAGACACTTCTGCAGCCACATAGATCAGTAGGTGTACCAGGCAACTGGTAATGTTTAACCTCCTGGGGGATACAATAATATCGCCAGGGGGCGGCGCAGCACATTTTTTTTAATTATTATTTTTTTTAATCATGTAGCTAGCCTAGCGCTAGCTACATGATAGCCGCTGTGCAGCGGCATCCCCCCACCCCCTCCGATCGCCTCCGGCAATCAAAGCAAACAGGAAATCCCGTTCAGAACGGGATTTCCTGTTTGGCTTCCCCCGTCGCCATGGCGATGATCGGGATGACGTCATCAACGCCAATGACGTCGTGACATCAGAGAGAGTCCCGATCCACCCCTCAGCGCTGCCTGGCACTGATTGGCCAGGCTGCGCAAGCGGTCTTGGGGGGGGGGAGTGGTGCGGCACGGCGGGTAGCGGCGAATCAGCGCGGAGCGGCGGCGATTGGTATATACACACAGCTGGTATATACACACAGCTAACAAAAATCGGCCCACCAGGGCCTGAGAAATCCTCTGTGGCGGCTTACCCCGAGCTCAGCTCGGGATTATCCCCCAGAGGGTTAAAAAGAAATAAATATGGCAGCCTCCATATACTTCTGACTACAGTTGTCCTTTAAAGCAAAAATCCTAACCTATCCACCCACACTAACCCTCCTATTCTCATCATCTATCACTAATCCAACTGTTCCTATGCCTCACATAACCTTGCTATGGCTAGGCTTGAACGAGTATGCCTCTGGCAGTTTTGCAAGTATTTCCTCAAACTTCGGGTGGTTCTGTAAAACATTTTTCCAAATTGTATTGAAGTCAATGATGCAGACTTGAATAGCAAAGGCCCCGTAAATGCTATAATGACCACATTTGCTAGATATGTTGGGGAGAATAGTGAGGATAAAGGGGGGAAAAATTCAAAAAGATTTTGTAGTTTATGAGAAAATTGATTTCAAAATTGTGATACAAAAACTATTTTTTTATATGCGGTTAAATGACAGATAATATATCTATCCATCTGTTTTGCAAATGTACATATTTTCCCAGACACAGCCATGAATTTCATGGTGGGTTTTCCAGCTGGTCAGTACACTGATAGTGTCATTATCTGTAAAAACTGATAATGTTTTTTTTCAGCGCAGCTACCATAAGATGCCTGCAACCACCTTATTTATAAAGGATAAAAAAGGAAACCACAAACATTCACAGTTGAGGTAATTAGTGTCTCATCTGAGTTATTTATCTCTTTTAATTTCCACAGAACATGCGCTGTTGGTGTACTTTGAAGACAGGGTTGGGAAAACAATGGGTTAACGTAAGCAACCCTACCACCTTGGACAGTTGCTGTGATTACATTTTTAACCTAGGTTATAAATTGGCAGCTGCACTAAGAGCAGTGGAGACTATCAATATCCAATATCTTCTTATGGCACCATCCTAAATATAATATACTAGCTTAAGACCTATTGTTGCTCGGGTATGTATTTGGTTGTTGTTGCGGTGGCCACTTTTTCTAACCTTGACACACAGTCACCCAATGACCAAGATTGTGAGCTTTGGGGACCTTGGCATCAATAATGTGAGAATGAAAGCAGTTCATTTTTGCATTGAAATCAAACAAAACAATCCACCTCCTTTTCTGAATTGAAACCCAGTCACCCAATGACCAACTGTACCAGGTTTAAGGCCTCTGTCATTAACAGTGTAAGAATGGCAGCAATTTAAATATTCTCCCTTGAAAATAAATAGGTGAATTTTGATTGGCTTATGTAGACTCCACCAACTTTCTTGAATATTAATCCCAGTCACCCAGTGACCAACGGTGCCAAGTTTGAGAACCATGCAATTAACAGTCTAAAATGGCTGCAGTTTATATTTTCCCATTTAAAATAAACCGCTGAAATTTGATTGGCTGTTTTATGACCCACCCACTTTCTTAAATTTTTAACCTCGGTCACCAAGTGAACAACTGTGCCAGGTTTGGCTTTAATGCTGTGAGAATAGTGCAGCCTTTTAAATGTTAACATTGACATGGTCGGGTGTAATCTGATTGGCTGTGTGTGGTTCCACCAAGGTATGCAGGGGAGGAGCGGGAGACTCCCAGAGTGATGGCTGCACACACATACACACACACACGTCTGATTTTATATAGAGGTAGATTAACGGCAAAAAATATTAATTTAGATTAACCTCCTTGCCGTTATAAAAAATCCGGCAAGGAGGCAGCGCCGCACTTTTTTTTAATCTTTTTTTTTTTTTAAATCATGTAGCGAGCCCTGGGCTCGCTACATGATAGCCGCTAAGCGGCGGCATCCCCCCACCCACTCCGATCGCCTTCGGCGATCAGAGTATGCAGGGAATCCCGTTGAGAACGGGATTTCCTGCAGGGCTTCCCCGGTCGCCATGGCGACCGGGCGGGATGACGTCACCGACGTCATAGACGTCGTGACGTCAGAGGGAACCCCGATCCGCCCCTTAGCGCTGCCTGGCACTGATTGGCCAGGCTGCGCAGGGGTCTGGGGCGGGGGGGGCGGCTCGGCGCGGCGGGTAGCGGCGAATCGGCGGCGAGCGGCGGTGATCGCGTACTACACGCAGCTAGCAAAGTGCTAGCTGCGTGTAGGAAAAAAAAATTATGCAAATCGGCCAAGCGGGGCCTGAGAAATCCTCCTGCGCAGGTTACCCCGAGCTGAGCTCGGGATAACCGGCAAGGAGGTTAAAGAGAACATGAACTGAAAATAAAAAGTCAAAATAAACATTCACAGGCCTTACTTACCTCCCATGTAGTCTGCTCATCAATCTCTTTCTCCTCTCCTGCATCCTGTTAGTCTACTGTGATCAATGACATTCTCTGTTTCCATTTAAAAAATGGCCATTACCCCATAACAGCTTCCTGGTCAGCACACTGTTAAACTGTTATATCACCCACTTGAGCCATAGGGAAACATGGAAATTACCTTGCACATTCATTTGTAACTGAAAGCAGCTGATATACAGTATAACTGACAGCAGGGGCGTCGCTAGCCCTATTTTGGGGGGGCACGTGCCCCCAATCTGTCCTGGGGTGCCACGGATCTCCACCCGGCCCCCTCTGGCAGCGGCTCCCTCCAGCCGCCGCCGCCGCGTCACTCAGACCTCAGGATCAGGCGGCGAGCTGGCGACCAATCGTGCGGGCGCTAGGACCCAGCGCCCACACTGATATGCGGAAGTGACATCACTTCCGCATATCGAGCGGGTGCGTCCGGCGCCCGCTCTTACTGGTTGGGTCGCCGCTGATCCTGAGGTCTGCTAGGAGGTAAGGGGGGGGGAGAGGAGCGGCGGCGGCGGCTGGAGGGGGCCTGTCACTCACTCACTCCCTAAAGGGGCTCCCTGGCACTCACTCACTCCCTAAAGGGGCTCCCTGGCACTCACTCACTCCCTAAAGGGGCTCCCTGGCACTCACTCACTCCCTAAAGGGGCTCCCTGGCACTCACTCACTCCCTAAAGGGCCTCCCTGTCACTCACTCACTCCCTGAAGGGGCTCCCTGGCACTCACTCACTGCCTGAAGGGGCTCCCTGGCACTCACTCACTGCCTGAAGGGGCTCCCTGGCACTCACTCACTGCCTGAAGGGGCTCCCTGGCACTCACTCACTGCCTGAAGGGGCTCCCTGGCACTCACTCACTGCCTGAAGGGGCTCCCTGGCACTCACTCACTGCCTGAAGGGGCTCCCTGGCACTCACTCACTGCCTGGAGGGGCTCCCTGGCACTCACTCACTGCCTGAAGGGGCTCCCTGGCACTCACTCACTGCCTGGAGGGGCTCCCTGGCACTCACTCACTGCCTGAAGGGGCTCCCTGGCACTCACTCACTGCCTGAAGGGGCTCCCTGGCACTCAATCACTGCCTGAAGGGGCTCCCTGGCACTTACTCACTGCCTGAAGGGGCTCCCTGGCACTCACTTACTGCCTAAAGGGGCTCCCTGGCACTCACTCACTGCCTAAAGGGGCTCCCTGGCACTCACTTACTGCCTGAAGGGGCTCCCTGGCACTCGCTCACTGCCTGAAGGGGCTCCCTGGCACTCACTCACTGCCTGAAGGGGCTCCCTGGCACTCACTCACTACCTGAAGGGGCTCCCTGGCACTCACTCACTACCTAAAGGGGCTCCCTGGCACTCACTCACTACCTAATGGGGCTCCCTGTCACTCACTATCGGGGTCCCTGTCACTCACTACCTAACTGGAGGCGCCTGCCACTCACTAGTTAACCTGGGGGACCCTGTCACTCACTACCTAACTTGGGGAGCTACCATATTATGGGGGCATTCTGCCTATTTATGTGAAATGCTGTCTATTTATGTGCCTCATGACTGCTGAATTTGTCTTGTTGGGAGCCTTATGATTTGTTGGGGGCCTCAAGATTGCTGAATTTGTCTTGTTGGGGGCCTCATGATTTGTTGGGGGCCTCATGATTGCTGAATTTGTCTTGTTGGGGGCCTCATGATTTGTTGGAGGCCTCATGATTGCTGAATTTGTCTTGTTGGGGGCCTCATGATTTGTTGGGGGCCTCATGATTGCTGAATTTGTCTTGTTGGGGGTCACATGATTGCTAACTGCGAGACTATGGGAAAAGCTGAATCCTTATCATATGAGACAATAGCATTAAACCTACTTTTTTAGCTTTTTAAAACAGAAAATAAAACTGGGAGGTTCTAAAAAATTGAATACATTTTTTAGGAGTAGGATGGATGAAATTGTTTATCTTCACAGTTTATTTTCAACTTGGATTTTCCATAATGTTCATGTATGAGTTAAAACGTTTGTACAGTATTTAGTTTAAATTGCGGTTGCCACTTTGCGATAGATAAGTGACTTTTGGGTTACAGTTTGGGCACTCGGCCTCCAAAAGGTTCGCCACCACTGTCATAATCTAATGTCCCACCATTGCTAGGTTCATGTAAATTTGTCTCCACCCATTACCACACCTATATTGTGGTCCATGGCCCACCCATTTTTCGGTGCCGCACGATAAGCACGCCGCACAACATGATCCTCATATTTTTGGCATGCTAGCTGCAGTGTGCTGAATTCTGCTGCCTACAGTATGTACAGTATACGCTGTTCTCTAGTGCCTGCACTGTGTGCTGATTTACCTCCAGTGTGTACAGTGTAAGGTGTTACTCTGTGCCTTTACTGATTGTAAACCAGCTATATTGTATGCTAATCCCTGCTACTTTCAGTATGTACAGTATTAGCTGTAAAGCCTGGTACACACATACAATTTTGATTAGCCAATTTTAGCTCTGTTCATAAAATTCATTGTCTGTTGGCCCACTTACTGCACAGGGGTGGTAAAATTGGGGGTCAGTGATTGACCAATCAAAATTGTATGTGCGTATACATCTTTGATCTATGCCTATACTGATTGTAAATTATCCAAATAAAGGACAGGGGGCTCCATCCAATATTTCGATGGGCAGGCCCGTTATCTGTAGCTTACACCGCTGCTAAGTTCATGTACATTTGGCCCCACCCATGGCCACGCCCACTCGCCGCATGGCCACGCCCATTTTGCTGCGCGCGCCGCATATACCTCCCCGCCTGGTGCCCCCGATCTCCAAGGACCCTAGAAACGCCCCTGACTGACAGCAACTGGTATATTTCAGTTCTGACAAAATCTTGTCAGAACTGGAAGGGATCACTGTATGAAGAAAATGGTGAGCTTCTGAGAGGACCGGATGGCTAGGTAAGTATTTAATATTCATTTGCAGCTACATCATGTGTTTATTTTAAATAATTTTACTCAGTACAGATTCCCTTTAAGATAGTATTTATCCTTCATGAAGTTGTTCTTCAATTGCCTTAGAAGATAAACTCACCCAATGGAAGAAAGCGTTGGTGGATGGCAGAGCACTTTGACAAAGTCCTTTAAGTTTTCTGGTTTATATAAATGCAAATTCTTCTGCTTGTCTGTAAAATATGATAGACTGTAGACACGTTGTTATTTAATCAATATGTAAGACATGCAAGTCATCTATAAATAGTGCAACTATATGTAAGATAGAAGGTAATCCCAGAGCACATTGTTATTATGCAGAAAGGGTTGTTTGGCCTTTAAATAATGCATCTGTCTGGAGGTAAAATTTGTCATGCTTAGTACAACCGTGCCTCAATAGCGGTCTCATGTGTGATGTCCTTCTTATCCTTCTTGTTGAGGGTTGTCATTCACTTTAAGAGAAATGTCAGGTTGACCTTTTATTTAAGTTGCTTGTAAAAGTTATATTTATTTAGTATAGAACTTTATTAGTGCCATTAGTGGTTCATCAACTCTACAGCTGTGCTTACAGAAATCTCTTCTTACAGGAATTGTTCAGCTAAGCCTGCCAGAAAACCAAGAAGTGAGCTACACCACTGTAACAGTTGGGCAAAGTGTCGTTCTGATCTGCGGAATACTTGGAAATATGAGACCTCCAATCATCTGGAAACGCAACAATGTCATTCTCAACAACCTAGACTTGGAAGACATCAATGTAAGTTTAAAGTGAACATTTTGCAACAGATCACGTAGCTATATGGATGATCTATTTTTTTTTTTCTCTTAAAGATAACCCTCATGTTCTCTCTATAAAACTTTGAAATGAATGGTTCGTATTCAATTCACTTTTTTACCCCAGGTGATATTTTTACACCTACCCAATAAAATGCCTTTTAAAGGACCATTATTGTGAAAAATGTAACATGTATGGGCATACAAATGTATAAAAAGTACATTGACCCCAGAGTGAAAGGCATGAGAAATGTATTTTATTCTACATTAAAATAGGCTATGCTAGTGGGGGATTCTAAGGGTTTTCTTTATTTACAAAAGCATTTCCGGAAAGGCAATTGCTCATTCCAACTGCCAAAGTAGTATGCAAACAATTAAGGGGGCTGGCATGTTTTTATCCTTTCCAGGGAAAGGAATGAATAAAGGAAATGCTGAGAATCCTCTGTGGTGAGATGGACTAGTCAACAACCTGTCTGATCTCTTAGATTTATACTGCCTACTATGTAGGTAGAAAAAAACAAAGTCTTGTAAAAGTAATGCTTTTTAATGCTAACTGATAAAGTTAAATAATGCAAGCTTTCTGGGATCTAGTCCCCTTCTTCAGGCATATTTCCAGATGTAAGCTGAAGTAAAACACTGATGCAGGTAAATAGTAAACACAAAGATGGCAGTTGTGCTGGTTACTGTTTAGCAGTTAGATGTCAGATGTCAGGCTGGAGCTGCTGATCACCTGACATCTAACTGCTAAACAGTAACCAGCACAACTGCCATCTTTATGTTTACTATTTACCTGCATCAGTGTTTTACTTCAGCTAACATCTGGAAATATGCCTGAAGAAGGGGACTAGATCCCAGAAAGCTTGCATTATTTAACTTTATCAGTTAGCCATTAAAAAGTATTACTTTTACAAGACTTTGTTTTTTTCTGCCTACATAATTTGTTTGGCTAACACGGTACAGAAAATTTTTTACTACTGCCTACTATAAAAGTCAACAACAGGAGAAAAGACCTTTATAGTCAATTTTACTCTGGGAGAAATGTACTTCTTATAAGTGCATATTTTACATTTTACAGTATTTTGGGATAGTTGTCCTTTAAAGAGAAACTCCGACCAAGAATTGAACTTTATCCCAATCAGTAGCTGATACCAGCCTTTTACATGAGAAATCTATTCCTTTTCACAAACAGACCATCAGGGGGCACTGTATGACTGATATTGTGGTGAAACCCCTCCCACAAGTAACCCCTCCCACAAGAAAAGTTTGAACTTTGTGGGAAATAGCTGTTTACAACTGTTTCCAACTGCCAAAAACCATGCAGCAGCTACATAACCTGCCAACAGTAAAATGTTCACTGGAGTTCCTCTTTAAGCAACCGAGAAGAAAGAAAATACTCTTGAATGATTTTGCTTACAATTATTTTAAACAGAGGATGACAAATGATCTACTAGGAGAAAATGTTGGAGAACAAGTGAATTGAATAAGGGCCAATGTGTCCTCAAGCTTTAAAAACTGCCTTACCTCTGCTCTCCCTGTAAGTAACCAAAGCCAGGTTTTTTTAATGTGGCCTCAGCTTGGTGCAGCTATGGAATGTATATTGGATGGCTATGAGGAAGGAAGTAGTTCTATGTTGGAGATGGGGAAGTTATGGTTGGGCATTAGAACACATTTAAAGGTAACCTCAACTGAAAGGGATATGGGTGTTTCCTTTTAAACAATACCAGTTGCTTGTCAGTCCTGCTGATCTTTGGCTGCAGTAGTGGCTGTATCACACACCTGAAACAAGCATGCAGCTAATCCAGTCTGACTTCAGTCAGAGCACCTGATCTGTATGCTTGTTCAGGGGCTGTGGCTAAAAGTATTAGAGACTCGGGATCAACAGGAGAGTCAGGCAACTGGTATATTAAAAGGAAAAAATCCATATCCTTCTCATTTTAGGTTCCCTGTAACATGAGAGGGTTACAGTTAGATACAGTAAAACACCCATTATCCAGAACTAAGTTAACCAGAAGTCTCAATATAAAATCCTGGTCTTGCAGAATGCATACATCTACTTTTGGTCTTCTTTTTACAGTACTAAACCTCTGTTACATTAATTTAAGACTGGCCTTTCTCTTAATTTGTTAGTAATTACATTGTAATTGTACTTACATTATTTCAACATCAATACTGAGTCTATGGTAAGTGTACAGTGTGGGGTATAGTACTGTTTTGTAGCTAGGCCTATTTTTAACATTGACTCTCAAACAACCAGAAACTACACTTATCCCATCAGCCAATCCCCGTTGGTGCCGGATAATGGAGTTATTTATTTAGTTATTTATTGTATTTATAAAGCGCCAACATATTAAGCAGCGCTGTTTTACCGTACTGTAATAGGGAATGTTTTATGTTAGGAGGGGGGGTTAGATTATGCATTATGAAAGAGAAGTGGGATCAGTAAGTGATGGATAGGGGCACTGAAAATACATTGCACATGACAAGTGAGTTTGTTACTCATTTTCCACCTCTATACTCATCCACTGATTGATAACACACTTGGACACTCCTATCTTCCAGTTTCTGTTCGAAGTACTGTTGGAAGCTTTTGATATGGACATTACCGCTAAGAGGTTAAAAGTGACCTTTTCAGTCGTCAACTGATATAGGTTTCTAAAATTGGTTAAAAAAAACTAAGCTTGTTTGAAAACCATTGTAAAGTATTCATAAAATTTATAAAGACATCTTATCACTCTGTGTTAATGACTTATGACATACCCAGAAGTTTGCACACACCAGGGATAGATTTTTCCCTGCATCTTCTGTCTCAAGGTGCAGTATATTGATCCATTCCTTCCCCAAGGAAGAATAGTGCATGTTGGTGTGAATGCCATTCTCAACGCCCAATGCCCAACTCCCATTCTTCCAATTCCTACCAAGAAGTTATCAGAGTGCATTACAAGACCACCACTCATGCACAGCGAGAACATCTGTACAATACAATTTGCTAAAATTCTTGCAATGTCTATAGCTGATGATACAGAAGGACTCACCAACAAGGTACACACTGTAATGACATCAAATCTTCAGCCAATCACATCATGATGAGGGAGGAATCTGCAAACATAACTAATTAACATAGCCTGACTCTGTACTCAATGACTTCCCAACACCACCTACACCATTGGAGTGCTGGTATTGTGATCAGCTATGGAACTGACATTGAGGCTGTGCAGTGCAGCAACCCTTCATACATAATGTTTATAACTGATATGGTAAAGATTCTTTATTGTTGTTAGTGAAAGTGGATCAGTGGAAACCTTTTTTTTAGATATAACTGACAAGGGTTAATGTATACTTTCATTATTCATTGGGGCCACTTTTTTAAATTGAACATTTTACAAGAATAACAACAAAACTCTCATATATGGGTAATGAGTGTATAAAATGATAATTGAGTGTTTTAATTCCGTCTTTAATATTCAAAATGTATAAAATAGAGCTTTATCTTTATCACGTTTTTTGATCTGTGTTAAAGATATTCATCTCTGAATGAATACCTTTTTGTGGTGTATGGTATTTGTCCATTAATTATATAAATAGTAAGAAGAACATGTATGTTGAGTGGCACTGAAACAACATAGTGTGTACACACTATTCTACATTATTTTTGTAATCAAAGTAGCTATGAATGAACCACCAGAGAAAAATGCTGAGGTAAAAAAAGTCATAGAAAATAAAATAGATAACAGAAATGGCCACTTATAGACTTGGGGCACGTTTACAGTGGTGTATTGCAGTGCAGTGTATTGGCCACTGTGTAATGTGACTTACCGCACTGCAATGCACTACATATGCGAGATTCACAGTGTGGCGGCTGCATTGCGGTATAATGGGTTGTGGTTAAGTAATCCACTGCCTTAACATTAAAAGTGAAGCATACTTTTCATTAACTGTATGCTTCACTGTACCAACACAATGCACAGATAATGTGCACTTTCCCCATCCATGGCATTCCTACCAGGGTAATTTCTGACTTATTTGGTGTCCCAGACAAGAAATCCTGTGTCACCCCCCCCCCATCCCTCGGTGAAACACACATACATTATATGATTGAAGCCAGACAGAACCCGAAGCCCAGCGCGGAGAAGGAGCAGCGGTGACAGCGGGGACTCACACCGGCCGGATCAGGTAATGTATGGAGGGGGGGTGGGCGGCAGCGGCAGCTCCAAAGATGGTGAATCAATTTCATGCTGAAATCGATTCACAATCTGTTTGCAGTAAAGGCAGCCATACGCTCCCTCTCTGATCAGATTCGATCAGAGAGGGATCTATCTGTTGGTCAATCTGATGGCAAATCGACCATTGTATGGCCACCTTAACTGCCAAGTGCCAAATGCCACATGCCAAGTGCCATGTGCGATGTGCCAAGCGCCACATGCCAAATGCCACATGCCAAGTGCCATGTGCCTAGTGCCACTGCCAAGTGCCACGTCTGGCATGCTCCTGGCAGACATTACATCTGCTGCTGCTGCATTGCCCTGCTCCTGCTGCCTGTGCTGCTCCCACTGCCAGGGTGCCACAGGACACTGATACCACCTATATTTAACCCAAAACACAATTGCTGCGTAACTTTTTGGAGGTGTCCGGCCTGAAAACTGTCATGTCCCAGTTGTGCGGTTGGACTTTGGACACAATGGGCTTGATTCACAAAGCGGTGCTAACTGTTAGCACGCCTGGGAAAACCCCCTTAGCACGTCTAAACCAGCCTTTCGCGCACAAAACTTTAAAGCTTTACGCGCGCACTGCACAGAGCGCAGGGCGCTCCGCGTGAAGTGCCCATTGAAGCCTATGGGACTTAGCGCGCGAATAGGACTTTGCGCGCCTAAAACTTTGCGCGCGATCTGATTGAGAAATCCGGTGCTAACCTACTTAGCTGGTTAACACGTCTAAAGACTTTAGACGTGCTAAGTAGGTTAGCTCTGCTTTGTGAATCAAGCCCAATGTGGGCTGCACGACCGCTGTCTGGAACCTAGTCCTCCTGATGTTAATTTACAGCCATTTTTTTTTTTGGGGGGGGGGGGATTTTAAATCCCCACATAATCAATTAGTGTTTCCCTTTAAAAAAACATGATGCTAAATGCCTCATTTACCCTCAAAACTGTTTTAGAAGCAATTTAAAGGCCACTTCCGGTTTTCTATCCAGATATCCGAATCCGGGCGGATATCTCAGATACTGGGTTCGGATATCCGATTCTATTCTATTTACAGTGCGTTTAAGGGTGATGTCACAGCACAACGGAATAAAGGTACCACTGCCAGTAATCCTTCTCCCATGTCCACGCAGGCAAGGATAGGACGCTCTAGCGATCTCATGGTGATGTTGGACTTGCGGACATTCTTTAGCCTTAGCCGTTCCGGATCCACCCTCCACCAACGCCTCGACCGGCAGGTAGCTGACTACCTGGCCTTAAGTGTGGATGTAGACACTGTGAGAAGCGATGAACCCCTGGACTACTGGGTGCGCAGGTTTGGCCTGTGGCCAGAGCTGTCACGATTTGCTATGCAACTTCTCTCTTGCCCTGCCTCAAGCATCCTGTCAGAAAGGACCTTCAGCGCAGCTGGAGGCATTGTCACTGAGAAGAGAAGTCGCCTAGGTTGCAAAAGTGTTCAGTACCTCACCTTTATCAAAATGAATGAGGCATGGATCCTGGAGGGCTACTGCCCGCCCGAAGACTAAGTCAGTCTCCACACACAGCATCTTTGCCTGCACACCATGTGACTGCCTGTCCCAAGACTAAGTCGGTCCCCACACAGCATCTCTACCTGCAGGCCGCTTGACTGCCTTCTCTGCCACCACCAACAGGGTCCAGGACTCCATGCTAGCAGCGTCCGCTACAATAATTTTTCTGGTGCGTGTACATGCCTGCCTAATTTTTCTGGCGGCACTGCAGCTGCAACAACAAAACAAAAAGCATATACATGTGCCCATTCCCCTTCGTGATCGTTACCTTGCTGCGGTGAAGGGGCTTGAGTATCACAATGAAGCAAAGACTGGCTGAGTGTGTTGGGGTTAGGGGGCACACCTGACCCAAGAAGATAGATAATAAGGTCGTTGCTTCATTGTGGACACACCAAATTTGATCAGCTGGACAGTCACTGTTGTTCTGTCATTGAGCTACCTCAGCCCGGCGACCATATGGGCTTGAAAACCGCTATCGCCTACACTCTGGCCATGGTGTGCAAAAGTCCAGCACGGCCATCACTACACAAACAGCTGTTTGCGGTGCATTACACAGTGAGTTTGAGCTGTCAGTGTGAAACAGTACACTAATTACACTACCTGATTGATGTATACACATGCAATATGTTTTAAAGCACTTTAGGCCTCTAATTTAGCATGCAATGTGATTTCTGCCCTTAAAACGCTGCTGTGCGTCAAATCAGGATTTTTCCCCGGGACTTTTGGCATGTATCCAACTCCACCATACAAAAACTCAGATGTTAGACCTTTGAAACATCTTTTCCATCACTTTTGTGGCAAGCATAAATGTTTGTAGTTTTCAAATTTCGCCTCCCCATTGAAGTCTATTGCGGTTCGCAAAAGTTTGCGCGAACCGAGCTTTTTGCGGAAGGTAGCATTCGAGGTTCGCGAACCAAAAATAGGAGGTTTGAGCCATCTCTAACTGTGTCCCCATCTGGCACACCAAATGGCAATGTTTGATAACAAATGTAGATATTATGTCACTTTCTCTAGCACATCGAGTGGCAGCATTTGGAACCCTACATGTAGGAGCTGGACACAAAGTGTGGTTATCAGGCAGCAAACAGAAGTGGATGCAGCAGCAGCAGGGCTTGTGTGTTGGACAGCAGCTGCCAGGGTGGGGCAGGGTGATATTCTGACTCATCTTGTGCCCAGCTATGGACTCCAGTGCTGCTAAAGTGGGACATGGCTCTGCAGCTCATTGCAGGGATTAAACTGTAATTTACATAGTGCCCTGGGTACTGAATGGCGCTCCAGACGTGTGCCTTAAATAACTGTGCCCAAAAATGGCCTCGTTCCTGCTGTCACAGGGAACACAATGGGCACTGTGAATGTGTCCTAAAGCTTTATACATGCATTAGATTGTTCTTGGCCAAGGAGGCAGGTCAGAGCTGCCCATACAATAACAGATTAGTGGTAGATCAAGTAAAAGGTCAATGTCTTCCAGATACCAAATTGTTTACCTCCTCTACCACTTTGCAGCATTAGATATTATACAAGATTTCAGCAGCTATCTTGGTACAGATCTTACAGCTGCCGCTGCAAAATAATTACTATGTACTACAAAGCTGTACAGAGCCGTGATTGTGTGCTGTTACTGCAACTTTCATCACAACATCACAGGAACTTACTAAAATGTATGTAGATTTTTCCCTGTAGCCAAAATTCTCAAAAAACAGGAACAGAGAATCATATTTTTGATTGTCAAAAGGTTTTTCTAGGTATAAAACCAAGAAATGCATTGGCTATTTCTTATATCGAGGGAAGTCAATGATATTAAATACAAATACTGTTCTAATATTATAGCAGTCCTGTATGCCTTTAATGTATCCAATCTGTTTTTTTTTGTCAATTAATTTTCTTAGAAATGTATTTATCCTGTATTCAGGACTTTCTCTTGCATTGGCTATCAGTCATAAAAGTGTTGTCGGTAACAAAAATTTGTGCGGGAAAACACAGCTGTCGGTATTTTACACTTCTGGGTGGTCATTCATAAATATGTTGCCTGTTGCGGTACAAGTGCAGAGTTTTTCTGGAACAGGCTGTCGGTAGGCTGGCGGTAGGCATGCGGAAACAGTGAAGCTGCACGAGTCCCTCCATGCGATGTTCTCTCTGCTGCTGCTTGGGAGGTCTGTCCCATTCACTTACATGTACTCCGCATGCTTATCGCTACATCCAGGGGAGCGGTAATCCCCGTCCGCATACCGCTTGCTCTAATTTTTATGAATTTACATTTTGTTACATTACCGCATAGAATCACCGCACAATGCGGTAATTTATCGCTCTGCTCGGGAAAGTCCGCTTCGCATGCAGAAACCGCCTTTATGAATACACATTTTGCTCAGTGGTCGGTAAAGTCGACTGTTTTTAGCATTTCCGCATGCGGGAACACTTTATGAATGATAGCCTTAGTGTTTATTATGACTTGCTTGATTTCATTAACAGTGGCTGGAGTACTGTGAGGGCAGTGGCGTAGCTAAGGAGCTGTGGGCCCCGATGCAAGTTTTACAATGGGGCCCCCCAAGCACTCTATACATAGCAATTGATATGACGCACCAAAACCTGCCAATGGCAACTACAGAGTCAGAGGTGCAAGGAAGGGATGGGAAACAGTTTGTTAATGATTACCACTATTCAAAGTATCTATAGAAGTGATTATTATGAGCACAGGACCAATAGAGAGCTAATACTGTAGTTGAGGGAGGGCCCTTCGGGGCCCCTCTGGCCCAAGGGCCCCGATGCGGTTGCTACCGCTGCACCCCCTATTGCTACGCCCCTGTGTGAGGGTAACCATTTATATTTGGTACAGGTACTTCTAAAGCATAGATTTAATAGTATAAGCATTCTTAATCTATTTTTGATAAGTGACTTATTTGCAACACACTGAAATTAATGTGTTGGAAATGAAGTAACTGACAACAAGTATTTAAATAAAGCTGTAGAATGGGATTTATTTACCCATGTAGTTAAGCTTTTACTAAGCTTTAGGTATTTTTGTTCCTGTTGTGTTTAGACAGTGATGAACCCTACAATGCAGCTTGCAAAATTATAGCTTCTAGCCAGAGACAACTCAAGAATAACATTTCTACAAGGGGAGCACGATGGCATAAGGATGTGAAAAAAAGAAATCTTGTCTACATCTGTCATGTTAATACAGAAATGAATAATTTAAAGGGCATTTAAACTTCAGGATTTGAGATTTGTGAATCAAAGACCTTTTCACTTGTTCTTTTATAAAAATAAAGCACATTTAATTTTACAATTATTCTCACTATATAAAACATCAATGTGAAACAAAAGATACTGCATTAGTGGAAAAATTGTCATGGGCAGGGAGCGCTCAGCAATTTTACCGATACTGACTGCTGTTATGTAGTGTGTTATCCAGGAAGGAGTTACCTTGGCAATGTGTGCATTGCTACAGTAACATTATGCTACTTAGATAATGTGAGTTCCCGTAGCAAAGCGCACTTTACCCAGGTGATGTGGGTTGCATTCATCTGCTCAATGCGCTGTACATAGCTGCAGTAAATACCAGTAAAATTGTCAAGCACTCCCTCTATGGAACAATTTTACAGGTGGTATGTTCATTGACCGCTTGACTCTCTACAGAGGTCTGCCACACGTACTGGGTCTTTTTCAGACTCTGGATTCCAGTCTCAAACTTTAAAAAAGATTGCTTACCTATGTTTTGTCAACTTAAACATATCTGTACGGAGGTTTGACATACATTTAAAGTGTCAATTATTTTTCAATGTAAAGAAGTGATGTGGACGAATGGTCTCACCTTTTCTGAGGTCCCCGGGGGTCAACTCAATTTTTGTATTTCTATCACAGGTAGAAAAATCCTCAGTTAGACTGCTTTGCAATATACCATGCTTTGTTTTCTTGTAGAGTAGTGTGTCTGCAAGTGGTCTTTTAGATTTCTATAGAAACATGTATAAAGGATCAATATTTTGTTTTCTTCAATAAAATGACTGGCAGCTGTAAAACCAGCTTGGAGGCTTCCAACTTAAGATCCCAAGGGGAAAGTTCCACTATTTCAAACAGCTGAATTGACAGAAAATTTGGCTTAGTTTCCCTTTCATTTCATAATATGTTTTTGTATCAAAAGATATTTAATAAGATTTGTTAAATCTCATCCACATGTGAGTGATGCACAATCTACAGTGAGATAACTTTGTACTTCAGTGAGTGGCACAGAGATAACAGTGGTGGAATTTTGATTGATCAACAACTGATCAGATTTCAGATGAAATCTGATTGCCTTGGATTGGTTGTTTGAGATGGTAATCCAGGAAATTGTCCAATATCAGGGCAAAATCAATCATGTACATGATCAAATATTGCACTGGATTCATAACTGTCCCACAGTTGAACTTTCGAACATAATGTTCCTGTCACATTTTTGGGTATATTTAAAGCAAACCTGAAATGCAAAATTAAAAGTCATAATAAGCATACAAAGATCATACTTACCTCCCATGTAGTCTGCTCCTCAATACATTTCTCCTCTCCTGCATCCTGTTTGTCCACTGTGATCAAAGGAATTCTCCTTCTTCTATTTTGAAAATGACCATTACCCCATAACGGCTTCCTGGTCAGCACATTGTCAAACTGTAATGTTGCTCATTTGAGCCATAGGGAAACATAGACATTACCTTGCTCATCAGCTGTCCTTCTCAGAATCTTGTCAGAACTGAAAGGTATCTTTGTAAGCAAAAAGTGGTGAGCTTCTGAGGGGAACTGACAGTGAGGTAAATATGTAATGTTCATATGCAGGTACATCTTGTGTTTATTTTAATAATTTTACTCGCTTCAGGTTCCCTTTAAAGAGAGGGGGGAGGGGGTTGCTTGAAGCTAAATAATCTACCAGTAAGCATTTTGGCTTATGTAAAACTGAAGAGCCTCAAAGAAGAAACCTCAGCGTCCAGGACCTCATCATCTCTAGCTACCTAGCCACCATGCCACAATGCACTGTTGCACACCTAAACGTGGATGATGAAGTTTACCTGGTCACAGTTCTTCTTACTGAATCAAATCAGCTTTGCAGCTCTGGCATACATTATACAGCAAGTTTGCAATGTGCTTGTGTAATGCACTGGCCTACTGTTAATCTAATTTATAATACTGGCAGTTTATTTTATTACTCTTCACACACATTTATTGTACCTGCCCACATAGAGGACATTAAATCTAATAAAAAATAGTGTAGATGTGTGATTCATACTCGCAGCTTAAAAAGTTGGCAAAGATCTTATTTTATAAACCAACTTTTAAAGCCTTATCTACTTTAATTTGTTATGCAGCAGTGTCTCTACTTTTGATCCTGTATTCGGACAGGGTAACATGGCTTACTACTCCATGAACTCTACTCACAGAGACATAAAATGTAACATCTTGCTCTGATGCCACTGATTGGGTGACTAAAAAAAATCTCTCAACAGCTGTATGTAAGTTAAAAGTGACATGTGACATGATGAGCTAAAAATGTGTATGTACAGTGCAAAAAATGCTAATAACCAGGCTGTTTACTTTTTTTTATTTAGCTGCCTCATAGAGTTAATTTTTAGGCATGGAAGTCGGGAATATAGTAAACATCACTGATAAGCAAATTACTGCCATAAACGTTTTCCTAACAGAATATAACTTCTGAGAGCAGGGGAGATAGTAAAAGGTCAATAATGCATGTATTTTCATTTAGGGACTTTTAATAGGCTGCCACTGAGCAGAGAAAATGAAACATTTAACCTACTTTGTAAATATTTAGATGTAGAATAAAAACATGTGATATCTTAAACATAAGTCATTTTTAGGAGTAGGAGGATAAATACAATTGTTTATCTCATCCGTTTTTTTTTTTACCTACGACTCATAGTATAGCATAGTAGCATGCCTTTATTTTTTATTTTTTTTCTAAAAGGCATTGCTGTAAGTTGCAACAAATACAGAAATATGTTTTTCTGTATGGTTATGAGATAGGATTATTGATATTTTAAAAAAATGTGCAAAGAAGAATAAAAAAAAAAGATAGGAAAATTAGAATTCCCAGAATTTTGTTCAGATAGGAGTGAGCAGCAGGACATGATTAAGGTTTCTATATTTTGAAGTGCCTCAGGCAGTATACACTGTATAGAAAATGAAAGAAAAAACACTATTGGTGCAAGGTAATAACATGATCTTTGTTTACTAATGGGTCTTCAACAAGAAACATATTAATTATAGTTAATATCAGGGATACATCATGCAGTGTATGCCTAGCTTTAGGACAACAATATAAAGTTGTGGGGGAACCATACAACTATCACACAAACACAATGAGGGCATAAGAAAGTTCTGACACAGTATGGGGGTGACAATGGACACAACACAAGTAAGACTGTGACACTCTGTGATACAATGCTGTTCAGATACAGGTCTGACTGTATTTCAATCTGAATGTTTTTATGTAGAAGACTGCTAAGACTATAACTCAGAAAGATGATTTTCCTGAAGACAATTCTTAAAGAGCACGCCTTTGCGTTTGTGCCGGTCCATTAATACAGTGACTGCTAACTTCAGGAATTTGCTGCTTGGGAATAACTGTATTCTATAACAGAACATGTAGTATTTGAGTTTAAATAAAGCCCAACTAACTCTGAGAGGCAACACTACTGTATGTGACACAGCAAGATTATTAGACACTACACATTGGCATCCCCTGCCATCATTGACTCATTTTCTGTGATCTGCCAGGGCAGGTCACCTCACCTAATTTGAACTAATCCCTGCAGTAGCCTCAAAGGAAATTGCCACAGTACAATATTGTGGGTGCCACTCATGTATCTTCTTCCTACCGTCTCCACAGAGCCAAACATGCTTCTTGGCCAGGAGCTGATCAGCATGTCTTTGCAGTGAATATTCCAAAACTGCCACCTGACAGCATTGTTTCAGATGACAAATGTACAAGCATGTACCAGGCTTTATGGACAATAACACGTTGTTACGCATAGTTTACAGGTGAATACTGTGTGGAAAATTGTGACACAAATGTTATTTGCATGGCATCCCCTTCTTTCTGATGCAAGAAATTTGGGCGTCTGTGGCTGCTGGGAAACTTGGGTGCCGCATGGACTATAATACTCATTGTGGCTATAATGGCAACCATTGGAGATGTGGGAGGGAACCAGTGTAGCCAAAGTGCAGGGGCGCAGAGGGCCCATAAGCAGCAGACATTGGCCTCAATTCACTAAGCTTTATCAAACACTTTATCAAATGTTTAATAATTTACCTCATGGGTAAAATCTCATTTTGAATTCACTAAGGTGTTATAGATTTATTGAACGCTTTATCGCTAGAACATTTGATACATCTATAACACCTTAGTGAATTTAAAATGAGATTTTACTTGTGAGGTTAATTATTATCAAACGCTCAATAAAGTGTTCGATAAAGCTTAGTGAATTGAGGCCAATGTGGCATACATAATAGCAGTGGGGGTGAGTTTGGAGTGTGTGTGTGTGTGTGTGTGTGTGTGTGGGGGGGGGGGGGGGGGTTAGTGTGAGAGGATGGTTAGGTAAAGTGATAATAGAATATGAGTAAGATCACCAATATTCTAATTGTCATCCTACTTCATCGTGCACCCAAATTTCCCCCAGCGCTCTTTTTTTTATATATGCCTTCCTTCACCCCCTACACAGGCAGCAATACAATTAATGTACCAGTCTGTAATGTGTCTGGATTAGTATAGCTGAATACTTTCACCTACTGCATGCCATTGTCCCTCCCTTACTGTCCTGGCTGCTTCATACTACTACAGGACAGTAAGGTGCAACAACTTCATACTGCTCTACTATACTTCCTCAGCTCCAGAACAATATTATTTATTTATTTATTTATTTATTTATATCTCCATCATCTTTTGCTGAGGGCTGTTTCACACTAGGAACTGATCCATGCATTTTGACAGACACTCCTAGATTGCGTTTAGAAAAGGTAACATGAAAGTCTATTGACGTTCCAGAGCAATACGTTGTAACGCATCTGGGACCTTCATATCACCCAGCACTAGGGTTTTCCCATCAGGTAAATTGGAACTACAGCCGCTGATCAGCGTCACATTACAATTTCCTGACTTTACGCTGTAGGTCATAACACTTGCACAAAATTGGGTTTGTGCATGCGTTATCTAATGAGAAAGAGGCCTCAGTACAAAGTACAATACTTACAATAGTGGGGAGCATACATACATGAATAATTCAACATACAGTACAATCAGGACATCCAGACAGAAAAGGATGAAGAGAAAATGGGGGTCCTAGGCAAGATAGCAGTTTTTGCCTTCTGATGATCACCTGACTTTTTTTATAGGATTTGTTGGGGATAAAGTACAACAGAAACTGGATACTCTAGGGGGAGGTCCTTGCTCTTGCAAGCTTACCAGCTAGTGGCTAGAGGGGTGGAGACTAGAAAAATATACGCTTATCTGTGCTTTAAGACTGCATTTAAAGGTTTCCAGGCTTGAAGCATAACAGACAAGCTGCAGAAGAGGAAGACCTGTCCTTACTTATTTTAGTGTCAAACTACATGCAAAAGCTGCATCTAAAGACGTTATGCCCCTTCCCCCTGCAGCTTCTGCAGCCAATCAGATGTCAAGTGCTCCAGAGAGGAGGGGGGAGAGGCATGGCCAGAATTGCTTCATCATTTTAATAGGGAGGAGGCAGGCCATGCCACAAAGGACAAAAAAGCAAAGTTTGTAAAGAAGTGTCAGTATGACAAATCAGACTTTTTATTCAAGTCTTTTTTCTTGACCAGCAACCACATGGCCAAGTATTTTGATTTATAACCTGATTTTCCTATAATACACACAAATCTATAACTTTGCAAAAGAGATTAAAACAACTTTTATTCTGACCTTAAAAACATTAGCCTGTAAAAATATTGTTTCCATATACAGACTGGGGAAGGAAGAAAGGAGTACACAGAGCCCTGTGAATGAATCCAATGAGTTTAGCTCACTACATAGGTTCTCCTTATTACCCAGATAAAGTTGCTAATTAAAGACAAAGCACCCCACCTATGAACCCTACATGTTTCACCCAGTAATAAATAGGGACTTCATTGGGGGAATTATCTAAAGTGCAAAGGGCTCAGCGTGCTACATAAACATAATAAATACAATAGATATGTAAAATAAAAAACATGTCATAGCCTCATGGCTATATTGACAGGCTAGGGTTTATAGGTGGGGTGTTGTGTGTTTGATTAGTAACTTTGTCTGGGTAATAGGGAGACCCTATGTACTGAGCTAAACTATTTGGCTTCATTCACAGGGCTCTGTGTACTACTCTGTCCCTTCCCCAGTCTTTATGTGGAAACAGTATGTTTACAGTATAATGGGTTTTAGTGGTCAGAATAAAAGTTATGTTTTAATGTCTTTTGCAAAGGTATAGATTTGTGTGTACTATATTGAATCATTCGTGTTGTAAACTCATTTTCCTCACAGACAATAGACTAAGTGGTGTCAAGGGTAGTGTAACTTAAGGGGCCCATACACTCAGCCGATTTTTGGCCGATCGATCGATTTTGATCGATTTTGATCGATTTCAATCAATCTGACATGTTGGAAAATTTAGGCTTATCTCTTGAGGTGGCTTATTATTTTGCATTGGACCTAATGGAAATCTGATGGCAACAAAATGCCATGCCATCAGATCGATTTTCAATAGATTTCATACTGAAATCTATTGGAAATATGTTCCTAGTAAAAAATGTTCCTAAACACATCCTATAGATCAGAATATCTACTGATGAAATATCTGTTGCTAATCTAACGAGTGTATGGCCACCTTTAGTATATATGATAATCAATACTTAATAAACTATTTAACCACTTTACCCCCTGCGGTACGAATTTCTCCATCCCTTTTTCCCCCCTAAAAAACCAGGGATGGAGAAATCTGTACCTTCCGCGCTACCGCCACTGTCCGCACTCCCGCCGCTCGTGCGCGCGCTCCCGCCGCTCGTGCACGCCGCCGCCCGCTCGCCCAGAGATCAATGAACGGGAAAATCCATTCCTGTTTGTTGATCTAAGCCCCCGCAATGATCTGCTGCTTCTTTGAGAAACAGCGCGATCATTGGGTTTTACCCAGCCTCCTACTGCTTCCTGTAAGCGTCCTTCCGGACGCTTACAGGTCGCATGTAAACAAACACACTGTGGCCATCTTGTGGCCAAATAGTAAAACTACACCCTAAAGCATTTTATATATACAAACACATTAGTTTTACACAATAAATTAACTCATTACCTCCCACACTCCCCAATTTTTATTTTTTTTGTAATTAAAAACAAAACAAAAAATACAATAAAAAAAACATAAATAGTTACCTTAGGGACTGAACTTTTTAAATGTTTATGTCAAGAGGGTATAACACTGTTACGTTATAAACTACGGGCTTGTAATTAGGGATGGATGCAAAACTGAAAAAAATGCACCTTTAATTCCAAATAAAATATTGGTGCCAAACATTGTGATATGGACATAATTTAAACGGTTTTATAACCGGGACAAATGGGTAAATACATTTCATGGGTTTTAATTACAGTAGCATGCAATATTTAAAAACTATAATGGCCGAAAACGGAGAAATAATAATTTTTTCCCAAATTTTTTCTATTACCCCATTAAAACACATTTAGAATAAAATAATTCTTAGCATAATGTCCCACCTAAAGAAAGCCTAATTGGTGGCGGAAAAAACAAGATATAGTTCATTTCATTGCGATAAGTAATAATAAAGTTATAGACAAATGAATGGAAGGAGCGCTGAAAGATGAAAATTGCTCTGGTGTTCAAGGGGTAAAAGCCCTCAGTGGTGAAGTGGTTAATACTCATGGCTACTCGTTTACACATTCTACGTTTGTTATAGGTGTTTAACTAACATAATAGAATGTATAATAATAGCATGCTGTGAATCTGTTTGAGAAAAAAAAAACTATAGTTCTGCCGTGTCAGGCATAGTAAAAGAAAGAGACATTCTGAAATTCTCTAATGCATTGTATGTGGCCATTCAATTTTTTTTCACATTAGCGCTCACATAAACAAGACGCTTTATAATGCACTATGGTCAGACCTTTTTCATCTTGGTTTTTTTCAGTTTGTGGTAAATGGGTTTAGTAGATATGGATTTATCCATTCCAGTCTCTCTTTATTTAACATATTTCATTGAAAGCCAACAATGCAAGATTGAAAATGGATGCCCTTCAGTGCAAAATATTAAGTAAACAGCAATGAGTCCTTGAGATACACAGATTGAACATGAGGCATCATGTTTAAAAGACATGTGCGGTGCAATTTTCCTGTGGCATAAGAGGATGTGCCACAACGCCATATGTGGTAGAAAATGTGTAGTAGAGTGCTGTTACCATTTACCACTACATAAAATCTGAAGTTACACAATTGTAGGGTGCGATTGCTTAAAGCCCAAACTCTCAGTATTTCTATCTAGAAAGTATTCCAAATTAAACTTTATATTAAAATGTTAATTTAGAGCTTAATTTTGAACACTGTCTAGGTAGGAAATGTAATCATTAAATTTACTCCCTTCCAAACCCACTCTCAGCATCTAGGCAAGTTTCTGCCAAACATGTTCTCACAGCCCACAAAGACAAGGTATGTTGGGAATTATAATTTTGCACCAAAAATATAGTGACATTGGCGTTAAAGAGAGTCTGAAGCTAAAATAATTTCCTGTTTTTATTGCCCGCTTATGTTAAGCAATAAGACCATAGCTGATTTGCCACAACAGCGCGGCAGAACAAAGTTTTATCCCTCCTAAATCCCCGGGGCAAAATTCTCCCCTCGCTTCCTGGAGGAGGCAGAGCTTTGCGCTGTAGCCCTGCCTCCAGTCCAGTTAATCTCCGCTGATCGCCGCCTCTCCCTGCCCCCCTCAGTGAAAGAAGACTGAGAGGGGTGGAGATTGATTGGACTGGAGGCAGAGCTACAGCGCAAAGCTCTGCCTTCCCCAGGCAACACAATTTACGACCTGGAAAGTCGTGGGATTTTCCACTAGAATTTTGGGGGATAAAACCTTGTTCTGCCATGCGGTTGCGGTGAATCAGCTATGGTCTTATTGCTTAACATAAGTAGGCAATAAAAACAGGAAATTATTTTGGCTTCAGACTCTCTTTAAGTGTTATGAAGGGGTTAACCCTGTGGAGATGATTGTTAGGTGTCAGGCGGGGTTAGTGTAAAGGGCTGCAGATAAGTTTCAAGGTTTGGTGGTATGGAGAGTTTTGCTTTTGGGGATCTCTGAGGGTAGCCAAGCTTTGCGGAACAAAATCTGAAATGGGTGCTGAGCTGAACCTGCACACACCTGTATGCAAATTCACCACACCAAGAACTAACTAACCCAGTGATTATAGCTACTCTGTAAATCTGTCATTATGGGGGTGGTAGGCATAAAGTAGTCAGCATAATCACATATCAGGGAACTAGCTGGAAACTTTAGAAGTGTTCAGCTTTTTTTCACCATGAAATGCAAGGAAAATAACTTACAAATAAAAACTGTTGGATAGCTAGTGTGGATGCCTGTATTTGTAGTTCTTAAGTACAAGCCTGCTTGGTTCACACATAAGTCTGCACTTTTTTGGTCCAGTCCAGTACTCCTACCAGTTATATATGATGTGGCAAGGGCCTGTTTTTTTCTTTCATCCTTCTGTAAGTTTTGAGTCAGTTTTCTATCAGTTTTTCTATCAGTTTTATGAGACAGCCTGGACCAGACATCTACACCTTTTATGTGTGAACACACCCATAGTACCAAATACAAAACTGATGCAAACTGACAGGACAGGACTAGACTAGAAATATACAGATTTCTGTGTGAACTCAGCAACAGAAACACATACAAAACTGATGCCAACTGTCAAAAACTGACAGAACAGGACTGGACACCTTTTTATATTTGAACCAAGCCTAAAGGTGACCACACACCATACAATTAAAGGATCAAATTTTTCTCCAATTCAATCATTTCAATCGGTTGTCCTGAAAAATTGAAAGCTTTTCTTTGTTTTCGATCGATAAATCTGTTTTTTTTTCTTTGATTTTTGGAGATTGGACTTGTTGGAAATTTCAAACCAACTTTATCAAAAATTGTATGGTGTGTGATGGATTGTGAATTACTTGATGTACAGTTCCAATCAATTTTTTCTGAGCTTTCAATTATTTTATTCATGATTGTAGAAAAATTGAACATAGGTGTGTGGTACATTGGTCAGATTCTTGAATGGTTACAATCAGTCAGAAAAATTGATTGCTATTCTTGAATTGAACCGATATTTAAAAAATTGTATGGTGTGTGGCCATCTTTAGTCTTTAAAAAGGCACTTACCTGGCTGCTGTACTAGTATTTTACTAATACTTTCTGAATCACTGGCCAAAACAAGTGTGCAGACCAGATTTTCATATAACTCCATTCACAGCTGGTTTGTGACAGGTGTGGAAATGTACACAGCTGGAGCTAAATGATTAGTATGGTAGGCAATTATACAATTTTTTTTTAAAAAGGAATCAAGATGTATGCATACATACTGCTATCACGTGTGGTAAAGTAGTTCTGCTTTAGTGTTAGGTTAGGAACTTCCGGCGCAGCGTAACACAACGTGGGAAGTATGAACTTCCCCATAGGGTTGCATTAGGCTGCGGTAGCAGTGCATCATTTTGACGCATCGGCCCGGTTTGAAAGGGCCCTAATTGTATTAATTGTATAAAACATTTTATTTTGATAAACGGGAACCAGAGATTCACATGTAAGCTTAAAGAGGAAATGTTGCAAAAATCTTAAAATTTAAAACACAAACAAATAAGAAGTACATTTCTCCCAGAGTAAAATGAGCCATAAATTACTTTTCTCCCATGTTGCTGTCACTCACAGTAGGTAGTAGAAATCTGACATTACTGACAGGTTTTGGGCCAGTCCCCCTCTCCATAGGGGATTCTCAGCATGGCCTTTATTCTTTATAAAGACATTCCCTGAAAAAGATATGTACAAAGATGCTGGCCGGCCTCTCTGCTCGCTGTACACTATTTGGGCAGTTGGACGTAGCAACTGCTATTCACTAAGTGCTTTTAAAAATAAAGAAAACCCTAAGAACCCCCCTATGAGAAAATGGGCTAGTCCAAAATCTGTTGGTAATGACAGATTTCTACGTCTTATTGTAAGTGACAGCAACATAGGAGAAAAGTAATTTATGGCTCATTTTACTCTGGGAGAAATGTACTTCTTATTTGTATGTGTTTTAAAGTTTAAAATTTTCGCGACAGTTGCTCTTTAAACTAGCCTGCAAGCAAAGAAATGTTGCTACAAATTTGATCTGCTAGTCAAAATGATTATCTAGCATTTATCAGATTATATCCTGCCAGGTTTGGTCATGTTACAAACTTGTTTGTCAGTTTTCATGAACTGACAAATCAAATTTGAAACTAAACCTTGTTATGTGTGGCTATAGTAAAAGATATATGATGTGGCAGGAGTCTTGTCTTTCGTTTCATCCTCATTTTTCAATGCACATAACTGATACGTGCACAACTCCTAAACATTAGGTTAGTAGAGCAGAACATTTTGCTTTACAGTATAGCCACATCATTGATTATGGCTGTTGCTATAGTTACCACACACCGAGGTGACCCTTCGTGTGTCACATTGGCCTTCTCCAACTCCAGAACTGTTGCTGGCAGCAATGTTAAATACAGGATCAGTCACAACACCCAATGTGTCCCAGAGGAGCAGGAAAAAGATGTAACAAATACAATGTTTTTTACCAGAGCTATAGCTGTAATGGAAATGGTTGTGCATTACAAACTAATCGCCTGGTCTGCTAAAATAACATGTTTTTGGGCACACAGGAACTGCATGCACTGCAGAGGAACACAAATCTATTGAAGTGAAAGCAGGAATCCAATTTATCAGAAGTTAAAACTTTTACTCTTAAAGAACAACTGAAGTGAGAGGGATATGGAGACTGCCATATTTATTTCCTTTTATGCAATACTAGTTGCCTGGCTGTCCAGCTAATCCTCTACCTCTAAGGCCCTGTTTACACCTAGTTGGTGTGCATTAGTGTGCGTTAATGTGCGTTAGTGTGCGTTGGCACACGTTAGTGCGCGTTAGTACGTTTTTTTTTCCATAGCAGTGCATTGGGAAGAAGATTTCAGTTAAAACGCGTTAAGTGTGGAAGGTGCCATAGGAAAACATGGGCATTACTTTAAAAATCAGTTTTCTTTTAGTTATAACTAAGAGCAACTGATTAAAGAGGAACTGTCGCAAAAATCAAAAAATGTAAAACACATACAAATAAGAAGTACCTTTCTTCCAGAGTAAAATGTGTCATAAATAACTTTTCTCCTATGCTGCTGTCACTTACAGTAGGTAGTAGAAATCTGACATTATCGACAGATTTTGGGCTAGTCCATCTCTCCATAGGGGATTGCCAGCATTCTTTAGAAAGACACTCCCTGAAAAAGATTTATACAATGATGCTGGCCAGCCTCCCTGCTCACCGTACATTTTTTGGGCAGTTGGATGGAGCAACTGCCATTCACTAAGTACTTTTAAAAATAAAGGAAACCCTAAGAACCCCCTATGAGAAGATGGGCTAGTCCAAAATCTGTTAGTAATGTCAGATTTCTACTACTCACTGTAAGTGACAGCAACATAGGAGAAAAGTAATTTGTGGCTCATTTAACTCTGGAAGAAATGTACTTCTTATTTGTATATGTTTACATGTATTTTAAATTTTAAGATTTTCGTGACAGAGGTCCTTTAAGTGTAAAAGGGGCCTTATAATTTTAGCCATATACTCTGAACAAGCATGCAGCAGGACAGATGTTTCTGACATTATTGTTAGATTTGACAAGATTAACTGCATGCTTGTTTCTGGTGTGATTCAGACACTGCTGCAGCCAAACAGATCAGCAGGGCTGATCGGCAACTGGTATTGCCTAAAAGAAAATAAATATGGCAGCCTCCATATTCTTCTCACTACAGTTGTCCTTTAAAGAGCCCCTAATAAAAATAAAAGTTCGGTGGTTTCCAACAGTACTTGTGCTAAATATTTGGGATCTATTCCTTGAACACTTAACCGTGGTTCCCCAATCCTTCCATGGACTAAATAGCCTAAGCATTGGCTGAGCAGGAGACATCAGCAATTCTCTGCATGCAAAGGCTGTCTATGATGACAGGCTTGGGTGATGCAAAGTCATATGAGCTGCAGCCACATCAGCCAACATTTTAAGATTATAATTTGGCCTGGCATGCGGGAGGATCCTTGCTGAAGATAGGGAAGCTGTAGAAAATAATGAGTTGGAAGATAAAAAAAAAATGATGTGTTGAGCATACTGCTTGATTATATGTAGGGAATACACTGTCTATTAATGTGCTGGAGGTTGTTTCATGCTGCCAAATTGTATACAGGAGGCACTGTGTAACAATTGTATTATGAAAAAGTAGTGGTTTTATTAGCACTGCCTATTTATGTTGTATTAACATACTGCTCTACTTATCTGTAATATTTGGGGTAGCGTTCTGCCTGTTTATATTTGTTGGGGGTTGCAGGCTGACAAATTGTTATTTGGGAGGTAATGATGCTTAACTGTTTTACTTGGAGTGATACTTTGTCTAATTATCTTGTATGGGTTGGCATGATGTCTAGTTTTGTTGTTTGGAGAAAAGTGTTGTATAATTATGCTGCTATGCTGGTATGCTGTTATGCTTTGTAACTATGTGTAGGAAGATTCACTACCTAATTATATTGTTTGAGGGCAAAGCCAGGACAAGGTCCTCCAGCACCCAAGGCTGAGACACCAAAATGTGCCCCCACATCTCTCTCACCCCAGCCATCACACACTATTAGAATAAGAGGTGCCCCAGGGCCCCCAACCCCCCAACACCTTAATCTCTATTTATCTGGCTTGCAGTCACTGCCAATGTACCCCCTTTTAATATTTCACTCTGCTTCAAACACAATAGGGGAATGATAGCTAAGTGAATTGTGCGCCCCTTCCTACACTGCGCCCTGAGGCTGGAGCCTCACTCACCTCGGCCCAGCCCTGTTTGAGGGTACACACTGCCTAATTATGCTGTTTGAGGGGGCAGGCTGCCTAATTGTTTATCTTGTGAATATGCCTGCGTAATTGTGATCTAATATTTTATAAGTGGTTGATGTGGAATATATCACATACAAATTGTATACAGGAGGCACTGTGTAACAATTGTATTATGAAAAAGTAGTAGTAGTGAATCTTCCTACACATAGTTACAATAGTTATGTCTTTTTTCAACCAAAATTACTATGTAACTATATAAAGTGTATTTTATATGTTTCATGGCTGTTTGCATAGCAGTTAAGGCATATTTTTCCTTTAAATAAAGGGGTTTTGTTCATGGATTTGCTTGGTGGGAAAGAGGAGAGCACCACTGATTTCCAGTTACACCCAGGGACGGATCTAGGGGGGGGGGCAAGCGGGTATGTTGCCCCAGGCGCAGTTTGTTGAATTCTTAAAAAAGCGGCAAAATGAATGGCAGTTTAGGCGCCAAAACCTGACCTTGCCCCAGGCGCAACTTGGTCTTGATCCGTCCCTGGTTACACCCCTGTTAGATTTACATATTTTATTTGCAAGAAGTTTTGAATCGGGATGATACCATTTAATAGCTAACGTATAAGAATGAGAGTAAGCTTTCAGATGGGTTACTTTCATCAGACTCCAATCCAATGTTGCTTACAAAATGTAGGAACAGACAGCTATATACATGGAACATCAAAAGGAATATGTAGATTTTTTTTTTGCAAGCATAAATACATGACATTTAGATGCATTAAATTAAAAAGAACCTCTCACCCCATTTAGATGTTGAAGGGAACATAAACTGATACGTATATTAATTTTTTCCTTTTAAAATAATACCAGTTGCCTGACTCTCCTGCTGTTCCTGTGTCCCTTAATACTTTTAGCCACAGCCCCTGAACAAGCATGCAGATCAGGTGCTCAGACTGAAGTCAGACTGGATTAGCTGCATGCTTGTTTCGGGTGTGGGATTCAGCCACCACTGCAGCCAAATAGATCAGTAGGACTGCCAGGCAACTGGTATTGTTTAAAAGGACACATCCATACCCCTCTCCGTTTAGGTTCCATTTGAACTTACTCTCATTCTTACAAGTTAGCCAATAAATGGTATCATCCGGTACACTACCGTAATGCTACTGGTATATTTTGTATGGTCATACTCTTACAAACTGTCATAGCCACACACACTTTTTACGCACCACCATTGTTGCTATTGCTACTGCTCTCTTTCAAATTAAAGCTAAACTCTAGTCAGACAGCTAACAACTAATTTATTACTAATTGAAATATAGTGGTAAATACAAAATTTGCTAGCCATATTGTTAATGCATTGCTGGTCTCTTACAGTGATTCAAGGTAGTCCAGCTATACAACATTATTAGAGTACCTGGGTCTGTGAGCGCAGTCGTCATTCTGCTTTCATCTAGAGTAGTCAACCTTCCAGTATTATAGGGAATGTGCTGTGAACACAATCTTCTGGTTCTTTCACAGACTGAGGCATTGATATAGCACATACAAATGTATTATTGATTTGTATAATGTATAAAACATATATTCATTCACAGATATGAGCTGAATTTTGCCTGGAGACAAAATGCAGCACATTTTGTAAAATCATAGATCTAGTCAATCAGGAACTGGAATGAAGTCCAACTCGTTGCACAGAATTATAAAAACCCTATGATTGTGTTGTTAGCTGCAGCCTAAAGATGTTATCTCTTTGTGTTCCGGAGCTAAAAAATCAGCTACAAAAAAAGTGATAGTTTGACCTGAAGTAAGTCAGTTGAAAGATTTGCCAGTGGGTTCTGAGGCTTGAGCTGCTGCTGCTGCCTGGCTCAGCCAACATCATTATGTTAAATAAGCTAACATACTGTGTGTCAGTCATTAAGACACATAACCTGAGGAAGTGGGCATAGTCCACAAAACGCATAGCTTAAAGAGGAACTCCAGTGAAAATAATGTGATAAAAAAGTGCTTCATTTTTACACTATTTATGTATAAATGAGTTAGTCAGTGTTTGCACATTGTAAAATCGTTTAAATCCCTGATTTATATTCTGACATTTATCACATGGTGACATTTTTACTGCTGGCAGGTGATGTAGCTGTTGTTTGCTGTTTTGGCAGTTGGAAACAGCTGCAAACAGGTATTTCCCACAATGCAACAAGGTTCACAGATAGGAAACTGCCAGGAGTACCATGGTCCTCAGAGTTTCTTGTGGGATGGGTTTAACCACAATATCAGCCATACAGAGCCTCCTGATGATCCGTTTGTGAAAAGGAATAGATTTCTCATGTAAAAGTGGGTATCGGCTACTGATTGGGATGAAGTTCAATTCTTGGTCACGGTTTCTTTTTAAGTGAAAATCAAGTTTATCCTTCCTGACTCTATGACTTTATGTTATTACTAGTGACCTAAGCCCGTTTGAAAATTGGCTCTTGGTCTGTCATTACCGCGCGTCGCATGCACGTGCACCCACCGGTAACATGCACTACCGCCTGCCACGCATGCACACCCGCCGGGCGCGCTCCCACTGCATATGCACACACCCGCTGGTCGCACGCTCTGTCACCCTCCTGTCCTAACGGCTGTCAGTGCTTGACATGCGCAGTAGAGCAAAAGCACTGACACACGGACAGGACGCAGGGACACTTGATGATTATTAGGTAGGATGAGTTATCTTCTGGGCACCTCCAAAACTGTTAGCTAATTTGTCTTATTTGTCTAAGTACTGCCTGTGGTTGCATTTGTTCTTCCCATTCACATCCCAGTTCCCATAAAAACCTGTACCTTGGACACACAGAGACCCAAGTGGATAATGGGGCTTCCCCAAAACTGAATATATAACTTGCATTTGGGCAACCACCCAATGTAAGTAGGACACCATTGCCTTTATTTTCCTGAACAACATGCAATACTACAATTACAAGGCTCCTGCTCGCTCTGTCATATTTTATCTTAACTGTGAGGTTACCATAAAACATCATGATGTTGTTAATGATGTTGTTGAAGGGAGCAGGGCAATCATAATTCTTGCTAACTTCCAGTCAGAGCAATATCCTGCCTCTATCTGGCCAGCAGACGCTTGTCAGCCAATCAGGTGCACTGTCATACACCCTTTGCCTGCTGTACCATACCTAGCAGGAATTACATAGATTAGCATTCAGGTGGGAGGCTTCGGACCTGGGGCCCCTGGGCTGTCATGTGGACCAGTGTTTGTGATTTTAAATTTTATTTTTTGCAGCTTCTACGATGGGGATGACAGGTGAGTGGTTAGGGAGGGGACCGTGTGGGAGATGTGCCTACACGGGGCGTCCCTGTTAAACGACGCAATTCACGATTACGTCCAACCGAAGCCTCCCACCTGAATGCTAATCTATGTAATTCCTGCTAGGTATGGTACAGCAGGCAAAGGGTGTATGACAGTGCACCTGATTGGCTGACAAGCGTCTGCTGGCCAGATAGAGGCAGAATATTGCTCTGACTGGAAGTTAGCAATTGTGTTTGTTGCAGTTGGCATTCAGTTTAGAGGTGGTGGGGTGAGTTCCCTGGAGGTGAGAGGTCCAGGGCTTGCCCGCACTTCCCTCTAGGTGTCGCATGGTGGTCGGGGGCCCCAGTGAGTGAGAGAGACCTGGGGCCCCTGGGCTGTCATGTGGACCAGTGTTTGTGATTTCAATCATAATTCTTCTAAGAAGCCTACAGAAATGGAAATTTGCATTACAGGCTGATGATCAGACACTTTTAGCCCTCAGTGGGTCATTATCTTCTCTTCTGATTTTTGAAGTAACAGGCATGCTTACTGCACCATGGTGTTGATTCACTAGCACAAATGCATGAGCAGATATCATGGGCAGATTTAATCATGCAACCTTATGTAGAATGTAATGCCTGATGTAGAATAATCATGTACCTTCATCTCTTCTTCAATAGAATATTGTGTTGTTGTTCTGGTTTGTGCCAAATCTTGCACTGCTTATCTAGAATTTCACATAATTGTATGTGAATTGGTGTAGACATAAATGCATTATCATTTACTCATGTAATATATTTTGTGGGATATCTCTTTAGAATTTTGTAGTTATTTTAAGGATTGAAGAGTTAACTTTAGAGATCTCACCTTAACTTAAAGACAGAAGAGTTAACTTTAGGTTTGCCTGAGGTAAAATGTTTCCTGAATACTACATGCCTTATCATCATGGTGATAACTCTTGAAACGTATTTAGAGACAGGAGATAAGCTTAGTGAGTTGAGGCCATTATCTATACTGTTGTGTATTCTAATTTTAAATCTTTTTTTATGTGAGCCAAGATTTACTTTGATGGCTAATACCCAGAGACCTTTGACTTGACTTTACAGATTAACATTAGTTCAACTATATTTGCATGTCAATCAATAAGATTATCTTCATTCTGAATTCACGTTGACCTTAGGCTGACCTCAGTTTTCCATTCACTAGAGCTGGGGCGTGAACTGATATGAAAATAAATGTAAAGTGAAAGTGACCCAAATTTAAAAGTCTGTGTACACTAGCCTCAAGATTAATTTATTTGTGATCAGCTGTTAAGAAGTATATACATGTTTAAAAACAAGTTCTTCCATTTAGTGCCTGGAGGAGACTGGGAATATATTTGTTTGTGGAGCAGATATTTGTATAGTTCTAGTTTTGATCCCTGAAAATATAAATGATAAAGCAATAAATAATATTATTACTGCTGGCACAGTGCCCCAAGAACACACTCTTTTTTTTCACTGGAGAAAGACACCATCTCCCTTGGACAGAATCAACAGGTTTTGGATTATCCCATCTCCTCATGGGGGGTTCACAGGGTTTTCTGTATTTTCAAAAGCACTTAGTTTGTATCTGTTGTGTTGTGTCTGTCTGTGTGTTGTGTCTGTCCAACTGCCAAAAGAAGTGTACGGGGAGCAGGCAGGCTGGCCAGCATCTTTGTATAAATCTTTTTCAGGGAGTGTCATTATAAAGAATAAAGGCCATGCGGAGAATCCCGTATGGAGAGAAGGACTAACCCAAAACCTGTTGGTTCTGTCAGATTTCTACTCCCTACTGTAAGTGACAGCAACATACAGAGAAAAGTAATTGATGGCTCATTTTACTCTTGAAGAAACATACAGTGGGATGCAAAAGTTTGGTCAACCTTGTTAATCGTCATGATTTTTCTTTATAAATCGTTGGTTGTTATGATAAAAAATGTCAGTTAAATATATCATATAGGAGACACACACAGTAATATTTGAGAAGTGAAATGAAGTTTATTGGATTTACAAAAAGTGTGCAATAATTGTATAAAATTAGGCAGGTGCATAAATTTAGGCACCAAAAAAAAAATGAAATCAATATTTAGTAGATCCTCCTTTCGCAGAAATTACAGATTCTAAACGTTTCCAATGAGAGTCTTGATTATGGTTGAAGGTATTTTGGACACTCTTTACAAAAATTCTCTAGTTCATTCAGGTTTGATGGCATCCGAGCATGGACAGCTCTCTTTAACTCACACCACAGATTTTCAATTATATTCAGGTCTGGGGACTGAGATGGCCATTCCAGAACGTTTTACTTGTTCCTCTGCATTAATGCCTTAGTGGATTTTGAGCAGTGTTTAGGGTCGTTGTTTTGTTGAAAGATCCAGCCTTTGCACAGCTTTAGCTTTGTCACTGATTCCTGGACATTGGTCTCCAGAACCTGCTGATACTGAGTGGATTATATGTGTCCCTCAACTTTGACAAGATTCCCAGTCCCTGCACTGGCTACACAGCCACACAGCATGATGGAACCACCACCATATTTTACTGTAGGTAGCAGGTGTTTTTCTTGGAATGCTGTGTTCTTTTACCTACATGCATAACGCCCCTTGTTATGCCCAAATAACTAATCATTTCACAGCACCTTATTTTAAAAATGAAGCTGGCTTGTCCAAATGTGCTTTAGCATACCTCAAGCGGCTCTATTTGTGCTGTGGGCTTCCTCTGCTTTACTCTCACATACAGCATCTCCTTGTGTAAGGTGCTCTGAATGGTTGAACAATGCACAGTGACTCCGTCTGCAGCAAAATGATGGTGTAGGTCTTTGGAGCTGGTCTGTGGGTTGACTCTGACTGTTCTCACCATTCATTGCTTCTGTCTATCCGAGATTTTTCTTGGTCTGCCACTTCAAGCCTTAACTTGAACTTACCCTGTGGTCTTCCATTTCCTCAATATGTTCCTAACTGTGGAAACAGACAACTGAAATCTTTGAGACAACTTCCTGTATCTCCTAAACCATGATGGTGAACAATGTTTGTCTTCAGGTCATTTGAGGGTTCTTTTGAGACCCCCATGTTGCTACTCTTCAGAAAAAGTTAAAAGAGGAGGGAAACTTACAATTAACTTCCTTAAATACTCTTTCTCCTAATTTGATTCACCTGTGTATGTAGGTCAGGGGTCACTGAAATTACCAAGCCAATTTGAGTTCCAATAATTCGTTCTAAAGGTTTTGGAATCAATAAAATGACAACAGTGCCCAAATGTATGCACCTGCCTAATTTTATTTTTAAAAAATTATTGCGCACTTTCTGTAAATCCAATTTAACTTCTCAAATATCACTGTGTGTGTCTCCTATATGATATATTTAACTGACATTTTTTGTCGTAACAACCAACGATTTATACAGGAAAAGGTTGCCCAAACAGTCGCACCCCACTGTACTTCTTATTTGTCTATGTTTGCATACATTTTTAATTTTAATATTTTTTGCGTCAGTGGTCCTTAATTTAATTAATAGTGCCGTGTCTGTTATCACTTTGGAATAGTATTTCTTTATTCATTACAGTTTGGTTGCTTTAGTGTTTTTAAACAGTACTGTGAATGTGATCAATATTACCCGAACTGCAGCCTGACGCACACATAAGGGACACACTATTCATGCAGACCTTTACTAAGACATTATGAAAGCTGCCATTGCTGACCTTGTCTCTAAAAAACACTAATTAGCTGGGTATCTCGCTGATCTCCTGGCCTCAGCAGTTTCATTCACACACCTACAACAAGCATGTAGCTAATTTGGGGTTAGTGACTCAGAAACGTAGTAAATGCAGAGAAAGGTCAATACAAAATCAAGGATATGGAATGTTTCAGATCAAGGTCACCTATGCCAGCTTTCATTATTTCTTCATTATTTCTCAGCATAAGTCCACTTTCACTCTTTCTTCCAGCAATGCCATATTTTGTTCTGCTAACTTTAATACTATAGGAATTGTTGATGCATGCAGGCAGTGCTGGAATTTCTTTATTAAAGAAGAGCAGTAATAGCATATAGTAGAAAAGATGTTATTCAGGTTACCCATTTTTACATTAATTATCCTGGTTCCAGTATTGAAAATGCAAATATAATATCTATATATGGCTGTATCTTGGTATGTAATCCTCACCTTCCAGTGATGTTTAGCATAGGTTATCATGTCATGCGGCCTTCTCCCCACAGCATTCTGGGAGATCATGTGATGTGCCTGCTCACTTCACAGGAGGAAAAAACTTTCCAATGATTCACCTTGCCAGCAGTAAAAATGTCATCTATTATAAATACGACAATGTAAATCAGGTTGAGTTAACATTTTTTTTATAGACACACATTGGCTAAATAATTTAGGAAAGAACTAGCTCAAAGGCCCATAAGAATAAAGAGCATGACAGTTGCTGGCCTCCTAGGAGGCCTTCTCTGCCACCCCCAATCCTCTCTCACCTTCCTTTGATTTACTGTTGCCTGAAGGCACCTTGGTCTGGAGAAATCATGGCCTCAGTCCCATGACCTGCACACTTGCAGCCCGTAGCACTGGATCTGCTGGCCACGCATGCGCATAACACCTGACTAACACAGACACAGGCAGAGAATGCAGGTACCCTAACTGCCCTACCCTACCTTTTATGCAGGATACCGTCAAAAAAATTAAAATAAAAAAATGTAATTCTAATTATTAAAGTTCCTTTTAAGTATCTACTCACTCTGTCCACACTGATGGCTACACTCTTTAAATATATAAAACATATAATTTTATAAAATAAGTCTTTCATATTCATAATATGTGTAGTAATATCTATATATATAATAGAGTAAGTGCCTCAACCTTCAAGCAAGAAGAAGAGGTAGCGCCCTGCCCCCAGGGCCGGTCCAAGCAAGAAGAAGGGGCTGGTCCAAGCAAGAAGAAGAAGTAGTGTCATATCAAACCAAGGGCAAAGAGGGATAATTTGCATATTCAGTAGCAGTGCATTGTGGGTAACCACAAATGTTCACTTATAGCTGAATTATTGCAGATTTGCTTCTGTTTTAAGAAGGAACATTACACCAAGCTTTGCTTTTTTTAGTAGGAGGGCTTTTTGGTCTCTTTTATCCTCCTATACATTCTTAGTAGCTTGGGTCACTCTGAGCTGCTTGGTTACTCTGTTGTACTGGTCCAAGCCCTATCTCATACAGCCTTATCAATCCCTGCTATGTACTGATGAGGACCAAATGGCTGAAATAGGCTGTCACATGTGGGTTTGATATGACTGTGTAAAACTTGAAGCTATAGGCTTGCTTGACTTACCAAGGGTGAAAAGGAATAAATTGCATATTTAGTAGCGGTGCATTGTGGGTAATCACAAATGCTCACTTATAGCTGAATTATTGCAGCTTTTCTTCTGTTTTAAGAAGGCAAATTACACCAAGCTTTGATTTTTTTAGTAGAAGGTCTTTTTGGTCCCTTTTTTCCACCTATACATTCAGAGTGGTTTGGGTCACCCTGAGCTGCTTGGTTACTCTGTTGTACTGGTCCAAGCCCTATCTCATACAGCCATATCAATCCTTGCTTTGTACAGATGAGGACCAAAGGTCTGAAACAGGCTGTCACATGTGGGTTTGATATGGCCGTGTAAAATGTAAAGCTATAGGCTTGCTATACACCAGTGGTTCTGGATGCTTGCTTGGCTTACTAAGGGTGAAAAATAATTCTTTTCATATTTAGTAGCGGTGCATTGTGAGTAACCACAAATGTTCACTTATAGCTGAATTATTGCATATTTCCTTCTGTTTTAGGAAGGCAAATTACACCAAGCTTTGCTTTTTTGTAGTATGAGGTCTTTTTGATCCCTTTTATCCCCCTATACATTCCGAGTGGTTTGGGTCACCCTGAGCTGCTTGGTTACTCTGTTGTACTGGTCCAAGCCCTATCTCATACAGCCATATCAATCCCTGCCATGTACTGATGAGGACCAAAAGTCTGAAACAGGCTGTCTACATGTGGGTTTGATATGACTGTGTAAAATTTAAAGCTATATGCTTGCTATACACCAGCGGCTCTGGATGCTTGCTTGGCTTACTAAGGGGGAAAAGGGTTAATTTGCATATTTAGTAGTAGTGCATTGTGGGTAACCACAAATGTTCACTTATAGCTGAGTTATTGCAGATTTCCTTCTGTTTTAAAAAGGCAAATTACACCAATACATTGTGCGGCATTGCAGGAAGTGACGACAGTGGAACGCACGATGGAACACGGAAGAGGTGAGTCATCCCCGCCCACTGCCTCTTACTAATAGTGGCGGCTGCTACTGTCCTTAAGCAGGAGGGGGAGCGCACATGGGGGACCCAGGTGAGGGGGGGGGGGGTTCCTGCTGAGCTTAAGCTGGAGAGGGAGTGCACATGGGGACCCAGGTGCGCTTAAGCTGGAGGTAGAGCACACATGGGGGACCCAGTTGAGGGGGGGTCCAACCCCCCTCCCCGCCGCTGTGCCCAATACCCCCTTCCTGCCCTCTACCCTCTTATGCGGCGCATGCTACGCCGCGGGTCGGCTAGTAGTAAATATAGTACATTTTCATTTTGTAAATATGGCAACAAAATCCCTGCTAGTCACAGCACTATTTTTATGCATACATTTGAGCAAGTTGTTATTATATAGCAAGAAAAAAATGTAAGTTTAAAGTGTGTTATCTTTCCCTTAATCAGTTAATTTTAAATGTCTCTATTTGTGTACATCCTCTAAGCAAAGGCTTCATCTGCCCCCCAAAGAATAAATTAGCTAAGCATGGCTAAATTACGTTCAGGTTGTTATCTCATCTCCTATGTCAGATAACAAGATATGTAGTCTCCGAGGAAGCACTGGAGACCTGATTAATGATAACATTCCACCTGATGAAACAGATAAGGAATGTCATCATTTTAAATCACAGTTTATATTTACCAAAAGCTAGCATGTAATGAGCAGATATTCACAACATATTCACAATATATTTAAAGGTAGCAATTAATAGGTATAAACAACTATTACTGTGCTTCAAAGGAAACCTGAATTTAAAGGAATCTGGATGGTGCCATTGCCAACACCCTTATTAAAGTTCTACTTAAAGGGAACCTAAACGGAGAAGGATATGGATTTTTCCTCTTAAAATAATGCCAGTTGCCTTACTCTCCTGCTGATCCTGTATGTAATAATTTTAGCCACAGCCCCTCAACAAGCATGCAGATCAGGTGCTCTGACTGAAGTCAGACTGGATTAGGCCCCGTTCACACTTGCGTTTTGGCATGCAAACAGACCGGATCCGGATCGGATCAGGACCTGATCCGGATCGGATCCGGATCCGATCAGTTTGCATCAGGCATGCATCAGGCTGCCATCCGGATCTGTGGGGTAAAAAATAAACAAAATTACCATAACATTGTTGGGGTCTGCAGAAGGTGCACCTGGTGCACCTGTAGAATCAGGTCCTCCGCTGTAGGCCTCACCTCCACCTCCGACATACTGCCAAACAGCTCCAGCACGTGTGTCACTGCTGCTCCACTCCAGGTATGCTGGGCCCATGTGTCCCCATCCGAAATGGCCGCTATAAATACGCATAGGAAGTGGGGTAGAACGTCCGGTGTTTGTCTCCAGTGTGTTCTGTGCTTTCAGTTCCCCATTGATTTCTATATCCGGATGGTGCAGTCAGGATCTGGTCCAGGTGCGTGGGCCGGATGATCCGGACCCAAAAAATAGCGCATGTTGGAAAAGCCTCCGGAGTCCGGATCCGGTCCGGCTCCGTACTGTACGGAACGGACGCGTGTGAACGCCCTTTGCATTGCTATGCGGAACGTACATTCCATTTGTGCAGTATACGGTCCGGATCCGGCCCGGCGAATCCGGACAGGGATCGCTAATGTGAACCGGGCCTTAGCTGCATGCTTGTTTCAGGTGTGTGATTCAGCCACTACTGCAGCAAAAGAGATCAGCAGTATGGATGGTCGTAAATTTTAATTTCCGATTTAGCAGAAATTCCGATTTCTGCCAATGCTGATTACCGTTTCCGCGGATTTCCGGTCTGAAAATGTTTTTTTCAAAAAGATCTTATACTTTTTGTAAAAATCAATTTTAAAATTTCAAAGGAAAATAGTATACATTCAGGCAGGGAACACACTTGTCTTTCAGTTTTCTGCGCGCGTTTTCCTGCATACTTTTTCTGCACTCCAAGTTTGTCTCTATGCAGGAAAACGCGCACATTTTTTCATAGCAGCTGATGTAATTACATAGTTACATAGTTACATAGTTATTTTGGTTGAAAAAAGACATACGTCCATCGAGTTCAACCAGTACAAAGTACAACTCCAGCTCGTACCCCACATACCCCTGTTGATCCAGAGGAAGGCGAAAAAACCCCCACAAGGCATGGTCCAATTAGCCCCAAAAGGGAAAAATTCCTTCCTGACTCCAGATGGCAATCAGATAAAATCCCTGGATCAACATCATTAGGCATAACCTAGTAATTGTAGCCATGGATGTCTTTCAACGCAAGGAAAGCATCTAAGCCCCCTTTAAATGCAGGTAGAGTGTTTGCCATAACGACTTCCTGTGGCAATGCATTCCACATCTTAATCACTCTTACTGTAAACCCCAATTGATACAAAGAAATGACAAAATGTGCAGAATCATGATGCAGAATGTCAGTTTTTTTTCTGCGCACGAACAAAATATTAAGTGTGCACTAGCCCATTGATTAACATGAGTTCTCAGTTTTTCTGTGCAGAAAACGTGTACGAAAACAGTCAAGTGTGTTCCCTACCTGAAATGTGTAAATGACAGTTCTTAGGGAAACAATTCCCACCGACTTTAGCAGTTAATAGCAAAGGTCCATTACATCCTAGCAAAATTTGCAGGATATGTTAAAGCAAACATTTTAATTTTTTTAAAATTTAAATTTTTTAATGTTCAGAGTGTGGGGAATTTTAAAAAAAAATGGTGTGGGGTCCCCCCTCCCGCGCCTCTGTAACCCCTTGTCTCCCATGCAGGCTGGGATAGCCAGAATGTGGAGCCCCGGCCGACTGGGGCTTTGCATCCTGAGCTATACCAACCCGCATAGTCCATGGTATGGGGGCTTCAGGGGAGAGGTGTGGCCAAGCCTTCCCCTCTCCCCCCGAACCCTTGTCCAATCCATGGTCAAGGGGCTTTTCCCCACCTCCGGTGCCCCAGGAGGAGGTGGGGGCGACGACTCCCTGGGGGGGTTCATGGTGGCATCTGGGAGTCCCCTTTAAGAAGGGGACCCCAGATGCCCACCCCCTCCCAGGAGAAATGAGTATAGGGGTACAAAGTACCCCTTACCCATTTCTACAAAGGGTTAAATGAAATAAAAACACAACAAAAAAAAGTCTTTTAATGTTCTTAATTAACCAGAAATACTTACCTTTAAAAAAGTTCCCACGCCAATATTCTCGGAAATGTCCCAGGCCAATATCCTCTATTCTTCATCTTGATTGAAGATCTCCGCCGCCCCCGCACAGCTATACTAATTAGTATAGCAGAGAATGCATCCGCATAGGATGCATAGCGCCGGCTCCCGCTGTCCTCCCCGCCTCCTCACCTGTCACCCTCACCTTGCCTCGCACCTGGTGCACTGGGTGCCAGGTTAGGTGAGGGTGACAGGTGAAGGCACAGGTGGGGAGACAGCAGGAGCCGGGAACTATGCGTCCTCACAGGACGCATTCTCAGCTATACTAACTGGTTTATGATCCGATTCTTTTTAATGGATTGAATCGAAATGAATTGGCTCTGAACTGATTCATTCAATTTATTTGATTCATTTTATGAAAAAGATCCGGATCCTGAACCATCAGCCCCTGGCTCCACATTCTGGCTATCCCAGCCTGCATGAGAGACAAGGGGTTACAGAGGTTTGGGAGGGGGGACCCCACGCCATTTTTTTTTTATTTTCCACACTCTGAACATTAAAAAAATTAAATTTAAAAAAAAATAAATAAATATTGTTTCCCACTATCTTTTTAACATATCCTGCAAATTTGGTGTTGCTAGGATGTTAGGGGCCTTTGCTATTAACTGCTAAAGTCGGCGGGAATTGTTTCACTAAGAACTGTCATTTACACATTTTAATGTATACTATTTTCCTTTAAAATTTTAAAATCAATTTTCTCAAAAAGTATATGGTCTTTTTGAAAATGTTTTTTCGTATTGTTCCCACTGTTCTTCTTAACATTCCTATGCAAATTTGGTGTTTCTGGCATTCAAGGGGGCTTTGCTATTAACCGTTAAAGTCGGCGGTGGTTGGAACATTTCCCACACTCAGTACAAGATCTTTTAAAATAGATTTTCTCAAAAAGTATTAGGTCTTTTTAAAAAAGTTTTTTCCCTCTTGTAGTCACTGTCCCTCTCCACCTACCCTGCAAATTTGGTGTTTCTACTATGTAAGGGGGCTTTGCTATTAACCACTAAAATCGGCAGGCGTTTAATTTTCCCACGGTCAGAAGGAGAAATTTAAAATCGATTTTCTCAAAAACGATAAGGTCTTTTTGAAAAAATGTTTTTCCTCTTATACCCACTGTCCCTATTTACATACCCTGCAAATTTGGTGTTTATAGCATGTAATGGGGATTAGCTATTAACCGTTAAACTCAGTGCCATTAAAGTCTATGGGAAAAATGCGCATGCAAAGTTTTTTGGGTAAAAAAATCGCGTTCCGCCGCGAAAGCGAACCGCTGAGATTTGCACAAAAAAGTTTGCCGGCGAACTGTTCAGGTTATCTCTACTTCCGAGTTGACTCTGCATTGTCTGAATGGTCCAATGCTTCCGAGTTCTGTGATTGGGCTAAAATTACCGAGTTGTAGTAATGCAGTATTTCTACAGAAATCTTATTTCCGAGTTCAGATTTCCGATTTCCAAGTAGAGTTTATAGTCATTTTTTGCATTCTCTGAGTGACTATATTTTGGTTCCAGGAGAGTGGGTTTAGAATACTTAAGCCAAAAGATGCCTGCCCTGTGCTTATCTTAGTCTATCTTCTACATCTGTCTATGTCTCATATGTATATCTCCTATGTCTATCTATGTGTATTTCTTTAAGTCTATCTGAGACTTTTTTGTCATGATTTTCATGTTAAAGTCACTTGTCCTGTGATTTACTGAACCTAAAATATGATTTTGAGAAAACAATTCTGCACATTATGGTGGTCTAAGTAAAGAACGTTTTGGTTTCTTTAAGCCAAGATAGTTTTCTCTAACTTAAAGTGGACCTAAACCCTTCTCTATGTTCTAAAAGATTAACAACAGCACAATAACCTTTACGGAAAAAAAAAATTCCTAGAGGACCTAAACTCTTCCATAGGAAATAAGGAAAACACAGAGAAACCGGTCCTTTTTGTGTTTAGAGATAACAACCTGTCTAATTCTCTCTTATCGGTTAGTGATGAGCCACTGTAACATGAGCTGTCAGCTCTGTCTGATCTGTGCTGAGATTTGTGCCATTCAGACAGACTATATGTAAACACAGGAGTTTAACCCTCTATGTGCTCCCAGCAAACCAGGAAGTAACTAGTACACTGCAGAATCTCTGAGGAGTTCTATCAGCTGTAAAAGAGTAGTTCCATTCAGGGATGGTCGTAGTCAGCCAACTTCGCTACGCTGGAACTACGCGTAGTTTTACACAATTACGCTTCGCCAAACTACGGCTCAGAAATTAAATATTCGCTACGTACGCATTTCGTAGACTACGCATTAAAATACGCAATTACGTGTAGTGCAAAGCGTATTGTATGCAGACGCTTATGCCCTTTACGGAAAAATTTCCGCATTAATTCCCCTTTAAGTTGACCTATTCCATGCGTACATTCCCTTTTCCAATGCGTACTTTTGTATGCATACAACTAACAATACTATTTCTAGGCATGCGCAAGCGTAAATTTAATCCTTACGCGGAAAAATATACGCAAGAATCGCATCGTAGTATACTTCGCAATACACATGTTAACTATGCGTAGCAGGTGTAAACTATGCATAGCGGTACTTCGCTACGTGTAAATGCGGAAGTGTAGTTTTGAAACTTCGTCTATGAACTACGATGCGTAGATGCGAAATACGATGCGTAAATTCGCACTGGCGTAGTTTCTGCTCATCTCTGGTTCCATTAATCTACAAACATCTATGGTATATGTGCTCATATGTAATCTCTATACTGCCAATTTTACCTCCTGGTAGCACTGTTTACTGAACTGCTGAACTTTCTATGACCACCAGCAGGTGACGGTCCTGCATTTTCAACCGGCTTGCAGTTCCTCATTTCACAATGCCTTATGCATGAACTGTCCAGGACTTCCAACTTCTACCAACCTATGTCTTGCTGCTTTGTACATTCCTATCATCAGACGACACTCCTGCCTATACTGGCTATAAGTACTTGACTTCCACAGTAACTGCCTATCCTGTATGCTACTTAAATCTGGCCCCTTTACTCTTAGAACTGTTCCTAGCCTAGTACGTTATTCCTGGTATGAATCATTACCTGTGCCTGACCTTAGTCTTGCCTGCTTAGTTTTTTGTGTGTTTTAGCTGTGATCAGGCATCCTTGACTTTGTTTATTGCTTCCTGCTTGTATAATGCATACCGGTATGTGTATTCCTCTATGTATTGTTGCTTTAGTCATTTATTTCTTTGCAGGTAGTTAGTTGGACTTTAGTTGTATTGTGTATGCTCACCTTAATCACAAGTATTATAATTAGTTTACAAAAAGCTTTTATTAAACAAAGTCATCAACAGAGCATAATGTAATTCAAGACATTGGCAATGACAAAGTATGGGGGCACTGAGACCTGCATTCCTAACTGGGGGGAGTGCGAAAGGGGGGCTCTAGGTGAGGGGGGAAGCTTTCCTTCCTCCCCACTGCTCTGTGCCCGCTGCCCCCCCCTTTCAGCATGGGGGCCCCCACTAACTTTGTGACAATCTAACTGCAATATTTGTGGGAATATCTGCCGCCAATCTAATTGTATTTTGTGGGGAAATCTGTCGCCAATCTGATTGCATTTTGTGGGATATCTGCTGCTAATCTAATTGCATTTTATGGGCAGCACGGTGGCGTAGTGGTTAGCTCTCTCGCCTTGCAGCGCTGGGTCCCTGGTTCGAATCCCAGCCAGGGCACTATCTGCAAAGAGTTTGTATGTTCTCTCCGTGTCTGCGTGGGTTTCCTCCGGGCACTCCGGTTTCCTCCCACATTCCAAAAACATACAGATAAGTTAATTGGCTCCCCCTAAAAAAATTGGCCCTAGACTTACACTACACTACTTACACTACATAATATAGACATATGGCAATGGTAGGGATTAGATTGTGAGCTCCTTTGAGGGACAGTTAGTGACAAGATATATATATACACTGTACAGCGCTGCGTAATATGTCAGCGCTATATAAATACTAAATAATAATAAAAAATAATAATAATAAAATCTGCAGCCAATCTAATTGCATTTAGTGGGGATATCTGCCACCAATCAAATTGCATTTTGTGGAGATATCTGCCACCAATCTAATTGTATTTTGTTGGGAAATCTTCTGCCAATCCGATTGCATTTTGTGGGGATATCTGCCGCCAATCTAATTGTATTTTGTGGGGATATCTGCCACCAATCAGATTGCATTTTGTGGGGAAATCTGCCACCAATCTGATTGCATTTTGTGGGGTTATCTGCTGCCAATCTGATTGCATTTAGTGGGGATATCTGCCGCCAATCTGATTGCATTTTGTGGGGGTATCTGCTGCCAATCTGATTGCAATTTGTGGGGGTATCTTCTGCCAATCTGATTGCATTTTGTGGGGATATCTGCCGCCAAGCTAATTGTATTTTGTGGGGAAATCTGCTGCCAATCTGATTGCATTTTGTGGGGAAATCTGCCGCCAATCTGATTGCATTTTGTGGGGGTATCTGCTGCCAATCTGATTGCATTTTGTGGGGATATCTGCTGCCAATTTGATTGCATTTTGTCGGAAAATCTGCTGCCATTTTACTACTTGATGAAGGTCTGGTCGGACCTAATCTCTGTGAATAACACCACTACTTATTTTGTGTTTTTTTTTTTTTTTTTTAAGTCTGCCCATGACCACGCCCATGTTCCAGTGCGTGGTGGCACTCATTTATTTTTGCTGCGGCGGGTTGCGCGCACTGCATGTGGACATATCCCTATTGGAGACTGTCTTCAGAAGTACTCACAATCTATTCCCTACCATAAAATCATGCAAAATTTGTAGAGTACATGTGTAGGAGGAGAGGGGATCGGGGGGGGAGGGAGGAGGAGAGGGCGGCGGGCCCCAGGCTGAAACTTCCTTGGTGGGCCCTTAGTGTCCCAGTCCGACCCAGAACCAGAGATGAACGTTTCACACAAAATAAACATATCAGTCGATAGCATGTAAAGAATAAATGCTCTACCTGATAATTTTGCCGCTCTGGTGTGCCTTTTTGAGTGTTTTTTATCAATTATTGCTCCAGGAAAAATCCAATACCCTTTTCCGGGTAATGAGTTGTTCTAGATGTGCTGTCTACGCTCTAGATAAGCACATCTGTGTGCTTTCAACTTTATTATTCTGGTATGGTGTGTGGCTGCCTGTAGGAAGTGTCTCTCATATGAATGAAAATGACTGTACAGATAATGACGACGACTGCACAGTGCACACAGCAGCCACACTTGTCTGTTGTTTCAGACTCAGAGCTTCTTTTTCAGCATAGCAGCCCCTCCCATTTTATCAAAGCTCTGAGTATGTAAAGCAGGAAAGCTGAGCCAGGAGCGCCCCCTCCTGGCTCAGCTTTCCTGCTTTACAGCTTTCTGGCTTGTAAAGACTTCACAGAAGACTGACTCAGCTATAATGATTCCAGGTAAAACCTAGACTGAATGCTCAGTCAGGGATTCTTATCACAGCTAATAACGGGCAGATTGAGCAAAGAAAAATGAAACTAAAAGCAGGGTAAGTGTTTACTGTCATGTTCCCACTGATAAATGTAGTGAAATAGATGAGGGTGCTTTCGTCTCTTGTTCCCTTTAAGGAGAATCGTGGGTACAAGTCAAAAAAATAATTTTGCCAAAAAACCTTGTACCTTTTGAGAAAATCGCTTTTAAAAATGCAAAGGGAAAATGGTTTTTAAACTCACATCCAAATTAGTTACATTGTAGGTTCCTAGGCGTGAGACTTAACGTTCAGCCCTAAAATACACCCCAGCTGTGATCGTGTGCGTGCATACACGCTCCCATGCGTGCACATGCATGTGCCCTGAGGGTGCACAAGCATGCACTAATCCCATTGCGAATGATTGCTGCTAGCAGCAGTCATTCTCATAAAGTTACAATGGAATTTTTTTTTTAAAGTGACAGTGTGTAAAAATGAAAAATAAAGTGTTTTAATTATTTTTGTGAACTTTTAACTCATGCCAAACAAATTAACCCCTTGTTTCATCTATACTTGGCCTGAAAGGATATCAGAGCCTAAAAGGGTTGGAGAAACGGGGGGAGCTGTCCTGATGGCCACCGTTCCCCCTGTTCTCCACTGACACCCCTCTGTCTCACCTAAAGACCCCCCGCAGCTTCTTCCAGTTCGCCGGGAGTCGCAATCACTACGCAGACATTGGCCCAGCTGCGCGGTTCCTATTGCATCTGGGAGTGAACCGGAAGAAGCCGCAGGGTCTTTAAGTGAGAAAGAGGGGTGTCAGTAGAAAATGGGGGGAGCAGTGGCCATCAGGATAGCTCCCCTTAAATGCTTATTCCTCTCCCGTTCCTCCAACCTTTTTCGAGTCTGGTATCCTTTAAGATTCATAGACACCTGCAATGTCTGCCGTCCATAGTGATTGGATACAATCACTATGGTGACAGCTCAGGGAACCAATTCTGTATAGAGGCATCACAATATTGTTGCCTAGCAATGCATCTATACAGCACTGGGGTCCCCAAACTGTGCGCCCTAGCAATTGCATGCAATCACTTCAGACGCACAGGCAAGTGATAATGGTAAGCTACATGCCTGACTGGTCATGAAATATGGCATGTATGGCAATGTTTTAACTGGGACGAGCCAAATGATGTATTTTGGGGTGTTTTAAAACTGTGGCACTTGTTCTATAAAAGTTAAAAAGGGGAGACATGAAAAAATGTGTAATTTTTGCGCTTACACATAATTTTTCTTGATAAATTGCCCATGAAATGATAATTAAATAATAGTTGAAAAATATTACCCTAAGAAAGTCTAGAATGTCCTGATAACAATATTATGTATCACTGTAAATCACTCAGAGGAGAATTGTAAATGTTTGTCTCTTGTTGGGTCACTGTTTTTTAGCATTTCACAACCTCAGTGAATCAAATCCGTGTTTCAGCTTAATGAAATTTCAATATGAACAGGTGAAATCGGGCTCTAATGTTTAATTCTTCACAGCTCATCTGTGTACACCAAATGTGTATTTGCAATCTGAAGTCTCATGTCAGGTTTTGGCCCTAATGCTATAAAGACAGAAGGTGTCACTTTCAATAACCAAACTGATTAAAGGGAATTTACAGAAATAGACATTTTTAATCTAATGTAGAATTTGAAGTGAAAACAGGTAACAGTATTTAAATGAGATAATTACAAGTTTCCAGACCTTTAGAGTTCCTTTGACAGGCATTTAATGAGAAAATGACTTAATGAAGGAGCTTAGAGCACTGGAATCTTGCTCATTGTTGCTTATAAATTAGCTATTACAATGTATACTACCAGTATATACTTTTTTTTTTACTGTATTACTTTTTTAATAGTTTTTCTGCAGGCTAATATGACACATCACATTCCCCAGCCAGTCCAGTTGAATAGTTGTGCAATACACCTATGTAGAAGAGTAGCAGTGGCATAGCAATTGGGGGTGCATAGGTTGCGACCACATCAGGGCCAGAAGGGCGCCAACCTCAACCACAGTATTTGTTTTTTATTGGTCCTGTGCTGTCAATATTCACTTATATAGATGCATTTAATAGTAGTAATCAGTAATAAACTGCCCCATCCCCTGCTTGCACCTCTGACACTTTAGTTGTCCTTGGCAGGTTTTGGTGCGCCGTATCAATTGTTATGTACAGAGTGTTTGGGGGGCCCCCAATGTAAAGCTTGCAGCGGGGCCCACAGCTTCATAGCTATGCCACTGAAGAGTAGACAAGGCCAGTTCTCTCATGAAGCAAGGTGAAACATTTGCATTGGGCGCAGCTATTTCAGGGGAAGCATATTTGTACTGTGTGTACCTTCCTGAGGAGGAATGGAGTGGTAGAGGGTGAGCAGTTTATTTGTCACAGGCTCACAGCCAGCCAGTGTGCTATTGTATTGTGAGCTGCAGCATGTCATGTGCGCATCCTCTCAAGTTTGCTTCAGGCAGCAAAAAGTCTAGAACTGGCCCTGAGAGTAGTTATCATCTTAAGTGAAATGTGTCATCTGTGTTTCACATGCTCTATTGTGGCACTATTGACTGAATGGTATTGTTTTATGATTTCTGTTTCCCGAGTAGATTGTCTTACTCTTGTCCTCATCTGTGCAAGCAGCATGTCTGTATATCAGTCATTTCTGACACCTCTTTTTTGTTGTTGTTTTAATAGCATTTTATTGAAAGTTTGGCAACATCAATATATAAGAGTAAGTCCATGATCCTCCTGCAGGAGGTATGTCCGCAATGCAATAGTAAGACAAAGCAAAAAAGCAAAAAAACAATTAAATCATTAGATTAGCAAAGAGTCTGTAGAATATAGCACATGCATTCACATTTTTTGCATACTATATAAACTGAGAACAAACTTCAATTTTTAATTTTTTCTTCAGAATTAATAGAATGGATCCTGCAGGTATAGCATAGAAACTGCTAACATCATAATTAAAGAGGAAAGTCCAACTGCCTGTATCCATAAAAATAATTAAAAAGAGGAATGTCAGAGGTCTTAAAGAGGAACTTCAGCCTAAACAAATATACTGTCATTAAGTCACATTGGTTATGTTAATTAAAATAGATAGGTAATATAATCTCTTACACAACCTGTTTTAAAAGAACAGGCAAATGTTTGTGACTTCATGAGGGCAGCCATCTTTTTGGTTGAAAGGAGGTGACAGGGAGCATGAGACAGTTCCAACTGTCCTGTTTCCTGATCACCCCCTCCCAGTTGCTAGGCAACGAGAACAACATCATCAGAAATCCCATCATGCTTTGCACAGTATCAGGTAAAAGGAGGTGAGAGAGAGCATGAGACACAGTTCCAACTGTCCTGTTTCCTGATCACTCCTCCCAGTTGCTAGGCAACCAGAACAACAACATCAGAAATCCCATCATGCTTTGCACACTCAGGGATAAAATGCCCTGACAGTTTACTTTGATGGGGCATAGCGTAGCTTCTGTGCAGCCAAAAATGAGGCTTGGATAAGAAAAACAAAGTTCTGATAAAGAAACACCAAGCCTTTTCAGTGCTGCTGAGTAGATATTTAGTCTGGAGGTTCACTTTAATAATTAAATCTCAATAAAGTTCAACCAAGGTGACCATGTTCTTTGGAATAGATTAAAACATTTGTTTGTTTTTTTTGCCTGTATCTTTGTTGAAATTACCTTACTTACTGATAGGTAGCCTGTACCCTAATTTTGAGTAATATGTGACCTGGCAAACCTTGTAGTAGTTTGAATTTTATTTATTATTTTGTATTTATATAGCACTGACATCTTCCATAGTGCTTCACAGAGTATATATAGGGCTTGATTCACTAACCAGCGGAGTGAAAATCCACTTAGGGCTTGATTCAAGAGCTTTCCGGTGCTAAGCCGGTTAGTGTGCCTTATCTGAGGTTAGTGTGCCTTATCTGAACTTAGTGCCCCTTAAGTAGCTTTGTGCACACTGCAGATAAGGCACACTAACCTCAGATAAGGCACACTAACCTCATATAAGGCACACTAACTCAGATAAGGCACACTAACCTCAGATAAGGCACACTAACTCAGATAAGGCACACTAACCTCAGATTATGATTATTTAGTATTTATATAGCGGCGACATCTTCCACAGCGATGTACAGAGTGTATTATCTTGTCACTTAATTGTCCCTCTGAGGGGCTTACAATCTAATCCCTACTATAGTCCTATGTCTATGTGTATTGTGTAGTGTATGTATCGTAGTCTAAGGCCATTTTTTTAGGGGGAAGCCAATTAACTTATCTGTATGTTTTTGGGACATGGGAGGAAACCGGAGTACCCGGAGGAAACCCACACAGACACAGGGAGAACATACAAACTCCTTGCAGATGATGACCTGGCTGGGATTCGAACCGGGAACCCAGCGTTGCAAGGCAAGAGAGATAACCACTATGCCACCGTGCTGATAAGTAGTGTTGGGCGAACACCTGGATGTTCGGGTTCGCGAACGTTCGCCGAACATGGCCGCGATGTTCGGGTGTTCGCGCCGAACTCCGAACATAATGGAAGTCAATGGGGACCCGAACTTTCGTGTTTTTTAAAGCCTCCTTACATGCTACATACCCCAAATTTACAGGGTATGTGCACCTTGGGAGTGGGTACAAGAGGGAAATTTTTTTTAGCAAAAAGAGCTTATAGTTTTTGAGAAAATCGATTTTAAAGTTTCAAAGGGAAAACTGTCTTTTAAATGCGGGAAATGTCTGTTTTCTTTGCACAGGTAACATGCTTTTTGTCGGCATGCAGTCATAAATGTAATACAGATGAGAGGTTCCAGGAAAAGGGACCAGTAACGCTAACCCAGCAGCAGCACACGTGATGGAACAGGAGGAGGGCGGCGCAGGAGGAGAAGGCCACGCTTTGAGACACAACAACTCAGGCCTTGCATGCGGACAAGAAGCATACGGATAGCAATTTGCTTTTTGTCGCCATGCAGTCATAAATGTAATACAGATGAGAGGTTCCAGGAAAAGGGACCGGTAACGCTAACCCAGCAGCAGCACATGTGATGGAACAGGAGGAGGGCGGCGCAGGAGGAGAAGGCCACGCTTTGAGACACAACAACCCAGGCCTTGCATGAGGACAAGAAGCGTGCGGATAGCAATTTGCTTTTTGTCGGCATACAGTCATAAATGTAACACAGAGGAGAGGTTCCAGGAAAAGGGACCGGTAACGCTAACCCAGCAGCAGCACACGTGATGGAACAGGAGGAGGGCGGCGCAGGAGGAGAAGGCCACGCTTTGAGACACAACAACCCAGGCCTTGCATGTGGACAAGAAGCGTGCGGATAGCAGTTTGCTTTTTGTCGCCATGCAGTCATAAATGTAATACAGATGAGAGGTTCCAGGAAAAGGGACCGGTAACACTAACCCAGCAGCAGCACACGTGATGGAACAGGAGGAGGCGCAGGAGGAGAAGGCCACGCTTTGAGACACAACAACCCAGGCCTTGCGGTGTACTACTATTCCCAGCAGCGACACAGAGCACAATGCTATACAGTGGTGGGTGAGCGGTGTACTACTGTTCCCAGCAGCGACACAGAGCACAATGCTATACAGTGGTGGGTGAGCGGTGTACTACTATTCCCAGCAGCGACACAGAGCACAATGCTATACAGTGGTGGGTGAGCGGTGTACTACTGTTCCCAGCAGAGACACAGAGTGGCAGTAAACACAATGCTATATAGTGTGGGTGAGCGGTGTACTACTGTTCCCAGCAGAGACACAGAGTGGCAGTAAACACAATGCTATATAGTGTGGGTGAGCGGTGTACTACTGTTCCCAGCAGCAACACAGAGCACAATGCTATACAGTGGTGGGTGGGTGAGCGGTGTACTACTGTTCCCAGCAGCGACACAGAGCACAATGCTATACAGTGGTGGGTGAGCGGTGTACTACTATTCCCAGCAGCGACACAGAGTGGCAGTAAACACAATGCTATACAGTGGTGGCTGAGCGGTGTACTACTGTTCCCAGCAGCGACACAGAGCACAATGCTATACAGTGGTGGGTGAGCGGTTTACTACTGTTCCCAGCAGAGACACAGAGTGGCAGTAAACACAATGCTATACAGTGGTGGCTGAGCGGTGTACTACTGTTCCCAGCAGCGACACAGAGCACAATGGTATACAGTGGTGGGTGAGTGGTGTACTACTGTTCCCAGCAGCGATACAGAGCACAATGCTATACAGTGGTGGGTGAGCGGTGTACTACTGTTCCCAGCAGAGACACAGAGTGGCAGTAAACACAATGCTATATAGTGTGGGTGAGCGGTGTACTACTGTTCCCAGCAGAGACACAGAGTGGCAGTAAACACAATGCTATATAGTGTGGGTGAGCGGTGTACTACTGTTCCCAGCAGCGACACAGAGCACAATGCTATACAGTGGTGGGTGGGTGAGCGGTGTACTACTGTTCCCAGCAGCGACACAGAGCACAATGCTATACAGTGGTGGGTGAGCGGTGTACTACTATTCCCAGCAGCGACACAGAGTGGCAGTAAACACAATGCTATACAGTGGTGGCTGAGCGGTGTACTACTGTTCCCAGCAGCGACACAGAGCACAATGCTATACAGTGGTGGGTGAGCGGTTTACTACTGTTCCCAGCAGAGACACAGAGTGGCAGTAAACACAATGCTATACAGTGGTGGCTGAGCGGTGTACTACTGTTCCCAGCAGCGACACAGAGCACAATGGTATACAGTGGTGGGTGAGTGGTGTACTACTGTTCCCAGCAGCGATACAGAGCACAATGCTATACAGTGGTGGGTGAGCGGTGTACTACTGTTCCCAGCAGAGACACAGAGTGGCAGTAAACACAATGCTATATAGTGTGGCTGAGCGGTGTACTACTGTTCCCAGCAGCGACACAGAGCACAATGCTATACAGTGGTGGGTGAGCGGTGTACTACTGTTCCCAGCAGAGACACAGAGTGGCAGTAAACACAATGCTATACAGTGGTGGCTGAGCGGTGTACTACTGTTCCCAGCAGCGACACAGAGCACAATGCTATACAGTGGTGGGTGAGCGGTGTACTACTGTTCCCAGCAGCGACACAGAGCACAATGATAAACAGTGGTGGGTGAGTGGTGTACTACTGTTCCCAGCAGCGATACAGAGCACAATGCTATACAGTGGTGGGTGAGCGGTGTACTACTGTTCCCAGCAGAGACACAGAGTGGCAGTAAACACAATGCTATACAGTGGAGGCTGAGCGGTGTACTACTATTCCCAGCAGCGACACAGAGCACAATGCTATACAGGGTGAGCAGTGTACTACTGTTCCCAGCAGAGACACAGAGTGGCAGTAAACACAATGCTATATAGTGTGGGTGAGCGGTGTACTACTGTTCCCAGCAGCGACACGACTGGGGGGACCCTGGCTAGCCTGGCTGGAGAGAGAACTACCCTGCCTGCCTACCCAAAGCTAAACCCACAGACAAATGGCGGAGAAATGACGTGGATTGGGTATTTATTTACCCGAACCACGTGACCCGTTCGGCCAATGAGAGCGCGTTCGGGTCCGAACCACGTGACACGTTCGGCCAATCACAGCGCTAGCCGAACGTTCGGGGAACGTTCGGCCATGCGCTCTTAGTTCGGCCATATGGCCGAACAGTTTGGCCGAACACCATCAGGTGTTCGGCCGAACTCGAACATCACCTGAACAGGGTGATGTTCTGCAGAACCCGAACAGTGGCGAACACTGTTCGCCCAACACTACTGATAAGGTTAGCTCTGTAGTTTGTGCCCACTAAGTGATAAGGCTTAGCGCCGGTTAGTGAATCAAGCCCTTAGTGTGCCTTATTAAAGTTAAGGGGCCTTATCAGAGTTAGTGTGCCTTACAGAGATAAGGGCCCTTATCGGTGCCTTATCATAGTTGAGGGGCCTTATCAGAGTTAGTGTGCCTTATCAAAATAGCATATGCTATTCTGATAAGGCACGCTAACTCTGATAAGGTCCTTTAACTCTAATAAGGCACGATATTTGTCTTAGTGAATTTGCCTTAGTGAATCAAGCCCCTATCACCCTGGTTTGTGCCCACAAAGTGATAAGGCTCACTAACTGGCTAAGCGCAGATTAGTGAATCTAGGCCTTAAGGTGCGTACACGTGCACTACGGCCGCCAACGATGGGTCCGTCAGACCCTCCCGCTGGGCGGACTTTCAGGCGACAGTAGCGCGTGTGTACGCGCTGTCGGCGGACTGATAAGGCTGTTTCTGAGCGATCCGCTCAGAGCTGTGAAGCAAGGTTCCCGTGTGTGTATATGTGTGTGTGTGTGTGGGGGGGGGGGGTGCTCTCCTATTTACTAATGGCCTCTATGCTAATCATAGGGGGGGTTTTAATATTGAATACAGCTTTGCTATGATTTCCCCCTGCCACCAGCAGTGCAATGGGCAGGGGAAGGAGGCAAATGTTACAGAGAGGAAGTAAGGGGCTAAAAAAGAAAATAATCATGCCTGTAATGTACCTGAAATGTATCTATGCAAAATTTGAAGATGCAAGGACTGTGGAAGTCTGTATGCATGGATATGGAACTGGCTAATGGACAGAGAACAAAGAGTAGTGGTCAATGGATCATATTCAAAATGGGTGACTGTTAGCAGTGGGGTCCCACAGGGGTCAGTACTGGGTCCAGTGCTCTTCAATTTATTTATTAATGATCTAGTAGATGCAGTAGGAAGCAATGTTGCTATTTTTGCAGATGATACAAAATTTTGCAGAATCATCAACTCTCAGGAAGATAGTGACATATTGCAACAGGATCTGGATAGGATGGCTATATGAGCACATAAATGGCAGATGAAATTCAATGTTGAAAAATGTAAAGTCATGCATTTTGGTCGCACCAATGGTCTAGCACCATACAAAATAAACAGGATACAGATGGGACATCAAACCTGGAGAAGGACTTAGTAGTACTCATCGACAACAAGTTAAATAATCGTATTCAATGCCAAGCCGCTGCAGCTAAAGCTAATAAAATTTTGGGATGCATTAAAAGGGAAATAAAAACTTGAGATGCTAGCATAATATTGTCCCTGTTTAACTCTCTTGTAAGGCCACATCTGAAATATGGAATTCAGTTCTGGGCACCATATTACAGGAAAGATATTGCAGTTTTAGAGCAGGTGCAGAGACGGGCAACAAAATTGATACGAGGGATGGAAGGTCTCACTTACCAAGAAAGGTTAGATAAACTGGGTTTATTTAGTCTAGAGAAAAGACGCCTTAGAGAGCATCTAATTAACCACTTCCCGACCGCCTAACGCACAGAGGCGGCCGGGAAGTGGAGCCCTGAAGGACCGGCTCACCCACAGAGGCGGCGGTCCTTCTAAGGGCATGGGCAGAGCGATCGCGTCATCCGTGACGCGATCCTCCGCCGGCGCCTGTCACCGCTCGCCTGCCGCAACATCCCGCCGGCTATACGGAAGCGCCGGCGGGATGTTAACCCTGCGATCGCCGCATACAAAGTGTATAATACACTTTGTAATGTTTACACAGTGTATTATACAGGCTGCCTCCTGCCCTGGTGGTCCCAGTGTCCGAGGGACCACCAGGGCAGGCTGCAGCCACCCTAGTCTGCACCCAAGCACACTGATTTCTCCCCCCCTGCCCCAGATCACCCACAGCACTCCTCAGACCCCCCCCTGCCCACCCCCCAGACCCCTGTTTGCACCCAATCACCCCCCTAATCACCCATCAATCACTCCCTGTCACTATCTGTCAACGCTATTTATTTTTTATCTCCCCCCCTGCCCACTGCCCCCTCCTGATCACCCCCCCACCCCTCAGATTCTCCCCAGACCCCCCCCCCCCAGACCCCCCCCCTGTGTACTGTATGCATCTATCCCCCCTGATCACCTGCCAATCACCTGTCAATCACCTGTCAATCACCTGTCAATCACCCATCAATCACCCCCTGTCACTGCCACCCATCAATCAGCCCCTAACCTGCCCCTTGCGGGCAATCTGATCACCCACCCACACCAATAGATCGCCCGCAGATCCGACATCAGATCACCACCCAAACGCAGCGTTTACATCTATTCTCTCCTCTAAACACGCACTAATTACCCATCAATCACCCATCAATCACCCCCTATCACCACCTGTCACTGTTACCCATCAGATCAGACCCTAATCTGCCCCTTGCAGGCACCCAATCACCCGCCTACACGCTCAGATTGCCCTCAGACCCCCCCTTATCAATTTGCCAGTGCAATATTTACATCTGTTCTTCCCTGTAATAACCCACTGATCACCTGTCAATCACCTGTCAATCACCCATCAATCACCCCCTGTCACTGCCACCCACCAATCACCCCCTGTCACTGCCACCCATCAATCAGCCCCTAACCTGCCCCTTGCGGGCAATCTGATCACCCACCCACACCAATAGATCGCCCGCAGATCCGACATCAGATCACCACCCAAACGCAGTGTTTACATCTATTCTCTCCTCTAAACACCCACTAATTACCCATCAATCACCCCCTATCACCACCTGTCACTGTTACCCATCAGATCAGACCCTAATCTGCCCCTTGCGGGCACCCAATCACCCGCCTACACGCTCAGATTGCCCTCAGACCCCCCCCCCCTTATCAATTCGCCAGGGCATTATTTACATCTGTCCTTCCCTGTAATAACCCACTGATCACCTGTCAATCACCCATCAATCACCCCCTGTCACTGCCACCCATCAATCACCCCCTGTCACTGCCACCCATCAATCAGCCCCTAACCTGCCCCTTGCGGGCAATCTGATCACCCACCCACACCAATAGATCGCCCGCAGATCCGACATCAGATCACCACCCAAGCGCAGTGTTTACATCAATTCTCTCCTCTAAACACCCACTAATTACCCATCAATCACCCATCAATCACCCCCTATCACCACCTGTCACTGTTACCCATCAGATCAGACCCTAATCTGCCCCTTGCGGGCACCCAATCACCCGCCTACACGCTCAGATTGCCCTCAGACCCCCCCTTATCAATTCGCCAGTGCATTAGTTACATCTGTTCTTCCCTGTAATAACCCACTGATCACCTGTCAATCACCTGTCAATCACCCATCAATCACCCCCTGTCACTGCCACCCATCAATCACCCCCTGGCACTGCCACCCATCAATCACCCCCTGTCACTGCCACTCATCAATCAGCCCCTAACCTGCCCCTTGCGGGCAATCTGATCACCCACCCACACCAATAGTTCGCCCGCAGATCCGACGTCAGATCACCTCCCAAGGGCAGTGTTCTCTACCCTAAACACCCACTAATTACCCATCAATCACCCCCTGTCACTGCTACCTATCAGATTAGACCCCTGTCTGCCCCTAGGGCACTCAATCACCCGCCCACACCCTCAGAATGCCCTCAGGCCCCAGCCCTGATCACCTCGCCAGTGCATTGCTTGCATCTATTCCCCCCTCTAATCACACCTTGAGACACCCATCAATCACCTCCTGTCACCCCCTAGCACACCTACCCATCAGATCAGGCCCTAATTTGCCCCGTGTGGGCTCCTGATCACTCGGCCAAACCCTCGGATCCCCCCTCAGACCCCCTTCCGATCACCTCCCCAATGCATTGATTGCATCTATTTTCCCCTCTAACCACCCCCTGAGACACCCATCAATCACCTCCTGTCACCCCCCCTAGCACTCCTATCCATCAGATCAGGCCCAATACAACCTGTCATCTAAAAGGCCACCCTGCATATGACCGGTTCCACAAAATTCGCCCCCTCATATGTATTAGTATGGCGAGTTCATAGAAAATTTTATTTTTTGTCACAAGTTAGCGGAAATTGATTTTAATTGTGTTTTTTCACAAAGTGTCATTTTCCGCTAACTTGTGACAAAAAATAAAATCTTCTATGAACTCACCATACTCCTAACGGAATACCTTGGGGTGTCTTCTTTCTAAAATGGGGTCATTTGTGGGGTTCCTATACTGCCCTGGCATTTTAGGGGCCCTAAACCTTGAGGAGTAGTCTTGAAACGAAATTTCTCAAAATGACCTGTGAAATCCTAAAGGTACTCATTGGACTTTGGGCCCTTTAGCGCAGTTAGGGTGCAAAAAAGTGCCACACATGTGGTATCGCCGTACTCAGGAGAAGTAGTATAATGTGTTTTGGGGTGTATTTTTACACATACCCATGCTGAGTGGGAGAAAGATCTCTGTAAATGGACAATTGTGTGTAAAAAAAATAACAAATTGTCATTTACAGAGATATTTCTCCCACCCAGCATGGGTATGTGTAAAAATACACCCCAAAACACATTATACTACTTCTCCTGAGTACAGCAATACCACATGTGTGGCACTTTTTTGCAGCCTAACTGCGCTAAGGGGTCCAAAGTCCAATGAGCACCTTTTGGCTTTACAGGGGTGCTTACAATTTAGCACCCCCCAAAATGTCAGGACAGTAAACACACCCCACAAATGACCCCATTTTGGAAAGTAGACCCTTCAAGGTATTCAGAGAGGGGCATGGTGAGTCCGTGGCAGATTTAATTTTTTTTTGTCGCAAGTTAGAAGAAATGGAAACTTTTTTTTTTTTTTTTTCACAAAGTGTCATTTTCCGCTTGCTTGTGACAAAAAATAATATCTTCTATGAACTCACTATGCCTCTCAGTGAATACTTTGGGATGTCTTCTTTCCAAAATGGGGTCATTTGGGGGGTAGTTATACTATCCTGGAATTCTAGCCCCTCATGAAACATGACAGGGGGTCAGAAAAGTCATAGATGCTTGAAAATGGGAAAATTCACTTTTTGCACCATAGTTTGTAAACGCTATAACTTTTACCCAAACCAATAAATATACACTGAATGTTTTTTTTTTTTTCATCAAAAACATGTTTGTCCACATTTTTCGCGCTGCATGTATACAGAAATTTTACTTTATTTGAAAAATGTCAGCACAGGAAGTTAAAAAAATCATTTTTTTGCCAAAATTCATGTCTTTTTTGATGAATATAATAAAAAGTAAAAATCGCAGGAGCAATCAAATAGCACCAAAAGAAAGCTTTATTAGTGACAAGAAAAGGAGCCAAAATTCATTTAGGTGGTAGGTTGTATGAGCGAGCAATAAACCGTGAAAGCTGCAGTGGTCTGAATGGAAAAAAGTGTCCGGTCCTTAAGGGGTAGAAAGCCCTAGGTCCTCAAGTGGTTAACGTGGATAAATACATCAGAGGGCAATATAAAAGCTTGACGTATGAGCTTTTTGTCTCTAGGCCTTCACAAAGGACTAGACGACATGATCTGCGCATGGAAGAAAAACATTTTAGCCATTTATTTAGGAAAGGGTTTACTTTACAGTAAGAGTGATTAAGATGTGGAATGCATTGCCACAGGAAGTAGTTATGGCAAATTCTATATCTGCATTTAAAGGAGGCTTAGATGCTTTCCTTGCGATGAAAGACATCCATTCTAACATCTAAAAGGACATTAATATTATTATTGATTTAATATTGGCGCTGTTACAGACTAACATAAGAAAGGTTGCCTGAATAGCATAACAATGAATGGCAGGTGCTACTCATGAGCTAATTAAGCAGTAAATGTTTTGATTTGTCTGCAATAATTGTTGCAATTCTTCAGGATTTCCAGGAAAATATTCCATTCTATTAAGAACCAGGCCTCACATAAAATATATATATATATATATATATATATATATATATATATATATATATATATATATATATATATATATATATATATGTACTGTGTATATATATGTATATATATGTGTGTGTGTGTGTGTGTGTGTGTGTGTGTTTGTGTGTGTGTGTGTGTGTGTGTGTGTGTGTGTGTGTGCGTGCGTGCGTGCGTGCGTGCGTGCGTGTGCGTGTGTGTGTTTAACTTATCAAGTCATTATTGCTGTCTGAAAAGTCGATTAATGTAAGCTACATTCTTCCTATTTATAAATTGTGGGGTCAAGCCACAGTTGCCTTGCGTGCCAAAATTACCATAAACAGGCGTGTGTACACCTTAGGGTATACTTTACTATATACCTATAGGAAGTATTTCTGATGCTGAAGATACTTAATGTAAAAGTAGATATCTTAAATTATTTACTGCATTCTGCTATATGTTGTTATGGTTCTTCTGGAACCTTAACTTAACTGTGGATGTTTCCTTTTAAACAATACCAGTTGCTTGTCAGTCCTGCTGATCTCTTTGGCTGCAGTGGTGGCTGAATCACACACCTGAAACAAGCATGCAGCTAATCCAGTCTGACTTCAGTCAGAGCACCTGATCTGCATGCTTGTTCAGGGGCTGTGGCTAGAAGTATTAGAGACACAGGATCAGCAGGAGAGTAGGTCAACTGGTATTATTTTAAAAGGAAAAATTCATATCCTTCTCAGTTTAGGTTATCTTTAAGATTATGTTCTACAACCATGGCAGCCTCATACCATGCTACTACAAAGTACATTTCAAAATAAGTTGTTTACTTTTCTGACATTGTACTGTCTAGTGCATCCTGTTTTTTTTCTGTCCGCTACTTTCATGATCAATATTTGAACCTTGTGGTTTCATGAGAGCAGTATTGTTAGAGAACAAAACTCTCGTTTCAGAATTTTGGCTCAGTTCCCCAAGTCTGAGGAAGTGAGAGGTTCACTTTAAAGTAATGCAAGGAGGTCAAAACATAGCTCCTTTCAATCATCTACTTGCAGTTTATCATTTTCTAAGCTAAAAATGGACATGTTCTTTGCCAGAATTGTCCAGGGAGATGTAGCGATGAAGCAAACAATGCTCAAAATAAATCTGAAATGCTGTAAATGCTTTTTTATCTTTAACAATGGCACCCATCATGACTCTAGCATAAAACATACAATGCATTTCAAAATAAATAATTTATTTTTCTGACAACAAGATACATAATGGATCCTCTTTTGTGTTAGGAATCAAAGTTTCTGCAACCATAATGACTTCCCTGTGCTTTCATGATCTATCATTGGTCCCTATGGTTTGCAGAGAACAGTATTGTTAGAGGAAGCAGCGTATGTTCCAGAGCGCGATGTACAGTGTAATGATGTGACTGATATGACAAGAGGTGCCCTCTCTTACACCTTACCATTTTCATCTTTTCACTTACAGTAAACATCAAGGAACTCCTGGCACTATATTTTGATTTCTTTATCTTATCTTTTTTTTCTGCATTTAACTATGTGACTGGCACAGTGCTAGATTCACATTTACATTTGGGACCAGAGGGAGCAGTCTCTTTAACAGCGCAGCTTTGTAATCAGCTGTCAAATGCTTCAAGGTTTTGTTGTAGACCTTACAGGCAACACTTCCTTGTGACAAAAATAGAAGTACGCCGGCTTTAATGGTCTAAAAAAACATGTACGGTTTAGGAAAACTGTAGTTCCAGACTTGGTAATCAGTGCATATGTTTTAGCGGAACAAAGATTTTCGAGCCAAACCTTGAAAATGTGAAAGTGTGACAAGTAATTAAATTATCACTGAAAAGAAAAGCTATGTATTGTCAGTCTATTTCAAGACCCTCCTTAAGCTGGAACACTTGCCTCAATTCTCCATAGAATATCGTGTCAAGCTACTGTGTCCACTCAGCTCTCATGTAACAAATTACTTCCCAAGACACTGCAATACTTACTTGTCTGGAAAGTGATTTAGATTTTCTCTCGGTGACATGAGAAAATAAACACACACACACACACACTGTATTGCTGAGAATTCCTGCCATTCTCAAGAATCTTTATTTAAGGGAAAAAATAATGCTGAGTTATTGGTAAGTATGTATATCTGCTAGGGATGCATTTGGTTATATAGGACTAAAAATGCAAGATTTGGACAGTTTATTTATAGGCAGCAATATTTATTATTGTCTGCTAGGCAATGTTGATCCTTACACTGAGTAAATCACACTGGATTTCTAACAAATATTTTGTGTTTGGTGTAGATTGATATAATTGAAAAGGAGTTGATGGGATGTTCTTAGATTGAAAATGAAAAATGATTGTACCAATAGTAAGAGCAATACATACAGTGCTTCAGTTATATCTTTATGCTGGGGATACATGGTACGTTTCTGTACCGTGTATCGACCAGCTGATCCGGCCAGCTGATAATATTCAGCTGGCCCGATCATGCCGCTCGACCCCCGCCCGCTTGATTCCCGCGGGCGGACAATGGCAGGGAATAGAGCGGTGATAAGGAAGCGCCGGCGGGGACGAGCGGCAATCAATCCGCACGCACGCGCGGACGAGCGGGGATGCGCCGGCTTCGAGCCGCTGGCTCGATCCGGCACACAAAACGAGCCGTGTATGCATGGCATTCGAACTAGAGGTTGAAATTGCTGGATCCGAAGTTCTGGCTACTTTGCATGTATTTTTTATACATGATTGGGGGATAAAGAAAAAAATTATGGTTGATGGAAACCTTTATTGATCCACTACCATTACCATTTCCTTTTCAGGAGTATTTGGAATCGTTCTTCCACTAACTCTTCTTCTATCCCGATATTCATGATGCTTCACCAGTGATTCCATACTGAGGTGACTACCACTTGCCAGATTGTGGCACCAGTGAAGAGTCTTCAAGTGCAATTTTTTATTATTATTACTATTATTTAGTATTTATATAGCGCCAACATCTTCTGCAGCGCTGTACAGAGTATATAGTCTGGTTACTAACTGTCCCTCAGAGGAGCTCACAATCTAGTCCCTACTATAGTCATAGGTCTATGTGTGTATTGTGTATTGTATAGTAGTCTAAGGCCAATTTTTAGGGGAAGCCAATTAAATTATCTGTATGTTTTTGGGATGTGGGAGGAAACCAGAGTGCCCAGGGGAAACCCACACAGACACGGGGAGAACATACAAACTCCTTGCAGATGTTGACCTGGCTGGGATTCGATCTGGGGACCCAGCCTTGCAAGGCGAGAGCGCTAACCACTATGCCACCGTGCTGCCCGTGCAATGAAACTTACATTTCATCTATGCATTAAACATAGCATAAAACAAATAGGCCAAAAGCTAATTGATAAGATAGTCATGTCTGTACCAAAATGATCAGATTGTGTTCAGTTATACTAAGTTGTGTAAACAATGCAGACAATTTGCATCTAGGGTGAAGCAGAGAACTTTCTCTATTTTGTTTTCACAGCAATTACATTATTTAACCACTTCCGGATTCTCGGTGCGTATATATACGCCCCTGAATCCTGAAGTGTATACCATGGAAACGTTCCATGTCAGTTCACGGAGGGTGTCTCCGTGAACACCATGCGAGCCGATCGGCGGCTCGCAGGGTAAATGTAAACACACGGGGAAGATCTTCCCCGGTGTTTACATGTATACGGCGCTGCTGCGCAGCAGCGCCGTAGAGGAGATCGGCGATCCCCGGCCTCTGATTGGCCGGGGATCACCGGCATCTGATAGGCTAAAGCCTATCCCATCAGGCGCAGGACGGAAATCCGTCCTGCGCCGCTCACAGGGGGAGGGAGAGGGAGGGAAGGGGAAGGAGGCCAGGAAGCGCTGCGGAGGGGGGCTTTGAAGAGCCCCCCCCCGCAAGCGCAAGCAGCCGGCGGCGATCAGACCCCCCCAGCAGGACATCCCCCTAGTGGGGAAAAAAGGGGGGAAGTCTGATCACCCTGGCTGCTAGCTGATCTGTGCTGTGGGCTGGAGAGCTCACGCAGCACAGATCAGCACAACATTTCATGGTGTGGAAGTGGTTAATTACCAGACAATCTGATAATTTACACAAACATAAATTGGCCTAATGTTCGGAATTTACATGTCAGAATTCTATAAATTATGAATTCCAAAAGTCAAAATTCCACAAAATATGAGCACGGATCTCTAATTTCAAGCTACGTGCACCACCAATTGTGCCTTGACCTAGTTTATTTATTACACAGATTTTGTTACAATTATCATTTTTGGGGGGGCTTTATCACTATTATACTATTGGCTGAACTTTTTGTAATATAGGAACAGCTTTAAAGTGTACCCTAGGTGGCAGAAAGTTAAAAAACTAAATAATTACCTAAAAGAGGTAAGCCTCTGGGTCCTATAGAGGCTTGCTATGTCACCGTTAGGTCCCAATCAGGATACCAACAGGGGCTTGTCGGTAATCACTTTAGGGCCATGCTCTTCCTCAGGCAAGAACGTGGCCCTACTGTGCCTGTGTGAGTATGACAGTGCCTGTGCAGAAAGCTGGAGCTTCTCACGCACAAGCGGCTCCATGCTACTGCACAGGCACAGCCGTGTTCATGCATGTGCCGCATGGCTATGCTCGTGCCAGAGGAGGAGCATGATCCTTTTGTAAAGGAAGGTCCCGGCAAGCCGCAGAGGACCGTAGGACATTGTTGGAAGCCTCTGGAGGATCCAGGAACTTCCCTCTCCTTAGGTAAGTATTTACTGTTTGTAATGCCGCTGGTTCTCTTTAAAGTGACACTGAAGCGAAAAACATAACTTGCGATATAATGAATTGTATGTGTAGTACAGATGATTGATAGAACATTAGTGGAAAAAAAATCATATTTTTCTTTTCAGTTATATAGCTTTTTTTTTTTTTTTTATAACATTGCATCATTCTGTCATATTTGCAATTACAAACCACACTCTGTATTTTAATCTATGAAACACCCCTGCAGTAAAACATTTTCTGAAGCTGTGTCTCACAGGTTTTTTTATGTATAAATGATTCAGAAAATAGGACTGTCTCTGAGAGAGAAGCTCAGAGAAACTTAGATGACAGAGAAGCTTAAAGGTGGCCATACACTGGTCGATTTGCCATCAGATTCGACCAACAGATAGATCCCTCTCTGATCGAATCTGATCAGAGAGGGATCGTATGGCTACCTTTACAGCAAACAGATTGTGAACCGATTTCAGCCTGAAACCGTTCACAATCTGTTGTGGTGGTACTGCTGCTGCTGCCCCCGCCCGCCCGCATACATTACCTGCTCCGCCGGCGCGACTGCAGTCTCCCGGTCACCGCTGCTCTGTCTGCGCTCTGGTCTCCAGATCCGGCATGCCTCACTTCTTCTAGCCCGGCAGGAAGTTTAAACAGTAGAGGGCGCTCTACTGTTTAAACTTCCTGCCGGGCTAGAAGAAGTGAGGCATGCCGGACCTGGAGACCAGAGCGCAGACGGAGCAGCGGTGACCGGGAGACTGCAGTCGCGCCGGCGGAGCAGGTAATGTATGCGGGCTCTATTGCGTCGGTCATCGGGCACTCGAACGCCGCTAGCGATGCGCTCTTTACCCGCGGGCGATCGACGGTTATTTTCCGCACGGCACGATCGACGGGATCGGACGAAATGGATCGAAATTCGGCGTGTAGCGTGAACGATTGGCAGCAGATTCGATCCCAGTGATCGAATCTGCTGTCGAAACGGGCGCAAATCGGGCCAGTGTATGGCCTGCTTAACCCTTCTTATATTGGAAACAGAATGAGACTCTTTCCTTTGCTACTAATGTTCTATGTATTTAGCTGTACTATGCAAACAATTCATTATATCATAGGTTTATTTTCACTTCAGATTCCATTTAAAGCTGGTTTACTAATAAAAGTCTGATGTTATTATCTTAATGGCACAGTGTTAGAATATTGATTATCAGATAAACCGATGTAATTATAATTATTTGCAGTCCACAGTTTGTTGGAATCTGTGCTCTTTATTTAGTCTGCTTTGCTTCTTCATTAATTTTTTTTTCATCAGAATGCCATAGATTAGGCTTGATTAAAAAGATTACTGTAACAATAATCTTTACCATCATATTACTTCCTTCATTAATCCAAAGCTGAAATTTTGCAACCCAGCCCTTCTTAACACTTCATTAATACACTATATATTATTATGTTTTGATCTATCCGTTTCACGTGACAATTTATTAATTAGTGTAATTTACCCTTAATTCCCACTTCATAGAAGAATGATTGCTGCAATAATTATATTTACTTGTGAATATTTTAAAAGGATAAAGAATGTGCATGCGAGTAGAAAATGTTAATTAAAATGCATCCTGTCTGCTTAGCTGAATGGCGAGGTAAGGGAGCCGTGATGGAAACGCCAAACGCCTTAAGAATATTAAAAGATAATAGAAAGATGAATACTAAATGAGAGGTCACATACTGAGGATATAAAGTAATAGACTAGGGGAGAATTCATATAAATCCTCCTACATGTAAAATATGCTGCCTTGAGAAGTCTCCTAGGACAGCCTAACAGATTAGAAGAAATCAAAAGATGATAGATGCAGACTTATTAGGAGTTCTGGAATACATTAGAAGAAGGCTCGGGCATACACTGAATCTATAATAAAAACACACCAGGTATGTGTTAAGTTCAAGCAGCTTTTATTATTTGCTTTTATATAGCAAGAGAACTGCCCTAAGAAGCAACAGCTCCTAGGAAGGGCTTGTTTGAGACAGTAGTATGCAAAGTTGTCTGCTTTGACCATTTGTTTGTCAACATTTACATTTATTAACTACTTAAAGGAAACATCCAAGGTAAAAAAACAAACAAAGATCCACTAACCTGGGGCTTCCTCCAGCCCGTGGCAGCCGTCCTGTGCCCTCGCTGCAGCTCCGGAGGCTCCCGGTCTTCTCCCCTGGCACAGCCGACCTCATCAGGTCGTGTTCCGGGTCGGCAACTTCTGCGGTCCACGTAGCGGTTCACGTGGTCCGGCCGACGTCACCAGGACAGTACTGCACAGTAGTTCTGCACCTGCGCAGTACCATCCTGATGACGTCGGCGGACCATGTGACCCGTGTGGTGGAGCGCAGAAGACGCCGACCCGGAACCTGACCTGGCGAGGTCGGCTGCACCAGGGGAGAAGACCGGGAGCCTCCCGAGCTGCGGCAAGGGCACAGGACACGGGTTGGAGGAAGCCCCAGGTAAGTGGATCTTTGTTTTTTTTTTTACCTTGGACACTCACTTTAAGGACCGAGGGTAATTGAAATCTACGCCCTGTTTTGATGGTTACCTGGCTTCAGGGCATAGATTTCAATTCACTGCAACAGCATGCATCCGTCACTTTCCTTGCTCCCGCCGATCTCGCTGCTGAATCCCCGCCTTGTCCCGTCACAGCTCAATTGCTCTGCCTGACTCTTTGATGACAGAGCCTGGTGAGCTGGTCAGGAGCTGATGTCATTGGCTCCTGGCCGTGTCTATCAATGTAGGCAACTCCCATAGGCTTACATTGTTTCGGTTTCTATATACAGGTAGTCCTCGGTTAACGAACGAGATAGGGACTGTAGGTTTGTTCTTAACCTGAATCCGTTCTTAAGTCGGGAGGCTGTTCCATTTCTGTCCTTTGTGCCTCCAGTGTCCCCCTCTGGCTCATCTCTGGCCCCCGTGTCTCCCTTGTGTGTCTCCCATGTGTCTCCTTTATCCTCTGTCTTCTCCTTTGCCCCCCTTCTTTCAGCAGAGTTGGCACAGCGGAAGCCAGATAGGGGACAGTTCAGCTGTTCCATGCCGGTGTAATGTCCCATCGTGCTGCCCGGCCCGTCCTCTCTCTCTGTTCTCTCCCCCCGGCGGCTTCTCATGCGTCGCATAATGACGCGTGAGGAGGAGCCGCCACTAGGGGCAGTCCCCGGCTGCGTGACGTCATAGCAGCTGGTCGGCGTGTGTTGGTATCGGCGAGTCATTCGTAAGTCAGGCGTTTGTAAACCGGGGACTACCTGTATGGCCATGAGGCAATGCTATATTGAAAAATAATGACAATAGGAATGTATTTATACTGTATGTTTTACACGTTTTGCACTACTGCACTGTAATTGTCCTCTGATGAAGCTTCCAGTAGTTATGGGAGTGAAACATGTCAGGCTAGGTGGAGGGCAGAGCAGTGCTTTTCAGCACTGCTAGATTTAGGCGCAGGTGCCGCCGCCACCATAGACTATAACGGGAATCAGTCTATAGCGGCGCCCAGTGAGTAACGTCGGCACCATCAGAAGACGGAGCCGAAGTTGCTTAAAAAACACAATAATTCGACCTCCAGCAATCGCTGGCAGACAAATTATATCATTCTCCCACTATCCATGGCGGCCTGGAGGGGGAATAGTAATTAACATGGCCCGGACTTGTGCAGAAGCAGGATCAGCCATATACCGTCTGTTTCCTGTGCCCAAGTCTACCGGCGCCGATTTCAAATGTACTCAGGTGGAGGGTGGTGTTGTGTATCAATATGCATCCAATTTTATGTGATTTAAAGGGGGAGACATCCTGCTAATACTGAGGCTATATTAATCCTTATAGGGTGTTCCAACATATATTTACCTCCTATGTCACATGTTAAGTGAGCCATATAGGCAATACAGGCTGTACCTGATGTTTTAAATGTTTTATTAAAAGTTAAGTTTTATATAGCTCTCTACAACAAGCATACATAGTGTTTTGTTTTTCCGTGTCTATCAATGTAAACAACTTCCATAGGCTTACATTGATAGACATGGTCAGGAGCCAATGAAAGCAGCTCCTGACCGGCTCACATGCGGCCTGGATGTCGGTTATATGCGGCGATTTGTCAGTATTCCGTCATTATTTTACCAGTGGTCTCTGGTCCTTAACCACTTGCTAGCAGCGTCACTCCAATGGGTGTGGACGCGGCGGCAGCCCCATATAGGCCTAACACTGATCGGCGTAAGGTCCTGGAGCAAAGGTTTGTGGGAGAACCCGCACGCATCCCCGCTTGGATGATGGAGCTCCACTCCTCCTTTAGTTTCCCAGTGGCAATTGCCGCTCGGAGACTGTTAGATGGCGAAACCGACGTCTTTTAACCCAGTACAGTGCTGCGATCTATGGCAGCACTGTACAGGGACAGCCGTGTGACGCGGCTGTCCCCCTGGGTGGCACAAAAGTGATCCGCTGTCAGCCTGTCACAGGCTGAAGCCTATGACAGCCGATCACACTTATTGGCTGGATGTGGGAGGGAGGGGGGGATTACAAAAAAATAAAAAAAATAGGTTAAAATATTATAAAATAATACAAAAAAATATTTATATATAAAAAAAAAACATCTGGGGAGCAATCAGACCCCACCAACAGAGGGCTGTTGATGGGGATAAAAGGTGGGGGGAATCACTTGTGTGCTGAGTTGTGCAGCTCTGCAGCGAGGCCTTAAAGCTGCAGTGGCCCTTTTTGTGAAAAATGGCTTGGTCTGTAGGGGGGTTTAAGCCCGCGGTCCTTAAAGAGGTTAAGGGGGCAAAGACTGCTGCTACTTAAGTTGCATTTTAGCACTGAGCTGTTTGTAGTTACAGAGAACAGTAGAAGTAAATTTTATAAACAAAGACAGTGTTGAATATAGGACTGTTGTTTTTTTTTATTTTTTATAGTAAAGTAAATGTAAGGTCAATGAAATAACGAGAAATCATAAGGCCGCATAGCAAAATGTTGATGTGGCCCGCAAATGTTTACATAACTGCATGACACATTCCCTAACCCCCCCACCCATGGATATGACCTTACATGACAACAGCACATATAGAAAGCAATAAACACAACAAGGGGCGCTGCTGATACAATGAATATCTTAAAGGGTAGGGGGTTCTAATGGCACACCTCACAATACATTCCTCCAAAAATATGTGAGGACTACACCGGCCTTCCTGGAGGACTCTAGACATTCTAAAAGGAATACAGTGGGAGGATGGTTGGTTCCTTGGAACATTAGATGTGAGCTCCTTGTATACTAGTATACGGCATGAGGATGGACTAAAAGCAGTGGATCAATTCCTGAGTGAGGATGTTACTATAAAGGAAGAACAATCCACCTTTATCCTTGATGCTATCAGGTTCATTTTGACCCATAATCATTTTCAGTATGAGGGGGAGTTCTTCCTGCAGACGAGCGGGACGGCGATGGGGACGAGGTTCGCTCCGGGATATGCCAACCTCTTCATGGCCCATTGAGAACGCTCCCATGTCTACGGGCGTGGGGGGCCCGGCGCGGGCCTCGTCCTCTGGAAGAGGTTTATTGACGACGTCCTGCTCGTCTGGAGGGGAACAGAACGCTCCCTGAAGACATTTATGAATAGTCTGAATAATAATAATGTGAATTTACATCTACAGTAAGCCAGGAGAGTATTAATTTCTTGGATCTGAGTATCTATATAGAAGATGGTTTGATCAAAACCCGTACCTATGTGAAACCAACAGATGTAAACGGGTACATCCTCGCCACTAGCTGTCATTTGCCCTCTTGGCTCAATAACATCCCCAAGGGGCAATTCATTAGATTGAAAAGAAACTGTACGGAAGACAATCAATACCAAAAAGAGGTAGTAACCTTGACGTCGAAATTCAAGGATAAAGGTTACAATGAGGAAAATATAGAGGCAGCTAGAAGAGAGGTTAATTTATTAGAGCGAGATGAATTGTTATTGAAAAAGAATAGAAGGAAGGCTGGTGAGGAAGTTGATCACTCCCTAAAATTGAATTTAAAGTATGGGGCGCAGAGTAAACAGCAGTATTATTAATAGACACTGGCCCATACTCAGGGAGGACAAATTCCTTAACCAGCTACTCCCAATCCATCCATCTATTATTTATAGAAAATGTGATAATATAGGCCTCAAAGTTGCAACGGCTGCTGGTGAAATAGAGAGAAAATCGATGGGAAGTATGGGAGAGGGGGGTTTTGTTAGATGTGGGAGGTGTCAGAATTGTAGAAAGACTAGGGGGTATGCTAAAGTTATGACAGTACAAGGGGGAAGTGAGAGTTTTAAAATTAGGGACCTCATCACCTGTGACACGAAAGGTGTGATCTACTGTTTGATATGCCCATGTGGGAAGAAATATGTGGGTCGTACGAAGAGAACCCTTAATAGTCGTATTGGGGAACATCTCAATAATATTTCTAAGGGATGGGAAGAACACCCATTATCTAAACATTTCAAACTCTTTCACAACTGCAGGATTTGGGATGTAGTTTATTATGGGATAGAGATAGTGCAGAGGGATAAAAGAGGGGGTAATTATATAGCTAAAATGTCGAGAAGGGAGAGCAAATGGATCTTTGATCTAGATACTCTGTCCCCAAAGGGTCTTAATGAAGACATGGAACTATTTGGGTTCTATAATTAATTAATTAATTAATTAATTGATCAATTTTTCTTGGAAGCACACAGACTATCTAGTAGAAGCCCCCCAAGTTTTATTATTTATTTATTTTTTATTTTTTATTTTATTTTATTTTCAATTTTAATTTTATATAATAATATTTTTATTTACATAATACTATGAGGGTTGTGTGTGTAAGAGTATCCTGGTTCCTCTGTAGTATGCTGGTTCCTATAGTGCTCTGGGAGGTGTTGTATATATAGGAATAGATAGGGTGCTATTATGCGCATGCAATTTCGTGGCATTAAATTATAACTATATATTTTTATGAAGTATGTTTTGTTACTTATTATATTATATGTATATATTTTTTGTATACCCTTTGCTCATCTGATTATGTTTTTGAGTTATCTCACTTCATTGGCAACAAAGAATCTATGCGAATCATGGAGGATGATATAATGGATAACCGGAATGCTGTTGGGACAGTACCACTTTAAGGAATCTACCCTGTGATGGATGGGAGGAGTAGGAGTCAATGGACTATATAAGACTTCCGGTCAGCAACAATTCAGTGATTCTGAGGAAGACAGACGTATATTCTGTCGAAACATGTCAATCTGATTCTCTTTGATCTTTGAGGTGTGGGGCGCCCCATTTATTCCTCTGGATATAAGAACAATTCCACTTTCAAGCACCCAAATCGCCGCACATGTACCAAATAAGCGGCAGAAGTTTACCAGTGGAGCGCAAGGAAGTGGATTGAATTGCTGGCTGGAACGCGGACGGAAGTGACGTCGCGCTAACCCACCATCCGACCGGAAGTCTACTCCCGGACCACGCTAACGGCTACCCCTGGAGACCGGCGTTGTGCGGCTGGTTGCGAGCATACGGTGGGAGCATATGCTGGGGTCAACAGCGGAATTTCAATACAAAAATCTGAACGCGGACTTACAGGATTCGCCTATAAAGGTCCATAGGAGGGTGAGCTTCTCCTTTTCTGTATACACAGCAATACCAACATACGGGTTGTCTATTGTGACTATTGGACCCCGTGGTCTCCTAATAGCAACATTGAGAATATTGTTGGCAATGTGTGGGAAACTATGAAGCATTTTTATTAGCAACTTTACAATTTTTTAATTACCATTACAAACTTTCAGTATCATTTTTGTATCCTATGTGTGCACACAGATTTTTAGGCAAAATAGTGATTCTGAGGAACCAGTATACTTCGGTGTGTATGGAGACTGCAGTTGTGAGTGATGTATAGATGTGCAATATCTTTATATGGTTCTTTCCTTTTATGAATAAATGACATATTTACTATATATCCAGCGCTCCTAATTCATTATATACATATAGAAAGCAGTCCACCACTGTGCCTGCAAGACTGTAGGGATCACAGAGCCTTCACCAGCTACCCTAATCTCCCAGGCCCCCTACAGTCTTGCAGGCATAGCCATGGACACCTCATATAGTCCTTTGCTCTCACAATGATACTGTGCATATTTAACAGCTCATAGCTGGTCACAGAGCCCTCTCCAGTGGCGTGAGTAAGGTGCATGAGACAGGAAGATACTAATGTTCATATCTCGGCCTCACAGGGTGTGAAAAGTACTGGCCACAAATACAGCTGCTGCAGTTGTCCCCTCTTCTGAATGGGCTGTGCAGCAGCCCCGTCAGTAACTTCCTGCCCCTTTAAGTTGTATACAGTAAAGTTGCTCTTTAAATCAACAAGCAGGGTTATGGGCAGCAGCCAGCAGGATATGGAGTTTGTCCACATGCATGTGTCCTGGTCAGTTCCGGGTAATTAACAAATGTAGTGTACACCCCTTTAGTATAATGGGATTTTTTTTACCAGGAGAAGGAAGTTGACTCAGCTCATGCAACAGTATACATTTTCACTCACTTCAGTTTTAATATATGATTTTATATTCTTAGAATACACTGATCTCAAGTGGCAGCACAATTGATTTATGTCGTCATAGTTTCTCTTTCAGTATATATTGAAGACTGTGGTAAAAGTGAATGACTTTGATCAAATTTTATTCAGGAAATAGCTGTGAAATAATACAACTAACAATTGTAAGAGCCACCCTCTAATTCCTTATTCATTGTAAAAAAAAACCTATTCACACACCTTGCTTTTCATCATCTTTCAAAAACCTGAATTGTAGCAAAGTATTCACAGTTAAGGAAGCCGGTAACATAAAAAGCCTTTTGCATTCCAGAAGAATTGGCATTTGGTTTTCAGCTGATATATATAAAAAATGTTCTTTCGCCTGGAGGTAAAGGCAAACCCTTTTGAAGCAACATGGAAAAAAAAGATTTAGATTCATAATCAGCCACACAAAGCATATGCCCATGGGCAGCTGAGAGCAAAACCTTTTATCCATGATAACCACACTGACTTCTGAATGAGTTCTACTTCTGTTCTGTAATCTCTGCCATTTTGTATCAAACACTAAGCATCATGGGATTTCAGCAGCCAAACCTCAAGTTTTTTATTTACTGATGAGCATCAAGTTTAGGGACAGGGAAAGTAATGGCAATAACTAGAAGTGAATCTACCCACTCAGAAATAAAACATCTAAATCCACCTTTGGATGACAGGTTGCTTTTGAAATATTTAAATTGTGTTGCAGGAAACACTTTGTTTTTAAATCATGAATTTCTATATTTTTCTGCATTTCTATACATTTCTACAAGTGACTGATTTTGGGATTTGATCCCCTTATTCGATATCATGACACTCATTATGGTAGCATTGTTTATTTTAAAACTATAATGGATGGAAATAGAGAAATAGTATATTTTTTTCATTTTTTTTTTAAATTTACTTTTTTCCCTTGAAAGTGAACCTTAACCGAGTAAAAAAAAAAGTTTCACTTATCTGGGGTGTTCACCAGCCCCCTGCAGATGTCCTATGCCCGCGCCAGGACAAACCGACCCTCCGGTACCCCACAGCCAGCCAGTTTTGTTCTCAGTTACTGGCCAGTGGCCATGCCAGTGCGCCTGTGCAGCCCTGGTCGCGCACATCCCTCAATCACAATCCCATTGCCGTGGCCATCGTGCGCGGATTGCTACAGTGATGAGAGCGCAATTGATGGACGCACGCGGACAAGGCCGCTCAAGCGCACTGGCTCGGCAACTGCAGGGTACAGGTGGAAGCCCCAGGTAAGTGAAACTTTTTTTCTTTTTTTAACTCGGTTAAGGTTCACTTTAAAATGCGTAGAGAATAGAATAATTGCAAAAAAAATTACCCTCAAAAAGCCTAATGGGAGGATCTCTAAAATGTAAAAATTGCTTGCGTCCATAAGGTGAAAGCAACCCATGTGCTAAAGATTTTAAAACAAATCTTATGTTATATTTTAATGTGTGCATCTTGGAATAGGATCAAATGCAGTAGCTGATGATGTTGGTTGGTCCAATTCAAACCAATTTACATAAAATTAACGTACGATTAGCAGTGGTATAGCTAAGAGGGTATGGGCCCGATGCAAGTTTTACATTGTGCCCCCCAAGCACTCTATACATTACAATTGATATGGTGCCCCAAATCCTGCCGACAACCACAGTGTCAGAGATGCAAGTAGGGGATAGGGTAACAGTTTGTTAATGAGTATTGCTATTCATAGCATCTATAGAAGTGATCACTACCAGCACAGGACCAATAAAGAGCTAATACTGCGGTTGAGGGAGGGCCCCTCAGGGCTCCTTTGGTCCAAGGGCCCTTATGCGGTCGCAGCCTCTGCACTCCCTATTGCTACGCCACTGACAATTAGTATGAACCAGTAGACCTCAGCAACCTATTACAAATAGTCTCTCATAAGCATTAGGGAGTCATGATATTTGGCTCAGACTAAGGCTTAACTACTCTATCTCCCTTACTCCACCTCTTGTGTCTGTCATTTACCTGGCTTCAGTATTACACCAGAGAAAAGCCAATTACATTGCCAGGGAATCAGGCAGGAAAGAGGGCATGGCAAGCATGGGTGGGACATGGCAGGGTGGTAGGATTGTGATCAGCTTCCAAGCCAGGAAATGAATCCAAACTTCCTGGGCTCATTAATGTTCAGCAGAGCCTCATAAGTAAGATCTGTCTGTGCAAAATTGGATACTATAGAGTCTTATATCCATATAGGGAGGGAGTACCCCACTACAGAGTAATTGTATGTACTGTATGTATCCCAGTGTTCTACTTTGTAGAATATAGCAGCAACACTAAATTTCATACTTTATTTATTTTATCTCAGACCCCAATAAATCCCAAGACTTGTATTAAGGACACTGCATAGCATAGCTGCAAAATCCTAATTTAAAATTTTTAGATAAATTAGAAGAGCAAAGGTCATCTGTGGAATGGTCAAGCCTTGTCATGTTTGCTCAGCCTCGCCCTCATCACAGAGCAGGATTATCCACTTGGTGGGCCTAGTGGGTGTCAAGATGCCCACCCACCACCTTCTTTGACCGCTTTACACTTCAGCTTACCAAAAAAAAACACAAGGGGGCCCCAAATCTACTCCCTTGCCTAGAGCCCCATTACATCTTAGTCCATCTCTGTCTCATCACACGGCAATAACATAATCTTTATAAAATCAGTGCACTCATTTGACACTGACTGTTCTATTAACCACTTTACCCCCAGCGGTGCGGATTTCTCTGTCCCTTTTACCACCCTGTTAACACTAAGGGATGGAGAAATCCGCACCTGACGCCACTCCCGCCGCTGTCCGCGCTCCCGCTCGCTCATCCGCGCTCCCACTCGCTCGTCCGTGCACCCCCACGCTCGTGCACGCCGCCGCCCGCTCGCCCGGAGATCAATGAAAACCTTTCTCGTTCGTTGATCTCTGCCCCCCGCAATGATCAGCTGCTTCTAAGAGAAGCAGCGATCATTGTGAGAAAAAAACTGTTTCCCAGCCTCCTAACCCTTCCTGCAAGCGTACCTCCTGTACGCTTTCAGGTCGCATAAACAAAAAGTTTAAACAACTACACCCTAAAGCATTTTTCATATACAAATACATTACTTTTTCACTAAAAATTAACTCATTACCTTCTACACTCCCTAATTTTTTTTTATTTTATTTTTATAATTAAAAAAAAAAATTACAATAAAAAAAATAATACATAAATAGTTACCTTAGGGACTGAACTTTTTAAATATTTATGTCAAGAGGGTATAACACTGTTACTTTATAAACTATGGGCTTGTTATTAGGGATGGACGCAAAACTGAAAAAATGCACCTTTATTTCCAGATAAAATATTGGCGCCAAACATTGTGATAGGATCATAATTTAAACGGTTTTATAACCGGGACAAAAGGGCAAATACATTCCATGGGTTTTAATTACAGTGGCATGCATTATTTAAAAACTATAAAGGCCGAAAACTGAAAAATAATACATTTTTTCCCACATTTTTCCTATTTTCTCATTAAAACAAATTTAGAATAAAATAATTCTTGGCATAATGTCCTACCTAAAGAAAGCCTAATTGGTGGCGAAAAGAACAAGATACAGTTCATTTCATTGTGATAAGTCATTATAAAGTTATAGACGAATGAATGGAAGGAGTGCTGAAAGGTGAAAATTGCTCTGGTGCTCAAGGGGTAAAACCCCTCAGTGGTGAAGTGGTTGAGATCAGTGTGCATTGTTTATCGAAAAAAAAATAGTGTAGGAATTATGATTCAATATATTGTCAAATGCCAACTAATGTTTGAAACAAACAAATCAGGCAAATCAATTATGCAGGATGAAGGTCCTCTTATTTCTTTAGCTATGTCTCATCAGGATTTTTGCCTGCACATAATTTTATACACAGGTGCTGCGGATCTAAAGATAAGTGTACATCCACAAAATGAAAAACTTGGTGCCAGCTTTCTAGTGATTGATTGGGCTGTAATGCTTTATGATTATCTAATCAGATGCAGCTGCTTTCTCCAACTCTGTTTCTGTGTTAATATGCTGTACTACACAAATTAATTTCTGAAGAGCACAGACGCTTATGGAGGAAGTGCAGCTGCTCTTACATTCCACACATATATATAGAGATTGTTTTTATATGACTGCATCTTCCCTGATACATACTTCAATCAAATCTCTTTATTCAGCCGGCATACCGTACGTAGAGAAGCACAAAAGTCGTAGAAATTCAGAGATGCTGGAATTCATACTGTTGCATATCTTTAGAGGTTAACTTGATATTTCTTTCTTTTCCTTCATGTGATTATTTCAGTTTTTATATGAGAGAGATTTATAAATACAGTACGTTAATTATAGAAACATACCATGAAACAGAAGGTTTATGGCTTTGGCTTAAAGGGAACCCGAGATGAGAGTGATCTGGAGGCTGCCATGTTTATTTCCTTTTAAACAATAACAGTTGCCTGGCAGTCCTCCCAATCCTGTGTCTGTAATCAGTGGTGCTCATCTGGATACCCAAACTACCCAGATTACCTGAACTTTTTCAGCTATCCGACCTCGGATCTGGATTCTGGATAGCTGGCTAAATCCGGAATGCGGTATCTGGATTTGCATGCGGAATCCGGATAGCAATCCGGATATCTAGTTCGGGTACCCGGATCCAGATAGTGTAACCACGGAGATGACGTCCATGACGTCATTGAGCCAATTAGAGGGCTCCCAGCAGAAGCCCTAGCAACCAATCACAGAGGGGAACCCTGGCCAGCCCCTCCTGTATATAAAGCAGTGGCCATGTTGAGAAACTCGTCCTTGCTTGTGACTGCTCACTGAGAGACATCTCCAGTGCTGCTTGGCTAAGCAAGTGCTGTATACTGTGATAAAACCTAGCGTTTTTGCACATAAACACCTGTACTATACTACTCTTTTATTTTTTTTAATTAGCTAGCTTGTATTTTGATTTTAGTTAGTGTATGTGACAGTCAGACTCTGTGCTGCAGCAGCTGCTAGTTAGGTCCTGTCTGTGTCTGTGTGTGCTGTGCACACAGGCCAGACCTGCTGCTGGCCTGCTATTAGCCTTAGCTACAGTATAGGTTTGGGAATAGGATTACTGTGTTATTGTGTAGTTAGTACTGCAGTGCTAGTTAGTTGTTAGAGTAGTACTTTGTTAGCTTATTACCATTTACTGCAGTGCTGCTGTGCTGAGCAGCAGTGTCAGTGTGACAGACAGTTAGTGTGCCCTGTCTTCTACTCTGCTGTCTGTTCTGAGCCTGATTGTCGTTAAAGTTCAACGCCGATTTTAAAAAAAGTACAAGTACCCCACATCCATCTGGTGACATCATCACATTTAACTTGTACTATGTCTGCTGGCACTGGCAGCCGGGGGAGGAGCGGCGAGGACAAGAGGAGAGAGAGCAGCATTACTGCCACCGTCAGCAGTTCTGCCATGTCAGTGTCCATTCCGTCACTAGCCACTGGCCATGGACACACTGGGCGCCCAGCTGATAGGGGGAGTCACACTGCACAGGTGCAGCAGCATTTTTCAGCAGGGTCGGTGGCGCAAATTGGAGGAGAAAGATGCCGAGCCTGTGACGGAGCTGATGGTGGAGTTGCAGGCCAGCACCAGCTCTATAACAGAGACCTCCACCCCCACCACCACTCCTGTTCACAGGAGCATCATCAGCCGCCCAGCAGTTCATGGGGATTCGTCGGTCATCAGGTCAACCCCAACGGGCAACCTACCCTCAGTCAGCGCACTCTTTACTCCAGGCACCGTGAGCGCAATCAGGGCTGTTACCAGAGACTTTGAGGAGGAGGATATTCTGGGCTCAATGGGCTGTTTGGAGGAGTCACAGATAGTGACGGTGGTTGTTGGGGGGGTCCTTGCATGATGTGTCAGCAGAAGAGGAGTTTGGGGGTTATCATCCCAGCAGTTGTTTGAGGAGGGGGAGTATGATGACAATGATGACGAGATGCAGGACCGTGACTACTATCCACAGGGGAGTCTGAGGAGGAGGATGCGTCAGTGGGTCTGGCACGGAGGATCAGCATCACTGACATTGGCAGGAGCAGCAGTGGGCATGGAATGCGGGACCCACAGCCTGCTGCTTCATCTCCTGCCACTACCACCAGCCGCACTATTCAACCCCAGGCCCCACCCTCCACAGGGAGAAAAGCAGCAGCAGCATCCCATTCAGGGCGTAAGGGAAAATTTGTATCCCCAATCTGGCAGTTTTTTAATCTGCCCTCAGTGGACAGCAAGTTTGCCACTTGTAATGTGTGCCATGTTAAGCTGAGCAGAGGTTGTAACCCCTTCAACTATGGCACCTCCAGCTTCATCACCCATCTGGCCAAGAAACATTATGTTGAGCATGAGGAGTTCAAGAGGCTGAAGTAAGCTGGTGCTGGCAGTGGTCAGACTCATAGCCACTCCTGCCGACACTGAGGCCTGTTCCGGCAGCCAGTCCTCAGTGGTCTCCTCTGCTCCCTCCTCAGCTTCCCATGCAAGCCAAAAAGGCCACCAGACCCTTTTGAGCGAGTCCTTCCTGGTCAGGGCTCAGCCTCCCGGCAGCCGTCGCATCTGCCAGCTGAACGGCTTGCTTGCACGGGCCATGTCCACCCGGCTCCTCCTGTACTCATTTGTGCAGGAGGGCAGCCAGATGCGTGTGCTCCTACAGTGCGCAGTGCCAGATTGGCCAATCCCCAGTAGTGCCTACTTTGCACGCACGGCCATCCCAGCACTGCACTGCTTCGCGATGGCCAATGTGGAACGTGGACTGGATCATGCGGTGAGTGACCCAGGACAGGCCACTATCTGTCGTTCACGGCACACTGGGTCAGTTTGGTGGAGGGGTGAGGAGGAGACAGCAGCATCGGGCACAGCAGCAATCCAGTGGGTGGTACCACCCCACAGCAGGGTCAGGGGAAGTGCAGCAGAATCCTCTGATCCTCTGATCCTCCAGCAAACCTGGGACCAAAAACCCCAGCCTCAGCAGCAGCGTGAAGGCCCGCCACTGCCAAGCGCTGCTGGAGATGGTCAGCCTGGGGAAGAACATTCTCGCAACAGCCAATGTGCTTCGATACCTCAGGGAGTAGGAGAAGAATTAGCTGACCCCCAGAGGCCTGAGAGTCGGAGAGGTGATCTCTGACAATGGGGCCAACCTGGACCATCCACCAGGGAAACCTCACCCACATCCCCTGTCTGGCCCATGTGCTGAACCTGGTGGTGCAGACATTTCTGCACACCTACCAGGGGATGGATACTCTTTTAACCTTTCTGGCGGTACAATAAATCCACCAGGGGGCAGCGCAGCACTTCTTTAATTTTTTTTTAAAGCATGTAGCTAGCCTAGCGCTAGCTACATGCTTCCCCCCTCCCTCCGCTATCCCTCCCACCCCTCCGATCACCGCCGGTGCTTTTACCCTGCAGGGAATCCCGTTCTGAATGGGATTCCCTGTATGGGCTTCCCCGTCACCATGGCGATGATCGCGATGACGTCACTGACGTCATCGACTTCATGATGTCAGCGGGCATTCCGATCCACCCCTCAGCGCTGCCTGGCACTGATTGGCCAGGCAGCGAAAAGGGTCTGGGGGGGTGGCGCGGCGGATAACGGCGAATTGGCGGGTAGTGGTGGCGATTAGGGCTGATCGGAACAGCTGAATTCCGATTTCGTCGAAATTTCGTGTACCGCATGCGAAAACCGAGTTTCGTGTTCCGAATTTTCGTGTTCCGAGTGCATTTCTATTGAATTGAATAGTGTTAACTTCTGCGGTTAATTGTTAAGCCCCCGTACATGCTATCATCACCAAATTTGGCATGTATGTTAAGCAGATGAGTAGGAACATGGTAAATAAAAATTTTGTGAAAAGACCTTATAGTTTTTGAGCAAATCGATTTCAAAGTTTCATAAGAAAAATGTTTTTTAAACTGTGTAAAATGACACTGCTGCAGAACAGTTTACTGCACTCCGAGTTCTGTATACATATTGTATACATTTCATGAAAACAGACAGCGTGGGGTCCCCCCTCCCAAGCCTCCTTAACCCCTTGTCCCCCATGCAGGCTGGGATAGCCAGAATGCGGAGTCCCAGCCACGTGGGGCTTCGCACCCTGAGCTATACCAGCCCGCATGGTCCATGGTATGGGGGGGCTCTGGAGGAGAGGGGCGGCCAACCAGAGCCCTTGTCCAATCCATGGACAAGGGGCTCTTCCCCACCTCCGGTGCCCCAGGAGGAGGTGGGGGCCGCCGACGTCCTGGGGGGTTCATGGTGCCATTCGGGGTTCCCCTTTAACAAGCGGACCCCGGAAGCCGCCCCCTCCCCAGGAGAAATGAGTATAGGGGTACACGGTACCCCTTACCCATTTCAGCAGAGTTAAAAAAAGAGATAAAAACACGACAACGAAAAAAGTCCTTTATTGTTCTAAATTAACCAGGGATACTTACCTTGCAATAATCTCACGCCAGTAACCTTAGGAGTGGTCCCACGCCAGTATCCTCTTATGACATCCCACCTCCCTCCCACACTGGCGAACTCCCACCACTGAATGGTCACAGTCAGCCTCTGCATCTGTATAGCAGAGGCTGAGAACACGAAAATTTTGCCTTTAAAACAAGAAATTTCGGCAAACAGTGATGCAATCAAAATGGCCACTGGGAAATCCCCGATCGCTGGAGGCCACATTAGAGTGGCGAAACCAGTGATTTTTCACATAGATGGTGGGTCCAGGTGACCAGAGCAGGAGGTGCCCTAATCCCCTGGACCCACCCATTCATGTGAAATAACGCGTATTCTGACACTCTGAGGTGGCCTCCGGGGAACGGGGATTCCCCAGCAGCCATTTTGTTTATGACACTGTTTGCCGAAAATTCTTGTTTTAGCAAACAATTTTCGTGTTTCTAGCTTATGCAATACAGATTGCAGAGGCTGTCTACAGCCATTCATCCCCAGGAGTTCTGCAGGATCGGCAGGTGCGCGGGACCTCCTAAGAGAATAGAGGGGGGCACAGTGCAGGAAGGTGGGAAAGTGGGCACAGAGCGGCCGGGAGGGGGGGAAGCCTCCCCTCCCTCACCTAGGGCCCCCCCTTGCGCACTCCCCCCCCCACCTCCAGAATTCCAGCCAGCCAGCAGAACGGCTTACCGAGAGCGATAGCTCTGTGTGCCGCTGGTCTGGTATTCTGCACTGACACTGTCCAATCACGCTCTCGCAGTACTTCCTGTGAGAGCGTAATTGGACAATGGAATGCAGGAGACCAGACCAGCAGCGGCACACAGAGCTCTTCTCTCGGTAAGTGATTCCCGCTCGCTGCCAAGTTTCCAAGTTTAGGTAGGCAGGTATATAGGTGTCCCCAGTATAGATATACCCAGGTCTATAGGTGTCCCCAGTTTAGGTAGGCATGTCACCAGTTAGTGGGGGCCCCCATGCTGGAAGGGGGGGCAGTGGGCACAGAGTGGTGGGGAGGAGTGGAAGCCTTCCCCCTCCCTCACCTAGGGTCAACCTTCCGTGCTCCCCCTCCAAAATTGCAGCCAGCAGCGGCAGAGAGCGGGAATCACTTACCGAGAGAAGAGCTCTGTGTGCCGCTGCTGGTCTCGTCTCCTGCATTGCATTGTCCAATTACGCTCTCACAGGAAGTACTGCGAGAGCGTGATTGGACAGTGTCAGTGCAGAATACCAGACCAGCGGCACACAGAGCTATCGCTCTCGGTAAGCCGTTCCGCTGGCTGGCTGAAATTCTGGAGGTGGGGGGGAGTGCGCAAGGGGGGGTCCTAGGTGAGGGAGGGGAGGCTTCCCCCCCTCCCCACCGCTCTGTGCCCACTTTCCTACCTTCCTGCGCTGTGCCCCCCTCTATTCTCTTAGGAGGTCCCGCGCACCTGCCGATCCTGCAGAACTCCTGGGGATGAATGGCTGTAGACAGCCTCTGCAATCTGTATTGCATAAACTAGAAACACTAAAATTGTTTGCTAAAACAAGAATTTTCGGCAAACAGTGTCATAAACAAAATGGCTGCTGGGGAATCCCCGTTCCCCGGAGGCCACCTCAGAGTGTCAGAATACGCGTTATTTCACATGAATGGGTGGGTCCAGGGGATTAGGGCACCTCCTTCTCTGGTCACCTGGACCCACCATCTATGTGAAAAATCACTGGTTTCGCCACTCTAGTGTGGCCTCCAGCGATCGGGGATTTCCCAGTGGCCATTTTGATTGCATCACTGTTTGCCGAAATTTCTTGTTTTAAAGGCAAAATTTTCGTGTTCTCAGCCTCTGCTATACAGATGCAGAGGCTGACTGTGACCATTCAGTGGTGGGAGTTCGCCAGTGTGGGAGGGAGGTGGGATGTCATAAGAGGATACTGGCGTGGGACCACTCCTGAGGTTACTGGCGTGAGATTATTGCAAGGTAAGTATCCCTGGTTAATTTAGAACAATAAAGGACTTTTTTCGTTGTCGTGTTTTTATTTCTTTTTTTAACTCTGCTGAAATGGGTAAGGGGTACCGTGTACCCCTATACTCATTTCTCCTGGGGAGGGGGCGGCTTCCGGGGTCCGCTTGTTAAAGGGGAACCCCGGATGGCACCATGAACCCCCCAGGACGTCGGCGGCCCCCACCTCCTCCTGGGGCACCGGAGGTGGGGAAGAGCCCCTTGTCCATGGATTGGACAAGGGCTCTGGGGGAGAGGGGGAGGTTGGCCGCCCCTCTCCTCCAGAGCCCCCCCATACCATGGACCGTGCGGGCTGGTATAGCTCAGGGTGCGAAGCCCCACGTGGCCGGGGCTCCGCATTCTGGCTATCCCAGCCTGCATGGGGGACAAGGGGCTAAGGAGGCTTGGGAGAGGGGGACCCCACGCTGTCTGTTTTCATGAAATGTATACAATATGTATACAGAACTCGGAATGCAGTAACCTGCTCTGCAGCAGTGTCATTTTACACAGTTTAAAAATCATTTTTCCTATGAAACTTTAAAATCGTTTATTTCAAAAACTATAAGCTCTTTTCACAAAACTTTTTTTTACCATGTTCCTACTCATCTGCTTAATATACATGCCAAATTTGGTGATGATAGCATGTAAGGGGGCTTCACAATTCACCACGGAATTTAGCACAATTGACTTCAATGTAAACACGAATTCGGTACTCGGAATTGCAGAATTTTCGAGTTTCGAGTGCTTACTCGGAACTGCCAAATTCCGATGGCAAACTCGAAATTCGGAATCCGAGAGCTCAGCCCTAGTGGCGATCGTTATGCACACACAGCTAGCAAGGTGCTAGCTACGTGTAGCAAAAAAAAAATTGATGTAAATCGGCCCAGCAGGGCCTGAGCGGCACCCTCCGGCGGCTTACCCCGTATCACACACGGGGTTACCGCCAAGGAGGTTAAGAGAGGCCAGAAAAACAGTGGGTCATTTCCGCCGCTCGGGTGGTGCCTCAGCGTCTCTGGAAAGCGAGCAGGACAAGCTAAACCTGCCACTGCACCGTCTGATAATAGACGTTCCAACACACTGGAATTCCACCCTGGCCATGTTGGAGTGTCTGGTTGAACAGAGGCAGGCTGTCAACCAGTACCTGGCCAATGCCACCGTGGCCACCACCTTGTCCGGTACCGGCACCACCCACCTCCCGGACCTCATCCCCAGTGCTGATTGGGGAAAAATGCAGTGGGTGTGCTTGGTGCTGGCTCCCTTCCTGGAGGCCACTAACATGGTCAGCCGGGACCGTGCGTCACTGTGTGAGTGGGTAACAATGGTGTGCATGCTGGACAAGGCCCTCTTTGCTCTGCTGGAAGTGGGAGAAACAGCCTTGTTCCAGCAGGAGCAGCAGCCACCTGCACAGTCCACATCTGTGCGGCAGGAGGAGGAGGGGGAGGACTTGGAGTTGGAGGAGCTGGATGTCCCTGACCTTGAAGAAGAGGGGGCACAGCCGAGTGCTGCTGCACTGGTGTGGAGGTGGAGAGAGCAGGAGGAGGCTCAGGGTTTAGATGAGGAGGTGGACAGCACTTTCGGCTCTGGGAGTGCTGATGATGGCATCCCTCTTCCCCATGGCAGTGCACATGCTGCAGTGCCTGCGCAGGGACCCAAGGGTCAAGCAGATGCGTGCATGGAAGGACATGTGGATCACCATGATGCTGGACCCACGGCTGAAGGGGAAGCTGCATCAGTTCCTGCCTGCAGGAGGAGACCCTGTGCGCCGAATGAGGGACTTGCAGTTGTCCCTGATTCGGCACTTGGAGGAAGCCTTCCCCCAGACCTCCAACCCCCCTGCTGTCACAGTCCAACCAGCACAGCAGCAGGTGCCTGCGTCCAGCAGCAGCAGGCGCCCAACAAACCTGCTGTCTCTGACAAAGGCACTCTACGCCATGCCGGTACAGCTGCCAACAGAGGAGGTGCCTGTAGCAGCATCTGGCTCTCAAAGCCAGAACCAGCACCTGTCCCGTATGCTGGCAGACTAAATGGGGTCCTACAGCGGGCTTGACACCGACACCCCTGTGGACCCCTTGGATTACTGGGTCAAGCGCCTGGATATCTGGAGCGAGCTGGTGAGTACGCCCTGAAAGTGCTGTCCTGCCCGCCTTCCAGCATGCTGTCAGAAAGGTGCCTCATTGCGGCCGGTGGCGTGGTGACCGAGAAGCGCTCTCGTCTGTCCTCCAAGTCTGTGGGTAGACTGACGTTTCTCAAAATCAACCAGGCTTGGGTGGTTGGTGAGTTCCTGGCCCCTGTTGTTGGCAAGAGGGGGACATGCCTCCTGGCTCCGTCTTGACTAACAAGCCTGGTTCACAATTTTTTTACAGCCGTGGTACCAAAACTAGGTGCCATTGTAGAATATCTATGCTGCCTGCCACACATTACATTCCTTCTCTTCCTCCTCCTGTCTCCTACTGCCTGTGCTGCTTCCACAGCCAGGGTGCATCTACCTACTCCTCCTGCTGCTGATGTCTGTGTTTTCCACCACCAGGGTCCACACAGAACAGAACTATATCTTCTGCTGCCAGTCTGCCACTGCCACCAGCTACTATGCCACTACAATAGCTGCATCTACCTACTCCTGCTGCTGCTGTCTGTGTTACCCACCACCACCAGGGTCCACACAGAACTCTATCTTCTGCTGCCAGTCTGCCACTGCCACCAGCTATTATGCCACTACAATAGCCGCATCTACCTTCTCCTCCTGCTGCTGCTGTCTGTGTTACCCGCCACCACCAGGGTCCACACAGAACTATGTCTTCTGCTGCCAGTCTGCCACTGCCAACAGCTATTACGCCACTACAATTGCTGCATCTACCTACTCCTCCTGCTGCTGCTGTCTGTGTTACCCACCACCACCAGGGTCCACACAGAACTATATCTTCTGCTGCCAGTCTGCCACTGCCACCAGCTATTACGACACTACAATAGCTGTATTTTATTGAAAAAAAAAAAGTTAAATTTTTTTGAGATGTGAGTTGAAAACTGTGATGTCCCAGTTGTGTGTTGGACTTTGGACACAATGAGCCTGATTCACTAAGTGAGCCTTATCATTTTGTGGGTGCAAACCAGGGCGCTAGGTGGTTTGCGCCCACACATCACGCACAGCACTGCGCATAGCGCGCACAGTGCGGTGCGCCGGCAATAGTGCACGGTGGAACGATAACGTCACACCCGCTATGCTGTAAATGGTCACCAAAGACGGCGCATCGGATGCGCCAAAAACGGTGCATCAATGCGCCGCTTAGGGCGCACCCGATGTGCCGTTTTCGTTGCACCATGCACTATTACCGGCGCACCGCATTGTGTGCGCTATGCGTGGTGCTGTGCACAATGTAGCTTTGCGCGGCTGTTAGTGCAAGCTAAGCTACTTATGGGGCACTAAGTGGCTTTTCACTCCGGCGCTAACACTTGGCACTGGTTAGTGAATCAAAACCAATGTGGGCTGCACGACCGCTGTTTGGAACCAGTCCTGATTCCTGAATGTTAATTTACAGCCATTTATTTATTTATTTTTTTGTATTATACCTCCCAGTCTCCACATAAACAATTACTGTTTTTCTTAAAAAAACAAAAACATGATGCTTCATGCATCATTTACTATAAAAGACATTTTGGAAGCAATTTAAAGGCCACTTCCGGTTTTCAATCCGGACCGGATACCCGGATTTACCCGGATAATGGGTTCGGATATCTGGATTTATTTGTTTGTTTGTTTTTAAGATTCTGGAACGGTTCAAATTCCGATATCCGATCGTATCCGAATTTCTAGCTATCCGGATCAATTTGGATTTCAAAAAGAGGTATCTGAGCACCCCTGTCTGTAATACTTTTATCCATAGACCTTGAACAAGCATATGCAGATCAGGTACTCTGGCTCAGCTGACTCGAGTTTTACTGGATTAGCCATATGCTTGTTCCAGGGTGTTGACTCAGACACTATGTATGCCAGAAGATCAACAGGACTGCCAGGCAACTGGCATTGTTTACAAGGAAATAAATATGGCAGCCTACATATCACTCTCACCCTTTAAAGTTCAAGGATTTTTTTTGTTTTGTTTTTTCTTTCAGATGAAATAAAGAAGGGTTAGAGCTTTTTAAGGTTTGATTTGTTTTTTTGTGCTTCCATTAGAGAGATCTCTTCAGCTTCTTGGTAGTGGCAACACACTCAATTATTTTCACTTCAATCAGAATAAAGACAGCAGTGGCATGGCTACAGCGCCATGGGCCTCAGTGCAAATTTTACACTGACCCTCCCCCGCACTGTATTTATTATTTTTGATTTATAAAGCACCAACATATTCCATATTTATAATGATTGCATGATACAGACTGCCAAAACCAGCTTGTCAAGGACAGCCACTGAGAGAGAGAGATAAGTAGAGGAAAATAAATAGTTTGTTAACCATTACCACTATTTAAAGTACACTATTTAAAGTGATGGTGCCAGAGGGGAGCTTCGCAAGTGCTGTAGCGCCCTTAAAATTTTCATTAGCACCCTGATGGCACCACCACCCTCACCTGCCACACAGTGCCATTTCTATGGGCGGCAGAGGCGACGTATTGCCGGGGGCGTATCGGCAGGCATATACAGAGAGGGTTACAATACTTATATTAGTGGGGCTCTCATTCCCAGCTACCTATACTGGAGGCACCTATACCTGTCTACCTATACTGAGGGCACCGATACCTGGGTACCTATACTGTGGCACCTATCCCAAGCTACTTATACTAGGGAATCTATACCTGGATAGCTATATTGGGGGCTCCTATACCTGGCAGTGTGTGTGCCAGCTACAACCTTCTCTCCTCTCCTCCTTCTCTTCTTTATTTGTCCCCTCCACCCTCACTCATCAACTTATTACCTCTCTTCTCCCCACTCTCCTCCCATTGCTCTGTTCTCATGTTCTCAAACCGAACCCCCCCCCCACGATTTTTTACTAATGTATACCTTATATTTATATATTCTCCCCCTGTCCTGTGCATAAGAATATACTAACTCCTGTAACGCTAACCTAAACTGTCTTCTGCATCTCTCATGAATCTCTCATCTCTCCTGTGTTGGGTCTTCCCTACCACCCTGTGCCAAACACCAGCTTTTCTCCTCTCCTGTGCATAGCACTATTTTGTACCCTGTCTAGACCTTAACCCTAACCTCTTAATCTCTCATCATGCTATCACTAACCTCTCTCCTCTCCTAGGTTTAGATCTAACTACCTCTCCCCTCTATTGCTTGTCTAACCTTTCCCACTCCTGTTACTAACTTTAACCACTTTTCTGTTCCTAATATTAAACTTAGCCTTTCTGGTCCTCTCCTTTCTCCCTATCATCTAATCTTACCTTCCTCATTTCTTCTGATTTTTTTCTAATAACTCCCGCCATCTTGCACGTATCTACTTTACCTTGACTTTTTCCTGTGCCTAACCTAGACTCTTTTGCATTGTGCCCATGGCCTAGCCCCACCTCCAAAAAATTGTGCCAAACTCTAACCTTGGGACTAAGTCTAACTACCCTTACTCTCGGCCTTACCCAACACCCTGTTCTTGGCCACCTGTCACTTACCTAACTTTAAGTTTTCTTTTCAACAAACCAGCCAATGCTTCTCTATCACCGTGCACATGGTATCCTGACCCACTTTGTGCTCATCTGGCACATATTTTGATAGTAATAATAATTATTATACACTATGTAGTATCGAATGCTGTATGTTTTGTTGAAAGATGTGGGACTGGTATTGTTATCACAGCTGCCGAAAACTAATAGACCTGTCAATTAATTTCTGTTTGCAGTATCGGTCTACCTTTTTGTTGATCTGTCTTCATATCTAAATTGATCATTAGAGAGAGGAAAAGAGAAAGATGAGATTAGACAACCATGAATAAGATGCTTTAACTATACAGTGTCCCATAGGGCCACTTGAATCCAAACAATCCAATGACTTTAAACTTCTTTTTTTCTGTGAATGATATGCTATGAAAGTAAATAATATGCAATTTATTTTCAGAAAATGTTGTTTTCTGTTTAAAGATTTGATCAACATCTCACAATATATAACCAGCTTGACAGTAATCTCTAGATAGAAGCCTGAGATATTCCATAGCATGTGCACATGAGAAAGTGTTGTGGGATTGTGGACTGCTCTGTTTGACCTTGGTAATAATGTAAAACAAACATGCTATCAGCCCTTCAGTGCTCCCAACCTAGCTTTTCATTGTGCCTTACAGATACTATTACCGTGTATTCCTCCTAGACTAAGCCATCTCCAGTCTTTTCTCTTTCTCCTCCGCCCTTTCTTCCTCCTAACTTGTTTGTTTCATCCTCAAGTCTCACTTGGGTAATGTTATCTATTCTTTCTCAGCTTGTTGCCTTTTCAGGATGTTACCTTGATGTGTTCCCCAGAAGCAATTTCTTTTTAACACAAGTTTAACACTTTCTTTCTAAAAGTTTCATTTCTCCAACATTTTGGTTCTTTGTCACACAACATGGGTATTCTAATTCTGTAATCTGAGTCTATTGTCTGTTCATGAAAGCAATCACTACTCTCACAAGACATCATTCCCCATTTGTCAGCCCTATGTGTCAAAACATTCAGCAATAATTACTTGATCCCAGACAAGAACAGATAAACAGACTTGCCTTGGAATGTAGCTCAATTGTAACGTCACGTGCTGTTTTTGTGTTGCTGATTATATGAAGTATAAAATAAAATATACCATCTGAAACTTAGTTGCAACTAAGGTTTTAGGTTTATTGCACAATAGAAACAGAGGTATGTGCTCGGACCAAGCAGCATCTTTCTTATAATGGTTGCGAAAATGTCTATGGACAAATTTAAATGCACAATATGTACATATTGCATCTGCTTGCCAGAATATGCAAGGTCTAGACTAACTATACTGCCCTGCAGGAATTAGCCCATGCAAAATAGGTTGCATTTCAACAGGGGTGCCATGTGTAGACCTCTTATGCCCGCAAGAAAGGGGAGCACTAGCAGTGCCCCAGCACACTCTTTGCCTGGAAGTGCTGAAACTGCACCCCTGGGAGGGAGTAGAGAAACGCAGACAATGTGGCTACCATCCGGGAGGAATACCCACTATTGCCATTTGAAAGCAGAAATTCCTTTCCTTATTGAGAATTACATCCAATTGCAAAAGCATGCCAACTGTATGACTTGGAAGCGACTATACCAAAGGAGGAGAGGGGGAAAAGGGAGCCCATGTGCATACTCTTGTAATAGCCCTCCCCCTGGTGTGTGGTTGCGGTGCTTCTAGGCAATAAGCACTGCTAACTCTGCTCCCCTTTCTTGGGGGCATGAGGAGGCCTACAAGCAGCGAGCCTGTTGAGATGCAAACTATTTTTCGTGGGCTAACTTCTGCAGGACATAGTAGTACAATTAGTTCAGTCCCTGCATATTCTGGCAAGCAGATGCAATTCTAACATGCTGTGCCTTTAAAGGGAACCTAAACCAAACGCAGGAGAAAGTGTTTCACTTACCTGGGGCTTCTGTCAGCCCCTTGCAGCCATCCTGTCCTGTGCTGGTCCTCCATGATCCTCCTGTCCCCTGCTACAGCTTAATTTTGCTTCTGCCGACTGGTCAGTTGATGGGCCACTGAACCTGCCGACGCATACCCACGCATACCCACGCATCTCCTTGTTCGTGCTCCCATCGGGGAGAGAATCCTGGTCAAGCGCAGCACAAGGTTTTCTCTTACTGCGTCTGAGCCAGAAGCGCAAACGAGGTGCAGTGACCTGGTGACTTATTAATCCGCAGAAGCAAAACTGAGCCACATGCGGGAACGGAGGATCGTTGAGGACCATCGCGTGCATGGGACAGCTGCAGAGGGCTGGCAGAAGCCCCAGGTAAGTGAAACTCTTTCTCATGCATTCGGTTTAGGTTCCCTTTAAATTTGTTGAGAGACAATTTTTACAGCCATTATCAGTTAGGTGCATATGAGTGACAGGACCATTGCCCAATCCAGAACAGCCAGTATGCTAGTACAGCGCTGCTATTGGCAGCGAAGGCTGTTCAGGCTGGCTTACAGAAAACCTCTACATGGTATATGCTGCATGACAGGCAGCATTTGGACCATTCACATCTTGCGGTAGGAGTGGCCATGAATTAAAAGGAGCGCACATTATTTAGGAGCGCACACTATGCTGCACTACTGCAAGTAGCGTGCGGCGCTGTATTTAGCGGGCGTTGGTGTCATTAAGCTTGCGCTGCTTTAGCAGTGCAGTTTATTGAATCAACCCATTGTCTGTTATTTCTTACGTCCTCCTACAGAAGTTGCTATAAGAAAAAAATATGGCCACATTCTGGATTGGGATGATAGTATACAATGAAGTGAGTTGCAGTGATTGCACACCTTCCATTGTCATATGAAGTCCAGAAAAATTACTAAATTACATCAGCGTTAGCATGGCGGTATTGAGGCTAGAACTCTTGTCTTTCAGCACTTGGTCCCTGGTTCAATCTGGGCTAGCACACTATCTGCATGGAGTTTGTATGTTATCCCTGTGTTTGGATGGGTATACTTTGGTTTCCTGCCTTATTCCAAAAACATAAAGATAGAGTAATTGGTTCCCCAAAAATTCAGCCTTGCACTACAACATAAACATAAAACAATGACTGACTATGGTAGGGTTTAAAGGGAAGGTTCAGGGACTATCCGAAAAAAATAAAAATCCGCATCCACTTACCTGGGGCTTCCTCCAGCCCGTGGCAGGCAGGAGGTGCCCTCGGCGCCGCTCCGCAGGCTCCCGGTGGTCTCCGGTGGCGCGCCCGACCTGGCCAGGCCGGCGGCCAGGTTGGGCTCTTCTGCGCTCCAAGGCCCGGGCACTTCTGCGTCCCACGCCGGCACGCTGACGTCATCGGACGGCCTCCGGGCTGTACTGCGCAGGCGCAGAACTACTGCGCCTGCGCAGTACAGCCCGGATGACGTCCGATGACGTCAGCGCGCCGGCGTGGGATGCAGAAGTGCCCGGGCCTTGGAGCGCAGAAGAGCCCGACCTGGCCGCCGGCCTGGCCAGGTCGGGCGCGCCACCGGAGACCACCGGGAGCCTGCGGAGCGGCGCCGAGGGCACCTCCTGCCTGCCACGGGCTGGAGGAAGCCCCAGGTAAGTGGATGGGGATTTTTATTTTTTTCGGATAGTCCCTGAACCTTCCCTTTAAGCCTGGTACACACATACAATTTTGATTGGGAAGTTTTACCACTTCTTTTTAGTGTAAGAGCTTATCTACACAATCTGTTCGTTGTATTCAAAGTTGGTTGACCTTCAACCTACATGGAGGTGGTAAAATTTGTCAGTGATTGGTCAATTAAAAACGGATGTTTGTATGCACCTTTAGACTAAGTGCTCTTCTAGTGGGCAAAGAGTGGCATGACTATATACAACTATCTAAAGCACTGTGGAAGATGTCAACGCTTTATAAATAAATAATGGTTAGAATAATCAGCTATTTAAAATCTGCATTATCAGGAGACATTGCTAGTTAATAGTTATTACTTGGGCTCTTGGGAAGTATAGTTTTGTGTTCAACAGACACTTACCTCAAGAGGCAACATCAGCCCCTTCCAACTTTTTTTTATCCTAATTCAGGCCAGTTTTACAGAGCCACATGTGATCTCTGACAGTATAGAGCACAGAGATTCCCTAATAGCTGAGGCTCTAATGCTGGGCATACACGGCTCGATTCCCCACCCAATTCAATTATCTTATCTTCTGCTTGTTTTTCTTATCTTTTTACATTGTCCTCAATGTGGAATCGACCGGCAAAACAATCGGGCGGATATCGAACGTGTCAGAAATTATCTATCAATCCATCTAAATGGCTCAGAATCGAGCAGTGTATTCCCAGCATAATACTTTGAACCTAAGAAAGTAGGAACATTTCTCTATTCTTCCTATGTTATAATAACTGGGAGACATCATTAAATATTGCATTTAAAAAGGTTAAAAAAAGACAGCAAATGCATTCATTTCTTCAGGAATTAATGTCCCAAGTTTATGTAAATATATTCACATTTGCACAGCTTTAAAAACTGCTGTACCAACCAGACTGAGCAAATAATTCAACCACTGTTACATTACATATAACCCGTTCTAATTTTTATTACTAGTGGTAGGATGTCCTTTTGACTTTTGCATAGCAAACAGTATGACTTGATCATGCATTTTAATTGTTAGAAAGCTAGCTGCACTCAATGTTTGAGGTGTTACATAGAAATAAAGGAATTTTATCTTTGCCATACAAATCAGTTATACATTATATTTCAATTCAGCTACTGTAGAAGTTTCTTTCAAATTAATAAATTATTTTCTTCTAATAAGCCACACACAAATTTGATGCTGTTTTTCAATGTGATTCCAAAGTGGGCCTGTTTATACTGCAGCTATTCTTTTAGGACTTTTCAAATATATATTGTATCTACTGATCGACTAAGAAAGATTGCTGTTAATCCTAATTAACTGTTTAAAATTCTTGGAACTCCTGATTACACTATAAGGATTGATGGTTCGTCCTACGTCGGTATTCACGTTTCTCTTAATTCCACCAAAATTATTTGCCAAATATAAAATGCACACAAAGAGATGGTCAGAAAATTGCTGAAACCAGAAAATTTACCAACCATATATACAGTTTCAGGCACCACAAGGTTTCAATTTCAATAGGGACAATAGGGGCATCACCATTTGAATGACTTATGTTTCTAGGGGTTGCTGTACATGTAAAAATATAATTATTTAATCAATTAATCAAGATATGCAATATATTGCATCTGCGGGTTTTCATCCATGAAACGTTTTTTTTTTTTTGTTTTGTTTTCAAAGTCTCATTAAGCAGCAGACTGGTGGCGCAATGATCCGCCAAAGGGGAAATTTTAAGATCAATGTTGAGTGAACCTGACAGTTTTCATGGTAAACCTGATGGGGCAAACTGCTTGTGTGCAATTTGCTGGTCAGGTAATGAACTTGATGATCAGCTAATGAGTTTGGGGGTTTTGCAAAAGCACCAATCCTGAGTTGAATGCTGGTTTCAATGCCATACTGCATCACAACAATGCTGGCTACCATCCTATGCTGGAGCTTTGGCAGGACCATCCATCCAACCATCATCTCTTCCAGCTCTGTGCTGATGTCACTACTAGAGATGTAGCGAACGGTTCGCCGGCGAACGGTTCCAGGCGAATATTGGGGGTTCGCGTTCGCCTGCGCCTGGGGAACTTTTCCGGAAGTTCGATTCGCCCCATAATGCACTATGAGGGTCAACTTTGACCCTCTGCATCACAGTCAGCAGGCACATTGTAGCCATTCAGGCTACAGTAAGCCCTGGAGCCCCACCCCCCCTTATATAAGGCAGGGTCCGGCGGCCATTACACTCACTCGTGTGCCTGCTAGGGAGAGGAAAGGGACAGCTGCTGCAGACTTGTTCTTCTAGGGACAGATTAGTTAGGTTCTTGGCTGCTTAGTTTGCTCCTGGCTGATTGTTATTGCTTTATAGCACCCTAGCTCTTGTCAGAGCTCATCCTGTACTTTTTTTTTTTTACTGTGTGTCAAACTGACACTTTTGTTGCATGCACAGCCTTGCTAATTGATAGTGTGTGTGTGTGCCACTGCCAGCAGCCCAGCACATTCAGTGACTGACTGCCTGTGTGTGTGACAGGGAGCTGCACATTGTACTACCCAGTACTGCATATACCCAGTACCTGTTGTGTTTACTTAACCCACCTCATCACTGCATATACCTAGCTTTGTGTTGAGTGAACCCAGCTCACTGCATATACCTACTACCTGTTGTGTTTACTTAACCCACCTCATCACTGCACATAACTACCTGTAGTGTTGTGTGAACCCAGCTCACTGCATATACCTACTACCTGTTGTGTTGAGTGAACCCAGCTCACTGCATATACCTACTACCTGTTGTGTTGAGTGAACCCAGCTCACTGCATATACCTACTACCTGTAGTGTTGAGTGAACCCAGCTCACTGCATATACCTACTACCTGTTGTGTTGAGTGAACCCAGCTCACTGCATATACCTACTACCTGTTGTGTTTACTTAACCCACCCCATCACTGCACATAACTACCTGTTGTGTTGAGTGAACCCAGCTCACTGCATATACCTACTACCTGTTGTGTTTACTTAACCCACCTCATCACTGCACATAACTACTTGTTGTGTTGAGTAAACCCAGCTCACTGCATACACCTACTACCTGTTGTGTTGAGTGAACCCAGCTCACTGCATATACCTACTACCTGTTGTGTTTACTTAACCCACCTCATCACTGCACATAACTACCTGTTGTGTTGAGTGAACCCAGCTCACTGCATATACCTACTACCTGTTGTGTTTACTTAACCCACCTCATCACTGCACATAACTACCTGTTGTGTTGAGTGAACCCAGCTCACTGCATATACCTACTACCTGTTGTGTTTACTTAACCCACCTCATCACTGCATATACCTAGCTTTGTGTTGAGTGAACCCAGCTCACTGCATCCTACTACTCCCTGTTGGGTTTACTTAACCCACCTCATCACTGCACATAACTACCTGTTGTGTTGAGTGAACCCAGCTCACTGCATATACCTACTACCTGTTGTGTTGAGTGAACCCAGCTCACTGCATATACCTACTACCTGTTGTGTTGAGTGAACCCAGCTCACTGCATATACCTACTACCTGTTGTGTTGAGTGAACCCAGCTCACTGCATATACCTACTACCTGTTGCATTTACTTAACCCACCTCATCAGTGCACATAACTACCTGTTGTGTTGAGTGAACCCAGCTCACTGCATATACCTACTACCTGTTGTGTTGAGTGAACCCAGCTCACTGCATATACCTACTACCTGTTGTGTTGAGTGAACCCAGCTCACTGCATATACCTACTACCTGTTGTGTTGAGTAAACCCAGCTCACTGCATATACCTAGCATCCCCCCGAGATGGACAAAATGGACAAACCAGGTAGAGGAAGAGGTAGAGGCAGACCCAGAGGAAGGCCACCAGGCACCGACAGGTCTGTGCGAGGTGGTGTTGCTGTGATTTCGTGCGGACCTGCCCCAAAATACAGTGCTCAGAAGAAGGCACGTGCCATCACTTCCCAAAATCGTGAGGAGGTGATTGAGTATTTAACACAGAACACCTCATCTCCCGCAGCCACCAGCGCTACAACAAGCACCACATCCGCTGCATTTGACACTTCGCAGGAGTTATTTGGTGGTGGTGGTGGTGAAATCACCGATTCACACAGAGGCGTAGCTAGGGCTTTCAGCGCCCGGGGACAAAGACTATTAATGCGCCCTATAAAGAGAAACCTATGCCAAAAAAGGGGGCTTAGGTACTCTGTAAAGTGCTGCAGAAGAGGTCGGTGCTATATAAATACATAGGAGGACATTACACTAGGAGTATGGTAGGATTAGAGTGTAAGCTCCTCTGAGGACAGTCAGTGACATGACTATATACTCTGTATAAGTATAAATACATATTAATAATTAATAATAAGTTAGTACATTAAACTATGGCAGGATTAGATTGTGAGCTCCTCTGAGGACACTTAGTGATGTGACTTATGTATTCTGTAAAGTGCTGCAGAAGATGTCAGTGCTATATAAATACATAATAATAATATGGTAGGACATTAGACTATGACTATGGTAGGATTAGAGTGGGAGCTCCTCTGAGGACAGTCAGTGACATGACTATGTACTCTGTAAAGTGCTGCAGAAGATGTCAGTGCTATATAAATACATAATAATATAATAGGACATTAGACTATGACTATGGTAGGGATTAGATTGTGAGCTCCTCTAAGGACAGTCAGTGACATGACTATGTACTCTGTAAAGTGCTGAAGAGAATTTCAGTGCTATATAAATACATAATAATATGGTAGGACATTAGGCTATGACTATGGTAGAATTAGATTGTGAGCTCCTCTGAAGACAGTCAGTGACATGACTATGTACTCTGTGAAGTGCTGCAGATGTCAGTGCTATATAAATACATAATAATAATGATAATAATATGGTAGGACATTAGTCTAGGACTATGGTATCGATTAGATTTTGAGCTCCTCTGAGGACAGTCACTGAGACACTGACATGACTTTGTACTCTGTAAAGTGCTGCAGAAGCTGGGGCGAATTGACCCCACTGAGTTGGTAAAATTTGATGGACCCTAAATGCAGCAACACACTTGTTGATCTTACTGTCAGATTTGATCACTCAGATCGAATCTGCTAACAATTTCTGCCACAACATGCTGATTAGACTTCAATTTCAATTGATTTTTGTCCAAAATCAACTGGACAGGAAATTTTGATTGGGATAGGAGATCGATGCAGTGCGGTGCAACACTGTGGTTTGATTAATTTTCAATAGATTTCCTGCTGAAATCTATTTAAAATTTGTGTTCCATGTGTGGAAGGAATTAATCCCTCTCTGATCAGATTTCAATCAAAGAGGATCTGTCGGTTTGCCACATCAGGCGGACTTGTATGAATGTGTGGCAAACTTTAAGGACAACTGTAGCAAGAGGTATGTGGAAGCTGCCATATTTATTTCCTTTTAAAGAGACACTGAAGCGAAAAAAAAAATGATGATATTATGATTTGTATGTGTAGCACAGCTAAGAAATAAAACATTAAGATCAGATACATCAGTGTAATTGTTTCCAGTACAGGAAGAGTTGAGAAACTCCAGTTGTTATCTCTATGCAAACAAGCCATTAAGCTCTCCGACCAAGTTAGTCGTGGAGAGGGCTGTTATCTGACTTTTATTATCTCAACTGTAATTGAACTGTTTAATTTTCCTCTGCTAGAGGAGAGGTCATTACTTCACAGACTGCTCTGAAAGACTCATTTTGAATGCTGAGTGTTGTGTAATCTGCACATATTATAGAATAATGCAATGTTAGAAAAAACACTATATACCTGAAAATAAAAGTATGAGAATATTTTCTTTGCTGCTAATCTTCTAGTAATTATTCATAGTACGCAACCAATTCACTATATCATATTTTTTTTTCGCTTCGGTGTCTCTTTAAGCAAAGCTTGCCTGGCAGTCCTGCTAATCCTCTGCTAATACTTTTATGCATAACCCCTTAAAGAGACTCCGTAACAAAAATTGCATCCTGTTTTTTATCATCCTACAAGTTCCAAAAGCTATTCTAATGTTTTCTGGCTTACTGCAGCATGTTCTACTATAACCATCTCTGTAATAAATCAACTTATCTCTCTCTTGTCAGACTTGTCAACCTGTGTCTGGAAGGCTGCCAAGTTCTTCAGTGTTGTGGTTCTGTGATGCATCTCCCCCCTCCAAGCCCCTCTCTGCACACTGCCTGTGTATTATTTAGATTAGGACAGCTTCTCTCTTCTCTCTTATCTTTTAAAAGCTGGATAAATCCTCCTCTGAGCTGGCTGGGCTTTCACATACTGAGGAATTACATACAGGCAGAGCTGTCTGCACTCTGCAGGAAGAAACAGCCTGACACTTCAGTGGAAGATAGCTGCAGGGGGAAAGAAACACACAAATGATCTCTTGAGATTCAAAAGGAAGGGTGTATACAGCCTGCTTGTGTATGAATGTATTTTCTATGTGTGGACATACTGTACATCAACCTACTTCCTGTTTTGGTGGCCATTTTGTTTGTTTATAAACAAACTTTTTAAAACTGTTTTTAACCACTTTTAATGCGGCGAGGAGCGGCGAAATTGTGACAGAGGGTAATAGGAGATGTCCCCTAACGCACTGGTATGTTTACTTTTGTGCGATTTTAACAATACAGATTCTCTTTAACAAGCATGCAGCAGATGACGCAACAGGCGCTGAGTTGCATCTGAATCCGTCCACCCCCCCCCCCCCCCCCCCCCGCCCACGCTGTAGCTCTGTTCCCTGCAGGAAAACCTACACTACTGACCACAGTAAAAAAGAGGACAGGGCAGTAAGCACAATCTAAGTGAAACAGAGACCTAGCACCATTGAGTGTGATATGCTTATAATCATCTGCTATTTTGTAAGTGTAATTTTTATCTTTGGGAAGTTTTATTAAAAAGACTAATGCACCAGAGAGCGCTCTACTTTCACGTCATTTTAGTAATCCATTGAGGAGTATTTAAGATATGAGAGACCAGAGAGGGAGAGGGACATGGGAGAGAGAGGGACAGGGGGAGCAAGAGAGAGGGACATGGGGAGCAAGAGAGAGGGACATGGGGAGCAATGTGGGGGAGGGGGAAGGACATGGGGAGGAAGAGGGACATGGGAGAGCGATGCGGGGGAGGGAGAGGGGCACACCTCCTGCCCAGCAAAGCACTGTATGAATGCTTACAATGTGCTAATCCCAAATCGGAAAATATAGGTATTGCAGCAGACAGAGGATACTGTGATTGGAGGACAGCCCAGCAGACAGTGACAGGGAGAATCTGTGTGGAGCATCCTGAATGTTATATATAGTAAATGTCACAGCAGGACAGTCACAGCTTTACTGATAGCCAGGCCAGCCCAATCTTACCTCTTATCTGCAAGGCAGGCTCACATTACAAACTTCTCTCAGCGTTTACACCAGTACTGAGAGCCAGGGAGGGACACAGAAGTGATAGCAGTGACTGTGACTGAAGCAGCTGCCGGGGAGGAGGGGGCGGAGAGCTTTAGCTGACTCCTTCCAAGTTCCATCCTGTGTGTGGCTATGGAGTGCAGAGCTGCTAAAGCATGGCACAGCTCTGCAACTCATTACAGGCCAGTCTTTTGGTGGTGGCTGCGGCCCTGGTGGGACTCTCCCCTCGTCCCCCCCAGGCCAGTATGATTAGCAGAGCTTGCAGCCGTTGGATCAGCTGTCAGCTGATTAGCTTCAGAGCTCCCAGCGAACGGTGGCAGAGGGATTAGCTGAGAGAAAGCCTGCTCCGCGAATGGCTCCCTCTCTGACTGTCTGCTGGCTCTGCCTGCGTTCCAATGCACGCTGCGGAGCGGAGGGGCGGCAGCTTGTGACATCATACAGGAAGATTGCCTAGCTTAGCCAGAGCCAGTCCCAAGTAAGGCAGCCGCAGTGGCAAAGAGAGGGCATTTAAAAAAAAACAACAATGCACGGCTGGGCGCCCATAGGGAGTCAGCGCCCGGGGGCACATGTCCTACCCCGCCCACCCCAAGCTCCGCCCCTGGATTCACAGCCACTACTGCAACAACAAGAAGAAGGCGCAGGTACACCACCTCCTACGTCTGAGTTAGGTGGCGATAGTATGGACGTAACGTGTGTGGATGTGGATGATGGACCACCTGAAGTTGGTGCAGTTTGGGAGGTTTCTGAGGAAAGTACAGCTGGCCAGGAGGATTATGATGATGATTATACGGATACCACTTATGTTCCCGGTAGAGGAGATGACCAGGGGGACAGTTCAGAGGAGGATTCAGAGAGGACTAGGAGGAGACGACTCCATGATAGAAGCAGAGGGAGCTCGTCCTCAGAAACAGCTGGGGGCAGTGTCTGGCGCCATGTATCGCCAGCTATGGCCAGACAGCCAACATGCCCTTCAACGTCAGCTGCTGATGCCACCGTAGCGCCATCAGCCCAGGGGGGCTCAGCGGTTTGGAAATTTTTTAACGTGTGTGTCTCAGATCGGAGCGAAGCCATCTGTTGTCTCTGCCAGCAAAAATTGAGCCGTGGAAAGGCCAACTCTCACGTAGGGACAAGTGCCTTACGAAGGCACCTGGAGAGAAGGCACAAACAGCTATGGCAAGAACACCTGAGGAAAAGCAGCACCCCTCAAAAGACAAGCCGCGGAGAACAACCGCGGCAGCCGTCACAGGGGGCTTCTGCTGCTCCACGTTCCCATGGTATTGTTCGTGGCTGGGGGGAGGAAGAATGGATACACTTTTAAACAATTTAAAAATACAACCATCTAAACTTTCAAACAATTTAAAAATACAACCATCTAAACTTTCAAACAATTTAAAAATACAACCATCTAAACTTTCAAACAATTTAAAAATACAACCATCTATCATTTTCAAAAAATTTAAAAAAGGGCAAAAAAACTTGCTCTCCGTAAAACATTCTTGGCAAATGCTTTCGACTTGGTTTGTCTTCCGCTGGCTCAAGGGTCCATCTGACCACAGATGCCTGGTCTGCAAAGCACGGTCAGGGCAGCTACAGCATGGGTTTCAGCAGGCTCCCCCTTCGGGCCGGAATCCAACCTTCATTCCCCGCGGTGACAATGGCAGATTTGCCCTCCATAACGGATTCCCGTTAAAGGATTTAAAGTTAATTCATTTCAAATACACAGCAGGGCCTCGAAAGTCCACCTCCTGTATTGTTATTTTTGGTCACTACCTCGGGGCAGGCGTGCATGCCTGCCTGCTGCCCTCCTTGGATGTGTAGTGGTAGCCGTTTCTCAGGCTCCACACAGGATTCCATCCCTCATTCCCCAGCCATTACCCGGGGTCACAAATGGCAGACTTGCCCGCCTCCATATGATTCTCGTGAAAGGAATGTGGTGTCATCTTTGCCCGCCATAACTGGTTCTCGTTAAAGGATTTAAAGTACATTCATTTCAAATACACAGCAGGGCCTCGAAAGTCCTCCTCCTGTATTGTTATTTTTGGTCACTACCTCGGGGCAGGCGGGCGTGCATGCCTGCCCGCTGCCCTCCTTGGATGTGTAGTGGTAGCCGTTGCTCAGGCTCCACACCGGATTTAAACCCCTCATTCTCTGGCCATTACCCGGGGTCACAATGGCAGACTTGCCCGCCTCCACAGGATTCTCATTGTAGCGGTACTGAACAAGTACACAGCAAGTAGAAAATGTAATTTAAAAACAAAACGTAAGCTTTTTAACAATGCCATGGAAAGTTGAGAAGGAAGTCACACATTACCTGACATCACTGAGTGAGGAAGAGCAATCTCGCCATGTTGCGCAGTAGTCCAGCATGGCCGTCACTACACAAACAGCTGTTTGCGGTGCGTTACACAGTGAGTTTGGTGTATCAGTGTGAAGCAGTACTCTAATTACACTCCCTGATTGATGTTTACACATGCACGATGTTTGAAAGCACGTTAGGCCTGCAATTTAGCATTCAATGTGATTTCTGCCCTTAAAACGCTGCTTTGCGTCACATCCAGATTTTTCCCCGGGACTTTTGGTATGTATCCCACTCCGCCATGCCCCCCTCCAGGTGTTAGACCCCTTGAAACATCTTTTCCATCACTTTTGTGACCAGCATAATTTTTTCTATTTTTCAAAGTTCGCCTCCCCATTGAAGTCTATTGCGGTTCGCGAACTTTTCCGCAAACCGAACCTTCCGCGGAAGTTCGCGAACCGAAAATCGGAGGTTCGCGACATCTCTAGTCACTACCCCTGTGTTATAGATAGGTGGATGGTCAGGCCGTATGGATAGCCCCATCCAGGCTAGCGGTTCAGCTCTGTATTGTCCCAAGATAGTGATATTAGTGTGTCCCCGAAAGAGGTGATGGACTTGTAAGTAAAACCGTGGACATCCAGGTGAATGCAAGGAATTAAGGCAGGGGATTGTGACTTTGAATGGCACAAACATTGTACAGTGGGTGACTAGCAAGCGTTGCCCTTCACTTTGGCCTCAATTCACTAAGCAGTGTAGACTAGTCTACTGATGGTTTTTAGTCTACTGATGGTTTGGTGTAATGTTTTAGACCTGTTTTTAGACCTGGTCTAAAACATTCGGTAATTAGGTTGGTAAAGCAAGGCAAATGATCAAAAGATACAATTCACAAAGGCAAACAAGGAGTAACCACACCCACTTTTTCTGACAGAGATTAGACCAGCTGATTTTTGTCGGTAAAGTAATTCTGTTAGATATTGTATCCAGAGAAGAGCTCATCAAAGGAGAAGGATGTCAGTCATAGCTACTCGTTTGTGAATTGCATCTTTTGATAACTTCCCCTGCTTTACCGACCTAATTACCAAATGTTTTAGACCAGGTCTAAAACAGGTCTAAAACATTTGGTAATAATTAGTGAATTACCTTCTGATGCAACTGATTTACACCAAACCATCAGTAGACTTTTCTAAACTGCTTAGTGAATGCAGTGACTTGTCTCCAAGTGATCAGGGTTGCCTCAATAAAAAGTAAAGTAAAATCTTTTCAGTGGGGACACAGACAGCAATAAATAGTAGAAACAGGTCTTTCACATTTTAGAATTCCACTTTACCATTTCATCTAACAGTTAAGGTTTGTTTCCTCGCCAGACTATAAATGCATTTCACTCTTTCTTGGGACAAACTGATGTGACACATGAAAATCTATTTATTAATGAAGCTCAATTTTCTATTGTAAAGTGAGTTCATACGGAGCATGAGATTCAGTCAAGCTGTGAGACAAGCTCGGCTATGATTGAATCAGGTACATATAATTTTGCACTTTGTTTTCAACACCTCCAATATTTCTGATGTAGTTAATTTAAAGCCTATTGTGGGTATCAGCAGAGTGAATTTACTTTGATAACTGAACTAGATTTCGCACACTTTGGATCATATCCCATGATGAAAATCAAACACATTTTTCTTTTAATGCATATTCTGGCTAATAACTGCATGCGACACAAGCCTGAGTCATCTCTTGCCAGCTTGTTTTTACATTTCAAACAGAGACCAGTGGGCTGCATATATAATACATATTGAGTATAAAGTCAATAGGAAATTCATTAAATGAAAGGATATTTGCCCATGTTTGGTTCCTTATCATGTAAGGACATGGAGAATCTATGCATGGTTCATTATATGCACTTTTATGTATGTATTTTTCTCTATAAGTGGGGATGGTGAAAGAGATGCAAATAATTTAGAGTAGATGCAAGATTATGCAAGTTATTTATGCAAATGTATGCCACTTGCTTGGAATTTGATTGGTTTATTTTCAAGATGCATACATAATTTGCATAACCCTGCATCAACTCTGAATAATTTGCATCCACCTTACTGTCCCTATCTAAACAATATTAGTGTAGGTCATCCAAACATATGTCAGTCCATTTACCTATGATTGTAAATTGTGACATTAAGAATTGCATTAATTCCATGTCTTGCCAGTATGTACGTGCCTATAGCTGGAAAATGTCACAGCCACCAGTGGAGAGAACTTGTTAAAGAAACAAAACATATTATAGAGCTCTCTCATACAGTCTAATACACAAGATAATTACTTGCAGCTACTTCAATCTACTCTAAGTTCAAAAGAATGGATGTGCAACAAAGTGACAGCCACCATTTGCCCCTAAAGACTGGGTAATCACCCAATTAAAAGGAAATGGGTCCACATCACCTGTGAGGTATTTGCCCCCCATGTGTGTGCTCAACTTCACCATGTCATGTTTACGACAACAACCCAAGAGTTTTTGCGTCCCGGTTTTTCTCAATTGTGATTTAAAAGAAAAGAAAACCATTATTCAAAATGTTCTTAATCCTGTGTGTGTTATCCTAATTAGCACAAGGTATCCACCAGAACATGCCAATTACCAATGACTTTATGTTTAGCATGTTCTCCTGACAGCCGAATTAAACATTTGTCACAGTGTCACAGCTCTAGCCGTATAATAAACTTCAGTAAGATAATGTATCTTTAACATAGAACTAATAAGAATAGGAACTCCTGTAGCTAAGAGGGCAGTATATGCAATTTAATTAAAAGAATATTAGACCGCCATTGATCACAGTGATTGCAAAAGTGCTTGAACCCGGATACTCAAGGCTATTGTTGATCCTCACTCTTTCAAGGTTTATACTCAGAATAGGGATTGTAAGAATTCGACAACACAATCGCAAAAAATAAATCACACGTCTACTGCTCATTTGTATCCAGTGTAATATGTTTATACATCTAATGTGATGACATAGCTAGGGTCGTGAGAGTGCTAGATGCTGTTTTATTAAGTGAAAGTTTCAATTTCAAGCTTGAAAAAGAAGTACAGAAGATAATTTCTCTGGGGAATAGTAGGCAGTAATACCACATTTTTATTTCTTTATAGAAATCTGTGACCATTAGATTGGATAGTCCTATCTAGCTGACTGATGTGTGTGCTGAACTTCAAGCAATGAAAATATGAACACATTTGACTGTTCATATAAAAATATGAACAGTCAAATGTACATTTTGTAGCACAACATTGTGCTTTATTTACCATTAGGTGCTTATGGAGTGAGCATCTAACATGCATTAATCCTCTGTTCCTCTGTTATGTATTGTTTAATTGCTACATCTCACCCCATCCTGCAACTGCCTGGTATTTACACTGAAGTCCAATGATGAACTGAGGAACAGGATGGAGTGTTGATAATAATTTGTAGTCATGCCCAGTGGTGCTCAGCAGAGCTCGAATATTCGATTAGCTCGAATATTCGAGCTCTTTTTCAGCTATTCGAGCTCGGTATTCGAGCTCCGAATAGCTGGAGCTATTCGAATGGGCTATCCGAGTACACTCGAATAGCCCATTCACTATTCGAGCTATTCGAGCAACTCGGCGCTATTCGAGCTCGGTACCGAGCTCGAATAGCGTCATAGCCCAGATTGATGTCCTTAGAGCCAATCAGAGGGCTCCCAGGCCCTCTGACGGCAGCCAATCACAGAGGGGGACCCTGGCCAGCCCCTACCCTATAAATAGCGGCCGCCATGTTCCGTTTCTCCATGCTTGCCTGAGACTTGTACAGAGAGAGAGTTGCTCCTTTGTGCTTTGGCTTAGCAAGTGCTCTATTGTGATCATTTACCTAGCGTTTTTGCTCACCTACACCTGCCATATACACCTATATTGTTGTTAGTTAGATAGACATTGTATTTTAGTTAGTAGCTTGTGTGTTACATTAGAGACAGGCAGCTGCTGCAAGCTTACAGGTTTAGGCCTCAGGGGGGCCTTGCCTCTGTGGGCAGCTGTCCTCTGTTTATTTCTCTCATCTATACCAGTATTTCTGCTGTCCTTTACTAATAGTATTGTAGTTATACTGTACTAGGAGTAGGACACTCACTGACTGTCACTGTTTATAGGCTACTAGCTAGCTCCTGCGTGTGTGCACTCACTCACTGTCTGTGTGTACACACACTCTATTTCCTTCTGATTACTGATAGATTATTGTTAGTTAGTTGTACTTACTGTTACTACTTACTCTTACTGTACTAGGAGTCTAGGACACTCAGTCAGACAGTCACTGTGTTCATAGGCTACTAGCTCCTGCGTGCGGTCACTCACTGTCTGAGTGTACACACACCACCCACACTCCATTTCCTTCTGATCGCTGATTGATTATTGTAATTAGTTAGTTCTACTTACTGTTACTACTTACTCTTACTGTACTAGGAGTCTAGGACACTCAGTCACTGTGTTCATAGGCTACTAGCTCCTGCGTGCGGTCACTCACTGTCTGAGTGTACACACACCACCCACACTCCATTTCCTTCTGATCGCTGATTGATTATTGTAATTAGTTAGTTCTACTTACTGTTACTACTTACTCTTACTGTACTAGGAGTCTAGGACACTCAGTCACTGTGTTCATAGGCTACTAGCTCCTGCGTGCGGTCACTCACTGTCTGAGTGTACACACACCACCCACACTCCATTTCCTTCTGATCGCTGATTGATTATTGTAATTAGTTAGTTCTACTTACTGTTACTACTTACTCTTACTGTACTAGGAGTCTAGGACACTCAGTCACTGTGTTCATAGGCTACTAGCTCCTGCGTGCGGTCACTCACTGTCTGAGTGTACACACACCACCCACACTCCATTTCCTTCTGATCGCTGATTGATTATTGTAATTAGTTAGTTCTACTTACTGTTACTACTTACTCTTACTGTACTAGGAGTCTAGGACACTCAGTCACTGTGTTCATAGGCTACTAGCTCCTGCGTGCGGTCACTCACTGTCTGAGTGTACACACACCACCCACACTCCATTTCCTTCTGATCGCTGATTGATTATTGTAATTAGTTAGTTCTACTTACTGTTACTACTTACTCTTACTGTACTAGGAGTCTAGGACACTCAGTCACTGTGTTCATAGGCTACTAGCTCCTGCGTGCGTGCACTCACTGTCTGAGTGTACACACACTAAATTTACTTGTGATTACTACTGATTATTGTAACTGCTAGTTGTACTTCCTGACTGTTACTACTTACTTACTGTACTAGGGGACACTCACTCAGTCACCTCACCAACCAACCCACTCCATTAAAGTACCCCACTTTTCACCCGCCCTTTTACAAAACTTTTGTCTATACGCCCAAAACATTTAAGATGTCTGGAAGTGGCAGCCAGCGCGGTTTGGGCAAGGGGAAGGGCAGCAAGGGAATCAGGAGGAGAGGGAGCAGCATTGTGGCAAGCCGCGGCCGCGGGCGCGCCACCATGCACAGTTCCGCAGCAGCAGCAGCAGCGTCAGTGGCTAACATTCCTCCCATAGCCACTGGCCGTGGACGCCTTGGGCGCCGCCCAGCAGGAGCATCTGCAACTCACGCTGCAGAGACACAGCAGCAGCAGCGTGTAGCACCTGCTCCGATTTTCCTCCAGCCGGGTCGGAAACGTCCCATTGAGGAAAAGGATGCAGACACTGTGGTGCAACTCATGACGGAGGATGAGCAGCCTGCCATCAGCTCTGCATCCGAGGCCTCCACCCTCACCACCACCACCACCACCACCCCTGTTCGCAGCAGCCGCCCAGCAGGGTCTGGGGAGGAGGCCAGTTCACCGTCAGTCGCCGACCTCTCATTCAGCACTCTTTTGACCCCAGGCATGATGAGTCAATTGTCTGCTGTTGTTGGCGATTTTGAGGAGGAGATGCTGATGGGCACTTTGGGGGATGAGGGATTGGACAGCAAGACTGTGGCGACAGTCAAGCAGCCCATCCATGCATCAGGAGAGGAGTTTGGGGGGTCATCATCCCAGCAGGACATGTTTGAGGAGGGGGAGGATGATGTTGATGACCCGGTGACAGACAGAGACTGGGTGCCACCACCTCCAGGGGATGTCGTCCTCAGCAGCTCGGAGGAGGAGGAGGATGCGCTTGTGGGCCTTGCAAGGAGGCGCATCATTGCAAGCATTGGCAGCGACCCACAGCCTGCTGGTGTCTCAGGCTCAGCAGCAGCAGCAGCAGCATCAGCCAGTACCACCACCAGCCGCACCCAAGCCCCCCCCCCAACCACCACAGGGAGACAGGCAGCAGCGCTTCCATGCCGTAGGGGGATGTTTCTGTCACCAATCTGGCGCTTTTTCACCATGCCCACTGTGTACAGCAAGTACGCCACTTGCAACCACTGTCAGCGGAAGTTGAGCAGAGGTGCAGACCCCTTAAAGTTCAGCACCAGCTCGCTGATCAACCACCTTGCGGCTAAACATTTCCACCAGCATGAGGAGTTCCAGAGGCTGAAGGCATCTGGTGCTGGCAGTGGCACCACACCCATCACTGCACAGCCTTCAGCAGCAGCAACAGCAGCCACCCGCCCTCCTGCTCCTCCAGCAGCACCAGCAGGAGTGCGGAAACGCACTGCTCCTCCCCCCTCTGCAACTCCTGCCGCCGACACTGAGGCCTGTTCTGGCAGCCAGTCCTCAGTGGCCTCCTCCGCTGTGTCTGGTGATTCCCGTGTCAGCAAAAGGCCACGCCAGAGCCTTTTGAGCGAGTCCTTCCAGGGGGTGGTTAGGGCTCTGCCTCCCAGCAGCCGTCGCGTGCGGCAGCTGAACGGCTTGCTGGCACGGGCCATGTGCTCCCAACTCCTGCCGTACACGCTCGTGCAGGAGGGGAGCGACATGCGGGCGCTGCTTGCTTGTGCAGCCCCAGACTGGCAGCTCCCCAGCAGACACTTTTTCTCCCGCAAGGCCATTCCAGCACTGCACCGCTTTGTGATGGCCAATGTGGAGCGAGGGCTGGAGCACGCGGTTGGTGAAAGGGTCCACGTCACCATGGACTCCTGGAGCAGCCGCTTCGGGACAGGCCGCTACCTGTCCTTCACTGTCCACTGGGTCAGCTTGGTGGAAGGGGGTGAGGATGGGAGAGCAGCAGCGGGCACAGCAGCAGCAGCAACACAGTGGGTGGTGCCACCCCGCAGGGTCAGGGGAACTGCAGCGGGTTCCTCCGATCCTCTGCCATCCTCCGCCACACCTGGCCAAACCCCCCGCCTCAGCAGCAGCGTGAAGGCCCGCCACTGCCAAGCGCTGCTGCACTTGGTCAGCCTTGGCAAGACCAAGCTGACGGCAGCCCACGTGTTGGCCAAACTCCAGGAGCAGGAGAGGATTTGGCTGACCCCCAGAGGCCTCAGAGTCGGAGAGGTGGTGTCCGACAATGGGGCCAATCTGGTTGCTGCCATAGACAGGGGAAACCTGACCCACATCCCCTGTCTTGCCCACGTGCTGAACCTGGTGGTGCAGAAGTTCCTGCGCACCTACCAGGGGATGGGCGAACTGCTGGAAACGGCAAGGAATGTTGTGCGTCACTTCCGGCGCTCGGCTGCAGCCTGTGCGAGCCTGGAAGACGTGCAAAAGGAGCTGGATCTGCCACGCCATCGGCTGATCATTGACGTTCCGACTCGCTGGAACTCCACCCTGGCGATGTTGGAGCGTATGGTTGAACAGAGGCACGCTGTCAACCAGTACCTTGCCCTGGCCACTGTTTCCGCAGCTCGGAGAAGGGACAAGACCAGCAACATCCCGTCCATCGTCCCCGATGATGACTGGAGGCACATGCAGCAGGTGTGCTTTGTGCTGGCTCCCTTCCTGCAGGCCACAAACATGGTGAGCAGGGACCATGCTATGGTCTGCGAGTGGGTGCCCCTGGTTTCTCTGCTGAACAGGGCCCTCGATGGTTTGCTGGAACAGGGAGCGGCAGCCTTGGACCAGCAGGAGCGGCAACCAGCTGCGCAGTCCACCTCTGAGGGGGAGGAGGAGGAGGACTTGGTGGAGGTCCCTGACCTGGCTGCTGATGAGGGGGATCAGCACAGCGCAGCTGAGTTGGTGCGGGGGTGGAGAGAGGATGAGGCGGCAGAGGAGGAGGATGAGGACAGCACTGACGTCGATGTGCCAGCAGACGTGGCCCGCCTCTTCCCAATGGCAGCGCACATGCTGGCGTGCCTGCGCAGGGACCCCAGGGTGATCCAGATGAAGCAGAGGGAGGACATCTGGATCAGCATGATGTTGGACCCACGCCTCAAGGGGAAGTTGAGCCAGTTCCTGCCGCCTGCAGGAGGAGACCCAGCGCAACAAATAAGGAGCTTGCAGCTGGCCCTTGTTGAGCGCTTGGAGGAAGCCTTCCCCCAGCCTTCCACCCCCACTGTCCAGCAGCCAGCACAGAGGCAGCAGCAGGTGCCTGCATCCAGCAGCAGCAAGCGCCCCACAGACCTGCTGTCTCTCAGCCACGAGCTCTACAGGACTGTAGAGGCTCCGGCAGCAGTGACTAGAGAGGAGATGCATGCAGCAGCATCCTCCTCCGGTCACAGCCAGCGCCTGACCCGCATGGTGGCTGACTACATGGGGTCGTACAGCGGGCTTGACAGCGATGCCCCTGTTGATCCCATGGAGTATTGGGTCAAGCGCATGGAGATCTGGAGCGAGCTGGCGCAGTACGCCCTGGAAGTGCTGTCCTGCCCCCCTTCCAGCGTGCTGTCCGAGCGCTGCTTCAGTGCAGCTGGTGGCGTGGTCACCGAGAAACGCTCACGTCTGTCTCACAAGTCTGTGGACAGACTGACGTTTCTCAAGATGAACCAGGCGTGGGTGGAAGGCGAGTTCCTGGCCCCTGTTGTCGGCGAGAGGGGGACATGAACTGGCTGCCGGAACCATCGTTAATGTGCCTTACCACCCTTTACCACCTCCTGGCTCCTGCTCACTAAGCCAGCCTGGTTCACTTTGACTATTACGTCGCCTGCAGCCACACATTTTACACCTACAGTGGGCTGCTGTGTACTGCCCTTCTGCTGTCTGTCTGTGTTTCCCACTGCCAGGGTACACAGAATGACCTTCTTCTGCTGCCACTCTGCCACCAGCTATTACGTCAAACAATAGCTATATTGGTTGCAAAACCGAAACCAAACAAACCATTAAAAAAAAAAAAGGTTTAATTTTTCTGAGGTGCCCGGGTTGAAAACTGTGTTGTTCCAGTTGTGTATTGGACACAATGTGGGCTGCACGACCGCTGTCTGGGACCTCCTGTTGTGTTTATTTACGGCCCTGGTATCACCGCTAGGTACCAGGGCTATTATGTCACGCTGCCTACCTGCTGCCACACTCACACTGCTCCTCCATACCTCCTCCTGCTGCTGCTGCTGCTGTCTGTCTGTGTTTCCCACTGCCAGGGTACACAGATGATTTACCTTCTGCTGCCACTCTGCCACCAGCTATTACGTCAAACAATAGCTGCTCGCCTACTCCTCCATTCCTCCTCCTGCTGCTGCTGTCTGTCTGTGTTTCCCACTGCCAGGGTACACAAAATTACCTTCTTCTGCTGCCACTCTGCCACCAGCTATTACGTCCAAAAATAGCTAAATTGGTTGTAAAACCAAAAACCAAAAAACCATTAAAAAAAAAAAAAGGTTTAATTTTTCTGAGGTGCCCGGGTTGAAAACTGTGTTGTCCCAGTTGTGTATTGGACACAATGTGGGCTGCACGACCGCTGTCTGGGACCTCCTGTTGTGTTTATTTACGGCCCTGGTATCACCGCTAGGTACCAGGGCTATTATGTCACGCTGCCTACCTGCTGCCACACTCACACTACTCCTCCATTCCTCCTGCTGCTGCTGTCTGTCTGTGTTTCCCACTGCCAGGGTACACAGAATTACCTTCTGCTGCCACACTGCCACCAGCTATTACGTCAAACAATAGCTGCTCACATAATTACTCTCCTCCATTCCTCCTCCTGCTGCTGCTGCTGTCTGTCTGTGTTTCCCACCGCCAGGGTACACAGATTTACCTTCTGCTGCCACTCTGCCACCAGCTATTACGTCAAAAAATAGCTATATATCTGTGTAATTGGTTGTAAAACCAAAACTACAAAACCATTACAAAAAAAGGTTTAATTTTTCTGAGGTGCCCGGGTTGAAAACTGTGTTGTCCCAGTTGTGTATTGGACACAATGTGGGCTGCACGACCGCTGTCTGGGACCTCCTGTTGTGTTTATTTACAGCCATGGTATCACCGCTAGGTACCAGGGCTATTATGTCACGCTGCCTGCCTCATTGACTGCATGCTGCCACACACTCATCCTCCTCCTCCTGCTGCTAAATTTACCTCCTGCTGTCTGTGTGTTTCCACTGCCAGGGAGCACATACAATGGCGCTTCCAACATGCGTGCGCCACCAGCTATTTGTTGTTACGCTCAAAAATAGCTGCATTTCTTTAAAAAAAAAAAAATGAAAAGAGAAATAAGTGACGAAGAAGACGATATAGAAGAAGATGAAGAAGAAGAAGAAGATGAAGAAGATGAAGAAGAAGATGAAGAAGATGAAGAAGAAGATGAAGAAGATGAAGAAGAAGATGAAGAAGAAGATGAAGAAGATGAAGAAGAAGATGAAGAAGAAGAAGAAGAAGAAGAAGAAGAAGAAGAAGAAGATGAAGATGAAGAAGATGAAGAAGAAGATGAAGAAGATGAAGATGAAGAAGATGAAGAAGATGAAGAAGAAGATGAAGAAGATGAAGATGAAGATGAAGAAGATGAAGAAGAAGATGAAGAAGATGAAGAAGAAGATGAAGAAGAAGAAGAAGAAGAAGAAGAAGAAGATGAAGAAGAAGATGAAGAAGATGAAGATGAAGATGAAGATGAAGAAGATGAAGATGAAGAAGATGAAGAAGAAGATGAAGAAGATGAAGAAGAAGATGAAGAAGAAGAAGAAGAAGATGAAGAAGATGAAGATGAAGAAGATGAAGAAGAAGATGAAGAAGATGAATATGAAGAAGATGAAGAAGATGAAGAAGATGAAGATGAAGAAGATGAAGATGAAGAAGATGAAGAAGATGAAGATGAAGAAGATGAAGAAGAAGATGAAGAAGATGAAGAAGAAGATGAAGAAGAAGAAGAAGAAGAAGAAGAAGAAGATGAAGAAGATGAAGATGAAGAAGATGAAGAAGAAGATGAAGAAGATGAAGATGAAGAAGATGAAGAAGATGAAGAAGAAGATGAAGAAGATGAAGATGAAGAAGATGAAGAAGAAGATGAAGAAGATGAAGAAGAAGATGAAGAAGAAGAAGAAGAAGAAGATGAAGAAGATGAAGATGAAGAAGATGAAGAAGAAGATGAAGAAGATGAAGATGAAGAAGATGAAGAAGATGAAGAAGAAGATGAAGAAGATGAAGATGAAGAAGATGAAGAAGATGAAGATGAAGAAGATGAAGATGAAGAAGATGAAGAAGAAGAAGAAGAAGATGAAGAAGAAGAAGAAGATATAGAAGAAGAAGAAGAAGATATAGAAGATAAAGAAGAAGAAGAAGAAGAAGTATATACAGTACTGAACAAAATTCTGGACACAACTTCTCTTTTCACCTTTTTTTTTTTTTAAAGGAACATCCCCACATAATCACTTGCTGTTGTCACTTGGAAAAAAATATGTTTCTTGCATCATTAACCCTCAAAACAAGTGTTGGGAAGCTATTTAAGGCCAATTCGAATAGTCAGCTCGAATAGTTAGCTCGAATACCGACTCAAATAGTGAGCTCGAAGTCCGAGGTCGAATCGAATAGTAAAAATTATTCGACTCGAATATTCGACTGACCTCGAATAATTTACTATTCGAATTCGACCAAACTCGAATTTTAAAAAGGGGTATTTGAGCATCACTAGTCATGCCTATAGGTAGTAACCGGTGATGGTTGGTCATGTCTAGGAGAACTTATGGAGAAGCATGTATTCAGTTTGATCAGGTGATAGATATGTAGGTCTATGATTTTATAATTTTGTAGTCATGATTATGTGCTAAAGCAGGATGTGATCACAGCAAATCAGAGCTTTGCAAATCTGATTAAACAAATTACATGCTTCTTCATGAGCTCTCCTAGACATGACCATTATTAATAGTAACCTTCCTACTAGAAGTAAAATCATGAGTCATGGGAAGATTTGTTGACAGTTTCTTTTAAACAAAACTGTCTCTGTAACAAAATTGTAAGCCTTATTTCTTCTATCCTATAAGTTCCTATGCCTGTTCTAATGTGGTCTGTCTTACTGCAGCCTTTTCTAGTTGCACTGTCTCTGTAATAAATCTTATCTTCTTTCCTCTGTTGGCTCTGTTGGCTGAGGCTGGAATGTGTGGAATGTGCAGCACTGCTTTTCATTGACAGAAGCTTTACACACACTCTCCAAGCTCTGCATGAGTCACACAGTAAGCTAGTTCTCAGCCTATGATACTCTGGTTAGAAGCCAAGTCTTTTGTTTGTAAACACTACCTAACACTGTTAATTACAAGCCAGGATTGCAGCAGGAAGTGGCAGAAACAGCACAGAGGGGCCCAGGAGAACATAATAAAGAGAATGGTATGCTTTTAATTGTAAGAATTTTAGAGTACAGATTCTCTTTAAAGTTGGCAGGGGATTTGGAGCCAACGTAATGTCCTGTTTGGGCTGTGCATATACTACTGTATATAAAGTATCTGTCTTGACAAAGGGGACCCTGCATGGCCCCGAAACGTGCATCGACCTAAGCAGGTCAGACCGTGTCTGCACATGTATGTGATGGGAGAATAAATACCTAACGTTTATTGCTTCTACGATTTGTGTGCGGACTCCTTCATGAAAATTACTTGCACATTGCCTGGGGGTCCAGCACCAACCTACCTACCGACGTGTGTGTGATCCTTGTATTGGGAATTTTAACACCTGGAGGGGGGCATGGCGGAGTGGGATAGGCACAAAGCAGCGTTTTAAGGGCCGAAATCACATTGAATGCTAAATTGCAGGCCTAAACTGCTTTAAAACATCTTGCATGTGTATACATCAATCAGGGAGTGTAATTAGAGTACTTCTTCACACTGACACACCAAACTCACTGTGTAATGCACCTCAAACAGCTGTTTGAGTAGTGACGGCCATGCTGGACTGGCGCGCACCATGGCGAGATTGCTCTTCCTCACTCAGTGATGTCAGGTAATGTCTGACTGCCTTATTCACTTTCGATGGTTCCCTCTTTACCATTGTTAAAGCTTACATCTATTTTTTTAAATACTAGTTCTGCTTGCAGTTCAGTACCTGCATCAAGAATCTTTTATGGAGGGCAAGACTGCCATTGCGAGTGACCACGGGTAATGGCCAGGGAATACTGGTTCGATTCCGGTCCGGAGTGGGAGCCTAAGAAATGGCTACCACCACCACACATCCAAAAGAGGCAGCAGGCACGCTGTGGGCAAAGGAGCAGGAACGGCTACCACACACATCCAAGGAAGGCAGCAGGCATGGCATGCACGTCCCGAGGTAGTGACCAAAAATAACAATACAGGAGGACTTTTGAGGCCCTGCTGTATATGTGAGATGAATCAACTTTAAATTCTTTAACGAGAATCTGTTATGGAGGGCAAGTCTGTCATCCATTCAAGTGAAAGATATGCACTGACTGCCAGGTATAATACAATGTGCAGTCAAAGATGCAGTGAAAGGTATGCAATGACTGCAAACAGCTGTTTGTGTAGTGATGGCTGGGCTGGACTGGTGCACACCATGACGAGAGTGCAGGTGATGGCGGCTTTCCAGCCCATATGGTCACCGGGCTGAGGTAGCTGAATGACAGAACAGTGACTGTCCAGGTAGGTAGGTATATGCAGTATTGGGTACTACAATGTGCACCTGTCACACACAGATAGATAGGTAGTGGACAGGCACAGTGACACTGCGTGCGCTCACGTAGGTAGGTGGGTGCACTGTGAACAACAGATAGGTAGGTATATGCAGTGATGGATATTACAATGTGCACCAGTCACACACAGACAGGTAGTGGACAGGCACAATGACACTGCATGCGCTCAACTCACGTAGGTAGGTGGGTGCAATGTGAAAAACATCAAGGTAGGTATATGCAGTACTGGGTATTACAATGTGCACCTGTCACACACAGACAGGTTGCGTACAGGCACAATGACACTGAGTGCGCTCAACTCACGTAGGTAGGTGGGTGCACTGTGAACAACATCAAGGTAGGTATATGCAGTACTGAGTATTACAATGTGCACCTGTCACACACAGACAGGTAGCGGACAGGCACAGTGACACTGCGTGCGCTCACGTAGGTAGGTGGGTGCACTGTGAACAACAGCTAGGTAGGTATATGCAGTACTGGGTATTACAATGTGCACCTGTCACACCCAGACAGCGGACAGGCAAAGTGACACTGCTCATGTAGGTAGGTGGGTGCACTGTGAACAACAGGTAGGTAGGTATATGCAGTGATGGGTATTACAATGTGCACCTGTCACACACACAGGTAGTCACTGAATGTGTTGGGCCTGTGGCACACACACAGTATGAATTATCAAGGCTGTCTATGCAACACAGTGGGGCACACAGAAAAAAAATAGATCACAAGAACAAGATTAGCTCTCAAAAGAGCTGTTGTGGGGTGCTGTTTTAGCAATAAGAATCAGCAAGGAGCAAGCTAACAAGCCTACAAGAGCCTAACTAATCTTTCCTTATGAGAGTCTGCAGAAGCAGCAGGTGTCCCTTCTCTATTTACTGCAGGCACACGAGTGAGTAAAATGGCCAGCGGTGCCTGCCTTTTATAAGGGGGGAGTGGCTCCAGGAGGGAGTGTAGCCTGATTGGCTACAATGTGCCTGCTGACTGTGATGTAGAGGGTCAAAGTTGACCCTAATGGTGCATTATGGGGGCGAACCGAATTTCTGGAAAAGTTCACGGTTCTCTGCGATCGCGAACCCCCGGAAGTTTGCCGGGAACCATTCGCCGGCAAACTGTTCGGGCCATCTCTAACCTGCAGAAGAACGCAGCCTCTGGGGGAGCCACGGCATGGAGAGGAAATGCTGGCTATTCAGACAGGTTACCTGAGTCACTGCGGGAGCGCTGCAGAGGAAAGTGCATGACAGAGCTGTGCAGAAGCATACTCCTGTGGCTCGCCGTTTGATTGAAACAGACCATTTGGAATTCTCACTCCCAAAGGAGGATTCTCATTAGTTCACCTACCTTAGTAGGCCAAAGAAAATCCTTCCTAGGGAGGGAGGAATCCTATGGGTCTGTGTCAAACGAGCTGGGAGCCTAAGCGATATGCTTTTGCCAGGGCTTTCATTCAGTGCTTATCCTCAACAGCAGCAGATGTGGCGACCTAAGCAGTGGAGGAGGAACCCAAGCGGTGCTAGTGTGACTTGCTGTGACAGACACTGCGAGGGACACAGGATATCTGCATAGAACACACTGGGAACACAGTGTTGTGCATCCGTCACGGTGAGGACCTAGCCTTTGAAGAGTAAACGCTAACTGTATTATGCTAAGTGTAACTGTTAGGCATAGAATCAAAAATACATTATTTATTTTTATCTGGTAAACAAGTAATAAGGATGCTAACCAGACAATCCAAAAGTTAAAAATCACTCTTACTTTTCTTTTCCATAAAACACCATTCCCCAGTTTCCCTGGCTCTTATTTGGTACATCTGCTGCACAAAGGAAGTTGCAGGGCATGCTGGGTTTTCTTTTTTTTTTCTTTACTTTTCCCTCAGACATAACTAATGCAGCTTGATTGGCTGAAGCCTCTTTCCCTCCCATTTTCCCCTCCCACACCTCTGTTCCTCTCTGATTGGCAATTATTTCTCATGCTGAGACAATGCACTTTCTACTGCAGAGCTGGGTGGGAGTGTCTGAAGACTGAGAGGAGAGCGGGCAATGATACATAAACACAGAGTAAGGCACCGTTTACTCGTAATCAGTTGCTCTCAGTTATAACTGAAAGGACAACTGATTTTCAAAGTAATGCCCATGTTTTCCTATGGCACAGTTCACACTTAATGCATTTTAACTGTAATCTTTTTCACAATTCACTGCTATGGAGAAGAAGAAAAACATGTGCCAACTGATTAAGTGTAAACAGGGCCCGAGGGAGGAAATTATGTCAGGATTGGCTTCAAGATAGAGTCAAAATGGAAAATCCTAAGAAGGATTTTCTCTTTTTTTTACTTTAGACAAATCACTAAAATCAAAATGTGGACAGTGCAATACATATTGTTATGTTAGTAGAACAAGTATTTATCTTATATATGTGGGGATTTTTTTGCTGAGACAGTATGGCTGACAGCTCCTCTTTAAAGGGACACCGAGCAGTGCAGAAACTATGGAAAGATGCATATCATTTTAAAGCTCTCTTTCTCCTCTTTCCAATGATATATAAACCGCCACCCTACGCTTTTTACTTTTCGCTATTTTCGCGATCGAAATTGCCGCGGCCGCAATTTTGATCGCGAAAATAGAACTTTCCATAGTTTCTGTACTGTTCGGAGTCCCTTTAAGAATTTGCAGATACATGAACACTTGTAAACACACAGTAGACCATATGGCATAGAAAAAAATAAACAGTATATAGATAGAATTATGGAAATTTTGGGATAATTGTGCTCGATTATCTCATGTTTTTCACATGAATGAGCAATTATGTGGTACATTAAGTGGTTTATTATTTGCAGTTTTAACGGCTTTAACAGAAAATTGCATTACATTCAAAACACATACTAACACTTGACATCACATTTAAACAATCAAGAAAAAATATGCTGCATAAAAGAGAGAGAGTTTTTTATTTATCTGCACAAAGTCAGTGGTACACAGTTTAAAGAATAAGTATACCTTGGCAATTTATTTAATATGCAATTCTCTTTGACCCTCTGAAAAAAGAAGTAAATGAGTAAACAGAGCTGCAACTTCCTTTTTCTTTTTTATAATGTGTTTGTTGCCTGTACATACAGCCACTCAGCTTACATATTATGATGCTGTTGGAGGATTGGAGGCAGCCTAGCTCATTTAGTAGCCCTTCTTTTGCCTTTCTTTTTCTAGCAGTATACAGGAATTATTTCGGTGCAGGAAGAATAACAAGGCATTACCTGGCAAAGTCAGATTATAGGTTTGATGCACTAAAATTCAGTCTAGCTGCTGAAACTAGAGGATAAATTACCACTGGTTACCACGTCTTGCTAAAGCCTGCAATCAGGCTTTGTCCACGATAGTAATGTGAGCCGTTCGCTATGTTAATATGAGCTCACTTGTGAGCTCATGCTTTATGACTAAGCACCACTCCATTTTTTTGTGTGCGGCAGTTGGCTGAATGCTACCATTCTGCTACTGCAGTACAAGAAACTTGTATTGCAGTAGCAATTGAAGTGTTTATAAAAAGCCAGCAAAAACATAGCATAGGCTCTCAACCCTCAACCTCCTTGGTGGACACCCAAATCAGGCTCGGAGTTTAAAAAAGAAGCCCGGAACGGCAATCCCGTGCTTGACTTGGGGTAGCCGCTGGGAGGTATGCAGAGACAGTGCAGCATCACCGCTTTTTAACTCAACTCCCCCGGAATCCAGACACTGGTAGCCATTCTTCTTCTGGTCCTTGGAAGCTTTGAATCTCTGGGGTGAGATTGCGGTTTGTTGTTATGATGACAGACGACGATCTCATTATAGGGCTACAGTGCCACCCAGATGATGGAGGGATGTGCAGCACCTGAAACTACGGATACTGGAAGCCTGTGCTAGCATTTCTCCTGCGGTGTTGCTATTAGTGTGTGAAGAGTGGGAGAAGAGGGTTGCATTGACAATCCAACACAATGGGCAGCACATTGAACACATTTTATAAGTGGTCATAAAATTGTAAATAACTCATGAAATAATAAAGTTACGATAAAACCAAGCACACCATTGTTTTTCTTGTGAAATTCACAATAAGTTTGATGTGTCACATGACCCTCTTCCTATTAAAAACAAAAGTTGGATTCAAAATTGCTGACTTCGAAATGGCCGCCATGGTCACCACCCATCTTGAAAAGTTTCCCCCCTCACATATACTAATGTTCCACAAACAGGAAATTAATATAACTAACCATTCCCATTTTGTTAAGGTGTATCGATATAAATGGCCCACCCTGTATTTTATTCTGAAGCCTTCAGGGTTCTTCTCTGAGACACCCATTCTCATCAGCAGCCTTGGTCGCAGAATGTCTTGTTGATAGAAGTCTCCTTGCTTTGTTGTTTGCAGTGTTCCACTTGCTTGGAGAGTCTCTGGAGGAGGTCTGCTCTCTTCAAGCACATCTGCTCAACTTACAGTCTGCCCCAGCTCTTCTGCTGTTTCAAGACTCGGCTTTGTCTCCCCAGTGCATGGCCAGACCAAAGAGCTGAGGAGAAGCTGTCAAGAACCTGTTAGTTGAGCAGAAAAGATTGAAGAAGATGGATCTTTGTAAAGACTCTTACTGCTATAAAGCAGACTGTAAGCAACTCAGACAGAAGTCTTTTTAGGCAACTGTGTATGGGGCCTAATTCAGATTAACTGTAGCAGGGATGCTTAGCTGATAATTCTGTGTGTTGAGGAAATTTTATAGCACCATAAACCTGTGTTCCTATTAGAAAACATTCCATCATGGAGATTTGTCTGCAGAGCCAACCAACAGTGCTGACATAGCTCTTGGAATGTAGGGTAATTCTGTATCACCCTTCCATTTTAGAGGGCAAACCTATTTTGGATTAGAGTTCTTTAGTGGAGTTATGTTACTCTTCTGCTTCAGAGCCCTCCCCCTTTTTTGGTGGGTACAAAACCGTTTAGGGCAGGCATGGGCAAACTTGGCCCTCCAGCTGTTAAGGAACTACAAGTCCCACAATGTTGGGGGTAATAACAGGGCGCTCTACAGATACAGAAGAATCATAAAGCAATGTCCCTTAGTTTATAAACATTCCCAAAGTCCATATAAAATTCCTCCCAGAGTCCTTGGTGGTAAGGAACTCCTCCCAATCTTCCTGTGGTAAATGGTTACACTATACGCTCACTAGATATTTGGGCTGCCCTTCTCAGGATCAGCAAACAGCGCTTCTGGCCCAGCCAGTATACAGGATCTTTTCAATGAATGTAGTCTTTTCTCCTCTCAAGTACTCCAAACATAGAAAACAGAAAGGCACTGCAATAGTGTGATACTGTATGACTGGGGCATAAATAACTTCACCAGTGCTTCCATTTGTTACAATGACACCCAGGGCTCCTTCACCATATACTCAATAAAGCCTCTCACCACAGGTCATGGCAGACTTAGCACAGACCAGCAAGTTACGCTCTGCAGATACCATCAGCGAGTTCCTCCAACAGCGAAATTCCTAAGACTCAAACATGGCCAACATAGTGTAAAACCGCTTTTTATTTAAAAAAGTTAAAAGGTAGTGCACTTACAAAGTTTCAGAAAGTCAATGCGCATATCAGTTTTTCCTTGAGCTCATTCAGCGTCCCTCGCTCTTTAGGCTCCGTCCCACAATGCATTGCAGGAGTCTTACAGCCACAGTCATGACTCATAAAGGCAAATGCATTGTGGGACTGGTAGTTCTTTAACAGTTGAACGGCCAAGTTTGCCCATGCCTGGTTTAGGGTGAGGGGCGGTCATATGGTCACAGCACCACAGGACTTTCTTGGAGCTGCACGAGTGAGGGTAGCTTAATCCTCACATATCCTAGCATCATTTATGTCTCTGAAAAAACACTGAGGTTCTTTTTCTTGGGAGGTGGGAAGGGACTACTTTTAACGAAATGTTATTAAGATAACTAAAGGTTTATTTATTTGAGATTCAGGTGCTCTTTAACGTGCTCCACATTATTAAAGAATAGCCCCAGGCATGTATGTTTGCTAGTCACTTGTAGGCGTTCTGTTGAATAGCTTCTTTTAAAAAAAAAAAAAAAATCTGTGGACAAATCTATTAGTTCTTTTTTAACCACTTCACCCCAAAGGAGTTTTTACCACAACGGACAAGAGCGATTTTCACCTTTCAGTGCTCGTCCCTTTCATTTACCAATAGCCTAATCACTACTAGTGTTGGGCGAACAGTGTTCGCCACTGTTCGGGTTCTGCAGAACATCACCCTGTTCGGGTGATGTTCGCGTTCGGCCGAACACCAGATGGTGTTCGGCCTTTTAAGTTCGGGTTCGCCCCGAACTTCTAATGGCCGCCGAACAGGGCCGAACAGGGCCCCTGTTCTGCCGAACAGGGCCCTGTTTGGCCGAATACTGCCCCCCTATGGGGTCGCAGGCATAAGGGGGGAGCATGCCCCGATCGCGGGGGGGGGTCGGAAATTCCCCCCACCCCCTCCGCTAGCGCTCCCCCCTCTGCCCGCTTCCCCATACAAAAGTTTAAGCAAAGTACCTGTAGTGGATGGCCTGGCAGTGGGCGGCACTGTGGAGTGAGGAGGAGGAGTCCGGAGAGTGACGAGTTGAGGGAGGCCGGGCAGCGGGCGTGAGGTCAGAGAAAGGGCGGAAGTACCACAAGGGTACTTCCGCTGAACCGCCCGCTGCCCGGCCTCCCTCAACTCGTCACTCTCCGGACTCCTCCTCCTCACTCCACAGTGCCGCCCACTGCCAGGCCATCCACTACAGGTACTTTGCTTAAACTTTTGTATGGGGAAGCGGGCAGAGGGGGGAGCGCTAGCGGAGGGGGTGGGGGGAATTTCCGACCCCCCCGCGATCGGGGCATGCTCCCCCCTTATGCCTGCGACCCCATATGGCCCCCAAAAGCTGGATGTTCGGAAAGTTCGGGGTTCGGCCCGAACATGCCGAACATCTCGGCCATGTTCGGCGAACTTTCCCGAACCCGAACATCCAGGTGTTCGCCCATCACTAATCACTACTAATCACAATGAAATGATCTATAGCTTGTTTTTTTTCACCACCTATTGGGCTTTTTGGAGTTGATATTTGTTTTCAGTAATTACTTTATTTTCTATGCATTTTGAAAGGAACAACAAGGAAAAAAATATACTATTTCTCCAAGTTCATCCCCTATAGTTTTAATATAAACACTGCTACTGTACATAAAACCCACACATTTTATCTGCCTATTTGTCCTGGTTATCGCAAGATTTTAATTATGTCCCTAGTACAAAGTATGGTGACAATATATTATTTGGAAATAAAGGTGTATTTTTTCTGTGGTGTTTTTTTTTTTCACTATTTTCACGTGCACGGGCGCGGGAATGCACGTGCACGCACCGGAGCGCACACGTGCACACGGTCACAGCAGCATCAGCACTGTTTGACTAATAAAAATGTCCCGGAGCCGTTAAGAGGCTCTAGCAGGACGTTTTATAAGTCAGCTTGTTATTAAGTGGTTAAAGTACCTGGTCCCAAACCTCATCCCCAGCTCTTTTCTATTGCACAGACTTTCAAAGTCTATCCTTTTGCAATCACAACAATATTATTAACCATAGGTTTGCTATTATGTATTTGTCAAACATTTACAATGTAATCCATTGCCAATGAAGCCTTGCTTGACATAACACAGGGAACTCTTGGCTAAGATGTGAGATGGTGGTATAGGTATATGTAGCTCTCTGTGCCAGGGGAAGGGCTTTAACATCTAGTTTGATGGCTGATTAATTTTATATATTGTTGTATAGCTGGTACAGGTCAGGTTAAAGCATTATAGTATGCAATCATTTTCACATTTGCAGCATTTATATGCTCCTCACTGGTAAGATGGATCTGCGTGATGACTCTATTTATCATTCATGATTGTAATGAGTATCTTGCATTACAATTAGTGTGCCACGTTGGAGCACATAATTAATGTTACAATATTAAGATAATTACAGTAACCTTGTTTTTCTAAAATGATTCCTTTAGGATTTCGGGGATGATGGATCCTTATACATTACCAAGGCTACCACAATCCACATGGGGAATTACAGCTGTCATGCGGATGGCTACGATAAGCTTTATCAGACACATATTCTCCAAGTAAATGGTAAGCAAAGAAATGATTAACTACAACGCTTCAGCTGCCCATGGTTAACACTGTAAAGTGATATTATGTTAAAGGCCTTCTAAGGTGTCTTTATTATAACTGGGGAATCTTCCTCCTTGTGTCCTGGCTTATGTGACAGCTGTAAGTGGAAAAAAAAGCAAGAGATACCACTGTGTTCCCATACAGTGCTGCCATTAGGGGTGAACATTAAAGAGGAACCTTCCCAAAGGATAGTAGTTGGGTAGTTTTGAATAAATCAATACATTGCAAAGTGAGAAGTTAAAAAATAGAAGATAGATCAGAAATGTATACTTATGATTTTTTAAAGTTGCTTGATCTTTCTTGAACCTGCAGGTCATCATCCTTACTATTGGCAGACATGGAAAAAAAAGAAAAAAGACAGTGTGTGTGTATATATATATATGGGTTGCAAAAGTATTTGGCCCCCTTGAAGTTTTCTACATTTTGTCATATTACTGCCACAAACATGAATCAATTTTATTGGAATTCCACATGAAAGACCAATACAAAGTGGTGTACACATGAGAAGTGGAACGAAAATCATACATGATTCCAAACATTTTTTACAAATAAATAACTGCAAAGTGGTGTGTGCATAATTATTCAGCCCCCATTTGATCTGAGTGCAGTCAGTTGTCTATAGACATTGCTTGATAAGTGCTAATGACCAAATAGAGTGCACATGTCTATAATCTAATGTCAGTACAAATACAGCTGCTCTGTGAGGGCCTCAGAGGTTGTCTAAGAGAATATTGGGAGCAACAACACAGGGAAGTCCAAAGAACACACAAAGAAGGTCAGGAATCAAGTTATTGAGAAATTTAAAGCAGGCTTAGGCTACAAAAAGATTTTCAAAGCCTTGAACATCCCACGGAGCACTGTTTAAGCGATCATTCAGAAATGGAAGGAGTATGGCACAACTGTAAACCTACCAAGACAAGGCCATCCACCTAAACTCCCAGGCCGAACAAGGAGAGCGCTGATCAGAAATGCAGTCAAGAGGCCCATGGTAACTCTGGATGAGCTGCAGAGATCTACAGCTCAGGTGGGAGACTCTGTCCATAGGACAACTATTAGTCATGCACTGTACAAAGTTGGCCTTTATGGAAGAGTGGCAAGAAGAAAGGCATTGTTAACGGAAAGCATAAGAAGTCCCGTTTGCAGTTTGCCACAAGCCATGTGGGGGACACAGCAACCATGTGGAAGAAGGTGCTCTGGTCAGATGAGACCAAAATGGAACTTTTTGGCCAAAGTGCAAAACGCTATGTGTGGCGGAAAACTAACACTGCACATCACTCTGAACACACCATCCCCACTGTCAAATATGGTGGTGGCAGCATCATGCTCGGGGGGTGCATCTCTTCAGCAGGGACAGGGAAGCTGGTCAGAGTTGATAGGAAGATGGATGGAGCCAAATACAGGGCAAACTTGGAAGAAAACCTCTTGGAGACTGCAAAAGACTTGAGACTGGGGCGGAGGTTCACCTTCCAGCAGGACAATGACCCTAAACATAAAGCCAGGGCAACAATGTAATGGTTTAAAACAAAACATATCTATGTGTTAGAATGGCCCAGTCAAAGTCCAGATCTAAATCCAATCGAGAATCTGTGGCAAGATCTGAAAACTGCTGTTCACAAACGCTGTCCATCTAATCTGACTGAACTGGAACTGTTTTGCAAAGAAGAATCGGCAAGGATTTTAGTCTCTAGATGTGCAAAGCTGGTAGAAACATACCCTAAAAGACTGTCAGCTGTAATTGCTGCAAAAGGTGGTTCTACAAAGTAGTGACTAAGGGGGCCGAATAATTACACACACCCCACTTTGCAGTTATTTATTTGTACAAAATGTTTGGAATTATGTATGATTTTCGTTCCACTTCTCACATATACACCACTTTGTATTGGTCTGTCATGTGGAATTCCAATAAAATTGATGCATGTTTGTGGCAGTAATGTGACAAAATGTGGAAAACTTCAAGGGGGCCGAACACTTTTGCAACCCACTGTGTATATATATACACAGTGGGTTGCAAAAGTGTTCGGCCCCCTTGAAGTTGAAGTATATATATATATACACATATATATAAAGAGAGAGAGAGAGAGAGAGAGAGAGAGAGAGAGAGAGAGAGAGAGAGAGAGAGAGAGAGAGAGAGAGAGTAAAATCCCTTTATAGTAAATTTCAAGGGACCTGGCCAAGTAGTTTATTATATTAGAAGTTTGCTACACTACATCAGGATTAGTCATACATTGTATAGAAGTTTACTATACTTTCTACTGTATATATACTGTGGATTTGTGTATTCACAGGGAGAAATACTGCTTCGTTGGCAGTTGGAAACTGCTGTAATTTCCCACAATGCAATGAGGTTCACTGACAGGAATCTGTCAGGGCCATAGCCCTGACAATACACTGCAGGAGGGATTTTACCAAGTTCAATCCTGAGTTAAAGATCCTCTTTAAAGAGAATCCAAGGTGGGTTTCAGACATGAATATTAGGACACAGAGGCTGGTTCTGCATACAATATCCAGCTTCTGTGTCCGTATAGTGCGCTTCCAGGCCCACCCTGCGGTCTGCTGTCCCCCAATATAAAAACCTCCACGCTAGCGACATGCAGCTTGTCGCTAGCTGGCTGTTTACCTTTGTGCTGCCATTCACTCACCCCTCCCCACCTCCTGAATATCATCGCTTCTCGCCTGCATCGCTTCCCTCCCCGGAGCGGAGGTCAATGACAGCACAAAGGTAAACAGCCAGCTAGCGACAAGCTGCGTGTCACTAGCGTGGTGTTTTTTTTATTGGGGGACAGCAGAGTGCGGGGGGGGGGGGGCTGAAAGGGCACTATACGGACACAGAGGCTGGACATTGTATGCAGTGCAGAACCAGCCTATGTGTCCTAATATTCATGTTAGAAACCCACCTAGTGTTCTCTTTAGGGGAATGGATGTGCATCAAATGTGAAAAGTATAGCCCTGATTGCCCTGAACATCATTACAGGCTGTTGCTGCAGATGTCTAAACAATGAGTCATTTTCTTGTCTCCTTTGTAGCAGCCCCATCTCCCAAGCTATTTAGTGAGTCAGAATCAGCACTTGACAAGAGTGATCAATCTTTTCTGCACTCGGGTGCTGCTTTTGCTGTAGCCACTCACAGTGCTGTCTGGGCCAGAAAGAAGATGCAACTTCAAAGAGAGGTGGGAAAGATGGCAGGGTGGAGTGGGTTCTGGGCCTTGATGGGTATACAGCTAGCACAGGACGAATTGATGGAACACCACTATGGGGGCACTATAATGAGGGTGGCACAACAGAGGGGAGCTACAATGAAAGAGTAATCCAAAAATGCACTAAAGGATGCACTTTACTGAAGAGTCTCTACAAGAAAGCATTATTGTGAGAAACAATACAGATCGGGGGGCATAAACGGTAAAGGATAAAGGGGGGAGGGGAGAAAGGAGCAGCCCCTTTCAAGAAGGAAAATAAAGGGTTAAACATGCTTAGGAGGGGGACACCGCTTGTCCATTTTTTATAATATGTATTTAATTATGCACTTCCAGTTTCACCACTTTGGGACCGCATTATTGGAAATCTACATACATGCTTTTGGATAATAGTTTCTAATACAACATAGATTTTTATAGCAACGGGGACACAGGACAGCAAGACCACTGCTATGAAAGTCTATGTTGTGCCAGAACATGACATCTTCAAACATGATGTTGATTTCCACTGGCAAGGTCCTAAATTGGTTAAAATAATGCTGGTAAAAAAGACAAAAAAAATGTGTATATTAAACCATGGAGAAGCTAATGCTAAAAACTAAACACAGAGCTAAGAACAGCAAACCAACCCTGGAATGTCAGCGCTGCAGAGTTCAATGGATTTCAGCTAGAAAAGACAAAAGTTGAGCTGTAACTTGGAATTTAATCAGGAGACCAATTAAACAACCTTGGGTGAGAATAGGTAACACTCCGGCCAGCCGGTGACCAGCATCCAACAGGTACACCACTCCTGTTAGGCGAAAGGCAAAACGAACAAAAGGACGCAGCACTCAAAAGGCTGTTTGCAGCAACAAGCTGTATTGCAGCAAGTGGACACACACACTACATGTTTCGGGCGGAGCCTCACCTGTGGAATGGTTCTTCCCGAAAAATTTAGTGTGTGTGTGTGTCCACTTGCTCCAATACAGTTTGTTGGTGTTGCTGCAAACAGCCTTTTGAGTGCTGTCATTTTTTTTACATTTAACCAGGAGATTAAACCAAATCTGAAACCAGGGGAGCCAGAATCAAATCTGAATTTCACAACTTTTGCCCATCTCTAATGGCAAGCTGGCTACTGTGAGAAGGGGAGCTATGTATTTATCTTCCTTTTTCAATATGGTAAAAAAAAAAAGGACTGTCAGAGTCTCTCCAGGGCAAGACATAATACACCTCTGGTAGCATGGCAGTTGTCTTAGAGCAATAATAAATGCACATGTCACATTACTGTTTTTCCCTTACTTTCATGTGAAACAACAAATGCAAAACATAAAATGATTATAAAAAGCAATCTCATGTGAAATTGTTTTTTTTAGGTACTGAAAGTATGTGCTTGTTTTAGATGGGAACATAACGCACAGTGAAGGTGATTGCTTTCAGTCTCACTGCTTTTATCTTGCAGAACCATTTGAAAGCCTTGCTTATTCCAGCTTAAAGGAAACTTGCACTGCGAGACATGCATAGGATGCCATTGCTGAATTGCTGACCTCCTTCTGAAAATGTTCTTTGCCTGGCTTCTGTACTGATACCTACTGAGTTACTGACCTGGAAGAAATGCAGTTGTGTTGTATTCAGGCTTTGCTTTGTCTTTGCTAGCTGCAAACTAGTTTTAGGTTAATGATTCAAAAAGCACTGAGGCCATAGACAGTCAAAGTAGCATTCTGAGAATGAAGTCAGCACTCAGCTGTTACTGGCTACATATTTCTTTCAGAATAGATTTCCATTTGGTTCTGCATAGGGCAGTACTATGGACTTTTACACTATTACCAAACACAATAATGTAATTATCATATGGCAATGGAACACAATGTGGAGTTTCAGATACTCTTCCAAATGGCCGCATATTGCAATATTATTTTTTAATGAAGAACGAAAAGCGTATCATATAAATGAGAGGTTCCCCCTACAGGTTCCCTCTTTTAGTAGACCACAAACCACAGATATTAACCATCAATCTATTTGTATCTATATGTAAAACTTTAATGCAATCCATCACTATGATTTACCTGTCTCTGTTAATGAAGAGATGTTTAGTGCCTAGAGATTTCTGCTTATACTTAGTAGTAGGACCCTGACAGTCCTGAAGGTCTGTCAGGCAGGAACATGTAGGAAGCACTATTCCGTAGTGGTTAGCACTCTTGCAGGGACATAACAATAGCAATAGCAGCCATAGCAGCTTCTATGGGGTCCTGGAGCAGAGGAGGCCCAGGTGGTACTTTATGCAGGGGCACAGGTGGTACTTGATGTGTTCACTATTAAGTTTCTTGTCTTTCTCCACCCTCTGACTGTGTCTCAGTGCCCATGGACTACATGCAGTGTAAATGAGAATAAAAAATGGCCATATATTCTTAGGGAAGGGGCAAGTGACACTGCTAAAGAATGCCTATGTCTGAGGTCTTCATGAAAGTTTTGCTATTGGGCCCCATAATCTCTAGCTATGCTACTGCACTCTCGCCTTGCAGCGCTGGGTCCCTGGTTTGAATCCCAGCCAGGGCGCAATCTGCACAGAGTTTGTATGTTCTCCCTATGTCTATGTGGGTTTCCTCCGGGCACTCCATTTCTGCCCACGTCTCAAAAACATACAAGTTAACTGGCCAATTGGCATGGCGCAGTCGGCTAGAGGTTAATGGATGCTTGAGATTAATTGGCCTATGAATGGGGTTCTTGGCTAACAGTGTCATTTATGGAGGGTACATGCTTCAATAATGTTAAGAAAAACTGGTTTAATCTAAAGTGACATTTGCATATTTGAGCAAATACTGGTGATTTATTTTTTTCATCTCAGTTACAATAAATACACATTTTATATAACCAAATCCCAATGAAACAGATTTCAAACACACTGGAAATGTTTTTAACTTACCTACAATTCTCATATCCATACACTAAGTTACTCCCTAAATACAAGTTAGATAATTGTAGCATTGTTAGTGCACTTGCAGTGTCAAAATGTGAGCACTGAGGTGATGCATTTTTATTTGCACTAATTTAAGTTTCTTGAAGATTTTGCTTTCATGTGTACAGTTTCTCTTCACTGTCTCCACAGCACGCTGATTCACCAATTCAATTTTTAAACTTACACAAAACATAATCGAATATGTTTTATCTTGATGGTGAGGCTTTGAGGAATGAAGAGCTAGAAATGTGGAAGTGATCATACAAATGTTGGATAATGGTTAAAGTAGGATTATACTCTGAAAGCTAACATTTTAGTAACTACTCTTAGGTACATTCAAGAACATTTGAAACCATTTCCAAATATTCATTGTGCGTAAAAACATTTATTTTTCCTACAGAGAGCAGTACGGTTTGGTTTATCTCTGGCTAATCGGCAAATTACTCATTGCTGGCCAGGAGACACTCTTTGACTGTGTCTTGATTCTGCTCCCTCCCTCTGCTGAATAGACACATCAACCCTGAACAGCTGAGTCATTTTAGCAGAAAAGGCGGATGGCAGTGTGAAGACACAGGCCGGGAGATTCTTGCCTGCAATGATTACATTTGCAGATTAGCCACAGATAATCAAGCTTGTACTGCTCTCTGTTACTAAAATGTTAGGTTTGGGAGTATAATCTGTTAAAGGTTAGTTCAGTTGGTCTTGTTTTTAACAAGATTAGCATCTTGATCTTGATTGCCTTGATTGCAAAGATTTCCTGCTCATCAATGGATTTAAATCTATTTTCAGTATCATAGCTAGTGATGAGCTTAAATTTCGTGTTTTCATAATTACAACACGAAATGTGCAATTACAACATGAAATAGTAATTCCTAATTATCTGAAATGTCATAACTTGTAATTTCCTAATTAATCATTTTGTGTTGTAATTTTGCATTCAATCACAATATTGTGTTACTCGTAATGTTGTAATTTCTTTTAAAATAAGAAAAGTACACAAAATTATGGGTAATTTATTGTCCAAGTCATCCCGAAGAAAAAAAAATCGTAATTCTGAAATCTTCATAATTACAAATTTGTGGCACAAAAACAATCATAGTTACGAAAACAATCTTAATTTTTCTTGATTACAATGTATCCATTACAATCGTAATCGTAATTACGAAAATGATGCAAAATTTCACAAAATCATCATTAGCATATTACGATCATCCTAGCATTCATACCTTTAGCTGTATGCCAAAGTTGGGCAAAATAACAAACTACTGGAATATGGTTGTTATCTTCAAAGTAGTTCATGCTGGCACAGTGGCGCAGCTAGACACTTGGCAATAACATAACCAACGCCGATGCCCAGGGCATTTTATAGCTAGGAACTTGGCAGCTCACTGTTTGGCAAACTTTTGGTGCTGTTTAGCAGACAAACGGTGAACATAGCAATGCTAGAAGTTTGCCCTTCATGTTTAACCAGCGAAATGCGTCACAAGACTTTCACCCCTCACTAACCCTGAGTCTTTCCATGCAGATGTTTATTAGAAGCTAGTATAAAGGCAGACTTAGGCAGTTGTACCGGCAGCAAATCTAGTGAATTATTTTTAATGAATGCATAATTGGAAAAAGTGACTTATTTCCATTTATGCCTGAAGTTTAGTTTTTTGAATTGCTAGACTTGCTTTAAAGCTTTGCCTTCTACCTCACTAAAGAGTGTTTTTCTGGATCTCCCACGTGGATAGGAATTATGAACCATTTGTGAGGTCAGGGAGAGAGATTAAAATCAGTTCCCGAAATAAATGTTCACACATATCTATTTTTAATGTGTTTCTCATGTGTTAAAAATGCACGGAATGCACATTAAAAATAGAACAAATACCTGAAATGACTGCAGATCAAATAAGTTAGTTCTAAACTTTAACATTCAACATGTTCTAATTTGTTGTATTTTTTTCCTCCACCCTGATGAAAACTTTAGGCAGGGAGAGCTTGTCTTCAAGAATTTTAATGAGTGTCTCTAACACTCTCAGTTTAACAGTGGCACAGTTGATCTTGACAACTCCACCTTCACATTGTCAATAGTTTACACAAAAGTATAGTGTAGACCTTTGTATGTAAACAGTAACAATAACACAGCAATATTGCTACTTATCATTCTCTCTCCGGAAAGCTGTACCATTTACTAAAAAGAGAAATTTCACTTCTAATTTTTGTTGCACTGTCCCAATGCAATATTAATGATTGAGCTTTTCCACCTAAGTTAATGATGTACGCCAGCCCAAGCCAGTCATATGGGATAGTGTATGCCAGATATCTGCATGACTGAATAGGTTAATGGGATTAAATCAAAACTTTAGTCCAGATGCATTTTCTTCTTATTGTGTTAGTCATGTCCTGACTCTTTTGAAATTCCTTCTTTTAGGTTAATTCCTTAGAAGTCTCTCATTAATATATAGAGATAAAAACAGGGAACACCAAGAGCCCCAATAGTGTAATTCGTACTGGATAAGGTGGCAATAAATTCGTATTGCTAGATACTCACAAGTCAGGGTCACCAGCAGGCAACCACTGTAAAGGCAGGTGGGGAGATTATCCTGAACCCACTCAGGATTAAGAAGTCGCTCTCTGTAGACAGGAAGAAAGGGTAGCAACCCTCCACCAAGGGTGGACTCCAAATTGTATACAATGAACAGAGGCGCCAACAGGGGCGTAGCAATAGGGGTTGCGACCGCATCAGGGCCCTTGGGCCAGAGGGGCCCCCGAAGGGACTTCCCTCAACTGCATTATTAGCTCTCTATTGGTCCTGTGCTCATAATAATCACTTCTATAGATACTTTGAATAGTGGTAATCATTAACTAACTGTTCCCCATCCCCTTCTTGCACCTCTGACACTGTAGTTGCCATTGGCAGGTTTTGGTGCACCGTATCAATTGTTATGTATAGAGTGCTTGGGGGGCCCCATTGTAAAACTTGCATTGGGGCCCACAGCTCCTTAGCTACGCCACTGGGCGCCAAAAGTATAAAATTAGATTAAATGAGCTTAAAAACCAACTTAATTGGCAAAAATGAAGGAGGAAGTGGTGGTCTTACCTCCCTCAAGCAGGCACGACAACGACTGCGATTCAGACAGTCAAACACATTTATTAGAAACTCAAAAAAAATTGCAACGCTTTTCGCAGCCTCAGTCCCGTTTCATCAGGCAATACAGGGAGGAGTATCAAGCGATCTGCACAAGGATTCAAGTTTAGTGCCTCTGAGGCGCCTCAGAGGTGCTTAACTTGAATCCTTGTGCAGATTGCTTGATACTCTTCCCTGTATTGTCTGATGAAGCGGGATTGAGCCTGCGAAATGCGGTGCAAATTTTTTTGGAGTTTCTAATAAATGTGTTTGACTGTCTGAATCGCAGTCATTGTCGTGTCTGCTTGAGGGAGGTAAGACCACCACTTCCTCCTACATTTTTGCCAATGAAGTTGGTTTTTAAGCTCATTTAATCTCATTAATATATACATTGTGCAGCTCCCAGTTGCTAATAATCATAACTGATGATGAACATAGCTTGGATTATATTTACATCAGATAATACTATTTGCAGGAGATAATGTCACCCTGAGCAAGGGCATAACTAGACTTAATAAAGCCTCCTTTCAACAAAGATAGCATAGGGCCCCTTGGTCCCCAAACCTCATGTAAGTCAGTGAATGGCAGCAGAGCGTGTTCTGCTGTGAAGCAGCATCTGGAAGCAGGAAGAAATTACCCTCTCCCGCTACTCATGGTGGGTGGAGGTGGCGGGGACAGTTTTTGTGAGTGAGAGGGCAGTTTTCTTTCTAATTGACTGCACCTGCAATTGGGAGAGGGAGGAGAAGGGGCCCACAAAGCCTCTAGGCCCCCCTGCAATGGCAGGGGTTGCAGGGGTGATAGTTATGCCTATGGCCCTGAGCATATAGGAAAACTCTTGATTCACAAGCAGGTCTTTGGGATAGTAACGAAAGGTTAATACTGATATCTTACTTGTTTCTGTGAAAAACAATATTTCATATTTATAAGAGCAGAATGCACACCAGATTCTGCAGCTATCTTTATGGCTTACTTATTACTTTGTATTATTTTGCCCTAAAGTGACCCTGAACCGACCTAAAAAATGCAATACTAAACTTACCTGGGGCTTCCTCCAGCTCCCTGTAGTTTCCAAAACTCAGTAAACACATCTAAGTGAGTCTATAAAAAAAAGCAGGAGGCATTTGCTGTAAGTTTAGAATCATGCATTGCTCATTGTTTCACTAGCTCCATATTAGTTGAAGTAAAGCTAAAGTGAGTTATTCACTTCAAGTTTCACACATACCTATGTAGAAAGAAGGGTCTGGATATCATAGAGCCTTCCCAGTCCTTGGTCTATCCCATCATTCCATTGTCAGCTGGACATTGTCAGTGTACTGGTGGCCTTTGATGTGAGATTTGAGCTCTTTGACAAGGGTTTGTGTGCCAGCTTAAGCCAATATGAAAAAAGGAGTCTTTGGGCAAGGCTCCCTAATGTTTCTGGTCAGCTGTGGAGGAAGCCTTAGGTGGCTGCAGCACTGGTGCTTTGAGTCTGCCAGGACAAAGACATGATTTAAATGTTCTGTGTCTTGCCTTGCAGGCACCACCATTAGTTGAAGTTACTTAGCCTCCTAGGTCTTTGCCTCTCCTCAGGCAGCCTTCAGAAGTGATAGCATCCCTGATTAATTCTGAAGACAAGCGCATCCGTACTGTGCAAGCATGAGACCAGCCTCCTTGTGTGCAAGATGGATGCACTCGTCTTCAGAACTACTTGAGGATGCGAGTAGTTCTGAAAGCTGCCCAAGCAGTGTCAAAGAGCTATTCGACCTAGTTGGCCCAATAGCTTCAGCCAGGAATGGTGTAGGAATTATGGGACAGACTGAGGGCAGGAAAGACTCTGTGGTATCCAGAGCCTTTCCTCTACATAAGTATCCTAACCTGAAGGGAATTTCCTCCTCACTCAACAAAAAAAAATCAGTGGGATCTCACTCCTCCCCCTGCAAAGAACCTTTGGTTATGTCAATGGAAGGGCTCATCATGACCTCAAGAGGAGGTGAGGATGACTACCCACACCTGTGGAGACAGAGTTAAAGGAGTGGTGGAACATTTTTCCTTCTGATGATTCTGATACCTTGTTGGGAGATTTTCAGATGAGTTAGCCTGGGTTCTCTGAATGTTAAGAATTTCACAGCAGTGCAGAGGGAGATGAGCCCCTGCATAAACCACCACTGAAATATCTAGAGAGACTTCACTATGGTATACTGACTAATGAGAATTCTCCTCAGGACTAACTCTCAATGGTTTAGATTGATATTCCCAAACCCCTGAGGTGTAGAGGAAATACCAGGAAGCCTTCTTATTGGTTTTCCATTATAAGCCCTCCAGGTCTATCTTGACTGCTTTAGGAGTAGTTACTTCTACCTTCTTCTGGTGATCAAAAGTAGGGATGAGTGTTTTGACCCTGTCATGGATAAGGGGGTTTTGAAAAAAAGGAGGAACAGCTTCTGCTCAACTTCTGTGCAAAGTTTTACCAATTTAAGTCTATTGAGTCTACATGTGGGGGTGGGGGGTCTAAATAAGTTTTGTTTTTCTATAAAAAAAAAATATATATGCATTTGTAGAAAATGTTTTTAAAAAAAATGGTGCAGAGAGAGCAGCTAAAAAGATTTGCACTCATCTGTACTTTTGTTTACTTTAAACAATGCCCCCACCACCAGCACCACATTTAAAAATCACTAATTTGAGAATGTGAGAAAAGAGCATCAGCATTATAAAAAGGCTATCATGCCAATTATTTTTTCACATAGCAGGCTAAGATAACTGGATCTTGTAAATTCTTATTTGCATATGTTAAACATCAGTATGAATTAATGCTAGCGATTTTCAGAGTTGTCCAATGTGTTTTCCTTATTTGAGAAATTGCTGACAGACTTCTTTTTTCAAGTGGAGTTTTCAAGGCAGGAACACATTTAATATGCAAACAGGTGTTTGAAAAGAGAATCATTGCTGGGTGGGGAGAAAGGAAAACCTGAAGGCAGAGTAGCTTTTCTTTCTCCAACTAATTATTGTAATGGTGTATTGAAATGGTGCCTTTGGCATATTCACGAATGAAACATGTGCAGACCAACATTATGCACATTTGTAGCTGGTCGCCATGGTGATGATTCTAAGTTATGGTCAGACAGTGGCAACTGCAATTATAGCAATGTCACATTTTTTTCAGTGAAGGACAGATGCTGTGCCAGTGCCAGGTGTAAAATCACATAATATTAATGGATGATATAGTTACCATTTATCTCTGATACCATATACCAGTGATGGCTAACCTTGGCACTCCAGCTGTGACAAAACTACAAATCCCACCATGCCTCTGCCTCCCCGAGTTATGCTTAGAGCTGTCAGAGTATTGCAAAGCCTCATGGGAATTGTAGTTCCACCACAGCTGGAGTGCCAAGGTTAGCCATCACTCCCATATACCATAGATACCATAGTATCTCTGTGAATCAATAGCTATTAGTGTACCTTCTCTGTTATGACCAGTTAGGCCAATTGTATCTAGCTTTAATGCAAGATTAAATACACATGCAATGACCCAATGTTGAGGAAAGTTTATTACCCAATGTTACCATTAATAACTGGATTGTCCAGTTAACCCAACACCTTAAACAAGCCTACATGACTTCACAGCCTCATTTTGAACTATTTTAGTGCAGCAGCTGACACTGTTAGTGACAAACATGCAAGACTACCACAAGTATTAATTTATCATTTTTTATAAACTTGTATCAGAACTGGATAAGATAACAGATTGTCTGTATTGTGTAGTGTATGTATCTTAGTCTAGGGCCAATTTTAGAGGGAATCCAATTAACTTATCTGTATATTTTGGGGACGTGGGAGGAAACCAGAGTGCCCGGAGAAAACCCACACAGACACTGGGAGAACTTACAAACTCTGTGCAGATAGTGCCCTGGCTGGAAGTGTTGGACTGGGAGGTGGTAAAACTGAGGAAATCCACTTTATGGCCAAGCAGCAGTAATCAGGTGTTCTATACAATACACAAAAAGGAATGCGCTACCCCCTCCCAATGTCCAATTATTGTTAGGACAGTCCTTTGCTGTTCGACATCCAATGTCCAGACACTCCAGGTGGTTCACCCGTTGAGGAAATTTTCACATGTATGGAAAGAAAGATAATTATTCATAGTGCGCTCCTGTTTATATCAAAACACAGGGACCATCACCCTATGGGGCCCGGTTGTGCAATCTTCTACTGTGGATTCACCTCTGTGTGAGTGACCATTAGTCAACAAGTGGCACGCTCACCTTGCTGCAAGGCTGCCCAGCCCTACAGACAGCAACTGCACTTTATAGGGTTAACCGACCTCTTCCCAGCGATCAAGTTGCATCCAATCTCAAACAAAGCAATAAAATAATCTCATAGTGCAAATATGTTTGTAAAGCAACTGAATTTTCTCATAGCAAATAACTATTGATCTCCTGCTCACCCTTTGCTGCTGCTGCCCACACTCACAGACAGCTGTCCACGCTTTATGGGTGTGTAGTCTCACACCACAATACTTGCAGATATAGTCCACCTCCACCTTCTTATGACAAGGTATCAGGCATACACTATCAGAAGCCTTTCAGTTTTAAAGGAGATGTAATTAACATGTATAAATACATCAGAGGGCAATATAATAGCTTGGCGGATGAGCTTTTTGTCCCTAGGCCTTCTCAAAGGACTAGAGGACATGATCTGCGCATGGAGGAAAAACGTTTTAGCCATTTATTTAGGAAAGGGTTCTTTACAGTAAGAGTGATTAAGATGTGGAATGCATTGCCACAGGAAGTCGTTATGGCAAACGCTATACCTGCATTTAAAGGGGGCTTAGATGCTTTCCTTGCGTTGAAAGACATCCATGGCTACAATTACTAGGTAATTCCTAATGATGTTGATCCAGGGATTTTATCTGATTGCCATCTGGAGTCGGGAAGCAATTTTTCCCTTTTGGGGTTAATTGGACCATGCCCTGTAAGGGTTTTTTCGCCTTCCTCTGGATCAACAGGGATATGTGAGGGAGCAGGCTGGAGTTGTACTTTGTATTGGTTGAACTCGATGGACGTATGTCTTTTTTCAACCAAAATAACTATGTAACTATATAACCTCCCAGTCCTACACTGCTGGTTGGGATTCAAATTGAGGGTCCAGCACTGAAAGGCTAGAAGGCTAATCTTTACACTACTGTGCTGCCCCACTATGCCACCGTGCTGCCCCATAGCTGCCAAGGATTGGATTGTCACCAATTAGCAGCCAATGCTTGAAAGTATTTTATCTACCCGCTTCTCTTGTTATGAATCAGCACCGTAATATAAATGATTTACAAAAATCATTACAGAAATATAAACAAGATCAAGAAGAGTAAAACAAACAGCAAATGTTGTTCAACACTTCCAAGTGGGTGTTTCAGCACAGGGTTTTTATCTTGGCTTCCTCGACCCCTTCTTTAATGTCCTACAAAGGTAGTTCTTCCTCTTTCTGTATTAAATTTATTTAAGATTATTACTTTTAACATTTTTTAATTAAATATTTATATTTGTATTTACAGTTGCCGGTAAATACAAAACAGTCTATGAAAAAAACAAAACCTAGCTCGGCTGAGCAACTACCTGTCTCACTCCAGTCCCTGACTGACTATACATAAACAGCATTGTAGCAAAACATACAAGCAAAATGGCAACTTACAGCATACATGCAGAGATAAGCCTTTTCCCCCCATGTGAGAGCTCTGTTCCCTCCAGAGTTCAGGAACCAAGTGAGCTCCTTCCTGGTTAGACTGGCTGACCTTTATTCAGCACCTGTGCTCCATCCTGCACAGGTGTAATACCTGGATTGGGCCAGGTGGCCAGGGAACCCACATACACTTCCCTGGACAGCTCCAGGATCCTTGACCGGCTTTTAAAAAAGCCAAAGTAGCACACGTATTTTTTTTTTTCCTGGAGCTTTATTTGATTAAGCACCTTAACCTCCCTGGCGGTAAGCCCTCGGGCTATGCCGCGCAGGAGGTTTTCTCTGCTTCTGGTGGGGCGATTCGCCCCATTCAAAGTGCTGTGCGCGCAGCCAGCACTTTGCTAGCCGCGTGCACAGCTCGATCGCCGCCGCTCTGCGGCGATCGCCCGCACGCAGCGGCGGAAGAGGGCCCCCCCGCCAGAGCCCTGCGCTGCCCGGACCAATGAGTTCCGGGCAGCGCTATGGGCTGGATCGAGTGCGCGTGACGTCAGGACGTCGGCTGACGTCCATGACGTCATGCCGATCGTCGCCATGGCGACAGGAGAAGCCAAACAGGGGAACGCGTTATATACGCGCTCCCCTGTTTGCTATGGATGCCGGCGACGATCGCACTAGAGGGCCACATGCGCCCTCTAGTGGTGTTTCATGTAGCTACCACTCTGGTAGCTTTACATGAACCAAAAAAATAAATAAAAAATAAGCATTTTTGCCCATTTTTAAAAATAAATTAACCGCCAGGGAGGTTAAACGAGATGCTACATAGACACCATCCATAACTTTTCCTATAAGAGCACGTGATATATATATATATATATATATATATATATATATATATATATATATATATATATATATATATTTAGGTCTATAAATATTTGGTAAGTGTCCAAAGAGACACTGAAGCGAAAATAAACTTATGAGAAAATGAATTGTATGCTTAGTACGGATAACTGATTGAACATTAGTAGCAAAGGAAAGAGTCTCCTATTTTTATTGTCAGTTATATAGCTTTGTTTATAACATTGAATCCCTCTTTCATTTTTGCAGCTTAGAAACTACACTCTTTTTTTTAACCACTTGAGGACCGCAGTGGTAAACCCCCCTAAAGAGCAGGCCTTTTTTCTTAAAAAGGGTGACCACAGCTTTAAGGCCTAGCTGCACACAAGTGATCCCCCCCCCCTTTTCTCCCCACCAACAGAGCTTTCTGTTGGTGGGGTTGTCTCTGTCCAAATATTTATGGAAAAACATCAGCCTCGGCTTATACTCAAGTTACCTGTGTGAGAGGTTTTTCAGCCATTCAAAAATGGTGTGCAGCTATACAAACATCCCCTACAAGCATACAAGTAAGCTCCACCCACTTCACTCTTCATATGGGGAAGGCTACCTAATACTGGGGAGGACATCTGGCTAGCTATGCTGGGTTGTTGGGCTACCTAATACTGGGGGCACATATGGCTACATATACTGGGGCTGGGGACTACCTAATATTTGAGACAAATCTGTCTAACTATACTGGGGGGGGGGGGCTACATAATACTGGGGGAATATCTGGCTATTTATATTTGGAAGGGGGCTGTCTAATACTGGGGGAACATCTGGCTAGCTATACTGGGAAGGCAGGTACCTAATGCGAGGGACATCCCCCCAGGCTTAAACTCGAGTTTTCCTGGTTTCTTAGGTAAAACTAGGTACCGCGGTTTATATTCGGATTGGCTTATGTTCGAGTACATACAGTAGATGTTTTTAATTCTTGGTCTTTATGTAAGGCATTGGGTTACTATGTTCTTTATGAAGTACATTAATTTCTGAGAGTAAACTTCCTTTGTATTTCTCCTTATACATAGTTCCACCTGTTATTCGGGTCTTTCCAGAGAGTCAGGCTAGAGAGCCAGGTGTAACCGCCAGTCTAAGATGCCATGCGGATGGGATTCCTCAGCCCCAGCTGAGTTGGCTTAAGAATGGAATAGACATTATAACAAAATTATCTAAGCAACTCACATTACAAGGTAAGTTCATAGCCTGTCTTTCAGCTGAGTAATTTATATTGTCAAAGAACAATGTTCTGTATTATAGTATGTGTTATTTTCTCTAGTGATTTTTACTTGCTATTAGTGTTGGGCGAACACCTGGATGTTCGGGTTCGGGAAAGTTCGCCGAACATGGCCGCAATGTTCGGCATGTTCGGGCCGAACCCCGAACTCCCCGAACATCCCGCTTTTGGGGGCCCTATGAGGTCGCAGGCATAAGGGGGGAGCATGCCCCGATCGCGGGGGGGGGGTCGGAAATTCCCCCCACCCCCTCCGCTAGCGCTCCCCCCTCTGCCCGCTTCCCCATACAAAAGTTTCAGGAAGTACCGGTCCGGTGGTAGTGGGTGGCTGGCAGTGGGCGGCACTGTGAAGTGAGTGACTGAGGAGGAGGAGTCCGGAGAGTGACGCGTTGAGGGAGGCCGGGCAGCGGGCGGTTCAGCAGTAGTACGGTACTACTGCTGAACCGCCCACTGCCCGGCCTCCCTCAACGCGTCACTCTCCGGACTCCTCCTCCTCAGTCACTCACTTCACAGTGCCGCCCACTGCCAGCCACCCACTACCACCGGACCGGTACTTCCTGAAACTTTTGTATGGGGAAGCGGGCAGAGGCGGGAGCGCTAGCGGAGGAGGTGGGGGGGATTTCCGACCCCCCCCGCGATCGGGGCATGCTCCCCCCTTATGCCTGCGACCCCATAGGGGGGCAGTATTCGGCCGAACAGGGCCCTGTTCGGCCGAACAGGGGCCCTGTTTGGCCCTGTTCGGCGGCCAATTAGTAGTTCGGGGCGAACCCGAACTTAAAAGGCCGAACACCATCAGGTGTTCGGCCGAACTCGAACATCACCGGATCAGGGTGATGTTCTGCAGAACCCGAACAGTGGCGAACACTGTTCGCCCAACACTACTTGCTATTCAAGTAATTGGCCTCAATTCACTAAGCGTATCTCCTGTCTTTAACCACTTGAGGACCCAGCCTTTACCCCCCCCTTAAGGACCAGCGCTATTTTTTGTGATCTGTGCTGGGTGGGCTCTGCAGCCCCCAGCACAGATCAGGTGGCATGCAGAGCGATCAGATCGATCCCCTTTTTTCCCCCCTATAGGGATGATGTGCAGGGGGGGTCTGATCGCTCCTCCTGGCTGGCATGTTGCGAGGGGGCACCTCAAAGCCCTCCTCCGCGGCGAAATTCCCCCCCTCCCTCTCCTCCCTGTCACCCCTGTTGATCCGGGCTGCACAGAACGCTATCCGTCCTGTGCAGCCAGTGACAGGCTGTCCCCTGTCACATGGCGGCGATCCCCGGCCGCTGATTGGCCGTGGATCGCCAATCTGCCTTACGGCGCTGCTGCGCAGCAGCGCCGTACAATGTAAACGAAGGAGACAAATGTCTCCTACGCTTACAGTTAGTGTGCGAGTCGCAATCAGCGGCTCGCAGGCTATTCACAGAGACCCGCTCCGTGATCTTACAGGAAACAGCCGCTCGCGCGTTGCTGGTCCTCCAGCTACCACTTTGCCGCCGCATGGTATGAGTGTGCGGTCGGCAAGTGGTTAATAATGTTTGCCTCAGGCAAACCTAAAGTTAACTCTTCTGTCTTTAAGTTAACTCTTCAATCCTTAAAATAACTCCAGAATTCTAAAGTTAAAGACAGGCTGTTAATTACCTGCGTGTGAAAATAACTACAGAGGAGGTAACTTAAGGAATGAAGAGATAAGATAACTCTCTCACTGTGTGGTGGCAAGTTGTCTCTTGCCTTATTATGTCCAGCATGATCTTAGTGAATTGAGGCCATTATCAACAATGCCTGTAAATATAGATGACAAAGTTTCAGGCCTTTGAAGAATTCTGTTATACAGGTAATAATGTATAATTTACTAAGAAAAAATGCAGTTGTGTTTACCCCAAACATTATTTCTGCAGTATGTAAAAAACACAGAACTGGTCATTCCTTGATTGAATATTTAAAGTGCATACAACTCCTCTGTGCTGCAGCTTTCCAAGTAGATGAACTCTTAGGTATAATATATATTTATATGGTTAAACACTTTTCTGCTTATATATTAATGCAGCTGCTAAATAATTTGCAGGATAGGAGTGCTGTTTCTGACTAATTGGTGTCATACGATGTTCCAGTATTCCTTCAAGGAGTTTGTTTGTACTGCAGTCCATGACTCACTAACAGTACACAAATAAGGCATCCATACATTGTGTGGTTAGCAACATTCCATCAGACATTCCTGAGAATGATATTTCATTGTATCATCTCATACAAGTTCACATTGTCACTGAGGGCAGATCATTTTAGAAGCTATATTATTTTCTAAACAATTGTATTGTATGCTGAGGGAAGGTTAGAAGATGTGTGCAAAGAAAGACTGCATTTCTTCCATTCAAGGATGACAGTTATAGTCATAGACCTAAAGCATAAATAAAGAATAAGGAGGTGGATGTTTGTTATGTTAGGTTTCTTCTATTTGCAGACATGCATGGTAGATTATAACTGAGAGGCTTTAATCATGCTTATCACACAAGCCTGTGTCCTTACACATACACAGGGAGGAACCAACAAGTTGTACAAAGCTGAATCCTTAATAACAGTAGTGAGACATCTAGTGGCTAAACTGCAATACTACATATTGCTACATCCTTTCTCTTTTAACTGAAAAAAGGTAAACACAAAACAGTATAAAATTCAACCAAAACTCTAGCTATACTGATCTGTCTACAGAGTTTGTACACTAAACATAATCGTTCATATGAGCTGGTTTTCTAGTTGTTCTGCCTGCTCGTGTTACATAAGGTGCCTGTCCATGTTCTTGTGCTGATACAGGCAGACCACTGTCTACTGCCATCTCTCTGCCAACTGCAGTCTCTCTCTGCTCTTCTTGTGTTGCTCTTGTTGCTTCTATATCTGCAGATGTAGATGGATTAGTGTAATTGTCTCAATCTGGCTCACTTGGCCTCATCCTGAATCTCTCCTCAGTCTTTCTTAAATGCCTCCGATTTCTTCTCAGTTTTCTTCCTTCCTCTGTTATCACTTCATAGGACCGAGATCCTAATTTCCCCACAACTTTTGCCTTATGCCACTGTTTTTGATACTTGTTCATTGGCTGAACGCGTACTGTATCATTTCTCTGGAGCTCAGGTAGATCTTTGGCTGACCTATCATAGTACAATGCCTGTCGACTTTGATTCCTCTGCAGTTTTTCTTTGCAGTTCTCCACAAGTTTTGGTCTCAACAGACGACTCATGGTTGGTAATAGAGTCCTAGTGCTCCTGCTCATAAGTCTCTGTGTTGGACTAGTCTCCAGGCCTTGACTGGGTGTATTTCTATAATCCAGCAAACTCAAATAAACATCTGTGCCAGCCTGTTCTGCTTTCTGCATCAGTTTTTTTGGCTGTCTTTACTGCTGACTCTGCTTTGCCATTGCTTTGAGGATATCCAGGTGATGAAGTTTGGTGATGAAAATCCCATACCCTGCTGAATTGTTTAAAGTCATCCGAGGTAAACTGAGGCCCATTATCAGAGAATACAATCTCCGGAATGCCATACCTTGCAAAATGCGCTTTCAGTTTCTTGATCATAGTCTTTGCCCTTGTGTCTTGTAAGTAGTCCACTTCCCAGAAGTTGGAGAAATAGTCCACAGTTACCAAGTACTCTTTGTTATTCCAGCTAAACAAATCTAGGCCTACCTTGGACCATGGCCTATCTGGAATTGCATGTGGTTGCAAAGTTTCTTTTTGCTGCTTGTCAGACCATGATGCACATATGTCACATTTTGCAATCCATTGTTTTATTTGATCATTCATTCCTGGCCAGTAAACATATTCCCGTGCTCTGCGTAGACATCCCTCTACACCTGTGTGAGTGGAGTGCAATCTCTCTAGTATGCTCCTTCTCATTGATTCTGGTATAACTGCTCTTTCACCTTTAAATATGACACCATTCTGCACTGACAGTTCATCTCTTACATGGAAAAAGGGCAATACTTCAACTGGTGCATGTTGTTTATATTTAGGCCAGCCTTCTAATATGACATTTTTCAAAATCTGCAGTTTCTTGTCTTTTTCTGTATTGCTCTGTATTTCTTCTAACCGGTCTTTTGATACAGCTAAGTACTCACACATGTTAATATTCTCAATGTCTTTTCCACCTTCTGCTCCAGCGGATAAGTAGGCTCTACTCAGCGTATCTGCAATAAGTAAATCTTTTCCTGGGCAGTAGCTGATGTCAAAATCGTATTTCTGTAGTTGAAGAAGCATGCGCTGCAGTCGTTTTGGTGCATTTAAGAGTGGCTTCTTTGTAATAATCTCCAGAGGCTTATGATCTGAATGCACTTGTACCTGTCGTCCATAGGTATATTGGTGAAATTTTTCCATCCCAAATAGCACTGCCAGTAGTTCTTTCTCAATCTGTGCATAAGCCTGTTCTGTAGGTGTGAGAGCTCTGCTTGCAAAAGCAATAGGCTGTTTTCTCTGCATTAATGTGGCTCCAAGGCCTGTTTCTGAAGCATCACATTGCAATACCACGGCTTCCTCTGGGTTAAAGTATTTAAGGGTGGCTGTGTCTGCAATCGCTTTCTTCACCTCTTGGAATGCAGTCTCCTGTATGTCTGTCCATTCCCAGAGTACATCTTTATGGGTTAACTGTCTCAACGGCTCACACATGTCTGAGAGATGCTTACAGAATTTAGAAAGGTAATTGACCATACCCAGGAACCGCAAAACTCCTCGTACATCTGTAGGTGTAGGCATTTCTTGTACAGCCTTCACTTTTTCAGGATCTACTTTCAAACCATTTGAGGTTAGCAGATGTCCAATGTATGGAACTTCAGTCATTTTCATTCTGAATTTTTCCAAATTTAGTTTAATTTTCTTCTCTCTACACCTGTTCAAGAATTGTATCATCTTCTGATCATGATCTTTCATTGCTGATTCCTTGTCATCGCCTTCCCCAACTATCAATATATCATCTGCTATTGTTTTTATTCCTGGGAGTCCTTCTAAGGCTTGATTTAACTTCTGTTGAAAGACTTCTGGAGCCGGACTGGCTCCCATGGGCAATCTCAGCCACCGATAACGCCCAAACGGAGTAGAAAATGTTGTCAAGTAACTTGATTGCTCATCTAATTTCACATGCCAGAATCCATTTTTAACATCACATACTGAAAAAATCCTAGCTTTTGACAAATCAGGCAAAATGTCTTCTATTATAGGCATGGGGTAATGGTTTCTCTTCAGTGCTCTATTCAGAGGTTTAGGGTCTATGCATATTCTTAGTTTGCCTGAGGGTTTCTTCACTATCACTAAACTGCTTATCCAGTCTGTACTTTCATGTACTGGTGCGATTATATGTCTGGACTGTAGATCTTTTAGCTCATCCTTTAGTGGCTGCATTAAAGATACAGGTACTCTTCTGGTTGGTAATCTAGAGGGCTGTATTGACGAGTCTATTTCAAACTTGTATGTGCCTTCCAGGCAACCATCACCCTCAAAGAGATCTGCATAATGTGTCTGTACAAACTGTAAATCCAGATTACCACTTGTCTTTTGCTCCAACATGCTGGTTTGCTGGGAGACATCCAGAGACATAATGTTGTGAGACTGTACTGTTATCAAGTCCATAGCCTGAACTGCTTTCACTCCCAACAGGGGACTGTGATCGCCATTGTTTACCACAATAAATTCAAGCCTATAACTTTTCCTATTACACGGGTTTCTTATTTTCAGTCTGCATGTGCCCATGGGTTTCAGGGTGGTTTTATTATACATCATTAATACTTGATCTGTAGGCTGAATTGTTACTTGTGTGTTAATTAGAGTATAAGGAATAACATTGCAGCTTGCTCCACAGTCCAGCTGAAATCTGACAGGTCTCTCATCCAGCAAGAAAGTTGCAAAAAGTTGTTTTGCATCCTTATATTCCTGTTGCTTTACCATATTAACACTCTCTGCTGCTGGCTGTAGTTGTATCCACCACAAGTCTTCAGCACTGTCAGAGTCTGTATTCTGTGTCACTGTGTTTACTGGTCTCTGGTTTAGTCTTTTCTGTCTGCACTGAGTGGCAAAATGATTCTTTTTCCCACAGGATTTGCACAACTGTCCATATGCTGGGCACTTCTCCTTATCTCTCTCATGTCTTCTTCCACAATATTTACACTGTATGGTGCTTTCTGGAAACTTCTGCCTCCTGTGTGTGACTGATACAGCATGCACACCAACATCAGCTGAACTTTCAATCATCTTTAGGCTGTCTTTTGTGAGCTGAGAGGCTCTGCATATCTGAGTACATTTCTCTAGGTCTAGGTCTTCCTCTCTCAGTAATCTCTCTCTCAGGTGAGAGTCCTGGATTCCACATACTATCCTGTCTCTGATTAGAGAGTCTTTGAGATCACCGAACTCACAGCTTGCTGCTAGTATTTTCAGTTCTGTAACATAGCTGTCTATGGTTTCCCCAGTCTCCTGATTTCTTGAAAAAAATTTAAATCTTTCCACAGTTTCATTCTTCTTAGGGTCACATTGTTTATCAAACATCTGAATAATGTCTTTCACAGTCATATCCTCTATGTCATTTTCTCTGACTAAAGTCTGTGATATTTCTCTGCCCTTCTCTCCTATTAAGTAGTGGAATAGTTTTATTTTGCGCTTTTCATCACTGGCTGCTACTGTGAGATCCACATACAATGTGAACTCTTCTTTCCATTGCTTCCATGCTTGGGCCAGATTAGATGAACTCACATCTAGTTTCCCAGGGGGTTTCAATCCACTCTCCATGCTGTCTCTTCTTGTGAGTTCAGTTTGGTGCTCTGTTACTCTGACGTCCTGTACACCGCTGCCACCATGTTTGTTATGTTAGGTTTCTTCTATTTGCAGACACGCATGGTAGATTATAACTGAGAGGCTTTAATCATGCTTATCACACAAGCCTGTGTCCTTACACATACACAGGGAGGAACCAACAAGTTGTACAAAGCTGAATCCTTAATAACAGTAGTGAGACATCTAGTGGCTAAACTGCAATACTACATATTGCTACAGTGGAAAACTCTAAAAAGTGTACACTTGTGATTGCCTGTGGTTCGCGTCAGTGGACAGTTTTGGCAAAATTGTGCTGTTCACATTTAACGAAATTATGCAGTTTGTGTTTGCCCCATACTTTAAAGGAATACTGTAGGGGGGTCGGGGGAAAATGAGTTGAACTTACATGGGGCTTCTAATGGTCCCCTGCAGACGTCCTGTAGCCACGCAGCCACTCACCGTCTCCGGTTCACTTCTGGAATTTCAGACTTTAAATTCTGAAAACCACTGCGTCTGCATTGCTGTGTCCTCGCTCCCACTGATTTGACCAGGAGCGTTCTGTGCAGGCACATCCCATACTGGGCCTGCGCAGTACGCTCCTGGTGACATCAGCGGGAGCAAGGACACAGCAACACAGGCGTAGTGGTTTTTAGACTTTAAAGTCTGAAATTCCAGAAGTGAACTGGAGGCGGGGCCGAAGCATCGGTGAGTGGCTGCGCGGGCTCGGGATGTCTGCGGGGGACAGTAGAAGCCCCGGGTAAGTTCAACTAATTTCCCCCCGACCCCCCTACAGTGTTCCTTTAACATGTAGCCAACTCTTTTCAGGTGGAACAAAAAAGGCAGTTAAGTATTTATTTTTTTCACATGGACAACACCCCCCCCACACACACACACACACACACAGCCATGAATGGAACAAACCTGCAGTCATTTTACATTTTGCCTAGAATCAGTGTACGGAGAGCTGTGCTGCTAATTGAGGCACAGATAGATAGCTTGCTGACACTGTTTTATGTTATCCAGTGCTGTGTAGCTGCTCCCATAGGTGTTCTAGTCCTTGAAGTTCACCAACTAGGGACCCCAAACACCTTTAGAGAATTGATCCTGCTGTTATTTTTGTTGTTGTGTCTTTTTATTTTATTTATTTTTTTCCTTGGTATGTTGTGTAGCTAGCTTATAATACACCACACCACCTGTTTACTATAGTGTAGTATATGGCTGTGTCACTTTTACAGCCCCCTGCTAAAAGAAATGATTTTGTGACTGCAATGTAATTAAAATATTGTGTGTAACCTCACCAGACATACAGATTGATGCACAAAAGTGTGGTAAACCTACTGCGCACACGCATCACGGGACAAAATTGGCGTGCACATGCTATGTGCAATCCTGACAGCGTAACGTGTGCTCTTAAGTTACGCCTGATCATTTTATTTGTCGTGTGATAGTGTTATAGTATGACCGCCATACTTCACTGGTGTGGCCAGCTACGTTAATTAATGCTGCAGCGGCAGCGCTAGTGAAGTGCCCTACTTCAACACTATTGCACGACACTTAGCAAGATCAGGTGTAACTTAAGAATGCACACTACACTGCCAGGACCGCATGTAACCTGTGTGCGCTGATTTTATCCCACGATGCTTGTGTGCGGCAGATTTGCCGAACTTTGTTACACATAGCATTTCACATCACTGTTGGGTTTGTAGTGCATTGTTAGGCCCACACAAATAGCAGGTTACCTTTCCAACAGGATTTTGCGACATTTTCCACTGTTCCCTCTCAGGAAGGGTATCCAAGGGGGATTAGACAGCAGCCACCTGCATACCTTTAATGGACAAAGGTCCATTAAAGAGATGATTTAATCATCCCCAAGCTATCTTCAATTGCGTGCATGATATGAATGAGTCACAAGCTAGTCATAATAGCTGACTTTTCTACACAAGTGAAGTGTCTCACATGTTTCAGATATTCTCTGGCAATTTTACTTACATTAGTTACATTTTAAAGTTGAGCATTCTTCCATAAACCTATTCCCATGTAACCAACCTTACTCTCCCACCATCACACCAAAGACGCTGGAGCTCTGTTCTCCTTTGCTTTATGCTCTCTGATGTCCTAAATCTTTCTAAACTCATCTCTCCCGTCTTATGGAATTTCTTCAGCTGCATATACTTCAAACATCTCTTTCAATGTATAAAATCCAGTTGAAAATATCCCTGAGAAGCCTTTTTTTCTAAATTATTGATTTCTTTGCTGACTTTTCCAGATGTATTTTATCTGACCGGCTTGTACTTTTAATGAATATATTTCCACTTAGTGACTGTAAGCTCTGTTGGATGGAAATCGGTAGTGAAGTGTGCTGTTTTATCCCATATAATCAACGACCGTTTCCACCTGCAATATTTTCATTATTTTCGTGGAATTTACATTCAGATTCACTATGCTCAACGTAGCAAACTGTAAAATCCTGTTAGCTTGAGGTATTTGCCCTGTACTAAAACAGTAGCAAAATGGTATGCCTAGGTTTTATTTAATTTACCTAAAGCAATAATGCCTTATTTTTTGCAGGCTGTAAAATTTTTCACATATCTAATCAAAATTTGTAGAACAACCCAATTTTTCCAGTTCTTTATCAAAATGTAAGCAGCTCAATGTCTCTCTGTACTCGAAAATAAAAGTATGGACCAAATAAGGAAGTGGGAAAAAACAAACAAACATACAATCCATGTATAAACCAAAATGTATTCAAAATGCTTTTTTTTCTTCAAAGAAGCTACCTTTGGTACCTATAACCAGTGGCATAGCAATAGGGTATGCAGAGGTTTCACCTGCATCGGGGCCCTTGGGGTAGAGGGGCCTACTAGGGGTCCCTTCTCATCCATCTTATTAGCTTTTGATTGGTGCTATGCTGATCAATAATACCTCTAAAAGTGCATAGAATAGTAATACCTTATATACTCACGTATAAGCCTCATTTTTCAGCACAAAAAATGTGCTGAAAAGTTACCCCATTGGCTCATATGGGAGTCAGTGGAGCAGAACAGATGGTGGAGCAGGTTTTGTTACCAGCTGAGGAGTGTAAGGATCGTGTACTAGTGATCCCGCTCTTGCCAGCTGGTTCCCTGCTAAGTCCGTGCCCCCATCCCCTGCAACATGGTGTGCAGAGTGTGCTGCTCAAAGCTACCTGTGTCCCCTGGCTTGTGGAGCTGAGCATACAAGCAATGTGTCAACGGTGCAATGATTGGGGACTTTTCCTGAGTGGCAATTGCTGTGTCTCATATCTCTGATGCCATCTAGTAGTGTCTTGAAACACAGTTGTATCATCCATGGGGCACATCTGGCTATGAGGAGAGAAGATGACTTGTACTGTGGGCACATCTGGCTACTGTGGAGGGGGCTATACTGGGGAGGGGGCTTATACGCAGAGTCAATGACTTTTTCCTGGTTTCTGAGGGAAAAGTGGGTCCTCCAGGTTATATGCGGGTTGGCTTATATGCGAGTATATACGGTAATCCTTAACACGCTATTTTTTTAAGACTGATTACACCTGTCTGACACTGCAGCTTTCCTTGGTAGGTTTTGGGTTCCATACCAATAGAGTGCTTGGGGCCCCATGTAAAACTTGCACCTGGGCCCCAAGCTCTTTAGTTATGCCACTGCCTATAACTACTGAACAGGAATGATTAAAACACAAAACCTGCATATAAAAGCTTTGGTGGGTCTCTTTGTGCTAAAAATGTTGTTAACGAATAACAAAACAAAGGGACACCGTAAGTTGTCAATGCATAGTTAGAGTCTACAACTTTGTTTGTTCTGTCTTTGCCTGTTGTAATATCATCTATAAATGCAGTTGAGCAAGTCCCAAACAGCGATGACATAATAGCAGTGGACTTTGAAAAAATGTAAAAAAAAAAGAAATCACATTAGGGAAATTAGGGAAAAATTAATAAATAAAAGTGTATATATATATATATATATATATATATATATATATATATATGTATATATATATATATATATATATATATATATATATATATATATATATATATATATATGTATATATATACATATATATATACTGTATTTTTTGGACTATAAGACTCACTTTTTCTCCCCCAAAAGTGGGAAAAAAAAGTAACTGCGTCTTATAGTCCAAATGCAGGGAGTTCCTGACTTGTGAATGCCTGCCAATACCAACCTCCAACCTGCCACAATGTCGGGGACTCTCTGTACTATGCCCATAGAGAAGAAGAGGCAGGGGAAGACAAAGGTGCATAGAGGAGGACACTAGGAGGACAGAGGCTGACACATGGGGGACCCAGGAGGACACAAGGAGGATATAGGACACCGGGAGATATAAGAGGTAGAAGGGGGCATGAGGTACAAGGAGGGCATAATCCACAAGATGCCCCTTCACCATGGATGCACCAGGTTTAGTATTTTTTTCCCTTGGTTTTTGTCTTCTAAACCTAGGTGCTCCTTATGGTCAGGAGCGTCTTATAGTCCGAAAAATACGGTATGTGTGTGTGTATATATATATATGTGTGTGTGTGTGTGTGTGTGTGTGTGTCTTTGTTTGGCCATTGTAAAATCTTTCCTCACCCTTATGTACATTCTGAAATTAGCACAGGTGGCAATATTTGTTTCTGAGAATTCTGAAGCCAGTGGGAATAATAGCTGATTTTCGAGAATGCTCTGGGAGGAGAATTATGCATAGATTAACAGCCTAGGCTAAGCATCAATGGAAGTGTAGGGCTACATACCAATATACAACAACATATAGATATAAGAAGTATAAACATAAAGATATAAGAACTTAAGAAGTGATGCTGAAACCAGGAAAATTATTGTAAAAGTGGGTATCTTGAATAATTTACGGCATTGTACTATATGTCAGTACAGTGCTTCTCTCAAAAATGTAAATACAACTGAAGGAAGAGGGATATGGATGCTGCCATATTGAATATCTTTTAAATAATGCAAATTTCCTGGCTGTCCTGCTGATCCTCTGCCTCTAAAATACTAGCCATGTACCCTGAGGGCTCAAACCCACTAGAAGCCTTTTCTAAGCCCTAGTGATTTGAAAAAGCTCTCGCTAATGCAATGTTATGGGGGATTTGTTATAAAATCACATCGCTCCAGTGTGATCACACCCATAGTATTACATTAGCAGGAGCTTTTCAAATCACAAAGTGCCCTGAAAAGCGCTCTTAGTGGGTTCCAGCCTAGAATAAGCATGCGGATCAGGTTTTTGACTTTGTTTACCCCCCTGCATGCTTGTTTCAGGTGTGTGATTTAGAAACAACTGATACATGAAAGATCAGCAGGATTCCAGGCAACTAGTATTGGTGAAAAGGAAATAAATATGGCAGCCTCCACATCACTCGCACTTTAGTTGTCCTTTAACAGTTGCATTGGAAAATCAGACTCATTATGTTTGAACAGGGGTTTGTATACAACATACATAATGTATAACCCACAGATCTCCACTTTAAATAAATATGTTTTAAAGTTTGCACAATATTTTACATTTTGGAATATTATGGAATTCAATTTTGCATTGGAGCAACTTGACTTTTAGTTGAAAATGTACCTAAAATTGACTGGCAGGTAATTACAAGACTCTTAGAAGTTATGCAAATTGTATTTATTTAATTTCTTGCTCAGCTGCTTCCTCATACCACACTGTTGCAAAGCCCAAGATATATTAATCTCTGCAGCAAATGAAACTTAGGGCCTGTCATATACCAGATGTTAGGAAGACAGTGCACTGAAATAATATAACGTCTATGGTTTTTGTTGTCATAGTTGTTTAAAATCATATAAAGTTTTGAAATAAAAGTTTTCATAATTTAGTTGTACTAAGACAAAAGTATTGTTGTATATTTCACCCTTTTGATCATCAGTACATATATTATTATATATACATATATGACATGTTTTCTAGGATTTGTACAAAAGCGTGCATGAAAAAAGGGCGCCGTATAAAAAGTGCCCAAGGTGATAACAAAAAGGCGTGGTTATTAATGAAATCTGATAACGATAAACATTGTTGTCAAGATTTGTTAACGATAAATACCGTTGTAAAAACAGACGAGAAGTAATAAGGAAAAGATATTAGCGTTAAATATCGTCACGCAATTCAATAATACACCTTAACCCAACCCTACCCTCACACAGAACCCTCCCCTGGTGGTGCCTAAAGCTAACCACTCCTCTGGTGGTGCCTAACTCTAACCACCCCTCCGGCGGTGCCTAACCCTAACCATCTCCGGTGGTGCCTAACCCTAAACCCCTCCGAGGTGCCTAACTCTAACCACCCCCCCTGGTGGTGCCTAACCCTGACCACTCCCTCTGCAGTTACACCCTTTTACACTTAATAACAATATCTTTGATAATGTAAAATTTGTAAATATAAATGAAATAATATGACAAAAACTATAACTTTGCATGCTTCTAAAATGATAGCATACTTCAAAAACTATAATGTTCTAATGTTGTTAACTATATTTATCACACACTCTTTTTTCTGCTTTTTTCGCCATATTAATGATAATTGCATTAAAGTCTATGGCGACGCCCTGTTTTTCTGCTACCAGACAAAATATACTTCCTTGGCCTTTTCCTCTATAGGCCTGAAAAATGTGGCTACCACTAGATGGCGCTGTTGCTGATAAAATTCAGCACAGCGCAGTGCACTCTGATCATCCATCCTCGCTTCTCCCCCCATCTCTTGCGCCAATCAGCCGCACTACGACATGGGTGTGTTTATACCAGAGCAGGATCATCCACCTAGGCAGGTGCTTGGGGCCTAGTGGGTGTCAAGGGGCCCACCTGCCACCTTCTCTGACCTCTCTCCACTTCAGCTTACCAAAAGGACCACAAGGGGACCCCAAATGTGCTCCCTTGCCTAGGGCCCCATTACATCTTAATCCATCTATGGTTTATACCCAACAATCACTCTTGTGTATAATATCCATTCATGGCAATGTGTATACATGAAAGTTGAGGTCCTTCAGAATCGAAGGCAGCAAAGTAAATGCTGCATGAATCATCTGGAAAGCCATATGTGGATGAAAAACGTGCTAGAGCAGCCCTATCCCCCCATTGCACATGTACATGTATTTCTATGGCATTTTTCAGGTGTTTAAACATCTGGTTTAGATGCCACAATCATGCAATAACCACTTAGAAAATGCCTGTACCTGGGGTGAGTATGATATGGAGACTCCCCTATTTATTTCCTTTAAGCAATACCAGTTGCCTGGCTGTCCTGCTGATCCTCTGCCTCTAATACTTTTATCCATAGACCCTGAACAAGCATATGCAGATCAGGTGTTTCTGACATTAATGTCGGATCTGACAAGATTAGCTGCATGCTTGTTTCTGATGTAATTCCAACACTACTGCAGCCAAATAGATCAGCAGGGCTGCCAGGTAATGGGTATTGTTTAATAGGAAATAAATATGACAGCCTCCATATCGCAACTCGGGTTCACTTTAAGTCTATGCAAATGGTGCAAATGCTGCATGTGTTTTTCCAGGTACCTTAGAAAATGTCTGTGTATATGAGGCCAAAAACGTACTAACTTAGGGTATCTGACAATAGTAAACATACCAAATACTTCTAACATATTATAGATATACTTCTTATTTTAATATCTTTAAGATATTTTTGGATGAGAAGCCTATCACTCCAATTATGTCTCTTCAATAAATGCCTATGAATTATCAATCATGTTATTTTCTATGAGCTCTACAGTTGAGAGCTATTTTCTTCTGATGGCAAGTGGCTGTCAGGTTTCCTTTAAAACGGACCTGAAATTAGAACTTCCTCTCTGCTCTAAAAGATAAGTAACAACATACTATGCTTTAAAGAAAAACATTTCTTCGTTACAGCTGATATAAATCCTGCAATAAATCTGCAGTGTGTCTACTTCCTGCTTTCATGAAAGCAGACATATTGTTAACATCCTGTGTTTACCAGTTAGCTGCTCTGCCATGGCAGCCAGCTGACTCAGCTGAGAACAAATTACAACTTGTGATTACTCACAGATGAGAGGGAATTAGAGAGGCTAAACTTTCTAAATTCATAGAACATGCATTTCTCTATGCTTTCTTTCTGTCCTGTGCAAGAGTTCAGGACAGGTACACTTTAAGAAGTAGTCTTGGAAAACGGAAAGTTTCTTGCACGTGCATAACACTTCTGCAAAGCAGAAATGATGGCCCTGCTTCCTACAGTTCCCGTTTATTGTAGCTGGTAATTGCAGTTGTAGATTACATTTACAACTCAATCTGCTGGTGAAATCAGACATACTTAGTAAGACTGTAAGATGTGGTGGTTCTCTGTGGTACTATTCAAATGCTCATAGTTAAAATGTAACAGTTCTTATAGGTACAATTACACCACTGATTTCCCTTGGCTGATTAAAAAAAAAAGAAAAAGAAAAAATGTCCATGTTGATACCTTTCATGGAGCAAATCTTTGATCATTTCTAAATTCACTTAATCGGTAAGCATATCTGTCATTCTGTCATTTGAGCCCTCAAGTAGTTAAAAATGAAGAGCTGTTTTGATCAGAAAGGAGGTCAACAGCAGTATCAGTATAGACTTTTTTCTTTGCACGGTGCTCTTATTGCAAGTAAGGGCATTAGACACTAGAATAATCACAAATACCTTCTGTTTTAAGAAGGCAAACTTTTGTTTTACATAAAATTTTAGTAAGAGGGATTTTTTGGTCTTTTGCAGCCCCTTACTCACTCCTAGGAGTTCTGGTACATCACGATCATACTGGGTAATGTGTAACTATGGGTGCTTTAAGTCCTACCCAATAGAACCACATTAATCCATGTCATGCACTGATGAAGATTAACCAATTTAAAACAGTCTGAATACATGTCGGTTTATTGTGGCTCTGTACACTTAACACAATGATGGGATGGCAACAAAGGATATATATATATAAAATCATTAATGTAAAAGTAGGTATCCTGGTATCTTGAATAATTTACACAGGAAACCAGGGTTATCACAGGAGACCTGGGTTCAAATTTGGCTCTGAATGTTCAGTAAGCTGCACCTATTCAGTAAGGAGTTTTTGGGCAAGTCTCCCTAACACTGCTACTGCTTATTGAGAATGCTCTGGTGGCTGTCTCACAAGTGCTTTGAGTCCAACAGGAGAGAAGTGCTATACAAATACTAGAATTATTAAGAAACTATGTGGTAGGTGTATCCATGTGTTATAAATGTAGACTGCCTTCTTGACTGCTATTGTAGTTCACACTGCAGAGGGAATTTTGCTCATCTTACCCTACATTCAGTGGTGAGTGAAAGTGCTGTTTTTTTTAACATTAAATTTCACAATAATAATATTAAATTAGATTTTTTGAGTGAAAACACCTTTGAAAAAAACTTGTAATATGTTTGAGATTTTTGCCTTTTTGTGAATTTCCGGACTAAAAGTAACTGATTTTGTGGTGTTCATGAATTTTTGCATTCAAAATAACTATTTTCCATGGTTTAAGCAAACTTTCACAAATTCGTTTCCTTTGACCATTTTGCAAAAATACAACATATTTTCACAATTATTTTCTCAAAATCAAAAATAGCATTTTTGATGCAAAATTTACTATGTCGAAAATCAGCAAGCAACTCTGCCTACATTACTTCCAGTAGTGCTCAATCAAAGATCTCTAGATGTGTCAGGACAGCATACATGAGTCTATAGTAGCCTTATTATACTGTACAAAGAATTAATCAATTCTTCCCAATAGAAAAGGTAATTTGAGATTTCACTGATTCATCTCATTGCAGCTTTCATTCCTGCTCAGATTTCTAAAGATCACATTAGTAACCGTGTCAACATTACTATTACTAGTAGCTAAGAAGCCGTGGGCCCCAGTACAAGTTTAGCATTGGGGCCTCACAACCATGCTATAGATAACAATTGATGCAACACACCAAATATAATCGAGGACAACTACAGTGCCAGAGGTGCAAGAAGGGGATGGGAAACTGTATGTTAATGATCACTACTATTCAAATCAACTATAGAAGTGAATATTATTAGCACAGGACCAATAAAGAGCTAATACTGTGTTTGAGGGGTGGGCCCCCTGGGGCCCCTCTAGCCTAAGGGCCCCAATGCGGTCGCTACCTCTGCACCCCCTATTGCTACGTCACTGAAAATAATTGAATTTTCTAGTAAAATATATTTGGTTATAGCAACCTTACTAGCACATCTACCAGAAAGTTTCACATTAGTTAAACTTCTAGTAGAGATTTAACTTCCTGGTGATGCTTGTTTGCTCTCAACAATGTTTATTTTTAGCTTCTTATTTTAAAAGTGTTTGTTAGGATGCCCTGAGTATAGCTCTTAGTCAGAAAATCTCAGTGAAAAAGCAACAGCATCAGGGCAGGGAGTTTCGGCTCTAAAGCTATCAAAGGTCACTCATTTCAAAGCACATACAATACTGTCATATGAAAAGGTTGAGTTGGGAAAAAAAATTAGATAAATGCCTTCCAAGAACACACTGAGAGCACACAACTTGATTTATTTTTAGCAGATTGGCTTAAGAAAAAATTTGGGCTATGAAGAACACTCAACATACTTCATAGTCAACCACATGGGGTGGCAGCTAAATCAATGATATATAGAAGTCCTGCAAAAGGTTATGGCAGCATGATTATTAAACAGCAAACACAGGGAGGGATATGGTACTCCAACCTGACATTTGTTAAGGTTCAGCATGGCAAATAATGTTAGTTTCTGTCATCTGTGACTTCTCGGTCACTACAGTTACAGAACAGACAGACGATGCGAGATATTAAATATACATAGGAGTTCTGGTTCGCAATGAGCTTACTGGGCAATCTGTAAATATACAGGTGAAACGCGAAAAATTTGAATATCGTGCAAAAGTCCATTTTTATTCAGTAATTCAACTTAAAAGCTGAAACTAATATATGAAATAGACTTGTATGCAAAGCTAAATATTTCAAGCCTTTATTTGTTATAATTTTGATGATTATGGCTTTCAGCTTATGAAAACCTCAAAATCTCACACCATTAGAATATTGTGAACATATTCAATGTTCAATATTCTAGGCTCAAAATGTCAGAGTCTAATTGGCTAATCAATCAAAGACACCTGCAAAAGGTTCCTATTTCATATATTAGTTTCCCCTTTGAAGTTGAATTACTAAAATAAATGGACTTTTTGTACGATATTCTGATTTTTTGAATTTCACCTGAACATACAAGATTTTAAAGTTTCACTTTCTATGGTGTGACACGCAAAAGTAAAGGCAGTCCATAGCAGATTAAAAATGGAGTTCATTCAGACAGAATTAATTTCTACTAGACAATTAAAAGTGTCTTTTCGCAGCAGACTGATCAGAAGACTGCTTCTATAATAGAAACTATATTGCAAAGATTAAATTACTTCCAAAAGTTTGAACATATGATTCTTATAGAGAGATTTGACTTTGTTGTGTTAAAACCCAGACGGCTTTAAGGAGATAATTAAATTTACATTACAATGAAGTGAGACGTGGAAAAGGAAAACATGGAGTGGATGTTTTTTTTAATTTAATTTTCATTTTTTTTAGCAAATGGCAGTGAAGTTCACATCAGTAATGTCCGGTATGAAGACACTGGAGCGTACACATGCATTGCAAAAAATGCTGCTGGAGTGGATGAGGACATTTCTTCTCTCTTTGTAGAAGATTCTGCAAGGAAGACACGTATGTACAGTTCACACACACACATATAGCATTAAAAGTTAAAACACAAAACCTACTTAATAATGCAATATATACAATGATGAATTGGTTTCTGAATTGGTTGCTGTATTCCCAGTAGAACTGAATCAATATTTTGAGGAGTCCATGGGTACATTGACCCATCCTTTCCAAATAATGTAATTAAATGGGTTATTAATAGAATTGATTAATAGGTTTGTAGAGGATCAGGATCAACTTCATCAACCAGGAATTGTTGCAGAACGGTGTTCTCTGGTTTAGTTGGCAATTCAGCGAGTAAGCCAACAAGGACATTTTTCAACTCCTTTGAAACTAGGGAGGAGCAGGAGAGTTCTTCAAGTTTAAAACTATGGTGAATTGGACCACTTATTGCATACCAAACTTTTGGGGTGAAATCAATTGCGCAAATTTTAGCAGTTTAAGAGGGTTCCCATTTGTCTGTTAAGGCATCACACATTTAAAGATGCTTTGCCAGAGCTTACTTTAGTATAGCAAGCCTCCCGGCCCTCCCAGGACATCTCTTGACACCTGCCACCATCCTCATCGGGCATCCCTTCAGGACAGTCAGTAAATGCAATGTTTGTAAGAAACTAGGGGGTATATTCATAGTAAAATTAACATGTGCAGAAAGTGCACATGAAGTTTGAGGTTTATTCTTTATATAGTGTTGATATTGTGTACGTATGTACTTGCTGTCTGGTCAGGTGGGTGCAGGTTGAACTGAATGACGGCTTACTTTGCTGCCACTGAAATTTCAGGGCAGAGTTAACCAGCTGAGCGGTCTGGACGAGCTCAGCTCGTCCAACACCGCCAGCGGCTGCCGCTCAGGCCCTGCTGGGCCGATTTTAACGAAATAAAAAGCAGCACACGCAGCCGACACTTTGCCAGCCGCGTGTGCTGCCTGATCGCCGCCGCTCTGCGGCGATTCGCCGCGAGCAGCGGCGAAAGAGGGCCCCCCTAGCCGCCTGAGCCCAGCGTAGCCGGAACAAAAAGTTCCGGCCAGCGCTAAGGGCTGGATCGGAGGCGGCTGACGTCAGGACGTCGGCTGACGTCGATGACGTCACTCCGCTCGTCGCTATGGCGACGATATAAGCGAAACAAGGAAGGCCGCTCATTGCGGCCTTCCTTGTTTATTCTGGGCGCCGGAGGCGATCGGAAGATCGCCTCCGGAGCGCCCTCTAGTGGGCTTTCATGCAGCCAACTTTCAGTTGGCTGCATGAAATAGTTTTTTTTTTATTTAAAAAAAACCCTCCCGCAGCCACCCTGGCGATTTAATCAGAACGCCAGGGTGGTTAAATACTATTTCCCCTTTGATTTGTAGCAACTCAGATGGAGAAGTTATTCAGGGTCCAGCATCCAAATTACACTATAAATCTTGCGGCGCCACTACAGGCACAATAATGTTATGTCTATGGTGGCACCCAAGTCAGGTGCAGTGTGGCAATGAGCGTGTACCCAAATGACCTGCTTTACCGACATCTTCCGCAGTACTATGCAGAGTGTATTGTCTGGTCACTACCTGTCCCTCAGTGGTATCTATTCCATACCATAGTCATATTTCTATTATAGTCTAGGGTCCTTTTTTTTAAAGAGAAGGTTCAGGGACGATTAAAAAAAAATAAAAATCCGCATCCACTCAGAACTACTGAGCCTGTGCAGTACAGCCCGGAGGACGTCCAATGACGTCAGCACGCCGCCGTGAGGGGCATTTTGGAGAGCAGAAGTAGCCCGACCTGGCCGCCGGCCTGGCCAGGTCGAGCGCGCCACCGGAGACCACTGGGAGCCTGCGGAGCGGCGCCGAGGGCACCTCCTGCCTGCCACGGGCTGGAGGAAGCCCCAGGTAGGTGGATGCGGATTTTTATTTTTTTATTTTTTTTTAATCGTCCCTGAACCTTCCATTTAAGGAGATAATTAAAGGAACACTATCAAACCAAGGGCTTGATTCACAAAAGAGTGCTAACTGATAGCACAGGCGTTTTCGCGTGAATTTTTTGCACAGCGCGCGAAACATCATTTTTGCAGAAAAATGCGCAAAAAGCGCAAATTCGGGTGAAATCGACCGTGCTATCAGTTAGTACTCTTTCGTGAATCAAGCACCAAGTGTTCTAAAATTACAATGTACAAATAATGTCTAAGTATCTGTGTAAACATTTTCCTACTTTTCATCTTAAATATCAGAGGCAAAAGCTGCTGTAATTTATTTTGTGTAGATTTTAGTTTGGTTGGAATGTCTCATTTGCAACATGTGCAACATAAACATTTGTAATAGTATGTGAAACCTGACACCAGAAGCATTTCATGCAACTCTGCTTCAATATTACACTGTTGTTAGCAAGTTAGAGTGCAGAGATTCACCTCTGCACTCTAACTTGCTAACAACAGTGTAATATTGAAACAGAGTTGCATGAAATGCTTCTGGTGTCAGGTTTCACATACTATTACAAATGTTTATGTTGCACATAAGATACATTTCCTCTGCTTTCTGCAGAGAGCTCTCAGAGACAGGCAGATGCAGAGAGGTTTCTCTCACACACAGGGTTAACAGATGTTGTGTGAGGGAATTCCCCCCTGCCCTCATGATGTAGTCCATCAGATTTTAGCCGTCACTGAAGTGTGAAAGGACTTTGATAACAGTAAACGAAGAGATAAGCATTCAAATGTATACACCCGTACTTAACAGCACTTCCCAAACTATTCCTATCTCAATTGAAAAAAAAATAAGTTATCTGTAGGTTTTTGGGGAGTTTCTGGATGAAACCCACACAAACACAGGGAAAACATATAAACATCCAGCAGATAGTGCCCTGGCTTGGATTCAAACCGGGGATCCAGCGCTGCAAAGTGAGAGTGCTATCTACTATGGCACAGTTTACACAAATAGCATTACTCGCTTTATCCAGTGAGTTATTTGAGGAACATGTTACATACATTGTGTAAATCCAGTATACTTAACAAGCACTGTCTGGACATGTTAAGTTTACCGTCCTTTGTAACTAGAGATGGCCCGAATGGTTCGCATGTGAACTTGTTCGTGTGAACAACGCGGGTTCACGTTCACGTCAAAACGCGAACTTTATGGGAGTTCGACCCGCCCCCTATACTACATCATTGGGCTAAACTTTGACCCTCTACATCCTAGGTTCTCAACGTGTGGTACGCGTACCCCAGGGGGTACTCCTGATGGTTCCAGGGGGTACTCGGGCTTGATATACATAACCAAGAATAACAAATTTAGAGTTTTAGAAAATGATAAATCTTATTTCAACAACACCAAATTAGTATTTGAGCTAATTAAAAGCAATAGTAAATGCTTGGAAATTGTTTAGAACCAATTATCATGTATTATGATTAAATATATATTTGTAAAGGGGTACTTGTGATAATGTTTACTGTGCTGGGGGGTACTTGGTGAGTACAGGGTTTTAAAAAGGGGTACATATCAGTAAAATGTTGAGAAACACTGCTCTACATCACAGTCAGCAGACACATGGCAGCCCATCAAGCTGCACTTCCTCCTGGAACACCCCCCCCCCCCCTTATATAAGGCAGCAGCATCGGCCATTTTCTCACTCTGTGTGCTGCTGTATTATTGAGAGAAGGGAGAGAGGTTGCTGCATAGATAGGAAAAGCTTAGCTAGGCTATTTTTAGCTTGCTCCTTGCTCATACAGTGGTGTGATTTCTTATTTTGCATGTTTGTCACACTTAAATGTTTCTGCTCATCAAAAACTGTTAACTATTAGTCAAAGATAACATAATTGAACACAAAATGCAGTTTTAAAGGATGGTTTTTATTATTTAGTGAGGAAAAAAAAACTCAAAACCTACATGGCCCTGTGTGAAAAAGTGATTGCCCCCCTTGTTAAAAAATAACTTAACTGTGGTTTATCACACCTGAGTTCAATTTCTGTAGTCACCCCCAGGCCTGATTACTGACACACCTGTTTCAATAAAGAAATCACTTAAATAGGAGCTATCTGACACAGAGAAGTAGACCAAAAGCACCTCAAAAGCTAGACATCATGCCAAGATCCAAAGAAATTCAGGAACAAATCAGAACAAAAGTACTGTAATTGAGATCTATCAGTCTGGTAAAGGTTATAAAGCCATTTCTAAAGCTTTGGGACTCCAGCGAACCACAGTGAGAGCCATTATCCACAAATGGTAAAAACATGGAACAGTAATGAACCTTCCCAGGAGTGGCTGACCGACCAAAATTACCTCAAGAGCGCAGAGAAAACTCATCCGAGAGGCCACAAAAGGCCCCAGGACAACATCCAAAGAACTGCAGGCCTCACTTGCCTCAATTAAGGTCAGTGTTCACAACTCCACCATAAGAAAGAGACTGGGCAAAAACGGCCTGCATGGCAGATATCCAAGGCGCAAACCACTTTTAAGCAAAAAGAACATTAAGGCTCGTCTCAATTTTGCTAAAAAAAACATCTCAATGATTGCCAAGACTTGTGGGAAAATACCTTGTGGACCGCTGAGACAAAAGTTGAACTTTTTGGAAGGTGCGTGTCCTGTTAAATCTGTCTTAGAAGTAACACAGCATTTCAGCAAAAGAACATCATACCAACAGTAAAATATGGTGGTGGTAGTGTGATGGTCTGGGGTTGTTTTGCTCCTTCAGGACCTGGAAGGCTTGCTGTGATAGATGGAACAATGAATTCTACTGTCTACCAAAAAATCCTGAAGGAGAATGTCCGGCCATCTGTTTGTCAACTCAAGCTGAAGTGATCTTGGGTGCTGCAGCAGGACAATGACCCAAAAGACACCAGCAAATCCACCTCTGAATGGCTGAAGAAAAACAAAATGAAGACTTTGTAGTGGCCTAGTCAAAGCCCTGACCTGAATCCTATTGAGATGTTGTGGCATGACCTTAAAAAGGCAGTTCATGCTAGAAAACCCTCAAATAAAGCTGAATTACAACAATTCTGCAAAGATGAGTGGGCCAAAATTCCTCCAGAGCGCTGTTGCAAGTTATCGCAAACGCTTGATTGCAGTTATTGCTGCTAAGGGTGGTCCAACCAGTTATTAGGTTCAGGGGGCAATTTCTTTTTCACACAAGGCCATGCAGGTTTTCAGTTTTTTTTCTGAATAAATAATAAAAACCATCATTTAAAACTGCATTTTGTGTTCAATTATGTTATCTTTAACTAATGGTTAACGGTTTTTGATGAGCAGAAACATTTGAGTGTGACAAACATGCAAAAGAATAAGAAATCAGGAAGGGGGCAAATAGTTTTTCACACCACTGTATTTGTTTATGAAAATGACCACCAAAACAGCTCTTTTGAGAGCTAATGTTCTTGTGATGTGTTTTTTTTGTGTGTGGCCCACTAACACTGCATATACAGCCCTGTCTGTCGCAGCTGTCCCTTGCTAATTGCTATACTGTGCCAGGCCCAACACATTCAGTGCCTAGAGTAACTGCTGCACATTGTATTATAATACCAGTCACTGCATACCTTTCACTGCATCTGTGTGACCGCACACAGTTTTATATAAGAGTCCGTGCTTACCTTTTCACTGCACCTGTGTGACCGCATGCTATTTTATATACCAGTCCGTGCATATCTTTCACTGCACCTGTGTGACCGCACGCTATTTTATATATCAGTCCGTGCATACCTTTCACTGCACCTGGGTGACCGCACACTGTTTTATATACCAGCAGTCAGTGCATCCATTTTCACTGCACCTGTGTGATTGCACATTGTTCTACCAGCAGTCACTGCATACTTTTCACTGCACCTGTGTGACTGCACATTGTTCTACCAGCAGTCGCTGCATACCTTTCACTGCACCTGTGTGACTGCACATTGTTCTACCAGCAGTCCATGCATACCGTTCACTGCACCTGTGTGACTGCACATTGTTAGATCAGCAGTCCCTGCATACTTTTTCACTGCACCTGTGTGACTGCACATTGTTATACCAGCAGTCCCTGCATACCTTTCACTGCATATGTGTGACTGCAACCTGTTTTATATACCAGTCAGTGCATACCTTTCACTGCATCTGTGACTGCACATTGTATTATACCAGCAGTCAGTGTATACCTTTCACTGCACCTGTGTGACTGCACATTGTATAATACCAGCAGTCAGTATATACCTGTCACTGCATCTGTGTGACTGCACATTGTATTAGTCAAGTCCGTGCATACCTTTCACTTCACCCCCCCAATATGGACAAAACAAAAGGCAGAGGCAGAGCCAGAGGCAGGCCACCCGGCAGGTCTGTTCGAGGTCGTGCTGATGGTGGGGAATTAACTGATTCACAGCCATTATTGTTACAACAAGATGAAGGCGCTAAGCAAGTTACACCACCTCATATGTCTGAGTTAGGTGTCAGTATGGACATAAGGTGTGAGTGCCTGTTGTTGGTGCAGTTTTGGAAGCGTCTGATACAATCGAAGCTGTGGAGGATGATTATGATGATGATACTGCCATGGATGTCACATGGGATCCCAGTAGACATGATGACCAGGGGGATAGTTCAGAGGAGGAGTCAAAGAGGAGTAGGAGGAGACGAGTTGCTGAAAGAAGCAGGGGGAGCTCGTTGTCAAAAACAGCTCATGGCAGTGTTTGTCGGCATGTATCGCCACCTATGTACAGCCAGCCAACATGCCCTTCAAGGCCAGCTGCTGCCGCCACCACCACAGTGCCATCATCCCAGAGCTCATCGGTGTGGACATTTTTTTGTGTGTCTGCCTCAGATGACAGCAATGCCATCTGTACTCTCTGGCACAAAAAATTGAGCCGTGGAAAGGCCAACACCCGTGTAAGGACAACTGCCTTACAAAGGCACATGATGAAAAAGCACAAATGGCAATGGCATGACCACCTGAGGAAAAGCAGCACACAACAGCAAAGCCACCCTCCGCCGCCTCTTTTTCCTTCAGGTGCAGCATCTTCAGCCGCTTTATCCCTTGCACGTTCACAGCCACCCTCCTCCGCTCCACCTCTCACCTTGAGCGGTTCCTGCTCCTCTGCCCACAGCAGCCAGGTGTCCGTGAAGGAAATCTTTAAACAGAAGAAGCCAATGTCTACCAGTCACCCCCTTGCCCGGCATCTGACAGCTGGCTTGGTGGAACTGTTAGCTCGCCAGCTATTACCATACCAGCTGGTGGACTCTGAGGCCTTCCAAAAATGTGTGGCCATTGGGAAACCACAGTGGAAGATACCAGGCCGCAATTGTTTCTCAAAAAAAGCGATACCCAAACTGTACCGTGATGTTGAAAGGCAAGTGGTGTCATCTCTGGCACAAAGCATTGGGTCAAGGGTCCATCTGACCACGGATGCCTGGTCTGCAAAGCACGGTCAGGGCAGGTACATTACTTATATGGCACATTGGGTCAACCTGGTGACCACTGGCAAGCAGGGAAGATGTGGCTGTGTGGCGGACCTAGTTATGACACCTCGACGGCTTGCCGGCAGGCCTGCTGTCCGCCACCTCTCCTTCTCCTCCTACTCCTCCTACTCCTCCTGCTACATCCTCTTCGCTGTCATCATCCTCCTCCTCGCCTGAGTGGCAGTGCCACTCTACTGGTGCTGCGATCTCCTTTCCAACTACACACCCCCAGCTCCCCAGGGCCTATGCTGCATGCCAGGTACTACGGTGTCACGCCATCTTGGACATGTCTTGCCTCAAAGCCGAGAGTCACACTGGAGCAGCTCTCCTGGCTTCTCTAAACAAACAGCTGGATCAGTGGCTGACCCCGCACCAACTGGAGATCAGCAATGTGGTGTGTGACAATGGCAGCAATCTCATTTCGGATTTGAGTTTGGGAAAGTTGACACATGTACCCTGCATGGCACATGTGCTAAATCTAATAATCCAAAGATTTGTGTGTACCCAGGCTTACAGGAGGTCCTGAAGCAGTCCAGGAAGGTAAGTGGGCATTTCAGGCTTTCCTACACAGCCATGGCGTTCTTGGCCGATATTCAGCAGAGAAACAACTTGCCTGTGAGGCGCTTGATTTGCAATAGATTTGCGATAGCCCGACTCGCTGGAATTCAACGCTCCTCATGTATGACCGCCGGCTACAACAGGATAAAGCCGTCAATGACTATCTGTACACCTATGGTCAAAGATCATGCTCTGGGGAGCTGGGGATTTTGTTGCTGAGGTACTGGACACTCATTCATAATGCCTGCAGACTCATGCATCCGTTTGAGGAGGTAAAAAACCTGGTGTGTCACAGTGATGGCGCCATCAGCGACTTGATCCCATATGCTTTCTTCCTGGAGCGTGCCGTGCATGGAGTAGTGGATCAAGCTGTAGAGGAGTGTAAACAGGAGCGTGAACAGGAAGAGGAGGAAGAGTTGTGGGAGCCATCACAACCTTAACCAGATGTTTTGTCAACACCTGCGGCAGCACAGAGGAGGGGGGAGGAAGAGGAGGAGTCGTCTGGGGAAGAGGAGTCAGGTGAGGAAGGTGTTTTTTTTGAGGAGGAGGTGGAAGAACAACCGCAGCAGGCCTCGCATGGGGGCTTGTGCTGCTCACCTTTCCCGTGGTATTGTTCTTGCCTGGGTGAGGAGGAGAACTTTCCTGACATCACTGAGGAAGAGCAAGAGGAGATGGCTAGTACGTCGGCATTCAACTTTGTGCAGATGGGGTATTTCATTCTGTCCAGCCTGTTGAGGGACCCCCGTATAAGAAAACTCAAGGGGAATGACCTGTACTGGGTGGCAACGCTACTAGACCCTCGGTATAAGCACAAACTGGCAGAGATGTTTCCAAATTTACAGAAGGCAGAAAGGATGCAGCACTTGCAGAACAAGCTGGCTACTATGCTTTGCAGTGCGTTTAAGGGTGATGTCACAGCACAAGGGAATAAATGTGCCACTGCCAGTAATCTTCCACCTCCTCCCATGTCCACGCAGGCAAGGACATGACACTCTAGCAATCTCATGGTGATGTCAGACATAATAATTTTTCTGGTGCGTGTACATGCCTGCCTAATTTTTCTGGCTGCACTGCGGCTGCAACAACAAAACAAAAGGCATGTACATGTGTCAATTCCCCTTCGTGATCATTACCTTGCCGCGGTGAAGGGACTTGCATATCACAATGAAGCAATGACCAGCTATATGAGTGTGTTGGGGTCGTTGCTTCATTGTGGATAGACCAAATGTGATCAGCTGGACACTCAGTCACTGTTGTTCTGTCACTGAGCTACCTCAGCCCGATCATATGGGCTTGAAAACCGCCATCACCTGTACTCTCGCCATGGTGCGCACCAGTCCATCACTACACAAACAGCTGTTTGTGGTGTGTTTCACAGTGAGTTTGGTCTGTCAGTGTGAAGCAGTACACTAATTACACTACCTGATTGATGTATACGCACGCAAGATGTTTTAAAGCACTTTATGCCTCCAATTTAGCATGCAATGTGATTTCTGCCCTTAAAACCCTGCTGTGCATCAATTCCGGATTTTCCCCCCGGACTTTTGCCGTGTATCTCACTCCGCCATGCCCCCCTCCAGGTGTTAGACCCCTTGAAACATCTTTTCCATCACTTTTGTGGCCAGAATTAGTATTTGTAGTTTTGAAAGTTCGCCTGCCTATTGAAGTCTATTGCGGTTCGCATGGTTCTCGTGAACGCAAACTTTTGTGGAAGTTCGCGTTCGATGTTCACAAACCTAAAATCGGAGGTTTGAGCCATCTCTATTTGTAACTATACCTCCAGGTCCCTTAAAGGAGAACTGTAGTGAGAGGGATATGGAGGCTGCCATATTTATTTCCTTTTAAGCAATACCAGTTGCCTGGCAGCCCTGATGGTCTATTTGCCTAAAGAAGTGTCTGAATCACACCAGAAACAAGCATGCAGCTAATCTTGTCATATCTGTCTAAATTTGTCAGAAACACCTGATCTGCTCCATGCTTGTTCAGGGCCTATGGCTGAAAGTATTAGAGGCAGAGGATTAGCTGAATAGCCAGGCAACTGGTATTGCTTAAAAGGAAATAAATATGGCAGCCTCCATATACCTCTCACTACAGCTCTCCTTTAAAGATGGCTGTATCATTAGGAAGCTGAAAGTGGTTGAACTAGAAAGCCCAAGTAAACACCAAAATTCCCAAATAATTTACCGAATTAACAAATGTCAAATCAAATCTGAATATGTTTTTCATCTCAAGAAGAGCACCTCTTCTGTACAAGATTATTATTTAATTCAGAAGTTACAAGTTATGTGGCCATAGCCAATCATAAAAATAAAAACAAAAAATAAAAAAAAGTTGTTTATTTTGATGAAAGCAAGACTGAAAGAATATCTACAGCTTACAGACAATTTATGGTATCGGAACGCATATGGGATGGTGTTCTTCACCTCCATGGTTCTGAGAATGTCACTAGGAGGATACCTGTGCGGAATGTGTTATATGTGTTTGCTCTTGAAAGTAGTTTGATGTCAATGACACAACTCACAAAGCACAGGAATAAAGTAATACCACCGAAAATATAACGTAGTTTCAGCTGGACACCTTTTTTGTGTTCCAGCGGACATTCCATTATTCTTGCAGAGCAGTTTCTCCAGTTGAATGTACCCCCTGTAACTATATATACAATAACTAAAAGCAAAAGTTTAATAATTGACTGAACCTCAGTATTTTTTAAAAAGACCTAAAGTGCTCTGTTTACTCAATATTATCAGAATGCACATAGGAAAATAACACAGCTTAGACTGCAAATAATTAAATGCTAATAGAGGAGAAACAGAACAATGCAAATTACAGCATTCACCACTGAACCATAAGGGTATCCCAACTGGGCAGATAGCTTGTGATGCTTATAGAGCAGGCATGGGCAAACTCGGCCCTCCAGTTGTTACGGAACTACAAGTCCCACAATGCATTTGCCTTTATGAGTCATGACTGTGGCTGTCAGACTCCTGCAATGCATTGTGGGACTTGTAGTTCCTTGACAGCTGGAGAGCCAAGTTTGCCCATGCCTGTTATAGAGCATTGAAAGCTATTGTGTAAAAAGTAACAGTCTATGAAAACAAAATGGATTAAAGCAGAAGATGAACAAAGGACATTATTTTGCGAGAGATGGTAAATGAGATGCAAAACTTGAATTTGAAAATGGACCTATCAAAACTGACAGGAAGTTATTTTGATGTAAAGGTGGAAGCAGCAAACTTAAAATTGGAAAGAAAAGATTTTTGTTCAACTAATAAACAACATTAGCAAGCAGTGAGCTGCACATTTTCTTTTTTTTACAGGGATGTAAGTAAAACTTATCAAAGATGCAGTTAACCTCCTTAGTGGTATGCCCGACATTGTGTCGGGCATTCCATTTGCTGGCCCCAGGAGTCCCCCATGCATAATTAATGCGATCAAATGGGTGTAAAACGTTTAGCTAGCACTAGGCTAGCTAGTACAAGTGTCCAGCTCCCCCCGATTGCTGCTGATCCCCCCCGATCCCCCGTTAATACATTACCCAGCCTGGATCCAGCGATCGCGCAGCCTCCCCGCACAGCTTCAGTCTCTCTATGGCACATGTGTCAACCAAATTTGGCCCGCAGCGCAATAAAAATTGGCCCGCCAGTGCTTTCCTCACTTAACAGTGTATTAAGCCCGCGGCACTTCAATCCCTGGCCTGCGGCCATGTTTGCAACTCTGCTCCCTCTCGTCTGATGTCCTCCTCATAGAAGTGATAGAGCGACGCTACGCTCTATCACTCCCTAGCTTCCTGCTCCGCCTCCCTACGTCATGGGTTCAGCGCCAGGCTGCCCATTCAGGCGGCGTCTTAGCAGTTCCTGGCTGTCCCGCTTCCCCACCTCCTCTTCACATCTCCACTGGCTGCTGCAGTCTCCGAGGTGGTGGGCGGTGGCAGTTCTTCCGTCTGCACACCAGCGTGACCCACCCACTCAACATAGCAGAGCGGTGTGTCCCTGCCTGCTAGCGTGCATATATAGGAACTTCCCATATACACACGCTAGCAGGCAGGGACACAGCACTCTCCTATATTCAGTGCGTGGGGCTGGTGTGCAGACTGAAGAACTGCTGCCCCCCGCCATGCCGGAGACAGCAGCAGCCAGTGGAGATGTGAAGTCTTAACCTCTGGAGGTGAGGGAGTGAAGAGTGGGTAAGGGGGGGAGGGGTGTGCACAGGCTGGCTGGCTGACTTTCTATAGCGGGCACCTATGCCTGACTTTTACCTATGCTGGGGCACATGCTATGCCTGGTTACATATACTGGGGCACCTGCTATGCCTGGCTACCTTTACTGGCACTCCTAAGCCTGGCTACCTATACTGGGGCACCTGCTATGCCTGGCTACCTATATTAGGGCACCTACCTATACTGGGGCACCTGCTATGCCTGGCTACCTATATTGGGGCAGCTATGCCTGGCTATTAACTATACTGGGACACCTGCTATGCCTGGCTACCTTTACTGGGGCTCCTATGCCTGGCTACCTATATTGAGGCACCTATGCCTGGCTATTACCTATACTGGGGCACTTGCTATGCCTGGCTACCTATACTGGGGCACCTGCTATGTCTGGCTACCTATATTGGGGCACCTGCTATGCCTGACTCCCTATTTTGGGGCACCTTCTATGCCTGGCTACCTATACTGGAGCACCTGCTTTGTCTGGCTACCTATATTGGGGCACCTGTGCCTGGCTACCTATATTGGGGCACCTATGCCTGGCTATTACCTATACTGGGGAACCTGCTATGCCTGGCTATCTATACTGGGGCACTTGCTATGTCTGGCTACCTTTACTGGGGCTCCTATGCCTGGCTACCTATATTGGGGCACCTATGTCTAGCTATTACCTATACTGGGGCACATGCTATGCCTGGCTACCTTTACTGGGCATCTATGCCTGGATACCTATACTGGGGCACCTGCTATGCCTGGCTACCTTTACTGGAGCTCCTATGCCTGGCTACCTATACTGGGGCACCTACTATGCCTGGCTATCTATATTGGGGCTCCTATGCCTGGCTATTACCTATACTGGGGCATCTGCTATGTCTGGCTACCTATACTGGGGCACCTGCTATGCCTGACTACCTATATTGGGGTACTTATGCCTGGTTGCCTATACTGGGGCACCTGGTACATCTGGCTACCTTTACTAGGGCTCTTATGCCTTGCTACCTATATTGGGGCACCTATGCCTGGCTATTACCTATACTGGGGCACCTTCTATGCCTGGCTATTAGTAAAGACCGGAGCTGTGCGAGGAGGCTGCGCCGATCGCTGGATCCAGGCTGGGTAATGTATAAACGGGGGAGTGGTGGGGATCAGGGGGGGGGGGGGGAGCCGGACATTTGTACTAGCTAGTCTAGTGCTAGCTAAACGTTTTATACCCATTTGATCGCATTAATTAACTCGGTGACACAAAATGGCAAAACCTCCTGAGCAGTTCAGGAGGTTAAGAGTCATTACACACTTTAAAGGGATCTAAGCAGTAAATCATAAAAATGTTTTAAACGAAACCTCCCTTCATTAATTGTGTGGGCTTTTGTGGTGCAGCAGACATTTATTTAGCTATGGGGGGGGGGGGGGGGGGGGGCTGCTCCGTAGTTGACCATGTAAAAGACAAAAAAGAAGAAGACGGGAGCCCCCAATAGTGTATTATTGATGATATAGATGTCGTTATGGTAAATAATTAGAGATATACTCACAAACACGGGTTGCCAGGGTATAGGCAACCACTGAAAGCACAGATGGGGATATTAGACCTGTCCCCACTCAGGTTA